>NC_140470.1:10579690-11179690 GCF_051167445.1 Perissodus microlepis
ATTCTGCTTAAAACTTTTCTCTTGAAAACTGTCAAGCTTTTGGAATTTCTTGATAAATCTGCCCTCATCCCTACACCTATAATAATGGATTGCATTTATATAGTGCTTTTTGGGACCCCTCAAAGCGCTTTACAATACCACTATTCATTCACTCTCACACACTGGTAGAGGCAGCTACAGTTGTAGCCACAGCTGCCCTGGGGCAGACTGACAGAAGCGAGGCTGCCATATTGCGCCATCGGCCCCTCTGGCCATCACTAGTAGGTGAAGTGTCTTGCCCAAGGACACAACGACCGAGACTGGCCGAGCCGGGGCTCGAACCAGCAACCTTCCGATTACAAGACGAACACCCAACTCTTGAGCCACGATCGCCCTATCCCTAGCATCCTCATTGATCATCAACCTCTCCTCTTTTTTCCTACCTGGCAGCTCCATCTTCAACATCCTTTGTCCACTATATCCACTATCTTGTCTCTTCTAAAATACATATTATGTAACAGATATAAGGTGAAATCACTTTCCCCCCACTGTTTCTTGCATTAGAGGCTTGAAGAAGCTACACCATCATCGAAAATATTACCTAAATATTATCTAGCTGATCATTTATTGCGTTCCACCACCACCTTCCTTATTTAGCTTCCCCATACTTGATTCCCTGGTGCAGCTTATGAACTCATGATATGATTTTTACTTACGGTACATGTGCAGGAATTCACTGTAGTCTGGTCAGCGTACAAATCCAATGGAGCATTTTTAATTCACTTAGCAGAGCAAACACATTTATTTACTTAACGCAAATGAGGAGATAATAAACACTGGTAAACCAGTGTGATTTGAGAAACATTAGATAATCAATCATTGTGTGCACATGACAGTTACCGGTGGTCTCAATCCTTCAAAATGACTTTCAAAAACACAGAATTCCCCGTAACACAGATGGTACAAACAAAAACATGGCAAAGCAGCACAAGCTATGAGCAGCCTCTGAGAAGAAGATCAATCACTGTATGAGAGGGACGAGGATAAAACGACATGAGAGAAATGTAACTCAAAGCAAAGCACGCATAAACATGCGCACACGCGCAAACGTGCTTCCAAGCGTGTGTGTTTACGGCTGAGGGCCCAGACGTGGAGGACAAAGCAGCTGCTACAGACACAACAATGAGTCATTCTGGCTGTTGTTCTCCTCAAACAGTCACTGGTGGGAATTCCTGGGAGGCGTCCACAAGTCATATTATTGCGACCATACCTTTTCAGTCTGCTGGCATAAGTGTAACCAGTAAGCATCTACTGTAGATCTACTTAAAAACAGGTACAACAATCACGACAAACAGCACAGCACCTGCACATAGCTGTAGTTAATACTTAACACTTTTCTCTTAGTAAACTTTGTTGACTTCTGACTTTTTTTGTGTGGAATATTGCATATTATTTTTGGAAAAAAGAAAGGAAGAGAACGCCAACATGTACAGTGGGTTGCAAAAATATTCGGCCCCCTTGGACTTTTCCACATTTTGTCACATTACAGCCACAAACATGAATCAATTTTATTGGAATTCCACGTGAAAGACCAATACAAAGTGGTGTACACTTGAGAAGTGGAACGAAAATCATACATGATTCCAAACATTTTTTACAAATAAATAACTGAAAAGTGGGGTGTGCATAATTATTCAGCCCCCTGAGTCAATACTTTGTAGAACCACCTTTTGCTGCAATTACAGCTGCCAGTCTTTTAGGGTATGTCTCTACCAGCTTTGCACATCTAGAGACTGAAATCCTTGCCTATTCTTCTTTGCAAAACAGCTCCAGCTCAGTCAGATTAGATGGACAGCGTTTGTGAACAGCAGTTTTCAGATCTTGCCGTGATTCTCGATTGGATTTAGACACCAGACAAGTCAGGGATAAAGTTATTGAGAAATTTAAAGCAGGCTTAGGCTACAAAAAGATTTCCCAAGCCTTGAACATCCCACGGAGCACTGTTCAAGCAATCATTCAGAAATGGAAGGAGTATGGCACAACTGTAACCTTACCAAGACAAGGCCGTCCACCTAAACTCACAGGCCGAACAAGGAGAGCGCTGATCAGAAATGCAGCCAAGAGGCCCATGGTGACTCTGGACAAGCTGCAGAGATCTACAGCTCAGGTGGGGGAATCTGTCCATAGGACAACTATTAGTCGTGCACTACACAAAGTTGGCCTTTATGGAAGAGTGGCAAGAAGAAAGCTATTGTTAACAGAAAACCATAAGAAGTCCCATTTGCAGTTTGCCACAAGCCATGTGGGGGACACAGCAAACATGTGGAAGAAGGTGCTCTGGTCAGATGAGACCAAACTGGAACTTTTTGGCCAAAATGCAAAACGCTATGTGTGGCGGAAAACTAACACTGCACATCACTCTGAACACACCATCCCCACTGTCAAATATGGTGGTGGCAGCATCATGCTCTGGGGGCGCTTCTCTTCAGCAGGGACAGGGAAGCTGGTCAGAGTTGATGGGAAGATGGATGGAGCCAAATACAGGGCAATCTTGGAAGAAAACCTCTTGGAGTCTGCAAAAGACTTGAGACTGGGGCGGAGGTTCACTTTCCAGCAGGACAACGACCCTAAACATAAAGCCTGGGCAACAATGGAATGGTTTAAAACAAAACACATCCATGTGTTAGAATGGCCCAGTCAAAGTCCAGATCTAAATCCAATCGAGAATCTGTGGCAAGACCTGAAAACTGCTGTTCACAAACGCTGTCCATCTAATCTGACTGAGCTGGAGCTGTTTTGCAAAGAAGAATAGGCAAGGATTTCAGTCTCTAGATGTGCAAAGCTGGTAGAGACATAGACATAATTACAGAGCTGTAATTGCAGCAAAAGGTGGTTCTACAAAGTATTGACTCAGGGGGCTGAATAATTAAGCACACCCCACTTTTCAGTTATTTATTTGTAAAAACTGTTTGGAATCATGTATGATTTTCATTCCACTTCTCACGTGTACACCACTTTGTATTGGTCTTTCACGTGGAATTCCAATAAAATTGATTCATGTTTGTGGCCGTAATTTGACAAAATGTGGAAAAGTTCAAGGGGGCCGAATACTTTTGCAAGCCACTGTATGCGGGGTTTAATGGAAAATCTGATCTGATTACAGAGCACCACCAGCAAGAAGTGAATCATTTCTTTAATTTCCTGGCCTGAGCTGTTGACATCATTACACAAAGACATTACTGAATTTCATATTGATGTTTGAAATTGCAGTACACACCCTCTTTAGCCATAAACTGCAACTTCTGCAGTAAAGAGAGGAAACAGCCCTTAAGTGCAAGAACCAGCTTCGACCTCATCATCTCTGCTGTAAGTTGCAAAATGAAAAAAGCAGAGAGGCCTTCAGAGGTGGAGGACTCATGTAATATGCATAGCCACTAGTCTTTGAGTGTGCCTGTGTGTGAATGTGTGCGAATGTGCGTAAATGGTAAATGTGTGTGTGTGTTGGCTGCAGCTTTCATGGCAGAATGAAAGAGGAGTTGGAAGAGAAGGGAGACAGGCAAGGAATAAGAAACAGATAAACATGTTTTGGACCTGGCGATGGTTCTCCTCTGTCTGACAGATGTGAAAGGACTGCAGCCGTCCAGCAGAACAAATATGGGGGAAAAAATAGAAACAAAGGGGTGCAATTCCCACTTCCCTTCTTCCAATCTCCCTCTGTTCATCTTACCTCCTCTCCTCCATCAACATGTCATTGTTGCTTGCTGCCGTGACACAACTCAGGAAGGCACAACCACATGGCAGGAGACTTTCACTGTGGGTGAGCGTGTGCAGAAGCAGAGATAATCAAAGGGCTTCCAGCTTATACAAAAGATAGGGGAGGTTAATTAGTACTGTAAAGAACATTAATATTGGAGAAAAAAAATCTCAGAAACATGCTGGACACTTCCCTCTTGATGAAGAGTAATATCAAAGGACAGAAATACTTTCAAAGGCCACATTAAAGATAGATTTAAAAAAAAACCTCTCATAATAATGAACACAAAGCCTACGAGAGGACTTTCCAGTAAATTAAAAAGAAAACTGATGAATTGGACGGGATGAAAGTTCAGTCTTAATTACAGTCCAGCTCTAATTGACTGGTAGACCAATTACTGTGGTTTTTGTGGGTAATGTATCAGTGAGCGAGCAGAGCCAAGTGCTGCGGTGCTCATAATTACAGTAGACATCAGATTAGACCAATGAGTGAGCGTAGCATACACAAATATGCAAACACACGCAGGCTTTGATTCATAAGCACACATTAGGCCGAGTTTATCCATTTGGGTACAATCGCGACAGATGCTGGGATACAGCGGCAGAATGTAATGAATGGATGATTCAAACATGCTGCGTATTAGTAAATGCTTTGTCAGGCCTGCAGATGAAGTGGTCGTGGAGTGTTCCTCCAGTAAATATTAATTGTTTTTGTGTAAATATGCTTCTGTTCTGTTTAATTAATGAGACTTGAGAGCGCAAACTCAGAAGAAAATATCCAGATTGCGGGAGGCGGCGACGGTGACCAGTCGCATTATTGTCAACCTGCAAGCGGCACGCACTCCGGCGTGACAAGACGCACGTCTGTGACTGATATCTGATGTCAGCGCGCGCCGTGAGACGCAGGTTATCGTGCCAACATCACACTGCACCTAAACTGGGTCACACTAACAGACGCACAAAACAAAGCAGTGTAAGTACAGGGTGTACGCCTAATCCATTGCTCTGCTTCTGCTTTTTTATTTAATTTTTGCTAAATCAATGAGAGCCGAAAGCCTCGAGCTGGTCAAGCTGTGATGAAACAGAATGAAACGCCCGCCATTGACAGCAAACGAGCGCACGGCGTTTGGGGATCTTGTCTGTTTGCGGTTGTGATAAAGATCTGTTTATTAGGGAGTTAAAATGAAAGGATAAAATATGAAGAACTGGCGTGTTAGAAAAAGAAGCACGGATTCGCACACCCACTCTCAGACACACAGAATATAAAATGAGAAGCAAGCAGCCTGAAGGGCGGAGCAGAAAAGCCTCTGACCAGAAACTAAAAACTCCAATTCCTTGAGCAAGGCACTTGACCAAAAGTTGCTCCCGCAGAAATGTAGAAAAGTGAAAGGGATGGGAACGGCTACATTTAGAGCCCGAAGGCATCAGGAAGCTTCAAGAAGGGCAAAGATGATCAAAAAAATAAAAAATAAAAGTGTTGGTAATGTTTGCTCTCTAAGAAAAGTTCTGCCACTCAGTCAAAGACATTTTCCAGGAAGAACTCTCTGAATACTAATAGTGACATGAATGATGGTCCAATCATTCTTACTCACGGAGTGATGGAAGAAAAACTCACTAAGCGTAATTTCATTTTTGGAGGAACACATTCTGCTAATAGAGTCTGTCGCTCTAATCCAGCCTGATATGGAAAATGTATTCATCTGTATCGGAGACATGATTGACACCTGGCGCGGGTACCATATGGGCTCCGGCAGCGACAGCAGCACTGAAATAACACAGCAGGTGCTTTGATCAAAGCAACTTCCTATTTTCATCACCACGCTTCTGAGGACATCTGCATAGCGGCTTTGCCCAAGGGAACGCTGATACAGCAAGTCGGACTTCCTCGGCATCAGCACAATGAAACTTGATGTGTGAATGCGTGTGTGCGTGTGAGAGAGGGAACACACAGGAAAACACACTTCCTTTCCTTCCCCAAGCAGCCAGGGTCAGAGAAAACACTGAAGGACTCTCCCTGATGAGGATGAAGATAAGTGGGCACAGTTTCAGAAGGTTGTACAAAGAGGATCCATAAAGGGAAGTATTCACTGTGCACCGTACAGCCTGGGTTATGTGAAGTTTAGCTGCAAATCACAAACTTTTGCCAGCAAAAAGTTGGTCCACAAATGAAAATTTCTAATCTCAAAGTCATTTTTATTCATTCTGCTGCGACTGCAGGATTCATTGATTCATCGGAAAGTGCAGCCATGGTGTCACTGTTTAAATTTAAATGCAGTTCTCTAAAGTACTGTGATATAGGCAGATAGTAGAAAAATGGCCCAGTTGTTTCTGCTGTTTTGGTGGAACGCATAAGCTTGTGCATGAGAAAGAAACTCACCCTGAGTCAATGAATATGTGGACCAGGAGCCAATATGATAACAAGCTCAAAAAATTTGAATTCCACAGGCAGATACAGCCTAATGTTCAGGGTTTAGCAACTGATTTGGTTGCAAATTAGCAAATATTAGCATGCTGCTAACATCTGAATACTGAGAGACAATTATATGCCGGTGCTACACTGGGAATCTATCCAGTGTTTGCTGAGATAATGTAGTCAGGACCAAAGTGATTCAGAATTACAATCGAGCCACAAAACTAAGTTAAAAATCTATATTTAAATGACTTTTTCTTTAAGTTCAGTTCTCACTGATTGTTGTTATACTGGCACAAAATGTGTTTTGTGCCAATATAAACTACAACAACTGCTGCAAAAAATGTCTAAAAAATGCTAAAAACAGCAGAACTATTAGTGTTTCTGTGTTTGGAATGGTTCATGCAATACACTAGTTCCCAATGCATACCTACTTGTGCAGTACTCAAATTGCACATGAAGCATTCTCCAATTATTTGCAACATTTGACTCTGAATGTCAAAACGCTACTTACCAATTATGATATAAAAATTATTGTAGTTAGGACGATGGATTTACACACACTGACACACTAAACAACTCCACAATGCAATTAGTTTGTGGTCTTGCATGCAATGTCTCAAAAAAGTAATATACCGCCTATGGCTAGCTATCTAGTGCTGACATCATAATTGATACTGATAATGGAGTCTCCTCCTGGTTCAAATTATTTGGTGGGCCACCTATTTTCCACTATAAAGCCATGGAGGTGACCACTGAGGCCTCAGTCACCCAGGCCTGAACACCAGTCAGCAAAACCGTGGCAACAATTTCACATTAGCAACTGCCAGCAACCTCCGGCAACCACATGCCAACTAGCAGCAGAATACACACTTTTCCCTTGCGACTGGTAGTTATCAGGGAGGGGACACCAACAGGAGTTTTAGCAAAAAATTTTTTACACTGACCCCTAGCAACCTCCAACAATCACTTGCAATCAGCCAGGGAATACACATTTTTCCTTGCGACCAGTGGTTGCAAGATGGTTGCCAATACGTCTCTAGCTCTGTGTGACTGAAGACTATATGTAAAAAGTGTTAAGAGCTCCACAGACAATTTTTTAACATTTGAGAACAACAAAAGTGTACATGGAGAGAAAATAACTGCATACTACTAACTATAGAAGTATGTAGGATTTGAGTTGCAATGCAAGAATAAGGTCTTTTCTTTAGGAAGTCAAATATCAGTTATAGTGTTTCTGTAGCTTCTGCCTAAAGTCCTGCCATTTAAAGATACAAACGAGACAAACAAGGCCTCTGGATCGTTTGGATTTACAAACTTCTCATATTTAAAAACCATTACCAGTAATGCCAGACTTTACTTATGGCTCTCCACTTAACTATCGATTGCCATTTCACTCCTTTTATCTCTGCGTGTAACAATACGAAAAGCCTGAGCCGTTGCTACTACTCCAGATGGAGCTACACAAACAACTCCAACTGTACAAGTGAGGGAAAAAAACAACACTGTGCTTCATATTTCTTTCAAGAGCAGAAAAAAACAAGCCTTCAGGCATATCCCTTTCAAGTCCTCAACCCACGAAGCTCCCAGAGAGCTGTTTTCAAACTAAAACATTTTGAACTGGAAAAGTACCGACTTGCAGTCGAATCAATAAAAACAGGAAAACAATCAATGCAGCAAATAAACTCTTCAGCATGTTTTTATGTAAGGACATAATGTAAATGATCTCCATATGTTAATATGGCTATAACCCTGCAGGGAAACAGCTGAGATTAAGCTTGTAGTGAGTGCTTGCACACTCACCCGGGTGTGACATGTCTTCAGCCCTGAACAGATAACGGCACTGCGAGAATCTGCCTGAACACTGTAGCATGACGAACCCCCAACCCAGCCCTCAGCTGCCTCTGAGTCTGAGCAAAATAAACCGGTATTACCAACAAAGATTAAGGTAAAGGTTCTGTTACTAAGAGGTGAACAATTATAAGAAAGACATGAATATAACACACAATAAAAAGGATGAGTTTGTGCACATCTTCCTCTCTTATCATCCTAAATGCAAACATACAGAGCGCATCGAAGGAGCCGTCCAATCCGATGGATCCTGACCACTAAGAAGAACAGGCCGATGAAATATGCATGACAGGAGAAAAGGCTCCCTGCTGTAGCGCACAGAAACTTTCTGCCTCCCTCTCTCTGAGCGTAAAACATTGATGGCAGCAGTGCTCGGCGGTGCAGCAGCTGAACCGCTGTATTGAGTGCTGAGCTGAACCATTGGAGGGTTAGCAAGTTCACATCTAATTCTGGACTGCACCCACAGGACCACTGGGCTGTAAAAGGAAAGAGCTGGGCAGTTTTGCCTCGAAAAAAGGCTTTTCCTGGTTTAACCAAGGCAGTCATGTATGTGTGTGAGTATTCAGAGTATAAAGTTTGCGCGTGTGTGTGTGTGTAAGCAGTACCATGCAAAACTTCTAGTTTAGGCTTCTTAGCTATTTAGGGGCAAACTGTGTTAAGCTCTTCAAGAAACCTGGAACAACCTGACTGAAAAGTGAATTTAAAAACTTTGATTTACTTTTAATGTGAATGAAAACTTCAAAGGTCTTTTATAGCGAAGAGTTGTGTTTTTGTTTGGTTTTTTTTCAGTTGAATTTTATTCATATAGTGTAAGAATATAACGTGAGTCATGTGACAACGCGGAACAAGAGTTGAACCTCTTCCTGCAATGTTGCTACAAGTACAAACGTCTTGTGACAGATAGGGACAAGATGTAGCACATTTTAAGAAGTCAACATCCATCCATCCATCCACACCTACAACTAATTCAGAATCACAAATTAACCTAAGATTCACGTCTTTGAACTGTGGGAGGACACCAGAGGACCCAGAGAGAACCCACGCAGAAAGGCCTCAGTCAGCCGGTGGATTCAAACCCACCCACTGCTGCCTTCTCGCTGTGCAGCAACAGTGCTAGCCACCTCACCACAGTGGGCACCATCACATGTACCCTTAGAAGTTTCACATTTTAAAGAATACATCTTCCCAATACAAAAACACCTACACTGCCAAACTTTATAGTAACTGTAGACAAATCTCCACATGGTGAGTTTCTCTTTATAAAATCAATCCAGTTGTACTTCATAACTGCAAGTTCCCTGCAGCTATGAGCTTTTATTTCTAACTGCAGGGAACTTGTGCATAATATAATGAACCCCTGGTCTGCTGTATTGATACTAACTATTGTTGTAACTATTTAAACACGTCACAGTAGTGTAACTTCTTTCCCTTCCGTGTGCCCCACTCCTAATTCCAGCTACTGCTATCTGCTGAACCGAGTATATTTAAGTGCACAGTGTGAAGGGTTTAATGACTAACCGAGTTCTGCTGTCACAGAAAGTTTTCAGGGCTGAGCTGTAACAGCATTTCTTGAGTTATGACAAAGAGTTCCATTATTTGTGGTGATAGCCACAATTTCCTGCTGCTAAGTGCCTCGACAAAGCTCATGCTACGGAGAGTGCATTATGTTCCGGTGACAAACAGCAACTTTAGATTTTTTTTCACCAGACTCACTCAGACATCGAAGATTTTCAGTTTTTAATAATATGAATGTCAGCAAATTATTTTTCCCACTTTTGCAAAGGAAAACATGACAACCCTGTGTTGCACCACTAAAGGGACAACACATTTACTTGTAATTTATTGCTTGTCATGTTGCTCAAAGCTATTGCACAGTGCTAGCTAACTTTAACCTAAACTGCACATCTACAACATGCTTAACGTTTAATATAAAATTGGATATGTTCATGGTTTAAGTGTTTTAAGTGACAACGGACAAGACAAGCTCACACCTGGCAGTATAGGTGGAAGCTTTTGTTATTTTGTTACAGATCTAATAGAAATAACACCAAGGTTTGTCTCAAAACTTTGTGTTTTACTTTTGGTCTCATCTTTCATTTATTCATCATATTCTTGCTTTACGTCTGGTGATTCTACACATGCAGTTGTTACACCACCTTCCCGCCTTCATTCCAATGTGATTTAAATGCAGACTTTATAATCACTGCCCAAATAACTATTTGGAGGTGCTGTCAAGATGGTCGCCAAGTGGAAAGACTTCCTTTGCCGATAGCGATCAGGGAAATCTATCCTGTTCCATTGGGGCAATCAAGTTTTCATTTTCCCTTATAGCATCATAGCTTAGGACCATACCACCCTGAACAGGGCAACCTCGTCTGCTCTCAGAAGCTGAGCAGGTCAGGTCTCGTTAGTACTTGGGAATACCCGGTGCTTTAGGTGCTTAGAGCTTGCAGGGGCTCAGGTTGAACAGTGGGTCATCTACCATCAGAATGGCAGTGGATTAATCCCTGATTCCTTCAGTCTGCATTCCGAAGTACCCTTGGGCAAGAAAGTGAACCCCTGATGTATCCATGTGAGTGTGTGTGTGAATGTTAGAAAGCGCTTAGGCATAGATAAAAAACATTGTATGACTGTCTGTGTGATTGGATAAATGAGACTTGTATTAACAAAGTGCTTTGGGTGCTCAAACAAGTAGAAAGGCACTACATAAATACCAGTCCATTAACCATTTACCATTTACATGGTGAAAGCAACACTCATAGACAATCTAAACATTAGACAATGCACAAACATCAAAGGCATGCAATTTTTTTAAATGGCGTAATCACATCAGTTTATATATCATCTACACATTTCATCCATCAAATACATCCTTGCTATCTATTCTGCTCCATTAGTTTGCACTCTATCTAATGTTGCTTTAATGAAACATGAAACACCTCTTCTAAGTGACTAAAGCTCAAATCTTTGTATATTCACACCTTACTCTAATCCATTCCAATCAACTCTGAACTAAGTAGTGATGAGCAAAATGTTCTCCACTTCTTTTGACTCAGTTACTTTCAGCACTCCAAAATATAGTAACACAGCACAACATGTGGATGCTGACATTTCCATTCTCTGTCACAGTGACTATAGAAAACATGGGGATCAAAACAGGTTTCACTTCTTGCTGGAAGGAGAAAAGTGACAAAGAGAATCTTGCCAGCAGTTCATTTCTTCCAATCTGCGAGAAAACTCACACCGTCAAAAGCCAAACTGATGATATGCACACCACAAAGAAAACCATTGTTCTTAATCTGCTTGCAACATTTTATCAGCCCACTTTGATAGCACTCTCTCAACACATACACACATACTTGTAGTGCTGGGAAAACAAACACTCTTCTGATCTACCCTCCTCGGGGCTTTGTGGGCTCTGTGAAACCTCTGTGTATCTAGACAAGAGTCAACCTGGAAACGGAACAAAGACCCAGCTCCTCGCTTCGCATTGTTATTTAGCAAAAGCTGTAGCTATAATAGACACACAGAACTGGATTACACACACACACACACACACACATAAAAAACACACACCAGAGGCTTGCCAAAGACTCATTCTCATTTTCCCAAAGCAACATTGATCTGATACTGGAGTCAGACAGAGAGGTATGAGAGTCTGGCTGTAAGCAATAAGAACCACTTTAAACACATCATTAACCATAGCCTGTGAAAGTCCACCTTTGTCAATAAAGATTTAACCTGGCCAATGAATCTAGTCTCTAATTATGCTTAGTTAAATGCCACTTGCAGGGATCTAAATAAGCTATAGGTGAGGACAAAGTTTATGTAAATAAATAAGAGGAGACAAAAAGTAACAATCAAGGGTTTGTGCATCTGAACAGAGTGGGTAGGGGCAACTCAAGCCCTAAGTTTTTACATATAATGTCAGAAAAACAGGTCAGGACACCTGTAGTCGCCCTTTCTCAGAGAAGGAAACAGTTCTCAACAGTGGAAACACTGTGTTTGCTTTAGCTGGGGGTGCTGCCGGTGTAGAAAGTAGAAGAGGCACTACCAAACTCTGCCACTGACCAAAACAATCACTGCTGGCAAACTGGAAATACTCCAGGAAATACTCACCGACAGCAAATACTCCTTTTTTCCCTAGTGACCAGTGGTTGCCAGGTAATCCCAAATCAGTCTGTAATCCTGTGTAAATGGGGCTAAGGAAGCTCGCAAGCATTGACTGATGAATTAGTACTCCACCCTGTGGTCACGTCCAGCCACATCAAGATGGAGGTCATAATGCTACCTCCATCTTTTATATACAGTCTATGACTATTACACACGATGCTCAATCTCACGTCACATGTAGAACTTTCAGCATGGTGTGAGTACACAGAATTACTGTATCAAATACTGTTTTTTTTTAAACCAGGAGAGGCACAGTAAGCATCTTTCACATATTACAGCCGGTCTAACGCACAAATGGGGAATTACACTGCTGTAAATAAAGCACACATGAACCGTATCGTTTAATACAACTGCAGAAAAATGCTTCACCTTTTGTACCACATGCCATTAAAATGGTCCAATGCGCAAAGCAAGAAGTGTGAAGGCCAGTACTAAGCAGCGACATCAGCCGTGGTGTGTTATTGGTTTATTAAGCTCAAGTGCCGACTGCTCTCTGTTTACGGGACCACTTCTTTGTTAGAGGGAAACCAGCGGCCTGATAAGTCACATGTAGCTCTGAACCAATGACCTGTGTTAAGGAGGCATAATTGTCTTTTTACCGCAGGCTCTAAATCCATCCTCGCCTTCATCTCACCTGCTTAGTCCCTCCATGCGGACTGTTGTTGCCTAGCTGCAGCTGTCCTCAAGTTGTGTCTTTTTTTTGCTCTTGTTTTTGACTGATGGGCAAGGTCAGCTGTTTTTTTGTATTTTTTATATAGAATCCCAGTAACAGGCAGTGCTATTAGAATGGATCTAATAGTCTAATAGAGCATGGAGTAGTGAAGTATGTCTTACAGCACGAAGCAAAAAACTGAAATCAGTTCAATTAAAAATAATTTTTTCATCATCTTTGATAAGAAGATAATCTCTTATCTCAAAAATTATACATTTATGGATCGGTAAGCATGTATGCGATTGTGCTGATGTGTGTCTTTACGTCTCTACCGACCTGCAGCCATCTGCATGTATCCAGCCAGGGTGCAGATCCTTCTCTCACATCCTCCACTGGGCAGGAAGATGGTGATGATGGCCAGCAGGGAGCTGACAGCCAGCAGAGCACAGCCTCCCGAACACAGCACCGCACTGGTCTGAGGAAAAACACAAACACAGGACAATTTCATTTTATCTCCACTGATTCGCCCGCAAGTACTCTGAGCACCACGTCGATAAACCCACATTTTGAGCAGCGGGAGCAAATGTGGAAAGCTCCTGTCATTACCTCACTGTCAAAGATTTGGGATTTGTTACTAAACTCGAAACCAATCCCCAAAGCCAAAAAGTCTTTACTTTGTTATTGTGTAATCTCACAGTTAATCCCCCACTAACAGGTTATTAGCTCTCTCAGCTGGAAAACAGCAATGCAAGGCCAAACAAGAGGGCACCGTCCTTATTCATTACACCTTCACTTAATCACACACATGCTGAGAGCAGGAGAAGCCAAACAGAGGCAGAAGGCCAACACAGAGAAGACATTCCTCCACAACTTTTCTGATAAACCACAACTAAACTTAGAAGAAAAAGTAAGGTGTTTGCTTCTTGCCATTAAATCCTATACTGTTGGAAAGCCTGTTTGTTTTCCTTTGATGGTGCCGCATTTGTAAGGAACAGCTGCTCTTGTTTGGTGTTTTGGTGTCTTGGATTGGATGATTGAAGTCTGAAGCAACGAGAACTATTGGCAAGTTAAACATGTCTTCTTTTAACAAACAGAGGCCTCAGTAGCATGCAGAAGATCCATGCACAGCCACAACAGCCTGGCACCTCCTCCTCATGCTGGTAGCGAGCTTGGTCACACACTGCTGTGGGATGGCGTCCCATTCTTCAACCAGCAGTTGCCGCAAGTCAGCCAATGTGGTTGCGTTGGTCACCCTGGTAAGAACAGCACGTCCAAGCTGATCCCACAAATGTTCAGTGGGGTTGAGGTCAGCGCTCCACACAGGCCATTCCATCCTCTCCCCTCCCAAATTCTGGGGGTAGTCTCTGATAAACCCCGATCTGTGGGGGCGAGTGTAGCCATCTTGGAGGATAGAGTTCGGTTCCAGAGCAGATTTGACAAGTGTTCTTATGGGCACAACCCACATACTCAACTCTGCTGTTCATACCTTACAAAGATGGGCTCATTATAAGGGAAATAAACTGGCTTTCCAACAGTATAAGATTCATTGCCACGAAGCATTGTTACATCAAAGAAATAACTGAGCTAGACAAAATTCCTTCTTTTTGTACTAAGTTTATATAAACATGCATCCTGGAGAATTTGCCTCTTTGTCCTATGAATGTTTTAATTGTTTTTCACTGGGATCAACTGTGCTCACCTGTCCTCTTCTGCTTCTAGTTTTAGAGACTCCTAAAAAGTGGCAGCTAAGTTTAAAAGCCACACAGTGCGTTAGCCCCGAGAGAGAGTGTGTCTGTGTGCGAGTGAGTTCGAACAACCTGTGTGTCTTTGTGGAGTGGTTTGATCTGCATAGCCTCTCAAACTGACTCTCGAGAAAGCCCCCACACACCCTCATCAGCACACTTTAAAAGGTGTCCGTCGTCGACAAGCACGGCGCACAGACAGCAGGCTCAAAACAGCGCCACGTCAGTGATTAGCATGCGGGCGGGGGCGATCAGAGGGAAATGTCTAACATTCACAGGGGAATTACAGCCCTAAAACACGTGTCATTATGCATGTTCCTGATGTGACTGACGTGAATGGAGGGAGGATGAAAGCGGAGTGATTTCCATGCCCGACAGAAGATTTAATTAGCTTGTTCTGGGTGTTTGGCATAAAGGGGAGCAGGGAAATACTGAAGTGCTGTAATGTTGGTGGCAATGATGATCATTATTCTTTTGACCTTTATTTGTCCAGGTCTGCAGAGAATATGCGGTCTGCTTCACAAATGGACAGCATACATAAACAGTGCATTTGCTCACATTTACATCTGGCTTAGCTTCTTAAGAAGTGTAGGCTAAGTGCCTTGCTCAAGGGCACCTTGAATACAGCTATAAAGCAATAAAAAGGAACTCTCTGAGCAGATAAGTGATTTTATTGCAAATCATTCGGAGGAACATTAAAGGTTTCATTAAATTCAATTTAAGATCTAATTCCATCATTGTTAAGCCCAGTGACAATATCTCAGTCCTCCAGCAGAGCAGCATCTGGCCACTTAGGTCTTCCTTTGTCATGCACAGCTGCCCAGAGAGCTCCATACAGCACAAACAAGCGTGCAAGCAAGTGGAAAAAACCTCCTCACTGGTTTGAGCATTTAAATAAAACACTACAGATACAGAAAAAACAAGCAAACGACTAAATACATAAAGGTGGCAAGCCGCTCTGACTGTAATGAGTTCCAAAGCTGTTTGCTGAGGGCACGAAAAAGTGATGAATGACCTGCTGTGGCTGGGACACCATTTTTTATCCCATAGGCTTGTCTATTCTGAAGATACTGATGTTGGTTATTCATGCTCCTTGGGTATGAATAATTCTTTTTAATGTAATAAACACAATTTTTATTTAAACAGAGTATTAGGGGAGCCTAATCTTACATATTTTAAATACATGGAAAGAAAACTTGTTATTGACTTTAAAGAAGTAAATGGTAAATAAATGGTAAATGGTCTGTATTTGTATAGCGCTTTACTTGGTCCTAAGGACCCCAAAGCGCTTTACACTATACACAATCATCCACCCATTCACACACACATTCACACACTGGTGATAGCAAGCTACAGTGTAGCCACAGCCACCCTGGGGCGCACTGACAGACTAATATAGACTAATATAGTAGACTAATATATTCTAGCTGCACAATGCTGGGCTGTGAGCACTGCTCCCACTAAAGGACATCAGGCCTTCTTTCCACCTGTGTGTCTCCTACAGTTTGGTCAGTAGTCTGCTGGAGGTCATTCTGTAGGGCTCTGGCAGTGCTCCTATTTCTCCTCACACAAAGGAGCAGGTCCTTCTGCTGGGTTTATGCCCTTCTCCAGGCCTGCCCAGCTTTTCTCACAAATGGCAGTCTCCTGGTATCTCCCTCACACTCTTTAGACTGTGCTGGGCAACACAGTAAACCTTCGTCTGACATCTTGTATGGAAGTGCCATCCTGGAGGAGCTGTGGACTGCCCATGCAACCTGAATAGGCTGCACGTACTGTCTCATGCCAACGTGTCAACTCGAGTCTTAAGTTTTTACACACTGAGTTTGGATTTTAAAAAAAACAAAACTGAGTGTGCTGCCTATATAGACAGTGCAGGAGGGAAGCAAGCTGAACCTCTGGGGCTGACTGAGTGAAACTTTAAAAAGTTTTCACCATCACGGTTTCTGCACAAAATCAAACATAAATAAACAAATTGATATCGTGCATATTAAATCAGACTTTCAATTTGCAAGAGTTTACTACGGTAATAAATTTAGCATTAATGTAATTTTCTTGTATAATTCCATTCGGTTAGACTACGAGCAGTATGGCCGCCTGTTGGTGACGACTTGAAGAGCTACAGCTTTAAGGAGCTTCTGCAGAGACTACATTTATCCCCTTATGGATTTACTCTTTGATAACTAGGACTGATCAATTCCACCACCCCCTATGCATGTAAGCAGTCATGTGATCGATTGTTAAGATACAAATATTGAATATACTGTAGATGCTTCTTATATGCCATTAAGACCACAGCTGCTTTTCCATTTTTCTTGTAAGGCATTAACTTTGGTGTCCTTTGTTCATCTTCCCCTCTAACCAGAATGATATTCATGTATGCAGGGGAATGTCTCGTTTCTCTCCACTGCTTGATCTCGGCGTGCCCCGTGGGCTCAGAGTGTGCAGCGTACCTCCCACCCTGCTGTTCTCAATTCACTGTGACACTTAGAGGTACATCATGTCTCATATAGGAAAGTACAGACAAAGAGAAGGAGGACAGCCATCAGGTACGCTTTGCCTAAACAATAATAGACAAGTTATGAACTCGGAATCATATGAATTAAGTTCGACAACGATAATTATCACAACAAAGAAGTCTAAATGTGTTAACACTGTAAGCTGCAAATCAAGCTTATTTGTGTATTTTCCCCATTTTTCACCAGCTTATTTATCTGCAAGCAGTAATAGATTTATACACATGACATTTTCTGTGTGCCATTTAAACACAGCCCCAGAGACTAATAAAGGCTATCAGAGCACTACAGGGCTATTTTTACAGGAAAACAACCCACATTTCAATTAACGGTGTCCCAATTCATCAAATTCCAACACTGTGTTCATGTGTGAGTGTGCTCTAATGGAAAAAAAAAACTATTTTACTTAGAGACAATGCAAAAATATTTAGGAGGCCTGTACTTGAGTCGTTCGGAGCGCAAGTTAATTTAGTAGAAAATGAGCTGCTAAGAGTGCTGGTCTTTTCACTGATTCCTCCTAAATAGATTGTAATTATGTGTGAATAACTGGTCGAGCCACCGCAACAGCTGGAGAGACACGCCGAGGGTTGAAAGAGTGGAAAATTGTGACGAGGGGAAAAATATATATATATTTTGAGCTGAATACAAAATGAGACCAGCAGACATGTCTTAATCTCTTTGTCTTCCACTCTGCTGCACTCTGAAAACTTGTTTTGGAAACTAATCCTCTCAGGATATTGCGACTCAAGGTGTGCTCAAGCACTCAAGGCGCAACGTCAACGTCACAATCGCAATTAATACAGAGAATAACCCACGAGCGCACCATTTAATCCCACAATAGTCCTAACTGGCCTGCAGCAACCTCTAATATAACCACGCAAGTGTTACAATGTTGATAAAAACTAAAGGCTACAAGCAATGATACAAATGTAAGCCTACCTGGCACTGTCATAAAGAAGCTTTATTGGTTTCCCACAATAAATGATCCACATCCTCAGCCTGCTGGAGACCAATAACCTGCTCCAATACAAAAAAACCACACAAAAAAGCGCCATCCAGCTGCTTTGAGTAATAAAGGGACATCATGAAGGGGACTCTTTGATTTCAAATTACATTATGGAAGTCTGGGATTACACTGTACGGGCCAATGAAATTTCATTGTCTCTTCAATGGGGAGTTACAAGATGGAGATTGCAAGACATGTCTCATTAAACGCACTTTGCCTTTCCGAGTCTGGACGGAAGGGCAAAATGTTTCAGCGTGGGGCTGTGGAAAATGGAGGGTTTCTGCTCTACAGAAGCAGCAGGCGGAGGAGACAGTTAATGCTCAGCGCCGGCCCTTGACAGAAATAACTCCTCCACTTTACAATCGAATGCCTCGTCTTTATGGAGGACAAGAGGTGAAGAGAGAGCACTGCAGATCCAGCAATAAGCAGACGTGACGAGTTTACCATATTGCTGGAGCGCTGTATTGTGTGTGTGTGTGTGCGTGCTTTAGTATATACTGTAGTGAACCTGTGCAGGTGTATCATCTGCACTCAACTGCTGCCTCATCCTCTGTGTGCTTGCCTCAGCCCTTCCATCAGTAATCAGCATTCAGCAAAGCCGAGCAGTCGCACTAAAGCATCAGCCTTGACGTGTTCTGCCTTGAGAATCCCATTTGCACTGTAACGCAGCTTCCTGGGACGCTTCCTAACCAGCAGAGGTCTTTCTGCTTCAGCCATCACACACGCCTATACAGGAATCAGCTGAGATTTCTCCTGTCCGCTCCTCTTTCCATAAACTGTTTCCTTTCACCTGTGCTGCCCTCTGCGCTTGTCGTGCAACTTCATCATCTTCCAGTGGAACCACGATTACGCTGCCTAATAGAAAAAAGCCCCCCCACAACGGCCTCTAAAGCAATGTGCTGAATTATGCATCCGTCCCCTCATTGATCTTCACTGAGAAGTGACTCAGAGAGGGAGCGTTATTTGGATAAGTATGTGTGTGCGTGTGTGTGGTGGTCCGGAGAATGGCCGACGAAGGTGTGTGTGCAGAGCGAATGCGAGGCGGAGAGGAGACGAGGGAGAGAGAGAGAGGAGCGGAGATTAATCACCTGACAAGTGGATGGAGTGTCCATTTGTGCCTCAGGGACAGGCTGCAGATAGGATGTGACATTCAGGAGCACTTAGGAGGACATGGGAGTGCATGCTTTTCCCTCTTGAACCCTCTCACACAGACACACAGACACTCACTGGGACACAAACAGAGAGTCATGGAGAGTACAACATACACGTTCAGAGGGGAATTCCTATTGTAAGGCCATGAGGTGGAAACACAGAGTCATGAAATGCACAAGATATTTTCAGCCATAGAAAACCAGTTGTTAAAGAGGGACGAGCGGCAGAATATGAGATACATGTTTGTGGGCGGTGAAGTACAGTGGAGATGAATTTTACTGAGATAAAGAATGATGGTAAAAGCTGGTAACACAGAGCCAGGTTTGTTTACAGGAATGTGAGCATTTGCATTTGCATGGCACAAATGGGCAAACGGAAAATTTCCCATGACAATGGCATCCTCTGAGCATCACTGATGTGTGTACAAAAACACGGGGACCCAAGTGTTCCTTCTTATGTTGTGTCATATATATGTATGTAACTTTGATTTTGATTTTAGGCATCTAAAATTCTAATTTCCTTTAGTTTTAGTCTAGTTTTAGACAACTTAAGATCATAAGATTATCATAGACTAAATCTAAAGTTAATTTAGCCGTAAACAATTGTAAAAGCGTAAAAGTCAGTCTCTTCCTTCCAATTCTTGACATTTTGTTGTGTTTTTCATGAGAAACACAGGAGCTCCACCCACCCCGCCCTGTTTCTCCACTGCACAAGTACATTACTTCTGATTGGATCACTTCCAAACTCATCCCGCCTTTCCACACAACATAATTAGTTCTGATTGGATCTTGTCTTTCTAGAATATTTCCACTTAATTTTTATTCATTATTCATGAAAGTATCAATACTTTCCATCATAGCATTTGCTCTTGTGCTTTAGTTTTTATTTAGCTATCATCTCACAACACGATCTGCACATGTACATTTATTCTACTTTAATCACTTTGGAAAACACTATCTAACACCATTAATGCTGTGGTTAAGGTTAGGGATAAGGTTATGGTTAGGATTAAGGATAGGTTTAGGGCTGGAATACAAGGCTGGAACGTGTCTTACCGCCGGGGTCAATCTATTGGATTCCATCCACAACCCGACGCGTCACTCTGGAATGCGGAAGGTTACCTTTCGCGTTCTTGAGGGACGCCTTGGGACGTGACAAATCGTTGGTATGTTACGCATCGGGAATGAGAACGGGCTCCGTCTGGTTTTGATGAAAACAATGTTGAAAATGACTGCTCAACGAAATTAACACTTTGCACAAGCAATACCTTTGATACCAAAGCTCAGGTTTGGGAATCCTCGAAATACTCACTTTTAAATGGTCTCTTCCTAATTTTGGCTCTGTATGATGTCAAACCTTGCGTTTGCCAAAGCCAAGAAGAAAGGATGGCCTCAAAGTGAGAGGAGCCAAAACATCTTGTTTCAGACAGGCTAAGGCTCAGAACAATCATTTTGAATTGTGGATCCTGTTTTTTTAGTAGTGTGTAGGAATAATGACAGAACTGGAAATGAGCCCATGACCTTTTACAGTGACACTAAAGGGGAAAAAGTTGGGGACAAATTTTTTTAGATTACAAGAAATTTAATGGACAGCTGATTCCGTCTGGACCAAAAGGATCTTTTCTGGTGCAATATTATATTTAGAGTATAAACCACTGAAAGATTATTGGCTGACTAATCCGTGGAAGAAAGCGCTGCAGAGTTGCAAATAACATGCGACAGATATTATTTTTTCACACAGTTGGTTTAAAAGAGTTTTTGAGGATCAAAAACTGCAGTGGGCCTTAAGCTGTTTTCTGAATGTTAAGTCTCTAGGCTTTTAAACTCCCTGAGAAACCAATGGCCACCGCTGTGACTCAAATGTAATGCTAATAAGCAAGAGGCACAAACTGGGGACACCAGCTTGGTTTAAAACCATGCACTATTACTCAGACTTGGGGAATCTTGGGAAACACTAGTGCAGTAAAGGACAAACAATGATGAAATCTTCAGTCCTAGCAGTAGCAGAAAAAGGTCTTAAATTGTTTTGGTTTTTTGTGTGTTTATTGTCCGTACAGAAGTCAGCCTCGCGTAATTCATTCTTCAGGAACACGAGAGAATACATTCTCAAAGAGATGTGTTTTTCAGCACAGAAAAGGATGTTTTGGTGTCTAAACTTGATAGATTTTCTCTACTTTGACATTCGTTTCTACCGTTCTGTCTCCCAGCAGTGGTTCACGGGAAAGAAACCTCACACATCCTTTTATTCCTTCACAGGGTTACAAAGACCGACAAGCAGCAGCGTATCTTTTCTAATGTCTGTGTGGTCTCGGTAGTTTAAATGGAAAATCCCTCCACTGTTTCCACTTTATGCCCTCCGCCTGTCCCTCAAATTTATCACTGCAGTGTTTGTCCGACACACAGACACATTTCGGAGGGTTTTTTTAATGCACGTTGGTATTGTCAAGACGATCCACCCCATCTCGTACAATAAATTTTTGCTATTTTCTAAAAAGAAAAAAAAAAAACTACTCAAAATATTTGAAGCCATATTTAAAGGATTTAACCTTAATAATCCTCTCGTATGTTTTTGTTACCAGGTTCTTTCCAAACCACGACTTCGCCCTGTTACTCGAGCTCACGTTTTCTAAATTCTTCTTAGCTCAGAAATCTTTATGAACCTTTAAGATAACACACCCTGCTGCAACTTCACGAAACTTTGCATTAGACTTTCTTACGTTTCATGATAGCGGAGCGCGTGAGGTCAAGTGCCAGCTCTGATGTGATTATGTAGTGGGAGATGTGAAGAATTTTTATCAAAGTAATGACATTAAAATTAATAATTGAAAAATGTAAGTTAAATAATTCAGTCTGTGCTCCAGGGGGCAGATTTCTGAGTTTCAGCACATTTTTTGTGTTGTCTGAAAAAGCCAAATTTTCTGCATTAATCTCACTTTAGAAGCTGACTTACTGAGGCTGTTTTGCTTGTATGTTGTTTTTTTCTTCACAATGCTTATTCCGTCTGTCACACAGAGACTACACAGCCTGCAAAATGTTTAAATATGTTTGCTGATACACTACCTTTCTATCTGGGTGTTTAGCTTGTTTGCAGCTATAACTCATTAGATAAATGCTGTCATTTTTGCCCACCCAGGGGCATAAAAAGTCCTTCATCTTCATCACGTGTAGTTTTTGCAAGAACCCACACGGGACGCTCCCTGCTGCAATGCAATGCTTTAATGTGGTGTAGATTCTTTGGTGTCATGTTAAATGAAAACACCGTGGGAATCTCTTAGACACTGTTGCTTTCACACACCTACTATACAAAACGCACACACACAGCTGAGTGACCTGAGATGTGCTCATGCAGGAAACACTCCTGATGAGACAAGAAAACACACATAACGTTTTACTGCTAACTTTGTGGGGCATGCAGTGTCATGTGGCATGGAGGGATGTTTGATTTGGACCACAGCTCAGGGTAGGAAGTTGGATCCAAGCATAGACTGTGTATTAAAGTTGGACAACACCCACTGGTTTGTGGGCTCCTGTTCGTAGCCTCACTTTAGCATTTTTTGGAAATAACCATATTTGGTTAAGCTTCTGGTTCACAGTAGGAAGCCTGGTTAGAAAGCTGCATTCGTAGATTGTACTTGTTCTGTATCACACAGACAGAAATACCTGCAAAACTGCAGTAACAATTAATAATATGCACACCTACACCTACCTGCACACCTATACAGAAGCAAGTAGCTAGAGGCAATACAATCCACCTGGTGCATTAGCTCTATAATATCTGACAGCACATATCCTTTTTACTGTGACTGGAAAAATGCAGTTTGCAGCACTGACCCACTTGTAATTTTTCACCTGGCCTCCTCAGAATTACCCACTGAATCATAAAAAACAGGTGCACGATAGTTTCATGACAGCACTGGAGTACTGGTTACTCCACTTTCTGGACTCAGCACATTTTTTAAGGGGTAAATCTGGTCAAGCTCACGGCGCTCCAGTGTAGTTGGCCTGGTTCCAGTTTGCCCGAAGCTGCAGGCAGCTGCGTCCCTGCCAGGCCACTAACTACCTCCTGCTATACCACCTGGAGACCAAAGAGACTTCACTTGTGGGCTCCAGGGCTGATGAATAAATCCAAATTATTGCTGATCAACGAGCCAAAGATGCACTTCGACCTGTCACCATAAACAAGTCGCTAACTTCACAGCCAACGCAATCTCACTGTGAACCTGAAGCAAGCAAATTATGGTATTAATCAACTATAAGCAGATTATGTGACTCTTAAGTAAATTTCTGAATGATTTGATAGCAACGACAATGCTTTCTGAGAATTCCACAGTCTACCGGTTATTTCTGTCACTAAAATTTTCATTTGTGATTTCAACATTTCGTCTTCGCGACACTTCATTTTCCCTTATTTGTTTCTTGGCTTCTACTTAAAAAAATTATGCAGCCAACAAAAACAATTCCATGGCAGGAAGGATATCATGTTCAAGGGGTGGGGGGCGGGCAGAAATGGCAGCCTAAACATTTCCACACCAACAAAAGAGAAAATAGGACCAAAGATTACTCCAGAGAGAAATTACTGAACCTTTTTGCACAGTAAAAGCCATTATGTTCTATCGTGTTTTCCATTTTTTGAGACTTTTAGAAGGAAAAAAAGGTTTATTTCAGTCTATGAATAGAAGTCTATGTGAATATAAACTGCCTGAGGTACCTGCCAGCCTGCCAAAAAAAATCTTCAGCAGGGCTCTGGTCCCAGAACTGCAGGAGAAAGACATAAACCACCAGCTCTAGTTTCACTTCAGGAAGAGGAAATAGATGCATGCTGGTATGATCCCAAAGGAGAATCATCTTTATGAAACCCTCAGGTGGAGCAGCACAGGCAGACAGTGACTCATGTGGAAGAGACTCTTTTGGGGTAGGGGTGGGGGGTTATAGGACACAGAGAGAAGCTGCTATTTCAGGCAGTGCTCAGAGAAAAATACCCATCGCTCAACACTACATGAAACAGTGCAGACCTGCAAGTCCCGCTGATTTAGAAAAAAAGAAGCACTGAAAAATCAAAAGTGGGCTTTAAGAGAAAAGTTGTTGTTGATGATGATGATGATGATGATGATGATGATGATGATGATGATGATGATAAGGGCTCATATACTTGGTTCTCTTTATGGGTTAATCAGGAACTTTATGACAAGTGATCAAGCATCAGTTTGGCAGCGCTGAGCATCACCTGCCTACACACGAGCAAACACATGCCAGTCATAATGTGGCTGATTCCCACTGTGTTCCTACAGCGCAGAGATCAGAGCCGCAGTTCTTCCCTGGCCAGAGCAGAGTGTTTGCAGAGATTCATCACTGTGCCTCCGCCTGCTGCCATGTGCCTCCAAAACCTCACATCAGAAACATCATCTACTCGACACGGCAATGCATCCAAACAACAAGCAGCATCAGCAAAGTCCTTTTTCTCCCCGATTCTATCCTTTTTACTTTCTCTCTGACTCCGGTAAAATTTGGATGAGGTTCTATAGAAGAGATAAAAATGCGGGGTGGGGGGATGGATGGGTTATTTCAGGTGGTATATGGCTCTATTGCAGTAGAAACTCCTTAATACCACCTCTTCTCTGTTCTCTCTATTGCTCTCTAATTCATAATAGATCACACAATTGGGCCAGATCAGGCAGGAGCATCAAATAGCTGGTTTGAAACTCTATGGGATCCCTCAAAGCCCGGTTTAATGATGACATCCTCAGAACCAGGCCAGAGGTTTTTATCCGGCTCAGATAATAGGCTACTGCTGCTGCTGGTGTGGGGGCGAAGAGTAGTGAAAAGGAAGCAACCCCAGGCAAAGTTTCTCCTTTCTCTTGTCTCTCAGTGGATATTGTAATTGAATTATCGTGCATCTGATACTTTGGTGTCAAACCTTTCACTCGTCCTCCCTCCTGAATCTCTGCAAAAGATCCCAGCAGTGGCATTTGTCTTGTTTTGTCTCTCGGCTTTGAAGACAGCTGCTAATAAGAAATAGATGAAAAGCAGACTGTTTAAAAAGTGAAATGAAGCGCTGAATGCATTTAGGGGGAAAAAAGAGAGACCATAACTTAATCATTGCTCATTAGAACAAACCTAGGCTTGGCATCCTAACAAACATCAGAGCTTAAATGGCACACAAAGAGGCCCGATCCAAAAATTACAGTAGATCTTTTTACATCCAAAAAAAAAATCAAAAAAAAAAAAGTCACGGCACTGCAGGAGAGACAACGGGATGATGGGAGAGTGTGAGATGAGAGGATGGGGGAGTGCGAAAGAAATGGAGTGGGAGGGAGGAGCACCTTTAAAGAACCTTAAAAGAAAATACTGTAGTCCCTCACACTGCCATAATAACACCACAACCCACATACAGTAAGGCTCCATCTGTGTATGCCTTATCCATCTAGTAGCTCTTTACCAGCCCACCTACTCAAACTAGTAAAATTAATTACCCGAAAAGCACATTTCTCTTGAAGTATTACTGGTGCTCTTAGTTCATTTAGAGGCTAACGCACAGTCACCTAAATCACGACTGCCATAAATTATAAATAACAGATCGATTTTAATATGCAAGCTATTTATTTTTATTTAAGAACTGATGACAAAATATTGAATACAGATGATAAAATATGAATTACAAAAAAAGTTAATTTGAGTTGTAATAAAACCAGAACAAGGCCTTTGCAGAGATGTTTTAATCTCTTTGGTATTCTCTGAGATTAAAATGATACATTTAAAATATGAAAACTCCCATCCGTTATCTTCCACTTATCGTTATCAGGGTCATTGGAGCTTATCTCTAACCGACATACTGGACAGGTTGCCAGTATGTCACAGGGCTAACACTAGGGCTGCCACGATTAGTCGACTAGTCACGATTACGTCGACTATCAAAATCGTCGACGACTGATTTAATAGTCGACGCGTCGTTTGAAGCTTTGTAAGATCCCAAAAGACGCAGGAATAAGTAGTAGGATTTAAGAGTGTAATAACGGACTGAAACAGAAGATGGCAGCACTGCATGTACAAGGATGCCAGCTGCCGTTAAACCCCGAAGAAGAAGAAGTAGCTCTGTCCCAGAATTCATAGCGCAGCCCTGCTCAGTTTCCAACAATGGCGGCAGCTAGTTAGTTTTAATATTACTCCTATTATTCTTTCTGGGTCACAAAATCAACGCTTAACATATTTTCTGTGTAAACCTCAAATATCTGCTCAGTTTATCAAGACGCCACATATTTTCAAAAGCGCTCCGACGTTTTCGGAGACGTCTGTTACCCACTAGCTCGATAGTTAGCCGGGGGCGAGGCTCACTAGAGCCCGTGAGAACACCGGACTCCCGGCAAATCGTTTTCAAACCCACCGCCGTCTTTCGCTACTCAGGTTAAACATATGTCACTTAGATAACTTAAAAATGTTATTGTTTGGCTTTTTTTTAGTATTTTATTTGTTCCTCAGTAAATCGGTTTGGCTGAGATCAAAGTTATAGTTTTTGCACAGCTGAATAAAAGTCAAGCAGACAGCTGATTATCAGAAGTGTGAGATGCTTGAGAATTTACTCCGGTGTCCTGTTATATTTTAGATAGCAAGGAGTTTATTAAACTTCACCGAAACAATCTGCAAATTTTATTAAAATTTAATAAACTATCATCTTGTCTTTATTTTTAGTTAGCACATACCTTAAACACTTAAACCTGTAAGCTAATAATAGTTGTATAAGAGCAGATGCATGCTGGTGCAATAAGCTGTACGTCCAATGGATGCATGATCTGATTAGTCGACTATCGCAAAAATAATCAGTGACTAGTCGACTATTAAAATAATCGTTTGTGGCAGCCCTAGCTAACACAGAGAGACAGACAACCATTTACACCTATAGGCAACTCAGAATTACCAAATAACCTAAGCTGCTATTGTTACACAAAAGCAATTGCCGTATCCAAAGCAGGATGTTGTTCTCCTCTGAATAGGCACATCTCAAATGTGATTATATGATGAACCTAAAATCACAACTATTTTCTTTTTGTGTAATTTGATTACAAAGTAGCCTCGAATTTCCCAAAATGCACAATTATCTCTGGTGGTGAGTTTGATCCAACCTTGCAAAATGAAGGTTTTAGCTCTTTTAGTGGGAAAAACCATCTCAATGACAATATACACGCAGTTTTACAAGATAACATCACAATATTTATGTCAGTTTTAAAAATGATAGAATAATTAATAAATGAAAAGAAAAGTATGACATTTGTGGGGTTTTGTCACTGAAACAGTCATTGTAATTGATTTAATCGCACCCATGCTAATTAAAACAATCCGTCATCTAAAGTTATGTCGATCAAATCCGCTTGCTTTTCATTGCTTTCCTTACAGTGACTAATAATAAAACTGTCACACCTGTGTCATACAACGTCAAATAATCAGCACTATGCCTGCAATACAAACGCTAATGAAGATTTTTTTTTCCCTCTCTGATTGCGTTTCTTTTGCTACAAACTGAAAGCTCGTTTCTCTTCAAAGAAATTTGAATCACATCAGCAGATTAAGTGGGTCATTTCAGCCTGGATTAGTTAAACTGCACTTGATCAACAGGGTTGTTTGCCAGAAAAAACATAAGAGATTGTTGCATTATGGAAATGTTGGGTTAATGAACTGATGTTAAGTGTTTTA
The DNA here is from genome assembly GCF_051167445.1 of Perissodus microlepis. Classification (NCBI taxonomy): domain Eukaryota; kingdom Metazoa; phylum Chordata; class Actinopteri; order Cichliformes; family Cichlidae; genus Perissodus; species Perissodus microlepis. The sequence goes on from NC_140470.1 coordinate 10,607,603, forward strand.
AAATTAATTAGCCATAAAGAGTGAAAATGATTTGATGAGCTGCAATCCAGTTTGAACTGGATGACTCAGCCCACATAACCTGTGAGCTGACATATTTGTCTAAAATTACAATTACAAACCTTCCTCAGTTTACATGTGGCTACTTTCTAACATACTGGACTTCCCATACTGAAGCACATCTAAGCTGTTATTGAGAACTTAAAGAGAGCGTGTGGGCTGGAGCGGAGGCCGTCCTTCAGTGAACCGCTCGCACTCATACCCTCAAAAACTCACATAGGCCCAGCTTGTTCTTGCATTTATGCATGATCTGCACTACCCCTGGTCCCAAGTGCACATTTCATAATTCATGCATACAGTACTGTAGCAACTGGAAATGCTACCATATCTGCATCCACCACTCTGCTTCATTTCATCAGCATGTTAGACCGGCCCAGGTTACATTGACATTACACCACATTTCCTGACCCAAAAAAACATCCACCTAAAGGGCAACAACACCCTAATGCAAGGGTTTCCCCTATAGTTACGGGGAATTTGTACCACATGTGCATGGAAATGTTGTTAATTCATACACAAAATAAGTGCAAATGCAAAACTACCACAAATGCTTCAAGACAGGTGCACCGAACAGTTTTGTTTTTACTCCCGTGTGTGACACACTTAATTTGCATTCATTGCAATCAGCATATTGCCACACAACCATTACTCTGTATAAGAAAATCCTTTATTTAGAGCTTGATGATGGAGAAACACGTGAAGTTATTCTAAGTGAGAATTGTGCTTTGATTGGTCAGTAGGTCTAGAAATGCCTTTTACGCTACAAGCCGCACTTTACCTTTTCAGAAATGTTCATACAAAACTTGCAGGAGGCACTTAAGAGTCTGGTCTACTTTTTTCACATCACTTCTTTAGTGTCGCTGATTTAGACACAGGGAGAACACGCAAACCCGACACCGAAAGGCTCAGACATCAGAAGATTTGAACTCAGTATTTACTTGCTGTGAATTCACAACCATGGCACTTAAGAGAACAAGAGAATCATGGCACCTACACAGAAAGATTTTCCCTCACGCTTGTAGATAACAACAGAACATGCAATGTGCTTTACTCATAACTGAGACATTTAAGTGACTGAGTTATATATCTCATAGTGTACTGTAATGCGTTTTATCATTGAGCTTTGAGGCTCACTTTGGTAGAAGCGAGCAGCAGCGAGTGGGCTGAGATGCACCAATTCTTCTTGATGATTACTGGTTATCCAGATGCATTTTGATAAAATCCATACTGGCTTCTCTCCACTACCACTCAACCCTTCTCCTTTCACAAAAACCCCGTGGTACAGTCTAGTCTTAGGATTTGGTCACAATTCAGGAGTCATTTTAAGTACATCTCTGCATCAGTACACATGCCCATCACACGTAACCATCTATTTACTCTCCGTCTCATTGATGGTAGTTATGTACAGTGGAAACACCATGGTATTAAAACTTTTAAAGATCTTTATCAAGATGGCACTTTCTTAAGTTTTTCAGACCTCTGTTTAGAAACAAATCTTCCAGCTACCCATCTATTTCATTATTTTCAGGCACGGCATTGCACTTCTGCTCTCTTCCCCTCCTACCCTCTTCTTCCAAATGCCCCTTAAACCCAATAAGAAATCAATTATATCTTTAATATATAAACAGCTTATGGATTCAGATGTCCATTCAGTGGTTAAAATTAGATGGCTTGGGAGCGGGAGTTAGGAGTAATCTTTTCGGATCAACAATGGGAGAAAGCAGTATCCAGTGTCCGTTATAGTACGTCCTCATCCAGTTCAAGGTATTGTACAGCGTTTACTATTCGAGGCCTCGTCTGTCTGAGATTTACCCACATGAGGTGGATCAGTGTGAGAGATGTCATGCCACCCCATGTGACCTGAGTCACATGTTCTTTCTGTGCCCAAGACTCCATGGCTTCTGGAGTCATATTCAGTTATTCTTTCCAAGGCTCTTGGGACCCAGGTCTGCATGGACCCTTATTTATTTTCGGGCTTCCAGTTAATACTGTCCTAAGTAACCCTACACACTTCAAAATATTAGCCTTTACATCACTTTTGGCCAGATGTTGTATCTTACTCCTATGGAAATCTTCAAAGCCACCTTCAGTTTATTTTTGGTTTCGAGATGTGATGTAATTTCTTAAATTGCAAAAGATAGGCCTAGCAGCAAAGGCCAAATGTGGAGAGCTTTATCATATCTGGGGCTCCTTTGTTTGGATTAAACGTTTTACCAGCTGATTAATATTACCCCCCCCCCCCCTTTTTTGGGGGGGTTTTGGTTTTGGGGTTTTTTGTTTCTTGTTTTTTCATTTTATTTAAGCGTGTGTGTGGGTTTCTGTGTGTACTATTGTATCTGTTCGTGTAAGAAAAAATAACAAACATGTGAGGGAAACAGACTGTATAGTAATTGTACACGACTAATGTATATTTCTCTCTCTCAATAATTTTTTTTTTTAATCCATACTGGCTTGCAGATGGCTGACATCAGCAGTTGTGGAAAAGCTGGTGGAACTACTTTACACCTCAGACTTTATTAAAAAAAAAGAACCCAAAAACTAATTTTCACAATTCATGACCTTTCCTTGAACCCAGGGGTAGGCAACCTTTCTGATGGCGAGTGCCATTTAAAATTTCCTCAGAAGTCAATGTGCCATATGATTGCATTAGCAATAAATTTAATAACGCTCTATATTAACAGTTACACGATATATAGCACAACTTTATAGAATTATATTTGTTTGCAGATGTTGGCAGCTATCAGTGAATAGTTATCAGCTATTTTGAAACAAAAGAAAGACACTTTTTATCCATAACAAGAACTCCATAACAGCAAATGAACTGTACAACAGAAAATACAAATGCTATTTATGGTCTCCTCACAAGAATAATAAGAAAAATATGGCATGTCTGTTAATACAGAGACACACATGTTAATATGATCTCTGGTCTCCCACTCAGAGACACAGGTCTCCGAGTGTCCAGCATTCAGACGGCTACCTGAGGACACTCTACATGTGAGAGAAAATCTGCTCACACAGATATGTAGAGCCAAATACTGTCAATAAGGTCTCTGCAATGCTCTGAAGACAGTTAAACTTGTCAGGTAGTGATGTCCAGCAGGTGAAAATGCAAGCTCCATGAACACACACAGCTGTGGATTCCAGCTGCTTCAATGTTGCATTAACTGGCATTAACTCAGCCAGTTAATGCGAGACAAGTCTAGCTGCTCATTAAAGATTTCTGGTTTGATCAGAAAATAAAACATTGGTCCATACACCTGAAAGTCCCAAAAATGCATTGTCTCGAGTCTACGGATGTATCCGTGTATCTCCGTGGTGCTGATGCTGTGCTGAGCGGAAAGCTCCTGAAGCTTTTGAAGTGTCGGAAGGTGGAAAGCTAACAACGTCCCTCTCACCAGTAGGCTAAGTTATTTTTAGCCAATTACAAGTTGAATCTGGTAGTTGGGATTGTTAGCTAAGATACCGTCATTGAGAAGCGGCACAACTAATGTGTCTATGCGAGCTGATTTGCGATGTGCACCGCTGGCGCGGCCATTTATTTTTTGATGCACCTTCTCAGATTAATTCACTGCGTGTCGTGCCCAGGGCTGGACTGGGACAAAAAAACAGCCTGGGCATTTTGACTAGAGACCCACCAGGTATTAAAGCCATAAAACCTTTGAATGAAAACAAACGCTGTTGTGACAGTGATGTACACTGTCTTGTTGGTATATGTATGATTTCTATACATTTTATATCAGATAAAAACTTTGGTTGTAAGATTCAGATAATTATTTAATAACAGCCAGACATTTTAAATGAAAATAAGAAAGTATTTCTTTGTGCCCCCCTTTTCCCTGTTAATGCCCTACCTGGCCCCCCTGGCAAAACTTTGCAAGATCCGCCCCTGCACAGTTACCAGCTGTCAGCTACTTAGAAATGATATTGGTGTTATTTGTCCGTCAGAAACAGTTCATAACTTCCCTTCAACTCATTCATGTCACCTAAAGGGTAAACCTGTTTCTCCATCACCTGTTCAGCTCTGATGATTCAGTAAGGATATCTCCTGGTTTCATCTTCATGTTTCCCTCTCACCACATATCCAAACCGATATCATGACCAGCACTTTTTCGGGTCTCTCCTCATCCTGCCTCCGATCTCCCTCATCCACCTGCCAGCCTCCACCACTTGTTAATTTTACCGAATCTGTGGAAGCTCCGCGATGCCACCACCAAACAACTGAGTTATTTTTACACACCGGCCAGCATCTGGCCAATCCAACACTTTTCATTGTTTATACCGTTACAAAAAAAAAAAATCATCGAGCCACTGAGCAAATGCCTGGTATGCCCGATGGCCAGTCCAGCTATGGCCGTGCCATCAGTTAACCCTTCGCGTGCCAACTGTGGCACGCGTGCCTAGGGTTGCCGACCCCTGCTTTAACCTAATTAACACCTTTCGGTTCGAAAGTCAAACCAGCTCTAACGTTTTAGCTCAAGATGGCGCACTGCTTTTAAATAAGTCAGGAAGTTTCTTTTTCTCACAAATCGGGAAGAAAGTAGATTTTCGCAGGGCTAATAATTAAAATCGGTTGCCAGATCTGGATCGCAGTTGCATCAGTCTAATAAATTATCATCCTCTTGGCAGAAAGAGCATCTGGTGCATGTTAAGAAGCACAGAGGCTGGTCTATAGAAGCTCAGGGGAAGAATGATGTAACTGGACAACAACATGTTACCGAGCTCCTTCATCTTGCACGATGACAGTTTATCGTTACGCAGCAGGTCACTAATTAATCTCACTTCTGATAATGTGCTGTGCCTTGCTGGGCAAATGCTAATAAATGATAAGTGAGCCGAGCTTTGTTCAGGCATTTATTACAGTGACTGGTATGGATGAATTCAAAGATACCCAGAGGTGTTATGTCTTAGAACAAGAGGAGGGAATTTTACAGGAATAATGCGCATTAAAGTCTTTATTAATTGATCCACTGCTGGGAAAAACACCACAAAATCAAGGAATCTTATTCTTGTGGGTGTGGAGGGATTACACTTCTAATCACAAATAGTTTTCAAGTGTAAACTCTACTGTAGCCTTCAGTCTCTGACTCAGACACCGACTTACAAATTCACTTGCATCCAAGTTAGTGTATTGTGCATCCGACTTTCTACTGGGTGCTCCTAGACTCATCCTGTCCCTTCATTCAGTCTCTCTGTGGAGCTGAACATTACCACAGCGGCCTCCAAGTCCGCCTTGTTGCTGAGCAGGAAATTAACTTTTACTGAGTGTTTTTTCCTCCTTTTTTTACAGCCAGTTTTTGGGGACAAGAACAAAACTTGTGTCAACTAAACTAACCTGTGTTATTAGATTATAATAAACCCCAGTACTGTCCATTATTTAAACAAAAAGAATGCCAACTAAATATACTTCAGCTGTTGTAATTTAGTCTTGTGAAGTTGATGGTCACAGCCTGTGTATCCAATCAAGTTCCCGTTGCTTAATGAAGCCATGAGGAATAGCTAATATCTAATCATACTATATAAAAGTGAGTTGTCATAAATGTTTAAAGGTTCTTCACATACTTTTTGTAAGAGAGGAAGAAAATTCAACTAGTTAGACATCAAAAAGCTTTTTCTCAGCCCAAAACAGCTGTTTGAGTTTGAGTCCCGACCGATGGCTATTTTTTAAAAATGTCTGACATCTAAGCAGTCGGAGGGATTCTAAAAGTCAGGATTAAAAAAGTTAAAGCTGGAATTCACTGATATTTCCATTTCTATAAGTCTAAATAAGTCTACGTACACATGGGACTTGTGGATTTTCGTCTCAGAAGCGGCACAGCCTGACAGAGATGTTGTGTTCCGGAGCGTTGCTGGATCCCAGGAGCTTTACGTTTTGATGTAGCAGGAATTTGGGAGAAGCGGAGAAAAACTGGAGCAGTAAAACTATTTTAAGACACAGTGGAAAATCACAAAAGTTGCTTCCATCAGACTAATATCTTCTCCTCTTAAAGTCCCTTTTTTCGCTGTGGGATGCCGGTTTTCAGAATAAGTTGCAGGTAGATTTACTGTGTTTCCTAATACCCAGAGCTCATTTTCTTGCGACCCCTGTGCTTTGAGTACTGATGGAGGCCGGCTCACACGGCTACAACTGGCTTCGACGCGTCGAGCCGAGTGAGCCATCATTTATGTTAAAAAATGGAGAAAGGCTCCCTGTTAAATCAATACATAAAGTACCCGCAGGATCCACAGCGAAGGCAGTGGAAGTGACAGGCCGCTTAACAAATGGACGACGGCCTCCCGGAGCCCGCTGACTCAGCACGATCCCCGGCGGAGGAAACACCACTCCCCATCCGTCCCCCTCTCCGATCAGTCAGACAGCTCGCCGTGTCTACCTGCGAACTGCTGATCAGAGGCTCTTAAATATCACCAAAGCAACGAGTATCATTCATAAGAGAGATGAACTCTCACGCTGCTGACGCGTTTGCTGCTACTGGGAATACAGCCAATATTTGAATAAACATCCCCCGCTTGCTGAAAGAGTATATCACATTTTTGACCACCGGTGGCTTTGGAGTTGCACATCATCGCAGAATGTGTTTTTGCTGTGTCCACCGCTTTGAGAATATCAAATAGCCGACATAAAAAAGTGGCAAAAACGATCATACACCGCAGGTAGCATCCATCCATCAAGGCTGATGAGATCATAAATCCTTCTTCTTCCCAGCCAGACTGATTTCCTCTCCATTTCACCGAGATGGACATAAAATGCAGATGAACATGCTCGCCTCTCTCCTCCTCATCTGTCCCTAAGCCACCTGTTCTATCCATCATCTAGACAGCTGTTCCTCTGCACTTTCAATTCCTTTCCCCTGTGACGCGCCGACCTTTTGCCCCGGACCGCCTGCCAACGCGCTCCCTCTAAAGCTAGGCCGCAGATACTGTTTAAAATGTTGCACCCAGGAGTTTGTAACAAAATCCACAGATTAGACTGGGTTGCTTTGTACAGGCAAAAACACATCTAAGCTATGGAGGTTTTCCCTGAAACAAGTGGAAGAATTTGGCATAGCAGGGACATGTTGGGCCAAACCCACGCACCACAATGCTCCTAATACGTATTCATGTGGGGACGAAACAAAAGGGGGAAAAAGCAGACACACTTTTCTGTGTCGCAATCAACAGAAACAATAACACATGAATAATACTGAGATTAAAGAGCATGCTGCAAGTATTAATGACTGACTGTCAATGGAGTTGCTATGTTTTGAACCACAGGTACCTGCTGTTACTAACTGCACCATTAACAGATTCCACCAGGAGAGCTGTGTGATCATTAAAGTTAACTCAGTTGAATGGAGCATGAATCCAGGATTTTTAGCACTACTGTCAAACATATTTAAAAGCTTTCACATTGATTTCCTACCTCCGAGCAAGCCGCCGGTTTAAAGGCTTCACAGAAAAGAGTGACAATTAACTTTCAGAGAGCTGGAATTCTCCTGATATGGACAAACATACCTCTTTGTTAATGTGTTTAAGAACACAAAATTCACGTGCAAAAACATGGAAACATTTGGCATCAATCATAAAGAATATAAGTAATAAGAAGACTGTACTTTCACCAACTTCTTACAGGCATAAATGGCTTTGCATGACAGTCTATGGGCACCTGGGCATTCCCTTTTTTATTGTATTGACTGTCAAACTGTTATTTCAGCTGCTGTTCTGTCTACTAATGGTGTTTGGGTTTCAGTTGGGATGCATCCATCGATCAATACATCTGTCTTTTAGCCACATGTTTATTCTTAGACCCATGTTGACTTTTGTAAACAATCCAATCCAAATGTGGGATACGGTCTCAATATGGGAACAAGGCATGACAGTGTCTTGCAGTCCTGCATGAAATGGGACACCTGATTGCTCTGGATACGCTGAAAATGCCTCCTTTGCATGTAGGTAGAGGTAGCATTGTAAAAATGTAGGACTGAGTGGTGGTTAGGTTGACATTTTTGGTAATCTTCCTGGGAAAAGATTAAGTGATTCAGGCATGACTAATCAGTAGCAAACTGGACTGTTTACACTGGAGTGTCTGTGAACTTTGCTGGAGTTCAAACACAAAATCAGGATCAGCAGCCTTTGCAAGTCTTCATTTTATTACAAGATTCAAAAACACCAGACACTCAGAGTAAACTTAGCAAAAACTAAGTATTGCACATAAAATAGAATTTACAGCTCCAAAAATATGTTTCCTTATAAATCCATTTTCTCCTGCTTATGAATTCAGGTTTGCCGGGGGGATCAGATCATTATTGCTCTCACTGTGTGTTTCTATATTTTTATACGAACTACCGTGTTTAAATATTGTTGTTTTGTGGCGCTACTTTAGCAAGCAGACGCTGCCTTAAAGCTCTTTATGCTGTTGTCTTTAAGGGTACTCTGACATTTCAGGCTTTGAGTCAGCTGCTAATTAGAAGCCTTTTTCAAACCATCAGAACTGACAAAGTCCATCTTATACCATTCATCTTCTTACTCTTTTATAAGGGTTTTAATCCATAACAGCACCTCAACTACAGTGAAAGAGAAAATGTATTAGACCAGCAGCCAAAGTAAGGTTTATGACACAGCTGCCCTAAATCAACAGTACTGCTAATTACCAAATCATTTTTCATGTTTCTGTAATGGTTAATCCACTAGCATCCACAAGCTGTTTAATCAGAATTATATTTTTGATGCTTAAATATAATTGTTGTTGTTATGTATAAATCTGCTGAAACAGAAAAACAAAACAAATAAGGTAAAGTTGGTAGAATAAAAATGTTGCAAGATTACCAAGTTACAGTTGTTTACTTGCCTTCATGACCAAAGAAAATATTGTTAGTGGTTAAATGTTAGGCTTGATTAATTTCTGACTTCTCAGATAAGTCTAGTGTGTTGGCTCAGATTTGGGTATAAAATTATGAATTCAGTAAGTTCTAGTTTTAAACAAGTTTTTGACATATTCTAAAAGTGTTTTCTCATTTCTATAACAGGTGGTCAAAAAATTTGCTAAACACTCTAAGTCCAAAGATTATTTCTAAAATAGTGCTAAAATGCTAATCTGGAAAGAAAATGATTTGTTTTTATATCAACATTTTGAAATGAAAATGAAAGGAAAAGGGAGAGTAGCATGACAAAATGAAACATTTGAAGTCCTAATATTATCACTTTGGTCGCCATTTTAGTATTTTTTGTTTGGTTGTTTACCCAAAGATAACGGCCTCAGATGCTAAGTGATCAACTAATGCTAACAAGCCTAATTAGCAAACTGCACAGCTGCAATGCACTAACACAGGCATATGCTAATTAGTATCAAGTAACAGAATAACAAAATACACTTCACTCACCACTTCTGCAGCACAAACTTCTTGGTTGTCAGTACAAAAATACTAAAACACATTATTTGACAGAAAACCTAATTAAAATTGCTCTGTAAGGTACCAGTTTGTGACTTAAATTAGTGCAGATGATAACTCCCTGGCATACCTGTTGTTTCAAGTAGCCACACCTCTTACTTTTAATCTTAATAGTATCTACTTGGATGAGTCATAAAAGATTTACCTGCCCAAAGGATGTCACGAAAGAGCAAATTAGCTACAGATAACATGTGTTATTTGATGCGTTTTAGTTTTAACATGTAACTCAGACAGTAGTGTCTAAAGGAGATCTCTATAAGTCCCCTACTAACTCAAAACTGTAATGTGCATTTTTCTGCAGATGACAATATTATATGCGTTAGTGTTCTATCCTTAAACTCGCCTTTGCAAATCTACAGTGTGCTTTTACTACACTACACAAACGTCTTATCAAACATAAAATTACGTGCATGGTATTCACAAAGTCAAATACAAGTATCCAGCCTGCAGTACATACACCAATCCCTTATGGTCATAATATTGAAACTTTTTAATTTTATAAATACTTAGGGCTCTATATCGACACCAGATTTATTTATTAAAAGAATTTACGTTCCAATACTTTTCTTAATTAATGAACATGTATTATGCATCTTCAAGTATATGAAGTGCCTGCATGCCTACATACAGACACTTAATATGTATATACATAATATATATATGTAATAAAAAGTATGTATACATGCAGATATTTACGACATAAAGACATATATTTCATGCATTTGAAAATGAGATCTCAATGTGCCCACCTGTTTAAAGAAAAAATGCAATAATAATACTGACCACGCCAAGAATTGCACTTTTTAGCACTCATGTGTTGGGCGTGGGAATCTGCTTATTTATCTGCTATGTGAGCACTGTGGGGGGGAATGGCCAGTATTTCAAAATTTCTGATGTAGAACATCTCAAATAGCCAATAACTGATATCTGAGCCAAACTTCCCAATCATATATAAATTTTAAAACACTAATGAAAAGCTCACAAGCTGAGGACTCTGAGATTGGATTGAGGCAAATGCCTTCCCTCTTTTCCTCTCCGTGCTGTTTACTTGCTGGCATCTTAAGCCTGCTCAAATGTGACTGGTTAACAGAACTGAGACTACAGGACAGAAACCAGAAAGCTTCCATAAATGTTTTCCCCTGCAAACAGATTTTGCATATTTTTATAAAGACATCTGTTTATTTTATAGCCATAAAACAAAACCAGCTGTACACGTAGACAATCAACATGAAAATTCCCTTAAAAACTTTTGTGTTAATTGAACGAGGAATATTAAACCCCTGACATGGTCCTTTTAAGTGCCTTCTATAGATAACCATCTATAGATAACCGTCAGACCACTGACACATTCCACAAACAGCTCATATCAGAAGCAGACAACAGTGTCTGGCTCAGTTTGATATAAAAGATAAATAACAGGCTGACATATCATCACGCCATTATATACCTCTAACCCATTATCTCATCCAGCAGACATTGTTGTCAAATTGCATTATGTAACCATAAACATAGCAGGAGTTTGGAATAATTTTTAGATCAAACAATGCAAAAAAAGGCCCACTGTGGCCTTTAAGGGGAGTAAAAATGAGAATCAGGATGCCTTCCAAATGGCCCATTCATACCCAAATCTATCATCGTAAAATGCTCCTGTGTATACACACTCCCTACCATTAATTTTGTCACCAGGCAAATGGTGGCCTTGAAGTAAACATGCGCTGTATGATAATAAGTCGGCACACCACATTTCACGCAAGACTTGCTGTCAAAAGACCAAACATCTATCTCTCGTTCCAGTTCCAGCTTCTTCTCCTGCTCTACACTCTTTTTCCATTTTTAAATAAGTCTATTTACATACCTGGAATAACTCAACGCGAACAAGCAGCAAAATACAAAAAGCCACTAATTTATATTTGGGCCGAGCCCGTGTCCAAGGCTATGTTTGGCTCGTAAAGCGGTATGCTGTCTGTTTTTTCAGGCAGCATGCTGCCATCACCACCACCACAGAGATGATGTGCAGCTCTGCTCTGAATTTAGCACCCTGAAAAACACCTCGGCAGATGAGATGGTAGTAAAACACGACTCTTAACATCTCCGGCTCGCACTACCACCTCTGCTTGCACTTTGTACTTATTTCACTTTCTGTCTTGCGGAAGGTAAGCGAGCTGGTGAGGAAGAGACTGAGCTGAAGGTCAGAGGGGAGCAGAGTGGGGAAACGGGCGGTGGCCACAATATTACAGGTCGAATTCCTTTTATGAAGCCAGCTGAAAGGAAAGAGAGTTCAGTTTATAAGCGCGAGTGGGGAAAAATGTATGTTAGCGCCTGTTTGGAGGTTGCTGGAGTGCCGGCGTTTGAGTGGGTACCTACTTGTTTTACCAGGTTAGAGCTCGTTTTTCCGCGAGGGAACAACAGAGGGATTTTTATTCATGTAACTCCCTGGCTCTCTTCTGTTTCACTCTGCTGCCTAATGTCCCTCAGCTATCCCTCCCTTAACCCCTAATTACTGCATCAGTGCTGACATGGACAACCACTGTACATCACATCAATGTCTCTTTTGATCACACTCTGAGAAAATTTCTTTCGCAGCTGCCTCTTTTCATCTCTCTCCGTGCATGTGGAAAACACTGTATGTGTGCATGTGTGTGCGTGTGTATGGCTACAGCACATCACTTTGAGTTGTCTAATCATACTTGTGTGCGTTGCCTCTGTAGAAAGCGCTGCTGCGCATGAAGCTCTAAACAGAATGAGGTCGTGAGGAAAAAGCAGCCAGACAAGTCCGCCTTTTGTCTCTCGTGCAAGCAGAGCAGTGGACTCCCCATGGGAGGGAGGGGGGGATACAACATGTGCATTAGACCCCATAACATCATTTATAACAGGCACACACTTCCACACAAATGGCTTTCACCACAGAGGTTCCCCATTAGCATTAAAGCGGAGAGCCTATAAGAGGCAGAGAGGAGAGTGAGAAGCTTTACTGCTACAGTAAATCTAAGGAGCAACTCGAGCCCGCGTCAGGCACCAAATGACAGCTTTCTGTTGAGCAGAGATTTCACAGCCTCTGTGGAGCTCACGTCCCTCGGGAATGTGTGTGTGTGTGTGTGTGTGTGTGTGCCACTGGACCTTAAGGCCCCTGTGTGAGGAGGCCAAGTCAAGAGCACAGACCTTTCATTTCTCTCTAATGTTGTTCAGAGAGATAAAGGGCAGACCTTGTCCATCATTCTGTTATTAAGCAGGACATGAACCGCTGAGTCCCTGCCTCAACCTGCTGTCTACCAAGAGCATACCATCACACTGTGCTGCAAAGGACACATTCAGTAAAATAATTCAGAAGAGTGTGCTTGACTTTTATAGTTTAAAATAATCAGTTTAGAGAAATAAAAGTTACTAAATAGGATGTGAATTTAATTTATTTTGACTGAAAAAACTGGGCTGTTTATTAATCTATTCAGAAGCTATCCTCAGAGTAACTGTCATTAAGTTAATTAGAAGTCACACACTGTGTTCTTGATTTAAATCATTTAAATGATGATTTTTTTTAAAAGGCATTAAACAAGATTCTTTTAAAGGACTTGGACTGAACCCAAAAACACTGTCTTGGTTTTTCATTTATTCACGTGTTTCTATCTTTATTGAACTTGCATACAGAAAATAAACACAGAAATCAAGCACTACGTTACTTTTGAGAGGCCATGCAAACTATATGGAGAAAAAGTACTGCGCCACAGTACACCTACAGGAGCTGCTCAGTCATGAAAACTGTCAGCACACAGTTTCTGTGCAGATCCTAATGCCAGAGAAGGTCTGGAACTCTGCAGTTATTGAGTCAGCAGAGTTTTGGTGACTTTTACACATGATCCATCTCAGTACTCAGTCAGAGACACAGCCGGAGACCTGACACCCAAGCACTCATTCCTGGTATAATTCCTCGAAGTCCACTTGCATTCCTCTGCCTGTGTGCATGGGTAGTTGGTGCACTGTAATGTAAATTCTCTGCGGATTAATCTGTGCGGTCACAAAAGAAAGGCATGCATGCAGACGTCCACCCTCACCATCTGATGATGAGGTTATCATATCACGGGGACCCAAGCGGACCCTACAGGATCAGCAGACCCAGAAAGTATCTGAACGTAGTGTTTTTAGTGAGACAAACATTTTGTCACTCATCCAAGTGACTTCTTCAGTCTCAAACTGTGTGACTGATGCTACGTCCAGATAAACAGAATCAACTTTTTGGGATTTCCTTACCTGGATGATTGAGCATTCTTCATCTTTCTTTGTTGTATTTAGAATTTTCTATTCTACCCTTTGCTTTTAAGCAGAAGCCTTAATTTGCTTTGACTCATTATCTTCCCCTCTCTGCAGACAAACACAGTTTGGACAGCAGACTCTGGTATTTCTGTCTGTATCTATAAACCAACCCTCACTCACCAACAGTACACTGAAATTGTGGCAGAAACCTCTATTTTTCCTGTTGACAACTTTGCGCGACGTAATCCACTGCAGATATGGAAATTAATGACAGAGGCCAAAGACAAAAACTGTCTAGCAGCCAGACACAGGATTCATGAGTGAATTTCATTAAATGAGTTATCTATCTACTTAAAACTAGTTCTGGCTCAGTGAGTGATAAAATGAGCATCTAGCATGGTTTTATGCACCACTAGACGTACTTCATAGGTAGCTGGTAATTAGGCATGGTAAAACATCGCCACAATTCATCTTCATGGCATGTGGGGAAGACAACATGGGCCGATTGTTTTGTCTCATTTGTCAGAGGATTTCAATGGAAGCCAATCGCATTTGTTTTTCCACGGCCCAGAATCTCTGCTTTGTCGTGTTGCCATTTTCTGCACAGAAAAACAAAAGACGAGGACCGACTCAGACATTTTCCAATCAGGCATTCCTGGAGCTTGGCCACTGCTCATTTAGGCTACGAGACGACCTTGACATTCAGTGGGCATGTACTGTAAGAGAGGCCTGAGCACACACGCCACCACAGAGACGGCAAAACACATGCGGTTACAATCCAAGAGCACCCAAACGCACCACCTCCTTGCCCAGACACACATACGTGCAGTTGTGTGTGTGTGTGTCAGACTGTTGGCTCGCTAATACCGAGGCCCGGCTAATCCAGCGGCAGTGTTCAGTTCCTGCGAAGCAGCTGGAAGCGCATAAGCTGTTAACATGTTAAGGTGAAAATGTTTGCTGGCAGGCGCCCTCCTCCTCCTTCACACTTTACCTAGCAGCAGCTCACAGTACACCTCCTCCTCTGACATGTCCAACCTGGCAACCACCACTGCTGCACACACGCTTTCACACTTCCACCAGCTTCTTCAAAGCGACATATATACTCAAGCATACGCAGATAAGCACGCACGCGGCCGCTGCACTGCATCTGGTCTGACGGGATATCACACAACCCGGCGGAAAACAGCAGCAGTAAGATATGGAATAATTTATGTGGAAAACCGCCAGATGTTGCAATAAAAGCTGTGCGTGTTTCCAGCCCTATATTATATTCTGGAACTCTACTAGAGTAGCGTTGCATGACAGTTAAAAATAAATAAAGAAACAAAGAAATCTTTACTTATTGTACATATGTCCTTTATGTTGCCCTTCAGTTCATCACTCTCTCTGAAATAAGCCTTTTTAGCTCCTGTTTCGTTGAGGACAGCCTCCCTAAAAGCCCAATTTCCTCTGATTGGCAGGCTCTTTGCAAAAGGTTGACCAGAGTTTGACGTTGAATGCCTCTGTGGATAATTTTAAACAAGAAGAACTCCCACTCTCTAAACTTAGGTTTCACAGTAAGTCAGGCCTTCGGAGATTTGATTTTTTTTTTTTCTAGCCATTTTCATGATGCTTTCAGTAGAAGAAGAATGAGTAGATGTGGTTAAATATTTTGATTATTTGCACCTATTAAACTTAAATACCTTCCTGTAAGTACTAATAACATCACGTAAAACGAGACACTTACAGTAATTGCCATTTTAGTTTCACACGTCAAATGAGAGGCAGCAGATAATTTTCTCACAGTAGTCATGATTGACCACCACAGTCAGCTGGAACCTGGAAGTTTTTGCTTAACCGTTCTCCTCATGTCTGTTGTGGCTTTCGCTGTGAAATAGACACAATCGAGGGAGGACGTCCTGCTGCAATCAGTCATAAATCCTCAGCTGAGCAATCAGCACGTCATGTCTGTATGAAAAATAAAAGACTGAAGTAATATTTCACCTCAGTTTATATACATATACATATCTAGCTCCATTCACTGCTATTAGCTGAAAACTGTCTCCTGAAAGCTCTCTTGGCGATTGCATCCAATTTCAGTTCAATGGTATAAATAGCAAGAGAAAAGGCTTCCTGTAGACTAGCAGTATCTGAAGCCGTAGCTTGACTTCGTACTGTGCCTGTAGATGGTGACCAAAAACAGATATCTGTGGGGAGATCACAGCTACAAAAAAATTCAAACAAATATGGATACTGTGAAGTTTTGTCAATGCAGATTGTTCATTTGTTCATTATATTTGGTTTGGTTATTAAAGCAGAGGAAAGATGCCACCATCAGCAGTCCACACAGATCCCATCACCTCTCACACGTCCAAGTGGTGAGGGTTTTTGTCATATTACATATACATCAGTTTTCCCCTTTTTCACCATTTATGCCACATGAAATCAGTGCAACATAAGGTTGTGTTTATTTGCCACCCAATTTTACATCTCATAGGAGTTTCTCTCTCTCTCTCCCTCTCTCTGTGTGCCTGAATGAAGCCAGAGGCCCTGCCAGTCTGGCCTCCAGCTCTATTTTTCCTGAGCGCCAGCAGCACTGGAGCTCAGCAGCGCCAAGCAAAGCGAAAAGCTTTTGACAACATGGAGTGACAACAGAAAAGCCCACAGAAACTACAGCACAAGTAGGCCAGCCTTTCAAGGAGCCTCCTCCTCCCCCACCTCTTCCCCTGTCCTGTCCTCATACTCCTCTGGTTCACTCTCACAGCATCCGCAGGGCTCAGAGTGACTTTTCAGAGCAAACCCAGAGCACTGTCTTCCACTCTGATGGATGTAACAGAGCTCAGTGTACGGTGATACTTGCCTGCTTCTATGTAAACAAAGAAAGAGGGGAGCTAGTAGCATGTGGGTGAGTGGCCTGCCTCACCTGTGTACAGTGTTGTCACCCTAAGCACATTCTGGATGTTTTGTTGTTGACAAGCTGAAAATGAAAGGCATCAGAGAAATGATGCACTCATCAGTGAGGAGTGCTGGAATAATAAAGTGGCTCTGATGAAAACTTAATGGCCCCTTCACCTTTATTAATGGCCATGGGAGCATATCATGCGCTCAGGTTCACCACTGGACTAACACATGTATTTCTGCGCAGGGAACGAGCTCCATCAGCCCCACACTCACTAACGCACTTGAGGAAGAGCTCATAACCGGGAGGACACTAATTAAAGCAGTGGCAACTGGCTAACTGGCTAAATTGCTGCTGATTTTAGCCAAATGAGCCTTAAATGCAGTTTACCACACTTTAATTCATCTAGGGACACATCTCAGTATAAATGTAATGAAACATACATACAGAGATCCCAATGATTGATTCCAGTCTTTGCCGTTCACACCTATGCTTCCCCATGAAAAAAAAAACAAGACATTAGACTCTACTCTCCTTTGCAGATGAGCTAGAATCACACAGGCAGCACTTATTAATATCTCCCTTTCAAATGCTAATTCCACTTCATAAATAAATCATAACTCCAGAGGTGGCTGGTATACTGTAGATTTCAGTAGGAAGGTGCAGGGCTAAGAGAGGAGGGGAGAGGGTACAAACAGGATCCCTGCAGAAAGTAATGATATTATACCACAACTTGCATCCCAGATACAAGACTATTACAGGCCAATTGTTTTTGCTATAGCGAGCACATATATTTTCTTTAACCTTCCTCATTGCCCCAGTACAGGCTGAGTATATTCTTGTGTTGGTGCATGGTGAAGCATGTGCAAGACTTTCACATGCAGAACTTCATCAAGCTACAATTTATAGATATAAATGCTTCACATGTGCACCATTCACAGAGGTCTGCTAAAAGCAAATCCACTGTTTGCTCTGACGTATTGTAAAAGACCAATGACCAGTGGGGAAACTCTACAGGGGAATCTACAAAGAAAAGGAAGAGTCTCACTGACTGCAATGTGGCAACTAGAGGGCAACATGGCATGTCAATAAAATGAATTAACTTGTAGACAAGACAGGGAAAGTAACCATTGGTAAGTAACAAGGTAGGGTACAGATTTTAAACCGAACTCATTTTTTAGTAAAGTTAATGAAGTGACTGGAGTGGAAGTAGGGAAAAACACTGACTGCCATATAAAGGCGGACTAAATATGTTAGAGGGGTACTTGACAACTGGATATCCACTAGTGACCAACAGTTGAAGTGATGTACAACCAAATGGATTTATGGACAAGGGTTAACACTCAGCCCCCTCGATGATGTATCACTCAGTCAGTCAGTCACACTGTTGCAATCCAGCCAAAAACAGAACAATAATAACCAGTTATTTTGTTGGAACAATGCCGAAGGAAAGAGCTGTGTTGTAAAGTGAATGTGTGTGCAGTAAAGTGGATGCAAAGAGTATCTGTCATAAGGTAGAGTGGATGTGTCATGCAGTAAAGTAGATGTTTGTGTATTAAATTGGATGTGTGCGTGTGGTGATGTAGGTGTGCGATACAATTGAGTTGGTGCGTAATGCAGTAAAGTGGATTTCTTGCAGTAAAATGGGGATATGTCTAGAGTGGGTGTGTCTTGCATTAAAATGGATGTGTGTGTTCAGGATATGTTGTACAGTAAAGTGGGTGTGTCATGCGGAAAAGTGGATGTTTGAGTATTTAATTAGTTGTGTACAGTAAAGTTTGCGCAGTAAAGTGGGAGCCATGCAGTAAAGTGGGTGTATGTGAAGTAAAGTAGATATGTGTGTGGAAAGGTACATTTGTCATATGGTAAAGTGGGTGTGTCATACAGTAAAGCAGACTTTTTGTATTAAATTGGCTATATGTGTAGTAAAATGGATATGTTATACAGTAAAGTGGCGAAGTGGATGTTTGTTTATTAAATTGGATTTGTATTTAGTAAAGTATGTGTGTCATATAGTAGAGTGGTTGTCTTATGCACACACACACAGTACAGGGAGTGCAGAATTATTAGGCAAGTTGTATTTTTGAGGAATAATTTTATTATTGAACAACAACCATGTTCTCAATGAACCCAAAAAACTCATTAATATCAAAGCTGAATGTTTTTGGAAGTAGTTTTTAGTTTGTTTTTAGTTTTAGCTATTTTAGGGGGATATCTGTGTGTGCAGGTGACTATTACTGTGCATAATTATTAGGCAACTTAACAAAAAACAAATCTATACCCATTTCAATTATTTATTTTTACCAGTGAAACCAATATAACATCTCCACATTCACAAATATACATTTCTGACATTCAAAAACAAAACAAAAACAAATCAGCGACCAATATAGCCACCTTTCTTTGCAAGGACACTCAAAAACCTGCCATCCATGGATTCGGTCAGTGTTTTGATCTGTTCACCATCAACATTGCGTGCAGCAGCAACCACAGCCTCCCAGACACTGTTCAGAGAGGTCTACTGTTTTCCCTCCTTGTAAATCTCACATTTGATGATGGACCACAGGTTCCCAATGGGGTTCAGATCAGGTGAACAAGGAGGCCATGTCATTAGTTTTTCTTCTTTTATACCCTTTCTTGCCAGCCACGCTGTGGAGTACTTGGACGCGTGTGATGGAGCATTGTCCTGCATGAAAATCATGTTTTTCTTGAAGGATGCAGACTTCTTCCTGTACCACTGCTTGAAGAAGGTGTCTTCCAGAAACTGGCAGTAGGACTGGGAGTTGAGCTTGACTCCATCCTCAACCCGAAAAGGCCCCACAAGCTCATCTTTGATGATACCAGCCCAAACCAGTACTCCACCTCCACCTTGCTGGCGTCTGAGTCGGACTGGAGCTCTCTGCCCTTTAGCAATCCAGCCACGGGCCCATCCATCTGGCCCATCAAGACTCACTCTCATTTCATCAGTCCATAAAACCTTAGAAAAATCAGTCTTGAGATATTTCTTGGCCCAGTCTTGACGTTTCAGCTTGTGTGTCTTGTTCAGTGGTGGTCGTCTTTCAGCCTTTCTTACCTTGGCCATGTCTCTGAGTATTGCACACCTTGTGCTTTTGGGCACTCCAGTGATGTTGCAGCTCTGAAATATGGCCAAACTGGTGGCAAGTGGCATCTTGGCAGCTGCACGCTTGACTTTTCTCAGTTCATGGGCAGTTATTTTGCGCCTTGGTTTTTCCACACGCTTCTTGCGACCCTGTTGACTATTTTGAATGAAACGCTTGATTGTTCGATGATCACGCTTCAGAAGCTTTGCAATTTTGAGACTGCTGCATCCCTCTGCAAGATATCTCACTATTTTTGACTTTTCTGTGCCTGTCAAGTCCTTCTTTTGACCCATTTTGCCAAAGGAAAGGACGTTGCCTAATAATTATGCACACCTGATATAGGGTGTTGATGTCATTAGACCACACCCCTTCTCATTACAGAGATGCACATCACCTAAATTGCTTAACTGGTAGTAGGCTTTCGAGCCTATACAGCTTGGAGTAAGACAACATGCATGAAGAGGATGATGTGGACAAAATACTCATTTGCCTAATAATTCTGCACTCCCTGTAAAGTCGATTTCTTCCAGTGAAATAGCTGTGTCTTGTAAAGTCAGTGTGCATAGTAAAGTTGACCTGTTGTGCAGTAAAGTGATTGCTCGTTTATTAAATTGGATGTGTGTTTAGTAAAGTGGAAGTGTTATATAGTACAGTTGTCACTGCAGTAAAATAGCTGTAGTGAGCGTGTGTAGTAAAGTGGGTGTGACATGCAGTAAAGTGGATTTCTTTTGGTACACTGGCTATGTGTCTGGTAACAGAGTGTGTTGTGCAGTAAAGTGGATGTGTGTAATAAAATGGGTGTGTCCAGTAATGAAAAGAGTCACATTTGCACATTGCAAAGTATCACAAAGTAGGGTTGTTTAGTCTGCAGGGTTGTTATTGATGGTGTACAGAGTTGCACAGCTTTAGCATCATACATGTGGTCCACTTTCACAGTTGCTATACCAGGTTCAATTTTATGAAGTGAGACAAAATTGAAATTCCTGCTAGTGGGGAGCCCTGATGAGTGAGCAGCCTGCCAACCTGGTGCCACTTTCACAGCTTTGATGTGTGTCTGGCATGCTGTGCTGCAGATGCTGCTCTGTATGATGCATCGTCCTCCTCACTGAAAAGCACAGCATCATCCCAAATGTGGGCTTTTTTTGTGACGACTGGGTCAGGAGCATCTTAGTCTTATAGTATTGTTCAGTTTACAGTGGCACAAGTGCCTTTTGGAGTCACTACACCTTTGGTCATCTGACAAAATTGCTAAAATATGAAGTGACCTTTTTTGAAAGCAGGAAATGATATGTTACAACAAGGAATGTAAACCAGTATGTTCAAAACAAAAACTAGTTTCTGTAAGACCAATTTTTGATTCAAATCCTGTTGTCTAAAATCTGAAGCACTTTTCCTGAATCTTAGATAATCAAACTGATGTAATCCTCTTGCTTTGCTGCTTGGTAATAGGTCTGTACGTTGGCATTTATTTTTGGCTGCTTCTTCCATTCAGTGCCATATCTTGCCCTACCCACTTGATGCCCCTCATGCTCTCATCCATCCACATGTGACGGTCATGGGTGTGTATAGGTAACTACCTGCCAGGAGCTGGAAGGGATCTCTGCAAATTTGCCTAGTCCCCCGAAGGTGTAGCACCGGTACATGTGATCCAGAGACTCCGAGCAGTGCCACAGCAAGCCGAAGCTCACGGAGTCCTTGTTGTTGTGCTGGTGGTGATGCTGGTTGCTCCTTAGCTGATCCTTAACAATCCAAGCAGGGGATATGAAGCTGAAACTGCAGACGGCGACCAGAACGGAGGACAGGAGCACCCAGAAGCAGCCCACACAGCTGAACATGGTAGCAGCTTGGGGCAGAAAGCCCGGAGACAGAGTCAGATCAATCCCAAACCCTGCTTCTTCTTCTTTCTTCTCCCGGCCCAGGAGCGAATGCATTTGGAGCTCACGCCTTCAAGAGCGGCACTTCAACTTCAGCCTCAGCCTCCTGACCAGCACTACATCAGCAAAAACTAAAACTAAAAAATAATTACAGTCACTGGGCATCCGCAACAGCAGCTGTGAGACTCCCCAAAACATATGGTCTGGGGGAAAAAGAAAAGAAAAGGAAAAAAACACACTAAGAGAATTGTGGTGAGTGATGGTTATACAATAAAGTCAAGTCATCCGCGCCCACACTTATGCTGGTACAAAGCTCAAATCTGACTCTGGAGATGTTTGGCACACCCAACACTGGATGCGCAGCTGTCATAGCAGTGCAGGTGGAGGACTTCACCAACTCAGAGACCAGACATTTGCTGCAGCCGCCGCTCTCCTCCGATACTCCCTGCGCCTCAACACGGGAAGCTCCGGACTTTGCTTTTCAGGACGAGTCCGCGTGAACGGCGTCGAGCTACCGCAGGTTAATAGGGAGACTTCCAGTTAAGACTTTCAAAGTAAAGCCCCGCTTAGAAAAGAGGCGACAAAGTTTGAGGCGGTCGCACAGACTTTATTCTGTAATGAATTAATAATTGTATTTATTGTAAAGCGATAAATAATTTTAAACATTTCAAACTAACAGGGCGCTACACAATATTTAAACATAAATGTCCGTTTATTCACTATGGTGAATGACTTACACAGAGCCTGTTGAAAAAAGGTAGCCCGAAGGATGGTATCTTAAGGTATGCTATATTAGTTGGAAAATGTAATGTTTTTGGACATTAAGTAGGGATTACATGTGAAAATGTGTGGTTACATTATTTATTTATTCATTTATGTGTATTTTATAAATATCCAAACTTTATAGAAGGGTACTAAACATTGTACATCAAACACCATATAATTATCTCATTAGTCTCATATATTTTTTAGAGTCCAACAGAGGCGTCATATACAAATGGACGCATTTTCCAGAGCTTTTATGAAATGATGAATTTTGACAGAAAATAGCACGACCTAAATAGGTATAAAATGTACATGTCCTTGTGCTAATTTTAGGAACAGGACGCCAAATGATGCCAAGTTTCAGACTGATAGCTTAATACTGATTTTATTTTGAAGGGAGAGCGCTTCATTTCCGATGCTTTTGTCTCCTTAACTTGCCTAAAATCCGTCTGTCTGCAGGTAGCTGAATAAAATGCGCCTTGTACTTTATTTTCTGTGCACCACACAAAATTATAATAAAACAGTGAATAATATTATGAAATATTTTCGGTCGCAGGCACATTTTATTTACCGTCAAACAAACTGACCCTGAGCATTCATATAGTCTAAAGGTGATCATTGTAGTTACTTCTTGACGCAAGGTAACAGGACTCTGTCCCTCAGTTACCATAACAACCCCCCTACCGGTCAGAGCTGAGGAGGGGAGGGGGTTTTGTGTATTTGAGGTGGGCGTTGCCTCTGCACGTGCAAGTTTTCATTCCACAAGATCTTCTTAAACCGCCTGCAGACCGTGCCGTGGACTGGCCAGGAAGCATCTGTAAAGTTTATTTCCCCAGACAACATGAGAGCCTGTTTCACGCTGATTTTTATCTTCGACTTAACTCTATGTGATTAACCACCAATAAGATCCACTATTAAAATGAATTAAAGATATGAAATGCTGCACTAACAGGCCATTTTTGAGCCCCTTCAGCTGTAGTTTATAGTTTTTAATTGTTGCATTTTCCTGGACATGTTATAATAAAAATCAGAATGCCTCCTAAAAGAGGAAGAAAAAAATACATCACCTCGTTTCTAGTTTTACCCTAAACATAACAGCATATTCAACATTGCCCCCACCTGGTCAGAGGTGATAACTGTCCACCCTATGGGTGTTGGCACAAGGATTGCCTATCTTTTCCCACATTTTAACATTAATGTAGTAAAACTATGTCAGCGGAAGAAAAAATAATTGACAGGCAGACAAAGTTTCATAATATATGTATTTAAATCAAACACAATTTAAATATATTATAGATTAAGTACACATAGATGTCATTAGTGGTACATAGTACCAAGAGTCTGTTCTGGTTCTTATCCACATCTTGGTAAGGCTCAAAAAAACTTTTTAAAAAAATCATTTATTTCACCTTCCAGTTAAACAGTCCGCTCATCACCGAAGTCTGTTTCAGTGACATATTTAAAAAAAAAAAAAAAAAAAAGAGAAAACAGCCAAAAAACAAAAAAAATCAGCAATCACCATAAAAAATTAACATTAATATTTGGGGTAAACCAGAAATCTAAATAGATATTTATACATAGAACATTTAGGACGAGGAGTTTTGGAGTTTTCCAACACAACTGGGAGTATTTTCTTCTATGCTCTGTAAAGGTGCCAGGATATTTATACAGAAGGTCCACAAGTCCAAGAACTGAATCCACTCTTCTTCACTGTAACATTTCCAGATGTTGTACAGTACCAAACAAGTAAAGCTACGTCAGCTAACACCAGTAAACAGCTGGCAATGCCTCTCTGGGCAGCCTCATGGAAGCGTATGCAAAAACTGTACAACGTTCCAAACCAACAACCCTTTAAGCGGATGACCAAAAGACAACAGTTCATGTAAAAACAAGGAATGGTTATAAAAAGCGTGGGGAGGTGTGTCATCAAGTAGTGAACAAAACGTTGCTATTGTTGCATCCTCCGCAGGTCCGAGATAAGACAAAAGTGAGAGTGTTGACTGACATGCTGCAGCTTCTCCTGGTATCATGCCAAAAGTTTCCTTCCTCCAGTCTGATGCACTTTGCTTTACTCTCAACACGTGTACCTTTATAGTGTTATGGAGTAGGAAGAGTGGAACAATGATGTACTTCAAGTTTTCTATTAGCTCAAGTGTGAAGAATCACTCATCCAAGCTCTCAGCTACACGAACACACACACCTGGTGGTTGGAGAAGTGATAAAACGCCTTGTTCTTTCTCAGAGTAATGCAGTTCATTGCAGTGTGAACTCTGTGTACTGTTTATCACTGGCTTGGCCAGAATCTGCAGGGAGTGACAGTCCTTTGGCTCCTCAGTGGGTCATAACTGCAGACAGACAGAAAAAGACACTTAAGAGATCCTGCAGTTATCCCACATGCACGCAGGAATGAGACTGCTGAGTGTGGTTGCATACCTTGGTGGCCTTGCCGGGGCTGTCGTGGTTTGACTGGTGGACAACGTCGTTGACAATCATCTTGGCAATCTGCCACGCCATCTCCTCCTGGGCCTTTGGTCACAGTGCACACAATGCATTCTATTTATATTCTTTAATGGACTGGTATAATGTGACGTTTTATACACACCACTGAGAGAGCACTGCTATGGGCTTCGAGCTATTTAATCATTTATGATAACTCAGCATAGTGCAATCTCACCTCATCCGAGGTGCCTTGGACCCATTTCTTCATGGCTTGAGAAAATATGGAACCTAAGTGAGAGGAGTGAGAAGACAAGATGACTTCATTGCTAAGCAGAAATCATTAACATGGCTAAAAACTGAAGGCTAATCTTAGCATTTTAGAACGATTATCAAAGTTAAGTCATTAAGTAATTCATCTCCAGTTCCTTCATTAACACATGAATAATATTTAATCAGTAAGAAGTCAGTTTGTCATACCCTGTTCTAGTCCTATAGACGACACTCTAATAAGCTAAGATTTTTATCTCGCTGGACCCGGAAAGTAGTGAAGCTGTTTTTGTTTTGTTTTTTTATAATCTATAATAAGGGAAAAGTTGCTAAATATTTCAGAGCACTATGAGCTACAGGAAGAAGATGAGATTTATATTCATGACTTTCATGGCAAGGAGAAAGCAGATAAAAATATGACAGAGTGTAGGGTGAGAGAAGTGTGACCATATCATACCTTTGGATTTCTTCACATCCGGCTCTGGCTCTGCCTCCCTGATAAACTGGCCCAGCTCATTCACTTTCCCAAATGTCATCCTTCTGAGAAGACAAACAGGACAAAACTGAGCCTCAGGCACATCCACACACAAACACACACCATCCCAGCACTGGTGTGAGGGTATGCGTATCCCTTCAACAACTGTAATTTCAGCAAGGGGATAAAAGAAAATCTCCCAGACTAAACTTCTGTCTTTCAATAAGATCATTCTCTTGATTTATTTCAGCGCATGATTTTTCAAAGCATGCTCATAAAACCCTACGACGGAGTCAATAACAACAAAACACGTACAAGCACTAAATCCAAACAGCAATCAAAGGAACATAAAAGGAGAGAAAAGCGAAGGTAACAGCAAGGAAACACAAAACCATGAATCAAGCAACAGTTAATCTTT
Source organism: Perissodus microlepis (assembly GCF_051167445.1). Classification (NCBI taxonomy): domain Eukaryota; kingdom Metazoa; phylum Chordata; class Actinopteri; order Cichliformes; family Cichlidae; genus Perissodus; species Perissodus microlepis. Next base: position 10,633,547 of record NC_140470.1, read on the forward strand.
GAAAAGATTAACATTTTCTGTCACTGGATAGAGGCACAAACACTCACCCAGCGTATGGCCGCTGGTACAAGGTCTCAGGGTCCAGGCTGGCAACGTCCACCGTTATCGCCTCGTCAAAGTTTTTGAGGATTTTGATTGCTGCCTTTCTGGCACTTTGCTGCAGTGAACAGACCATGAACAGCATTTTAGCAGCATTACAGATAGCACTTATATAAAATGTCATTTGGCATCGTTATATCTCCATCCCTACATTGTTTTGTTGTGTAAGACAACTAAATGACATGAATGGTCATGAACATTTGACATTAACAAAAATATCTTTATTATCCGTGTAATGAGGCGGGACAGGTCTAAATGTCAGCAGACATTCCTGCAGGGGCTGAAGGTGTGGGTCACCTGAGTGTGAGAGCTCTCGCTGACATTTGAACTTGAGCGGTCGTTGTCCATCGGTCCGCCCTGACCTGGAGTGCTGACATTCACAAACTCATCGGCCCGCACTGAATTGATGAGGTCACTCAGGTATTTGTAGTAAAGGTTGCTGGACAGGAAACCTGGCATGTAGACCTGAACGAATGCAAAGCAGGGTGAACTCTGGGAGAAATTAATGAGCTTTCTGATATATTTCTGGGCACAAGTTACAGAGATTCCCTTCTGACCTTTATGTTCTAACAACAGTTTTCAGCTTTCCTTTCATTAACCAAAACCAGAAGCATTTATCAGTGGTGTAATGGGACGATTTGTCAGTGACTTGCAACAAAAAAACCTTTATGGAGGATCCTATTGAATTCACAAACCTAATTAAATAAGGCCTTCACATGCTTCTCTTCTAGTGTTTCATTTTCATCATCCCTTTATCCTGAGGAGAAAACCTCTATTAAACACTGAGACCTTGGCGTGTTTTTCTATCAGATGATCTGACCTTCTCCATGGTTGTCCAAGCCTGTCTGAGTGGAGTGGTGAAACAGTCAGGGAGTGGCCCTCCCTCTCTGCAGATATTTGACTCTATCTCCATCCGCACAGAGTCACCGAAGCCCAGAGGGTTGGTAGCCTGGAGTGAGAAATACCTGAAGGGATAATAGAAGAATATGCAAAGAGCTTCAGAAAAGGGCGCCATTTTTTTAAGATATTAATCAAAACTGAACAATTCAGACAAAACCTCAAGACTTTTAAATCTTACTCATACTTACTTTACTTATAAAGCGCAGATGATTTAGCGTGACGCTGTAAACTATTTAGTGTGCAAAAAGGTGACATTTATGAAGAAAAATAATTACAATTCAAGCAAAATAGCTCCCAGCAAATGTAACAAAGTTGAAGCTAAGAGGAGGAAAGTGCAAGATTCCACTACTGTCATCTCACTATAGATGAATTACTGACCTTTTACCTTCTTATCCTTAACAAAGAGAAACAAACTATCTGCACAGTTTAACTTACTGTGAGCCTGGTGGAAAGCCTCCACTGAATATCAACCAACACATTAAAACATCTCAATTCTTCATGGCCGACAGACTAATCTTCATAAATGCCAAGTAGAGTGCAGTACATAAAGTCTAAGAAAGACAAAGATCTTCAATAATTAATTTTTTCGTATTTCAGCAGATGATGTCAGCCTCTTCCTTATGCCCCACAATTCCAGTTAAACCAAAGCTTAGGTCTGTAATCTTAGGTCAATATGTTAGGTTGTCTGACAACTGCCTGTGTTAGTTTTATGAGAACCGTGGTGCAGGAACGAATCGTAATACCTGGAAATGTGTTAGGATTTTTGAATTTAGGACTATTTACCGAATTTCCCAGAGGAACCCACCCGAGGGATTAATAAAGTTCTATCTTATCTTATTTATATGTGGTTTGTTTTTGTGAAGATGCCTGAAATTAGGTCAAAGATAAATATGAGCTTCCGAGATTTTGTTCTGCTAAATAAAATACGCCACTGGTGAACTCTGAAACCACTACATGTCCAAGAGAATGTGTGTGCTAGCAAGTTGCTCAATTGGACAATACAGCTGATCCCATTGGCGAAATATCGAAATCAAATTGCTGTTTGTCATCACGGTGGCCTTTTTTTGGCAACAAGTGGAAAAGATTAGTTGCTAGCCTATATAACATTCTCGTTTACTGAACTTTTACATTGAGTCAGTTCCAAACTAACGTGACATCAACCGTGTCTGAAACATTGCGTGGAGAAATTGCTTCCGTTTGCATATCACAGTTTAACTACCATCAGCAAACTTTTCTGTCAACTTTCAATTTTAATGCTCAGGGTCTCAGTACAAACATACCCAAATTGGAAAATGTGAATATGTTTGGTCTTGAAATAAGTTAAATGTTTGTTTGACTACTAAAATTTGATTTGTAATGGCATTTGCATGCTCCCACAACTTGCCCCACCTACTGTCAGCAGCAGCTCCACTAGATGTAAAGCTTCCTCTCTCATGTGTAAATGGAAAATGGTCCAAAGACTTCACTTTAAAATAACAAAACAGAAATAATTTAATAAGCTTCAAATACTAGTTTTATCATTTTAGGCTTACAAGGCTAGCAGGCAGAGTGTACTCCACACTAGTCAGTCAAAGACACAAGTACAGCTGAACCCTCCTTCAACCTGACCATGTGCAGACACACTGCTGCTGATTCACTGTCACTGATCACCAAATAATGTACCCAAAGATAAAAACACACCGATTTAATCACACCAGGAATGAAGGTCTTCAATGAAACACCGTTACTGAGCGCACACTACTCTTAAAACTCATATTTGATGATAACTTGATAGATTTAAGTGGAATCTGGACTGAAAATGAATGACGAAGGAAACAAAGAGGAGCAACCTTTTAACAAAAGAAAACACTGAAAGAGTCTTAGATTACTTTCCTACTACAAATATATTCTCAAACTCAAAAGAAAGAATGACCTCAACATGACAGCAACTTCCACACTTTTAGAAAAAGTAACTGGTTAAATCAGACACAATAACATCTTACAACCACAGACAGAGGACCTACTTGTCGTAGAGAATCATGGCATCATTTTGAGCCTCCTGGCCATCATATTGGCCCTTTTTAGCTGCTAGCTGGTTCTGGAAGTTGTCTGCCGCCAACCAGAACTGCAGTACATTCATTGCTTCTTCCTTTTCCATGAACTATGAGAAGGAAAACAAAGAAGAGAGAAAATTCTAGTGAACCTCACTGTGTATATGCTGACAGGACATCTTTTGTTAAATGTTTACTCTTTCTTTGTGGATGGAGTTTTGTATCATATCAGTGACACTGTAACAGGAGCATCTACGGGTTTCTTATGTTTATTGTCTTCAGTTTAGTTTCCTGTCTGTATGGAAAGGTGTACAGAGCCAAGAGGAGGCACAGACTGTGTGTGTTATAGCTAGAAAACTGTCATTCTTCTAACTGAAACAGTGTGAAAATGTGTAATGATCAGGTACAAATAAATCATGTTTGAGGAACCAGTAGCACCACTCACCTCAGAGAAGTAGAAAAGAGCTGACTCACAGAACAAGATGTCAGCCAAGAACACAGAGCCACTAGTCAACACTTCAATCTGGTATTTACAGAAATGATGGCTCCGCAGGAATTCGCTAAAGTGCCTGGAAATCAGAAAGCAGGTGGGAGGTGAATAGTGCAGCAATGTGGAAGACAGGATGGCGAAACGACACAGGGCACGGGACGGGCTTTAATCTTAACGTCAAAACGTGCTGCGAATATTAACTGCTCTTGGAAATGAATGGACAGAAACTCACTGTTGCTCCAAGATAGCGAAGGCTACCGACTGTGCAATGACAAAGCAGTTTGGGTCCACCATGCCATCTTCTCCACAAATCTTAGCTACACAAAACAGAAGAGAGCAGATATTTTCACACACCAGGGTCACATTTAAAATAGAAGACTTACTGCAGAATAGAATAACCCTTTATTGTCATCGTACATGTACAACGAAATTGTGGATGCTCCACACCAACTGTGCAGGAGTAAATGGTAGACAGCATGAATAAATAGCAAATACGAGAAATATGTACCATAAAGAGAGACCGATACAAATCAAGAGAAAGGCACACACTGGAGAACAAGTTGCAAAGTGCTTGGAAGTAGTGCAAAGAAAAGACTTGGTCTGAGTCGAGTCTGTATGTGAGTAGCCTGAGTGATGGGGGTTACTCAGACCATGGCTCAGATTAGTGAAGTGGATGGGCAGGGGTGGGGTGTGGGGGCATAGTGGACAGAACATACAGTCCGAATGGCCCAGAGGAAGAAGCTGTTTGTGAGGACACTTGCGCGCACATGCACACACAAACACACATGCACTTTTTGAACAGATGGACCATAATGTGCTGTATTAAAAACAGTGAGACAACATCTGTGGTCTTACCAACTATGTCATTTCTGATCTGTTCTGTGATGGGGATGGGCCTCACAGCATCTGGAGAGATGTACTTGGTGAAGATAGTAACAGCATCTTTTTCTATACCTGCAAAACACACAAATTATCTCTCAACTGATGCTCAAGTAAAGCTCTTCCTCCAGGTGGTCAGTCTGAATTACCAATTAATGCATCAATCTAATGCCCACATGTCTTTGCCTGTGCGCACAGTGAAATTGTTTCAGGCTGCTGGACTCGTTCCGTCATGGTAAAAACCAAGTGTACAATTCCACCCACTGCTTTTATGAAATTTTCACAAGAAGGGTCATGAAAATAAACAGCTGAGGGCACTAATCATGCTCACACAATGTCATTAAACCAGTGCGGACGAAGAGGACGGAAAGAGATGACATGCTTAAGAATGCCACTCAAACCTTTAATGTGGTGACCAATGTGACCTCACACAGACCTGCTGTTTCATCCTAAGCTCTTCAGAAAAATGCCTAATGGCACCATTTACAAACTTAAGCCAGACTGAAAATGTGAAAACACAATACCAAGATAACATGTTTTCTTCTTTGTGAAATTGTGTTAATTTCAAAACTTATTAGTTTTAAATAAAGTAACCCAATTATTTATGCTAATTCTAAACTAAAATACAAATTTAAAATCAGATGAGTTTTCAATTGTAAAGTATCTATGATGGCCCACCTGCAATAACTTCAAGACCCACTAGGGGGTCCCAGCCAACACCTTGGAAATCAGTGCTCTAATGCAGCGGTCCCCAAACTTTTTTGCGCCACGGACCGGTTTATGCCCGACAATATTTTCGTGGACCGGCCTTTAAGGTGTCGCAGATAAATACAACAAAATAAAACTAGTACCGGTACCGAAAAAAAGAAAATTTATTCATAACACACCTGAAAAGACCCAGGAAAACCGAGTAAACGATAAAAACGATAACAAAATAACGCTGAAAACCGATAAAAACCCTGAAAACTATACATTTCACACCTGAGCCTCAACTCTCGCGGCCCGGTACCAAACGACTCACGGACCGGTACCGGGTTGGGGACCGCTGCTCTAATGTAAAGCCATTTTCATCCACTGTAGCCCTGTACTATCTTTGACATTAATCAAAGAACTGCATGCAAGAACACACAAGGACAGTAACCAGTCTTAAAGCTCTCAGCTCCTTCTACAAAGTCTGTGTGATGTCTGAGACGGTGCGTGTGAGATCAGAGCAGATAACGGTTTGTTGACATCATGGAAAGTGAGTGGATGTCCTGTGTGCAGCACCCTAGCCTAAACCAAAGTGAGTATTCACAGAACTGAGAATGTCTCTGAAGTTTCTCCTGCCATAAGCTACATGTGAGAAAGGACAAGTTTGCACAATGTGCCAACCCCATTCTCCTGACACAGTCCGGTGTCCACTTCCATTACAGGTCACTGTAGCATTTTCAGTTTACTGATGTACCAATTTTGCCACAGCATCAAAGGATACAATTCAGTTTTATTTATATAGTGTCAAATCCCAACAGCAGTTGCTTTAAGGCCCTTTACATTGCAAAGTAAAGATTCTGCAATAATACAAAGAAAATCCCATCAATTAAATGACCTCCTCTGAGCAAGGACTTGGTGACAGTGGGAAGGAAAAATCTCCCTTTAACAGGAAGAAACCTTCAGCAGAACCAGGCTCAGGGAGGGGCAGCATCAGGAAATGTACTGGACAGATCTGACAAATCTACATTAAGGTCTTCAATCTTAGACAAATAGGAAAGCTGCCATTTACGAAGATTTCTCAGTATACTGAAAAGTGATTGGTTGGCCATCAAAATAATAAATAATTTCCCCTGTCAAAATATAGAATCCACAAAGAAAGTTAAAAAACTGTAAACAAGACAACAAATGTAAAGATGAGGTGTTTAAAGGCGACTCACTTTTCATGAGTGTGTCAGAGAGGTCGCGCAGGGTGCTGTTTGACTGCACCTTAAGGGGGGTCCCCGACCTGGAGGGTGTCTGCCTGCTGGGTGTTGCTGTTTGAGGCGTACTGGGTCTCGCTCCTGCTTCTGTGCTGGATGAGTCCCGCTGCTGAGTCTGAACTGTAGAGCCTTCGCTGTTACTGTGCCGTGCAAGAACATTGGGCGTTTTCTGGGTGAGTTCTGAGAGCTCTGAGCCGTCTGGAGACGCAGGGACCGGCTCGGCCAAGGAGCTGTGTTTGACAGAGTTTAGACTATGCGCTCTAACACGTGACCAGCTGGTGGAGCGGAACCTCTCAGCCTCCAGCCAGAACCGAACCAGGTGGTCTGCACCTCGTAGTTCCATGAAATGCATGAAGTGCGGTATCGCGACATTGTCCTGAAGGGCCTGCTCAACCGTCTTGGACATGCGAGAACGCGTTTCCTGGGGCTGATAGTTCACACTGGAGTGACCTGGAACATCAGAGCATAATTCATTGATTCAACTGTAAAATTTTAGCAACAACACATTTATTAACAGGCAACTTGGGTGCATTCATTAATGATAAAACTTACGTCATCTTTATATTACAAATTAAATCTTAATCACTGATATTTACTTCATGCTATTTACACAGCATATACTTTAATCCCTGCTTTTAAAGACTCACAACAGCAGAAATTCCATCCATTGTTAAACACTTCAGTTTAAATGACAATGAGATTTACACTGTCTTTGAACACACATTACTTATTCAAGTGCTCAAGTTTAATAACAGACTGTGGGCTACATTCTTATTTACAGCATCAACCTTCAAAGGTAACGTGCACACTATATTGATGGGAGCTGCAACATGAAATGAAAGATAAAAAGAGGATTTTCTGTGTTCAGCTCTCTCTGAACATTTGGTCCTGGCTGAAGGGTGCCGTGATGGGAATTCTAACTCCTGGATATTTGTTTTGAAGGTTTGTGAATTTCCAGCTCATTCTCTGTCTGGAGTTGGTCTTAGACTAGGGCTGTTCTATATAACGATATATATCGGATGACGATATAAAAACGTCTATCGTTTCATTTTACACTATCGTTTGTTTCGTGGTGTCGCAAAATAAACTGTTTACGGCAATATTTTTTCATTTTGATGGTCACTGTAGTGGCTATATTAATTTCTTAAAGCTCTCTCTTTCTCTTATATTTTATATAACCACACTATGGATGGACAAGCACCTGTCTTTATGCATTGTGGTTAGCAACAATGACGGTAACACTGCCGCGTGTCCGCTTGTTTATGTTCCACATAAGCCTTTCACAATAAAGCTCAAGATCCTGTTGAGACTTTTCAAAATAAACTGAATCACGTGAAAGAGCAGATTATTTACAGATGAGAAGTAAAAAAGAGCCGGCAGGTGCTAAAAAATGAACCTTAGACTCAAACGTTAGAACAGGCTTTTCCCCGCAGCACGCCGTGTAATAAATACTCACAAAGAAAACGGCAGCAGTTACAACTTATGTCTAAAAATGTATCGTTTCATGCATCTGTTAAAACACTCGACTCCAGCTACATGACGCGCAGCTGGAAACACTTCCCGCAAGTCGAGCTGCCCGAGATTCACAGAATTTACAAAAAATGTTACATTTTTGTGATTTATATCGTTATCGGACGATAGAATTCTTATATCGGGATATGAGATTTTGGTCATATCGCACATCCCTATCTTAGACTATGCAACAGATGATTTAACACAGACAAAATTTTCACAACCGTGCGTCACAGGCACACATCTGTGTGTCCTGTCCATACTTTCAGTCATGCGTGGATTAAGTGGTCAGCAACTACAGGGGCATCCACAGCAACCTTTGACTGTACAATCCCCACCATGCTCCAAACTCCAATCCGAGTCTACAGGTATTCTGGAAACATTACTCAGAGATTTTGGTCCATATCAACATGATAGAATCACACAGATGCTGCCAACTACACATCCTTGATGTGAATTTTCCATTCCACCAAAGGTCCTCCAAAGTGCACCATGAAACAAATATCTCCCACACAATTACACTACCACCAGCTGGCCCCATTGATAAAAGGATAGATCCACGCTTTAATGCTGTTTACACCATACTGTGACCCTACCAACTGAATGCTTCAGCAGAAACCAAGACTAATCAGGCCAGGCTATGTTTTTCCAATCTTCCTTTGTCCAACTTTGGTGAGCTTCTGTGAATCGTAGCCTCAGTTTCCTGTTCTTAGCTGATAAAAGTAGCACCCAGCGTGATCTTCAGCTACTCTAGCTTATCTGCTCAGAGACGCTCTTCTGCATACCTCAGTTGTAACAAGTGGTTATTTGAGTTACTGTCATCTCAAAGCAGTCAGGCCATTCTCCACTGTCCTCTGACATAAACAAGGCATTTTACCCAGAGAACTGCTGCTCTCTGGATATCAACTCTTTTTTTGACCCTTGAGATGGTTGTTTGGAAAAATCCCAGCAGATCAGCAGTTTCTAAAAATCTTTACATCAGCCTGCCAAAAATCACAAGCCACGTTCAAAGTCTTCAATTCAACTTTCTTTCCCATTGTGGTGCTCAGTTTGAACTTCAGCCAGCTGTCTATATGCCTAAATGCACCCCATGTGACTAACTGATTAGTTATTTGCATTAATGTGCAACTGAAGTGACTGTCGATGTAATCTGGCTAAATAATGCTTCAAAGGGAGACTGTGTTTAAGCAAACTGAGTGCTCTATTATCCATCCTGACTAGACACCCGACTGTCTTGCGTGATTTTGAATCACATCACATCAGCTGTAGTTAGTCTGAAGCGTGGGCTGAAGTTTGGCAGTGTTAAGTTTGCTCTTTGAAAACAAGATGGTGCTTCAAGATGTGTCACGCAGTGTGCGGTGCTTTTCGTCAGCCTCTTTAGATTCTTAAAGATCACACAGTCACGGCCACCTTAACACTGAAAGCTGTTAGAAATCACAGCAACTAGTTCGGCATCTACGCCGGGATAATCAAAGGCTCCTGTTTCATTTGCAACCTTTTCACAGTAATTCAATGTCTGTTAGAATGACTTTGAATTTCGGTCATAGTGGTACCTGTTTTATATTTTAAACACTAGCAAAGAAAACAAAACAAAAAAAACCTCATGGCTCCTGCCTTCAGAAGCCACAAACCCTCAATCCAACCGTGAAACTACGCCTCTCTGCCTCCTAGACGCACCCTCATTAATGCTTCCTTCCTTTTCTTCTCCAGTCTGTTGAAACCACAGACCAGAAATCACCACTGCCCAGCAAGTCTCTTTGAGACTTTGTCGTCTAAGCTGCAGCACAGGTTCCTCCACCTCCGTCCGGCACGCCCCACCTGCTCGTACAGTTCCTGTCACTACAGTGAATGCTCACCGCTCCATATCATGACATCCGGGGAGCGTACACAGAATCTAATTATAGAGTATTTTTCGTCCCCGCGTCACTGCCTGAGAAGATAAGGCCAACCTTACCCTGACAGGAATGTTTGGGTGCTCGCGATGCCTGATACATGTAGCCCAGTGAGTGGCTCACAGGATTAATGAGGGAATACTGCCACTTGCATAAGACAATAGGATGTTTCTGCTCTTGTAGTGACGCAAGAGGCGTACTATCGCTGTAACACCAGAAACAGGAGCTTACGGTCCAACCTTAGTGACAGCTGTAATTACCTTTGAATTTTGACAGCCTATTAAAAAACTATTTATTTTCTATGCAGTGTTTTTCTTGATTATCAGAGCTTTTCTGTATTGGTTTCAGTACATCCAATGTGAACCCTTTGTGAACCAGTTAATTAATCTATCAAATAACAACACATTAATTATCTTTAATAATGTATAATTACTTTTCAAAGAAAGGCTTCATATCTCCAGTTTCAGCACCTAAATTAGAGATCGTGTCTGCTTTTATTTGTAATATATGACTAAGAAAAGTTTCTTTATGTATGAAACTCGATATAACCAGGAAACTTCACTTTGAACTCCGGGATAAGGAAACAATTTCTGAGCAAGTTAACAAAGTCAGTCTTAATGCTTGTTTCCTTTTGCATTCATTTCTGAGGAAAACTCATTTTGGTTTAACCAAATTGTATTCAAATAAGTACAGAACAGCAGAGAGGTCCTTCAAAGTGTGCAGCATGTTATAACTCAAACTGTCTCAAAGGTCACAGACTAAATAAATGAATCCTTATATATACACACATATTAATAACTGTAACCAAAGAGGGACAACAAACCTGCATCTGGATCAAACTCAAAGAAACCCAAAATAAATTCTGTCTCTGTGATTCTGAATCTACAACGTTTTATAGCTAAATATTATTCTGGGTGTTTTTCTGCAATCATTGAAAACGACGCAAAAGCTCATGAGTGCAGCTTCTGTACCGAGATCTCCAAAGTGCGCCGCTTCCATGTGGCTCGGCTGCTTCTTGAGGATGGCGGTGCGACCGCGGGCAAAGGAGTCCATGTTGGCCGAGATGGCGCTGATGGCCACGTGGCTCGGCCCAGCAGCTTCCTGGATGGCATGGTGGTTCCTCAGTCCTGGAGATTGAGGGCTGGTTGGAGCTATGAGCACAAGATGAAAGAGAGAAAACAGAATTTAGTTAAAAGAAGAAAAAGAATATAATAGCATTGATGTTCTGAGTGGCCTGAATGTGTGACAACAGTGTGATTTGTAAGAAAGGGTCCTTTTAGTGAGAGTTTCTGGAAAAGCTCATAGTGTACACAAAGCCTCAGGCTGTGGCAGATGCTTGAGAAGACAGACTGCTCAGTGTTTGTTTCACTGTGCGCTGTGAGCTTTGTTAGCAGCTAGAGGCTACAGCTTCTGTCCGCGAGACAGTTTAACCAGCACTGATTAAAGATACTTAGAGAAAACCAAAGGAAAGAGTTATGAATCTTTCAGCTGTGATCATTTAAGACCTTTTTAACACCACATAAGAACAGTTCTTCCACAGCCATACCTCAAGAATAAGGGAAAGCCAGAGGAAGGAAAAAGACTTACAATTACATAATAAATGCAACCATTTATTTGCATTCACATCACATGTTTGTCTCTACTTGCCATCTAGAGGTTATAATAATTTCTAGAAATGTAATTACAAAATTTAAGTGGCTTGTGTAAGTAGATGAAGCCAAAGTAAATGATTTGCTTTTCACGTTTAATTAAGCTCAAGCTTCCCGACTGCTGCTGTTGCTTTGGATCTGTGAATTCATTTCAAACTTTTAAATACAGTCTGAGCCCTTCTTTGAGGAAACGTAATCCTGTTATACATTTCAAGACCATCCTGTAATGTTGCTGGCGGAGCAATCAGAGATGCACTTTTTTCCAAGTCAGCTCAAAGTGGGCGAGGGTACACAAGCGCATCAAAAAACACAAAAAAACAACACCACTGGATATTTGTGCTTATATTGCCACCAAACACAGCTGTGTCATTTCAACAACTACCAAACCTTCCATAACCTCACAAGAGTAAAGAGGAACTCACCTCTATTGACTTTAGCGTCTGTCCCTTTCTCAGGTTCTTTGCTTTTGGCTGTGGGGAGAAAGATGAGAGCAGTGGTTGGAAATGGAGAAGCAAGCAGTGTTTTGAATCATAATACGGGGAGGGTGAAGAATCAATACATGAGATTTCACTGAGGGGTTGATGTCGTGTGGTGGGGATGTGTTTCCCACAACAACGATTCGGTAACACTTGTTGAACTCTAATACAGACTTCTAAGAAAGGCTGCTTAATGATATCTGCAGAACTGAAAACTACTGAAAAGGCAAAAAAAACCCAACATTGTTAGTCGTTATCATGGCAATGTCGTTTCACACTGTGTGGTGCTAGTCTGTGTTAATAGTTAATTAGCCCTTACATATGCTTTCCTCCACCTGGCAACACTGCTGCTGACAGATGTGGGTTAAACCTCGAAACTGGGTTCTAAAATGTGAAAACAATGTCCATCCTTCTTTATATACCACAGTCATTCGCAAACTTTTCCCAGCATCCTCCACTTCCAAAGATAAAGAGTTTGTAGGACAGACCCCACAGTTCTAAATCAATTATTAATTATTTTTTTAAAAAGCTCCAAAGAGCATCATCAGCAATCTTTTTGCTTACTTTCCCCACATGAATTATGCTCATTCAACTTCAGATTATTCCATGGTCATCCACGGCCTCTATGACCGCAGTTTGAGAATCACTGCTTTACAGCGTGCAGACAGTCAGGGCTTTTATACTAGAGTCCTACAATTTGTGACCTTGGTCTATCAGTTCTGGTTTTCCTTCACATGACTGTATGCTAGTTTACACCTGAAGGTCACCAAGATTTACTGATTGTCCCGGAAAAATACACAGTGCATATAATACAGCAGATATGTGAAGCCATTCCAAAGCTCTGCAGCTGTCAAATTAACCAAAAAGAATGATGTGTGCACCCTGCAGGGGAATGAGTGCATGCTGGCAGACATAGTGGCAACCATTCATCAGAGTGACCCTCCACTCATATCTCCGGATGAAGCAGTTTGGTTGGGCCAAGTGACCATTTCAAGCAGTGACATGACAAAATGGACCGGGAGGCCTGAACAAATGGAGCTGAAGATGCTCTTTATGTGAGACATTTGGGATGGAGCCATATCTGAGAGTGTGTGTGTGTGTGTGTGTGTGTGTGTGTGTGTGTGTGTATCAACCAAGAGTCAATGTTGGCTGAGACCGACAGGCTGTCTGCCACAGAGAAGCGACATGGTTTTTAAAAAGCCTGGACCTCAGTCATTTTTACACAACTGGACTAAAACACAATGATGCAAATAACTACAGTGAAGTAATGCTTTTACGTAATGTTAATGTTAATGTTATTACAGGACAATGACAGGTTGGTGAAATGGATGCTACTATTAAGAAAAACTAGTAACATAAAATAATAAACCTTTAATAACTACAAAGATAACTTACAATAATGTATGAACACAGTGCCTGGGACTTAGTGTAAAATTGCATTCAAATTTAATAGTAAAACTTTCACTTCCTCCTTTTTTTGGCATTGAAATTCTTCCTCCTAACAGGGAACAAATTCACTTCCTGTCAATCCTGAGCAGCATTCTGGGTATGGATAAGTGAAGTCTATATTTCCTCATTTTGGTGATCTGCTGTGTCAGCTGTTTTAGTCACTGTCACTGCCACCAGGAAAAACCACTAATCTTTAGGGGATACCAAACCGCAGGCTAGTTTCAGCAGTGAAGTTATTATGGTGGCTTCCCAAGGAAATAAGACAGGGGATCTATTGACTCCATTATTAATGGCCTCTCTGGCCTTTATATATTTTTTCTTATTGTGTGATTTCTATCAAAGGTGTCAGACAAACCTGTTGTCACCTGTTGTAGGATGGTGCAGCAGAAAAATAAAGTCCTTTCTTTCTTTTCCAGATGTATTTGCTACACCTACTCTATCCCCCTTAATGTTATAATTTTCAGTTTGGTTGACAGGGTTTCAGAGAAGGGCTCATTTGTAGGTGGTGGCGAATCTGACATTTTGCCCACCCACTTTAAAAAAAGATGTAGATCAGACACAAAAGACGCCTGTCAGTGTGACTCCAGCCTTCACAATGACCACAAAAGAGGTTAAACTGTGGGGCTTTGAACTGAAATTCATTGTCACGTTGTGTTCAAAAAAAATATAGAAAAACGCAGGCCCAGCCCATCTAGGTTCTACTCAATAGTGATTGAAAATTAGCATTAGCCAGTCCAGGTTCTCTACAGCCAAATGTGTTACAGGAAACGTGTGTCCTTTGATAATTAACAGCTCTGACTGAGACACAACCTGTCACCGGTAATATTTCTGACATATCTTGCTTGTTAAGTATGTATGAAAATACCTCAACAGAGCTAGCTAGCTGCTACTGAACATTTCGACACAAGCGTTGCTTTGGAGCAGATAACAGTGTTCCTTTGATGCTCTGGAAGCCCTGAATTATGTCTGCATACAGGAAGGCGTTGATGTAGACTTGTGGCAGGTTTCTGTGGTGGATTTAATGCCACCCGGCTAACATGAAGTTAGATAAATCAGGAAGGGGGGTGGGGGGGGCAGTGAGGCCAGCGCTAAGCTAATCATGTAAAAGCAGTAAGGAGCAGCGGCAAAGGAGGAAACGCATTCCCTCAAACGCCTCAGTTTACACGGCTAATTTATGCACCGACAACCTCATCAGTCACATATTATCGGGCACCCCTCTCCGCGGCGCTAGCTACCGTCGACGTTGCAGCCTTCAGCGGGAGCTTTTTCCTCACCTTTCCTCTTGAAAAACGACATGACGGGATTCACACTCTGGACGTTTCCTCAGCTCACTGACACCATCCCGTGGATTCGCGGTTGTCTTCATTCAAATGCAACTGTCGCGTACACTCCTGAGCTGGAAACGGGTTATTGTCGCAGCTACGGCTACCGCTGTCAATTAAAATATTTCTGCAAATCCGAAACCAAGTTCGGCAGCCATATTGTCAATAAACGTCTCACTTCCGGGCTGGTGCGGCAGCAGCATTGTGGGAAATGGTGTACCGCCTGCGTTGGTCAGCAGAGGGCGCTCTTTGAACGTGAAGAATATTAAAGCTATAAGAGTCACCTTTGATAAGTGATTTGTTTTTTACATTTTAATAGAAGTATTCAATTTTTTAAAATAAAACAAAAATAAAAACAAATTAATTAAAATAATTGAATTATTATATTGGAAACATGGTATGCCCACAGTGAAACAGATAATATTAAAAGCCTGTATGCCTGTTGGCTATACATGTAGCTGTACAAGAACCTTTAAACAGCCTTTAGGGAAAATTTCTTAAACGTTCCTTCCAAAAGGTTTCCCCAAATACTAGGGGGAAACATTTAGAAAGCCTCAAAGTTCTACTATCACCCAATCAGACGGTAGCGATGTAATTCATTCAGACACGAAGACATGGTTGCTGAAGTTCCAACAGAACATCAGAATAGGGAAGAAAGGTGATTTAACTGTCTTGTTACAATCGAGGTATGCAGAAGAGTATTTTTGAACACACGTGTTGAACCTTGAAGCAGATGGACAAAGCAGTGGACAACCACACCACGTATCACATTTGTCTGTTAAAAAAAAGCAAAGAGGACCTACAGTTTGCACCGGCTAATGAAAACTGGGCGATAGAAGATTAGAAAAACGTGGCCTGGTGATGAATGTTTAGTGATGCAACTTTCGAATGGTAGGGTCAAAATTTCATGTAGACAACATAAAAACATGCATCTATCCTTATTTGTCTCAGTGGTTGAGGCTGGTGTCATGGTGTCAGGGATATTTCCTTGGCACACTTTGACCCCTTGGTACCAACAGAAAATCATTTCAGCCTTTCCCACAGGTTATTTGAACCTTACCAAACAGAATATATAGTTATTTTACAACACACATAAAAAAGCCACTCAGAAGAAAATCATTGTCTTGGTTTATTAATTAAATGACAAAGTTCTTTACAAGTAACACATCTTTCCATCGGTTTTGCTGTGACAGTTTTCTGCTGAGGAAAGATTTATTTGAAATGACACAAGACGGATTTAAAACACTAAAATCTGATTTACTTTAAAACAATATCACTGGTTAGGTGTACACAGTTATACGCTTACACCACTTGTCTTTCTAAGCACCAGCACTGCTATTCTACCCTGTTTCAGCAAGTGGAAGTATAAGAAAGCGATGTGAGGTGGATATTAATCAAGCACATTGTGCACACACCCACAAGAGGCCTAATCATACAAATAAGTGAATCCAGGGTGTGGGCAGGTTGGCCATGGAGGTTTTTAAAAAGCTAGCTTTCTCTAAGAAGCTTTACCTACTGCAACAGTCTAGCCTGCAACACGTTGCACAACTTCTTTTGATTGCAGTAGAGTCAGCAAGCATTGTAGGCCAAGGTCCAAAGTACGTCAGCGTTGTGATATCACTGTCCACCTTTTTTTTTCCACACAATTCAGATCACTTCATTGGGATTCTTTTATTTTTTTGATTCATGTGCAGTGACTTTTTAATGTGTGAAATGACGATTCTGTGCTGCCAACATGTTTTATGCAGTTTTTCAATCTCGTCCGACTCCGTGGGTCTCCTTCGGCCTGTCGATGCGGTAGACAAACTCTGCAGGCATGAAGTAGCCCAGATACTCCACACTGTCAGGTGTAGTGTCTATGTAGTAGTGGCCACCTTCTCCGTGGTGACTGAAGCAGTGGGTGTGTTCCACACGCAGGTCCAGGCCCTGCAAAGCAACCAGGTGGACATTACAAAGAAGCCTACTGAACAAAAACACTGTAATCAGGTAATAAAACTATAACCAGATCTTTTTCTGCATCACGCTGAGGTGTGAGTCTATTGGCTTTAACTTACAGGGTCTCTGGATACGAGCACCGACTGGCAGATGAGTGGAGCGCTGACCTCAAAGTGCTTGAGCCAGTTGTTGACGTCATCGTTGGTGTTGAGGGGGCAGACTGAGAACTCTCTTGGCTGTTGACAGGCAAGGAAACAAATCAAAGCACGTGGCTGTGCCAGCAGCAGTCTGTAACATGCTCTGTGTCATGTCCACTATTTACCATGATGTGGATTTTAGCCTTCCCTTTCTGGATGATGAAGGTGCCTCCCAGGGCCAGACTTTTATCAGGGTAATGAGCTTCAAGGCTCGTCCGCAAGGCCGTCACCAGACTGTGACTTCCTGTTCTCCTCTTTGCCTGAACCTCTATGACCTGCAGAGGCACACGGGTGAAGACTACCAACTCAGCATGTTTAGGCACACAACTCTTGTTAATGTTTATTCTCTCATTAAATGGGGCTAAAGTTCACGCAAAACAACATCAGCAATGTTATTAACTTACAGATAATTATGTTTAAGTATAACTAGTTCGTTATTTTCCAAAAGCCAAATCAGGATGAGAGTGTATTTTTTAAAAGGCTATGACTGATTACCTTTCCAGGTTTCCCTTCGCAAGCATACAGATTTCCCAGCAGCCCAAAGTTGCAGTCTGTGAACTTGTCGCTGTATTTTTCTAGCAGACACTGGTCATCAGCTGGATTGATGGAGGAGAAGTAGCTGCTGTTCACTGCGGGCCTTCCCCCCGCCTCGGTCAGAACCAGAGGCATCAGCTGTGGACAAGAACATTCATTCCACTGACTGCTGCCGTACCAAACTGCCCTTTCAAGATTATAATGACAGCTAGTTTATACTGAGGTCATATGCTGAGTGAAGCACTTTGAATTAGAAGGAAAGCAATTCACCTCTGCGTTCATTCCAACTATTCTATTGGGAGCAGCTGCTGCACCGAGGATGAAAGCGCCTGGAAGTTCCAGCTCCTTTGATACAGTGTTCATGTTGTATTCCTGACAGTAGAAGAAGATGCTGAATATGCTTTAGCAAAACCTTTCACTAAAGTTTCTCAATGCAATTCTTTTATTTTAAAAACTACCTTTTCCTTTCTGACCAGAGGCACCAGATATGGCACACCACCAACATCAGTGATGCGAGGGCTTCCACACAAGCCTGCAGGGTACAGGTGAAATTAAGAATCTTTCACGGTGTTTCTGATACGCAGTCTGCAAATGACGCTCATCCCCACTCATATGCATGTTTTATGAAGTGTTTTAAATTGACCAAAATGCATATGCATTCGTTTTTAATCACACTCGTGTTCTTGATAGGCTCCTACCTTTGACAGGAAACTGGAAGGGTTCTTTGGTGAGATCCGGACACTCCACAACACTCACTTGAACTTCAGCAAAGTTGGTTTCCAGTCCTGCTTGTAATACTGCAACCAAACACCTTCATTAGCGCCGAGTCACATGAACACGCATGCACAACTTTGCGCTTATATATCAGAGCTTACCGCCACGCAGCTCTTCTAGATCTGGGGCGTTCAGCTGAACCTTCTCGGTTTTGCTGGTGTCTGCCATAGATCCACCTGAGAGTGAGCGCGCTGGGATACAGTTTAGAGGTGCAGGGAAAGTGGATAAGAAAAAGCGGACAGGACCAGGGTTAACTTCAAACAAAGAGTAAATAAGAACAAGATGATAACCCTCCCCGGAAGTGTTTCCTCATCCAATTTAAAGACATTGGTTATTTCTTTCACTTAAAAAATCGAACAAAAATTGCCCATATTCGCCTTAATAATTAATAATTCCCTCTAGATAAAAAGGAAAGCATTATTATTGGCTTGGCTCTAGAAGTGGGGTCTTTGGGCTCGGGAAATCTCCCAACTCTATGAACTGCACAAGCAAATATCCTAAGACAGAGCTCATTAAATAATGCAGACCACGACAAGGACGATGAATGTGATTCACACATCAGGAGACACTTTACATTTGTCGCAAGTTGCTGAACAGATTGTGGATATATGTAGTGTATAAGCCGGTTTGGTGCACAGTCTCATACAGAAAACGAGCTGCTCGTGCTTCGCTGTCTGAACGGAACTAATACCATTATTACTGCTAATTGCAATATTAATATTAATTCTATCTCTGTGTGAGGCTCATTGTTATGTCGAGTTGATGCAGGAGCCATCAACCCACAAAAAAAATCTTATATAGAGCTCAGCTGGAGACAAAACCGGAAGTGTAAACACTGTAACCTCTTGATTCTTTTAGTATCGTCTGTCTCCTCTTTGGCGATTGGTCAGATGACCATCGTCATCTCGGTGACGTCTAAACACTTCCAGGTCGAATCGCATGTGGAGTGTTTTGCGTATTTTGGTGAAGATTCTTGTATTTACGTGTTTCATGTCTAAGATTTTTCACGGATCCCTCGGTGAGTCCTACGATGGCGAAAGTGCGTCGGTCCAATGAGTGGACTGAATCCGACGCTGTTGCTGAAGTTGCTGCAGCGGATCCATCGGATTTTGTGCTGGAAACGTTCCCTCCTGAATATGTGGACAGAATTTCGACTTTTATAGAGTCTTCTTCTGTTCTCTGTTCGAGTCAGAACAGAGAGGATGGTGCAGCCGAAGGAGAGCCCACTGAAGCAGACAGGTGAGGAGTGGAGGTCACTCCGGCTCAGATACTCTGACAAATGTATCTAAATGTCTGTATTTTTCACAAACAGCACACACATGCAGACCCCCCCCCCCCCCCCACACACACACACACACTAAAGATAACCCCAAATTTCGTGAACGCAATATTAACATTGTATTTCATAAAAGAGCACTTGGATTTGTAGGTAATGCAAAGAAAAACTCATATTCTTCCTTGCAATGATCCCATAACACGGTACAACAAGGTAAACAGTGTACTGTGTCATAAGATTGACATCAGTCTGCTACATAAATGCTCTATATTGTAATGTAGTAAAGGAAGAACGGTCAGGTATCCTCCATCCATCCTCTGTACTCTTCTGCACCTTTCTCCTTGCCACAACACCACACATCCTTCCTCCTCATGGTCAGGGTGTTCCTGCTTTTGCACACCACTCATTATCCTGTACACGATACTGCACTCAAGTTCAGTAAACATATTTTTCCAGTGGGACACCTCCAGTTTTGCAGAATAAAAATAAAGTTTGATCGCTAGGGTCTGACCTCATTTCTCCAAACCAATATATCACATATTAAATTGAGTATAAAAAAATAAGTAAGCCCCTGCCCCAAAGGCCTACAGGTGGAGGGGCTGAAACAGATGTTGGTGATTGAGAAAAACCTCAACAATACCTTTTTAAAAGTTAAATACAGTCACTTTCCTGTGGTGCAGTTGAACTCCTGTGCGAGCATCAGAATGTGGAGTAAATGTGATTTAAGTGACTTTGACAGTGGCATAGTTGTTGGTGCTGAAGTCCAAAGATTTCACAAACTGCTGATCTATTAGGATTTCCCCCCAGAACCATTGCTCTGGTTTAGAGAGAATGATCCAAAAAAAGAGAAAATATCCTGTGAACATTATTGAAGCCAACAGTTACTCAATTACATTTTACATCCAAGATATGCAGAAGAGTATCTGTCTGCATTATTCCATCCTGCTTTATATCAGCATCGAA
Organism: Perissodus microlepis; assembly: GCF_051167445.1. Classification (NCBI taxonomy): domain Eukaryota; kingdom Metazoa; phylum Chordata; class Actinopteri; order Cichliformes; family Cichlidae; genus Perissodus; species Perissodus microlepis. The sequence goes on from NC_140470.1 coordinate 10,653,873, forward strand.
GACGACTGAAGTGATGTAATGGTGTGGGGGATATTTTCTTGGCACACTTTAATCCTCTTGATGCCAACCAACCCTAAATTTGACGCCAGAGCGTGTCTGAGGATCGTTGCTGACTATGTCTCTATCGCCAAAGTCAAAGCCATCTTCTGATGTCTGCCATCGTCATATCATTTCAAACTGGTTTCTTGAGCACAACAATGAGTTCTTTGCACTCAAATTGCCTCTGTGGTCAGCAGATCTCAAAATCAATGTACACTTCACAAAGTAGCCGGTGATTTAAGACCCCCAAATCTGAGGATGTGCTTAGGACCAAATTCTAGAAAAATGGATTCGCGCTTGAATGTGTTTAAAATATGTCTGTTTGTCTGTTGCCTCCAGGTCATGAAAATGTTTTGAAACTGCAAAAACTCTTGAGCTTGACACACTGACCATATAATTGTGTCTGCACAGTGACTCAGCGGACAGCCTGTTCATCACTCAGAAGCCTGTACCTGAGGCCGTGAGGTCAGGAAGACGCAAGCGCCGCGGCCTACGATCAGGTCTCACGTCTCCCAGAGAGCGAGAGGAAAGTGAAGATGACAGTTCACCTTCGGCCTCCCTTCAAGACACCAGAAGTAAAAGGGAAAAAAAAGAGACAAAACTCAGAATGCCAAAGTACAGTTTCCCGTTCCTCAAAGACAAGATGCCGAAAGCCAAGGGCATTTTTTTAAGTGAAGTGCAAAACACGAGGCTACATGTAAGCATAAGCAACAGCAGCAGAGCACACGCTTGTTACAGCAAATGCCAGCAAATGTTAGAACTAAAGCCTTTTATTTGTTCCAGTATTCTTCAATGGGGGCCTTCTTTGATTGTATAAGAAAGCTGCAACAGAGCTATCAAACCGTAGAGGATCTGGAGTCAAATTTACCAGCAATTGACGTGAATGGAGAGTGCGTATCTCCAATATCAGAGTAAGTTTTTAATGCTAGTTGAAATGTTGTTTTGTTACTGATTTCCTTAGTTGCCTTTAAAGCTTGTTTTTATGTTTTTACACTGTATTTCACTTCCTTTTATGCATTTGAATCGTTTTTTTCTGTCTCATGTTTGCTATTCTCACTACATTGTAGAACAGTAATATATATTGGAAACTGGTGAATAATGTAGCAAAAAAAAAAAAGGCAAAGAAAGCAGGCTGTGTTTCAGATGCCTCAAAGTAGCCACTTTTTCTTCTGGAACGTGTTCAAGCAACTCCCGAGTCTTGTCAAAAGATGAGTGGTGGGATGTTTTCCTCCTTTATGTATTTAGACCATTAGAGACACAACTAGGATAATTCATAGCATATTAACAAAAATCGAAAAATGAATCATCGACCATGAAGGTGAAGTTCTTGACATTCTCCATCCTCTTTGGCCTTCAGGGACTGATGCTTGTCTTTGTCAAGAACTTTAAAGTAAGTTGAGTCCTCAAAACCCATCGCGTGTGATGAAACTGTCAGACGACATGAGGTCTACTCCAGAAAAGTGTTAATGAAAGTTCCCTTTACTGCAGAGGGGGTGTTTGCAGAAGGTACCAGCCTGATGAAACAAACTATTAACATCACCTCAGATTAGAGCTGCAGACATATCTCACTTTTGAAGGAGGCTTCAATCGCTTTTCTACCTAAGCAGTGCCAGTGTTGGGTGTAGAAGTGAAGGGTCCTTACTGCAAAACTACAGAGCCCAAAGTTGGATAAAGTACTAAAGTCAGCGCGTATGCGAAGTGCTACCAGGAAAATTTCACCAAAATGTGGGAGCTATAAAACACAAATTTTGTGCGCAATGATTTTCTTCCCACATAAATTTGCCTAACATCTGCTGTCACAGCCACGTAAAGCTCAGGTCTCAAATCTGTCAAAATGTGAGCCGATTTGTAAAAGCACCAATGCAGAACTGAGGCAAAAGAGGTGTGCGTGAATTAGCCAATAGTAAGAAGAGAGCTGTTTGGACTGAGACACGAGGAGTGGACATTAGAGCAGTGGGAACTGGACTCTGAGAGAGGGTGAAATCTGTCACCAGAGTGTAAAGTGGAATGTGGAATCTGTCGGGTTTTGCTTTGTTTACATCCTTTGAGTGCCATTTCTTCAAAAAAGAAACCTTCATTGAACAGATGTATTCAAACATATTACTGATACGTTTTACCAGTTTATCAGCTGCATGTAAAGTACTTTGAAATACACTAAAGCATGTTAAAGGCATTAAGAAATACAGCTGAAATGTTTGGTAATTCAACAACTTCCTTTCTTCTATCTCAGGGGAGAAGAAGAAAATGTAGGAGACGAGGACATGAAAGTGGTGGTAAGCAGGCTCTTGATACTATAATGAGCACTTTATGAGCATGTACAGGCCCTAAGTTGTGTGTCATTTGACAGGCAAAGAAGCATTTTGTGATACCATCAAAAAGGAGACACTCACAGTCCTGGTACAGCGAGAAGAAGAGAAATAGTAAAGGAAAACAGTGGAGGGAAGGACTTACTGGTGATGAAATGCCACCAGGAGGATGGGGGGTTGTGTTACATAAAATACCAGCTAAGAAACCCTCATTGAGAGCTGCACAGTCTTCAGATTTGGAGAGCTCTGATGATGAAGATCCTTCTTGTAGCATTCTGAGAGAGAAGAGGACGAGTAATAAACAGCTCACACCCCAAAGCGTCCGCGCTCAAACCGTAACTCTAAAGACAAAGAGTAAAAAGAGAGACAGCTCTGAGGGAAAAGAAATGGAGGATGAGCTGAGTGACAGCAGTCCTCCACAAAGTCCAAAGGAATGCATGCAAAAGTGCAGAGTTTCTAACAAAGAGGGGCTATTCCAGGAAGGGCGGGGAGACAGTGAGCCTGCAGACCAAAGTTTCTTCCAGAGTGACAACAATAATGTTGCTACATGCAGTGAAACCAAAGTAAAGAAGAAGCAAAATCACAGAGAACATAATGAAAGTGCAGAAGAAGCTGATAATGAAAGTCAGGAGGAGGTGGAGGTTCAGTATGCTGCACTGACTGTGAATGAGGAAATCACTGAGGTGGAGGAAAGTTCTCATCTGTCACAGACCATCAGCGAGCTGGAGCTTAATGAAAAAAATAGGATGGAGGAGAGTGACATCTCTGATTCAGAACAGAGGAAGAAGAAAAAGGACAACCAAGAAAACGAAAATACAGAAGAAGAAAAGAGCCAGGACGAGCTGGAGGATCAGCACACTGCATCATCTTTGAATGAGGAAATCACTGAAGTGGAAGAGACTCAACATCTATCACAGACTGTTAATGAGCTGGATCTTAATGCAAAAATCGGTTTGGAGGACAGTGACGTTCCTGATTCACAACAGAAGAAGGTGAAAGAGGACAACAAAGAAATCAAAAATGCAGAAGAAGAACAGAGCCTGAGTCAGGGGAGGCTGGAGGTTCAGGGTGCTGCAGCATCTGCAAATGAGGAAATCATTGAGGAGGAGGAGAGTGACATTCCTCATTCACAACAGAAGAAGAAGAAAAAGAAGAAAAGAAAAAAGTCACCTGAAGAACACGAAAAGGAGAAGATGAAAAAGAAAACGTCAGAAAGCAACGATGGTGAGGAGGAAGATGTCGAGCGGTTAAAGTGCAACACCGCTGCTGAATCTCTTCACGATGATGTGGAGATACCAACAAAGAAGAAGAAAAAGAAAAAAGGAACAGAGAAAAAGAAAGAGTTTAAAGATGAAGGTGAAGGTTTCAGAAATACTGAAGCTTTTCAGGAAAACCTTGAGAAAACTTTGGAATCCAGTTGTGCGAAAAGAAAAAAGCACAAAAAGTCATCTCAAAGAAATGAATCTAACACTCCCAAAGATGAAGAAAATCCACAGAAAACAGATGAGATTGAAGACCATGATGCTGGTTTACTGATGACCAAGAAGAAGAAGAAAATGAAAGAAATGTCAAGCATGGAGGGCTCCAATGACACTGTGGCACAAAGCTCTGATCTGTTGTCTGTGCAGCGGGAAAAAAAGAAGAGGAAATCTTTCTTCCTCGGTGCTGATGTCGAGGGAAAAGCTGCTCGTTCAGAGGAAGAAAAACATTGTCCTTTGCGATCTGTGGCTGCTGAAATGCCAGGGGTCAGCACCGGCAGTTCTGCTGAATCAGCAGAAATCACTGTAAGTTTGGACGAATCTAATGACAGAGTCAGGAAAAAGAAGAAGAGGAAAATGTTAAATGAACAAGAGAGTGTGGAAAAAGATCTGGAACCAGATTTTGAGGAACTTGAGGAGGCCCTGTCTGACACAGGGCTGAAGAAGAAGAAAGAGAAACGTAAGAGGAACGAAACCAAGTCAGCGACCCCTGTGAAAGGATCAGAAAATGCTGATACAAGATGCTCTGATGAGGCTGTGGTGTTAAAAAAGAAGAGGGAAAAAAATATCCAAGAAACTCCAGCAGCTGCAAGTGAAGAAACTGAATCAGAAAGTCTGTTTGAACATGCTTCGCCATCTTTAGATACACCCGGAGAAGACAGCAAAAAGAAGACAAAAGGGAAATCTGCTCATAATGTTTCACTATGGCGTAAAGAACAATCTTATGAACGGTTAATCACATCCAAAGAAGGGCGTAAAACTGACATGAAAGAGCTAAAAAGAACAGCTGATTGCAGTTTCACCACACAGTTATCAAAGACTTCTGTGCTGCCCTCTCCACACAGCATCAAGAAAAAAAAGCTCAAGCGCACACTTCATAATCCCAGTGGGGACTTTCTTACACACAGTCAGTACCAGTAAAATAACTCTCATCAGTCACTGGGACACAAACACCCATCAGTGTTTTTACAGTGTAACTGCTGAGTGACTTTTTACTATTTTATTTTGTATCAAAACATTTTATTATAATGGCTCTGTGAGCTTTTTAATGGTGAAAAGCATGTCATCAAAACAAACCATGATGGATGATTTTAATACTTTTTTTTTTCAAAATAAAAGTTTCTGAATACTAAAGTCACTATTCATTTAATAAGTAATTATTTCAAAGAAATGTATTTTTAGCTATGCAAGTTAATACCGCATTGAATATATATCAACAATCTGCTTGGGAGTTTGCTGTTTGGAGTTTTAATTTGACCTCAATACCATCTAACCCAGCGGTCCCCAACCCCCGGGCCTCGGACCAGTACCGGTCCGTGAGTCGTTTGGTACCGGGCCGCGAGAGTTGAGGCTCAGGTGTGAAATGTATGGTTTTCAGGGTTTTTATCGGTTTTCAGCGTTATTTTGTTATCGTTTTTATCGTTAACTCGGTTTTCCTTGGTCTTTTCACATGTGTTATGAATAAATCTTCTTTTTTTCGGAACCAGTACTAGTTTTATTTTGTTGTATTTAAAGCTTAAAGGCCGGTCCGTGAAAATATTGTCGGGCATAAACCGGTCCGTGGCGCAAAAAAGGTTGGGGACCGCTGATCTAACCTGATGAAATGATAAATTGTTTAGTTTTTTCATGACTGGGTTTTTAACTTTACTCTATGGCAGTCTGTGTAGTTTACGGTATTATCTCACTGTTTGATCCGTGTTTTTATGCTTAAGTAATATAAGCTTCTCCAGCTCCATAGTCAACATCTATTGTCCAGTATATCCACTATCTGCTGCACATGTCCAAACCATCTCATTCTTGCGTCTCCAGCAAGGATGCTGCTGCTGTCATCACTTCTTCTTGATACTTGAATGGTACTCATGGCCATTGGTCAGTGGTTGTTGATCAATGGTCATGAGAATTTGCATGTTAATGATCAAGGAACTGACTTCCCAGCCCATTGTTCCTTCAGTGGTGCTAGTTTCAGTTATTATGCAAAAGTACTGTTTATAAGATTGGGGAAACGTGTGATCAGCTGAGTCTAAAGAATTGACTTGGATACGTTTCTCCCACTGAAAACGCTGCGTCCAGATGAACAGGATCCTCTTTTGGGGGTTCTATATAAGACGTAGTCCACCTGTGTGCACTTCCCTCAATTCCCTCCATGCATCACCCTATGTTCCTCTCTCTTGTTGAAGTACTTATTATAGAATAAGTACTTAAACAATTATTGAATGAGTGTGCTTGTTTTGTTCTGTGACCCATTCATTCATTACTCAAAGCTTTCCAACCAAGTTCTCTTTGGTGACATCTGGTGTCCAAAAATATGTTGAGCAGCTTGAATTTACAACTTGATATGAACTGCTTCACCATGATTGCCCACTCTACAGAGTTAAATTGACAGCTTCTCTTTAATATCACGTGACTGTTCTGTGTGATATTGGGCCGTTGTGGTGCTTTGAACATATATTTTTGGGGGTGAAAAAGATGATTTTGTGTCTTTTGATTAATAAATGATTTTAAGAAATAAACCTTCCTTGTTTGAACATGTGCCCCAGAATACCTGGAAAACATTTTTGCAAAAAACATCCAATGCAGTAAGGCACAAGATGCAAAAAGAAATGTTAACAGTTCCACTGTAACTTTTCCTGAGGAAGACTGCCTGTGGAGCAGAGCCAAGCAACTGTGTCATCACAGACGAAGAAGAAGATGAGGTCCAAAAGAAGAAATTGAGTAACAGCGCAAAGTGAATAAAATTTAAAAAGTACAGGTAAAAATTAAAGCTTATATACAATCAAGTATGATGTTACAAATTTAAATATATTTTACTTCATGCTAATACTTACACTTGGTACATCATCCTACGACACCATTGCTACTTGAAGAAAAAAATAAAGCTGGCTTTTTACAGTCCCCTGGAAAATATATCAAAACATTATTTTGTAAAAATGTCAAACGTGTAAGCTATAAGACCGAAGAAGACATGTTTACAGTTTCAGAGTAACTGACTGTGGAGAGGAGCCTAGAAATGTAGAACAGTTACTTTAGAACTGTAAACATGTCTTCTTTGATATTTTGGCTTACTACATTTGATGTTTTTGTAAAAGAATGAATTGGTTTATTTTCCTAGTATTTTTCCTTATTTTCTCTTTGGCTCTCGGAGAAGGCGGACGCATCTGTAACCCTCTCCCTCCCTTATCTTCCCTGCTGCTTCTTTGTCTTTGTCTAGTCTTGTCTAACTCTAACCCTCAAAGAGTCTCTCAGTCTTGTTCTCTAAAACCGAAAGAATTATGGATTTGGTCAACTGGTCCCGTAACGAAATTGACACCTTACTGGGCTTGGGAGAGCCCGATTGTCCCGCGGAGATGTTTGCTGCCGGATACTCGATGGTCGGTTGCGTTGTGTGTCTGGCAATACTCTCGATGGAGGACATTGAACGACATCTACCAATTCTGAACCATGATAACAGAGTTCTGGCTGATTGGAGCTGGCTTGGACCTGGCTTTGAAGAACAAGAAGCAGCTACAGCTGTTCAAAATCCCACAAGGCTGGCCAACATGATAGACGATGGGCAGGGCTGTGAGTAAGACTGTGTTATTGAACGCAATATGGATAAGATCTTGGAGAAGCTCATGGCTCTGCAATATGAATAACATCTTGGAGAAGAAGAACAGGAATTGAGAGAATTGGTGACCAGTGACAGACATTAGACCAACTGTAAAAATTGGATGCAGTTGTTTGCACGAAACCCAAACATTCACCATCTTCACTCATGCGGCTGTCCCACTGGTGCCAGCTGAAGGCCTGCCAAGGTCGAACCTGACTGGAACTACAAAAATTCTCCATGATAAACAGGACTGATGTGAGAACTTTTTGTCCCTCCTTCAAGGCCACCTGGGTCCACTGGAGACTGTTGACCTTCGCTTAACTGGGCGTGGTGACATTTCTCTCAGCTCTCATACACACACACGTACACTGATACTGATACGTACTATCACCCTCCCTCCCCCGAATCCAACGCCTACTCCCATGCTTACCTCCCATCCCATGTGGACAGCGGATCAGCTGGAGCTGCCATCGAAGATTGCAGTGGTGCCAGACCCAGCTGTACACACTGGAATATTCTCCCATGTTGCTTGTCTGTGTTTTATTGTGTTATGGTGTGTTGATATCTGTGCATTCCTGGATTATCCTTTTGCAAAGGTGGAAAGTAACGAATTACATTTACTTGCGTTACTGTAATTGAGTAGTTTTTTTGTGTATTTGTACTTTTTAAAGTCATTTTTCAAGTCGGTAATTTTACTTTTACTTAAGTATATTTTTTTAAAAGTATTGTACTTCGCTACATTTTCAATCACACCCGTTACTGAGTAAATTAAAAGAACAAACAAAAAAACAACAACAACATTGCGCTTCGGAAATACTGCAGGGAATGATGGGTAGTAGAACAAATTGGCGTTGGGTCACGATAAAGATGGAGTCTGACATCGGTGGTATGGATCCAGCGAAAAAAGAAACCCCGTCGAATTCTGCTGACCCTGAACTCGAAGAAACCGATGTGAACCCCTGGCCGTATTTAAGGGACCATTTCAGCTTCAAGTGCAAGAAAGGCAACAGCTTTATTATGCAGTGTAAGCTGTGTTTGCCCAGAGAGACCGAGTTAGCAGCTTTTAAAAATTCCACATCAAACCTGCGCAAGCATGTAGAGGTAAGTTAAATGAAACTTGTACATTTATTTTAGCAAAAAGGCTGTGCTCAAGTTAATCACATTAAGTTAAGACATAAGCTGTTATTGGGCACGTTGTTGTCCACGCAACTTAAACTTTTTTTACTGGATCGGTAAATTGCCAAAAGAAAATGTGTTTACTTACATTTTTACTGTTTGTTAATAATAATAATTTATTTAAAAAAAAATAGTTAAATTAGACAGAAGACAGAAGCGGCTACTTTCTTACTTAACCCACATATGTTCACACTGCAGGCAAAAGAATAGCATGTGCTATGTGCAGAGGTGTTTTTTTTCTGTTCTCAAACTGATCTCCCTGTTGGAGCTCAGTCTGGGGGGAGTTATTTTTTTCTCCTTATCTTTCCTCATGTTGTGCATTTTCCATTGTTATACCTCTCTGCCCTGTCTTCCCCATGTGATGTTTGTGTAATGTATGTATGGTCAGAGGGTAAGATGGCGCTGGCAAAGGTCGGCAGCCTTAACCCAATTTCCTTCGGGGTCAACCTTCAGGATCAATAAAGTTTTATTGAATTGAATTGAATTGAATTGCTCCTCAAAATTAACAGAGCAGGGCCAAGTTTAAAAAATTAAAACACATTTTTATAGCAGCTGCCGTACAGCTCAATTCAGTACTTGTTCTCTTATTTGACAGGTTAGAACACATTCACATGTAAAAGAATTATATGGTTTTGACAGTTTGGTTGGCTGGTTTGGTGACCATTATCCATTTTGATGTATAGACTTGCAGTTTAACTGCCACTGCACTTTAATTTGTAAAGTTTTTCTTTTAATTAAAAAAAAAACCTACTTTGAGATTTATCCCATTGTCTTTTTTGCACTACTCAGAAGAGGCTGTACTCCTGCTGACAAAAAAGTAACTATGTAACTTTTACTCTGAGTAAATTTTAAATGAGCTACTTTTTACTTTTACTTGAGTAAATTTTTAGACAGGTAATTTTACTTGTACTTGAGTAAAATTTCAGCAAAGTAATAATACTTTTACTTGAGTAAAATATTTTAGTACTCTTTCCACCTCTGTCCTTTTGTGTTACACATTTCGATGTTTTTTTTTCCCTTGCTACCTAGCCTGACCTGTGTCCCCAATGTGATGTTTGTGTATTGTATGTACAGTCGACAAGGTCTGTCATCTCAGTTGTGGGCAACTGCAACTGACAAATAAAGGCTATCTCATCATCTCATCATTATTCTTTAGGAAACATTTGTTAAACTGTCAACATTGCCTGACAAAGTGGAGTAGACCAAAAGATCCTCAAAAGCCAGACATCATGCCGTGATCCAAGGAAATTCAGGAACAAATGAGAAACAAATTAACTGAGATTATCAGTCCGGAAAAGGTTATAAAGCCTTTTATAATAAAAAAACAAAACAAGAAGCTTTGGACCCCCCCCCCCGGTGTTCATGACTCCAATATAAGAAAGACTGTTGGTAAAAATGGCCCGCATGGCAGTGTTCCAAGACGAAAACCATTGCCAAGGCAAAAGGAACATAAAGTCTCGTCTCAATTTTGCCAGAATATATCTTGATGACAGGGTCGCCACCAAAATTGGCCACCCCCCAAAATTTGCTGACCCCCCCCTCGTAGCTTCCCCTGGCAAGTCTGTCCTATGTTAATAATTTTAATAAACATAAGCACAGAGAAAGACACCCGACAATGAGTTGAAAGATTAGCTTATTTATTCCTACATATACAATTTTTGTCCTTTGTATGTTCCTCACAATTTCTCATCATCCTCCAATGTGGTTGAATTACAATTTCTCCTTCATGCCAACACTTGTATCGGTGTCATCCATTGGTGAGAACAATATTAACACACTGTACAACCAAATTAGTTCCTAGAACTTAAATTATGCAAACTCATTGCCTCAAAACAAACAAACAAACAAACAACAAAAAACAACAAAAAAAAAACCCCACAAGTAAAACTTAAGATAACCAAGCTAGGACAATTTATTCATGGAGTACCCAGTACTTAGAATAATTAGATTTTTCTGAATGACACATCCACATAGAAATCGAATGCAACTAGATCACATTATGTTTTATCATCCTCGAACATAAAAGCTTTCTAGTACAACACCTAATCAATGTATGCGAGTATGCAAAAAAAAAAAAATTAAAGACATTTTGTAATGCAGTTGAAATCAGCCCAACTTTCATTTTCAAATGCAAAAAATATTTATTAACCAACATACTGGACACTGTAATGACAAACAAGTATATTCCCACTATTGTAGCTTGTGTTATTTAATTATACTTCAAATATTATCAAATTCAATCCATCCATCTTCATCCGCTTTATCCGGGGCCGGGTCGCGGGGGCAGCAGCCTAAGCAGAGAAGCCCAGACCTCCCTCTCCCCAGCCACCTCCTCCAGCTTATCCGGGGGAACACAAAGGCGTTCCCAGGCCAGCCGAGATATAATCTCTCCAGCGTGTCCTGGGACATGCCCGGAACACCTTACCCAGGAGGCATCCTTATCAAATTACATTTTCATATTTGTTAAACAATTTAAAACTTTAATAACCTTACAAAAAACAAAACCAAAGTCTCAGATTGAATTATTTTGAACCGAAGTTTAAGCAGTTCTGCTCAGTCCAGGCATTACAGCCTGAAAGACTGTCATGGATTAAGGTAATGAAAATGCAGTGGCTGAAGAAAGTTCAACTTCCCTTATGTACAGTGGCAGTGAATGTGGGATGGAGAGACAATGGTCTTGAATCTGCAGGTGACTTTCTTCACTGAACACCATCTGTGATGGAGGGCTTGTCTCTCCTGGTATCCTATAAGGAAACAATCATATTCTTTAGAACACCACGTTATATTTTCTCTTCTTAAAACATTTTTTTCCTGCATTTGCTACAGAACAGACCTCAAGATGGACAATCAAGCTGAATCATTGCACTGTTACAAAACATCCATCCATTTTCTTCCATTTATCTGCAGTTGGGTCCCAGAGGCAGGATCCTAAGCAGAGAACCCCAGAACTCCCTCTGCCCAGCCACCACCTCCACTTTATCCAGGGGAACTCCTCCCAGTGGGACATAGACACGTGGACAAAACCTGCTGGTACCCTTAGGTCAATGAAAGAAAAAGTCACAATGGTCACAGAACTAACTAATCTGACTAAAGTAATAATAAAAATTCTATGAATGTTAACCAATGAATGTCAGACATTGCTTTTCAACCATGCTTCAACAGAATTATTTAAAAAAATATATATACACATGGCACAGGCCTAGACAAAAATGATGGTACCCCTACAAAAGACTGACAATAATGTGACCAAAGGGACATGTTAATTCAATGTGTGTCCACCAATTAGCATCACAGGTGTCTAAAATCTTGTAATCAGTCAATGGGCCTATATATAGGGTTCCAGGTAGTAACTGTTTTTTGGTAACATGGTGTGTATCACACTCAACATGGACCAGAGGAAGCGAAAGGAAAGATGTCTCAGGAGATAAGATAGACAAGCATGTTAAAGGCAAAGGCTATAAGACAATCTCCAAGCAGCTGGATGTTCCTGTGACTACAGTGCACATATTATTCAGAAATTTAAGATCCATGGGACTGTAATCAACCTCCCTGGACGTGGCCGCAGGAGAAAAATTGATGACAAATCAAAGAGACAGATAATCTGAATGGTAACAAAAGAGCCCAGAAAGACTTCTAAAGAGGTGAACTTCATGCTCAAAGCACATCACTGTCAGATCGCACCATCTGTCGTTGTTTGAGCCAAAATGGACTACATAGGAGATGACCAAGGAGGACACCACCAACAAATCACAAAAAGGCACATCAGCTCCATGTTCACAGAAGGAAAAATGAAGCATATCAAGAAAAGAGCACTGTCCCTACTGTGAAACATGGAGAGGGATCTGTTATGTTCTAGGGCTGCTTTGCTGCATCTGGCACAGGGTGTCTTAAATCTGTGCAGGGTACAATGAAATTTCAAGATCATCAAGGGATTCTAGAGAATAATGTGTTGGCCAGCGTCAGAAAGGTTGGTCTCAGACGGAGGTCATGGGTCTTTGCAACAGGACAATGACTCAAATTGGGCATCTTTGGAAGGAGCTGAAACATGCCGTCTGGAAAAGGCGCACTTCAAACCGGAAAATACTGGAGCAGTTTACTCATGAGTGGACCAAAATACCTGCTGAGCGGTGCAGAAGTCTCATTGACAGTTACAGGAATCGTTTGATTGCAGCGATTGCCTCAAAAGGTTGTGCAACAAAATATTAAGTTATAAATTAAGTTAATAAATGTTACTTCCTTACTACTTACTAAATATCTTGTTTCCCACACTGAAGATTAACAATATATTGGAAAAGCAAAATACTTACCACTCAGTTGACATCTTTCTGTCCAACAGCTCCTTTTCTAGACTCAAGAGTCTCCAGAGTCACCAGAGCCTCAAAGAAAGTAAAAAGCAAGAAGAGGGAAAACCAGCAAATTATTTAGAAGCTGATTTGATTCTTAAAGGCTGTCCAGCCATTATAGCTGACAACATAGAAACTGAATATTAATCTCATACAGTCAAATTAAACTATAGCAGGGATTGGCAACTTTTCTGATGATGAGTGCAAACTAAAATTTCTTCAGAAGTCAATGAGTCACATCAACCAACTTTTTTCAACTAGCCAACCTTTTTCCTACATCAAACCCTACCCCTGGCTGTGGAATGCAGGCAGTCGTAAGAAGGGAAACTTGTTGGAGTTCTAAATGTCACAACTTGACAGTTGTCTCTGCTTTCACGTTTTTCAGCTCAATCTCCCTGGCTCTGGCCAGCTCCACCCCTAAGTTCCAGCTCCTCCTTCAGATGAAACTCCCTTTCGCATTTCTCTCTCTCCAGCTGGAGATGAGCCAGATGAACTCGTAGCCTAGCATCCTGCTTTGAACCTAATAAGGACTCTATCGAGAGTGGCTCAAAATGAGGCAGTGTCGTTGGCAGTGTCCTCAGGCAGTCCCTGAGCAACAGGCGTAGACACAGATGGTGCTATATTTTGATCTGGCAACAGGGGAACATGCTAAGATGCTACACCATGGTCAGCCAACTCCGGTGGACTGGGAGACATTTGCAAGACCAATATCCCCGTATCCACCAAGCCAGACAGCAGAGCAGCTTTTAGCTCAGCTTTATGTAGAACTGTGGAGACCCTAATCCCGTAGAATGATGCCACCTCATGCAAATCGTTTTTCCTACAGGCATCGAGCTGGGCAAGCGACGGGTTAGCCGTAAACACAGAAATATCTCATGTAGACATTACAAACAGTTTAAAAAAGAAGAAAAAGAAAACCGGTCAATAGCACACAAGCCAGCTACCCTAGGGCTACCGATACCAATAAACGAGAACCTTCCCCCAACACACACATCAAAGAAAGGAGAAAAATCTATAACAACGGGGTTAACCAATAAATAAAAATGCCAGTGAACCTCTCCCCAGTCCTACCTGCCCTCGAATGCTAGCCTACCTAGCTTCTGGAGTGTACCAGGCTCGAGGCAACTTTAAAGGCAAACTTTCAGTGCTCAAAGCACTGAAAAGCCTACCCCCGACAGGGACCTAAATCCCCACCCGGGATTACTCCGAAAATAACAAAGGCAAAATAAAAAAAACGAGTGCCTGAAGGAAGAGCTTACACTCAGCTAGACACTCCCCTGGCTAACTGGGGAGAGCGTCCCAAATACACCAAAGTTAAACAACGGACCCAAAACCTGATACCCAGCTATTTCAGTTTCTTTCATTCAAATCCCGTTGTATGCAACTAAAACATGTTTATGTCTACTTGAATAGAAACAGTTTACAGTTCTATAATTAGCCACAGATTTTACATTTTTCTTCAAATTTGTTTAGAATATTCCACTTAAACTACCCTTAAACGTACTATTCTCTTAAAGATAATGTCAATAGCAAGAGGTGGACCTATCAGCATCACCTAGTTATACACCAAAATAGAGCCACACAGGTCAGAGATGGACAACAGTCACCTGAGCAGGTCAGTAGGGCTGTGTGATTTGACAAAATATATCAGATGACAGAATTAAAACATCTACCATTTAACATTATACTCTGTCATTTGTTTTGTAGTGTCACAAAATACACTGTTTACAGCAAAAAAAAAAAATTTCATCGTTTGGATGGTCACCACCTGGATGCAGGCACAGAATACCAGCATGGCCAGTGAGGATGAGGCAGAACCAGGTAGCTCCAAACAGAAGAACCAGTCAAAACAAATCAAGGACCTTAGTCCTAAATGAGGGGCCTCTGTAGCACGGACATAGTTTGGTTATGAAAAGTCTGACAGGGACCAGAAAACTGTACTATGCAAATTATGGCGCAAACTTGTCCCCACCACAGACTCAAACACGACAAAAACCTCTTCTACCACCTACGCAAGATTCACATGAAAGAATATGGCAAGAGTTTACAGATAAGAAGCAAAAAAGGGTCGCCAGGTTATCAAAATAAACCACAGAGTCAAACGACAGAAAAGGCTTTTGCCCATGGCACGCTATATAACAAAGACTTGAAGATGGAAGGAGATAACAGCGGCCATTACAATGTATAATCTGCAACGATATGGTCACTTTGACACTGTTGAAAAACAGGGATTTCACGCATTAGTAAAAATTGGTAAACTACAAATGAATGAGTAGTCATTTTTGATTTTCTCATTTAAATGTAGAAAGTAATAGTGGTAATTACATATACTATTCACTGAATATACAGAAAGTGTACTATATTGTGATACATATCATTATTGGGATATGAAATAAAATATCAGGATATGAGATTGTAGACATATCGCACAGCCCTTCATATCGCATAGTCATTACAAAGTTATCATTAGTATACCACTGTGGCACATGGACTCATTTTAGGAATGACCAGTTTATATTTGGAGGAGGAAAAAAAATGATTGAAGCAAAAACACTGCAAATTTTAAATTAATGCTTTTATACAATGTGTATTTAAGGATAGTTCTCAAAAATAAATGTTGGCTATATATACACTTACATAACAACACTGCCTCTAAATATGTTTAAAATACCTGAGTGACTTAAAGTTCTAACTCCTCAAGTCTTGCAAAACATATCCTTGGAAAAACGACAGAAGAGTCATCTTCACCACAACGAGATTCTTAGTCTACAATTAATGATGGATAACAAGAATCAACCCAGATGAAGTTTTACAGAAGGTCACGTTACACCTAAAAAGTGTTCGTTTATGGTCTTTGAGGAGCACTCTGATTTTTCAAAGATGCTTTTTGGGAGGTTGTTTAACTGGATGCAACAGGCAGCATCATGAAAGAAAAGGGCTCGCCTCCTTTCTAGTTCATGAACTAGTGGTTCGGAATCCAAAGAGGAAAAAAAAAAAAATCCTCTCCCCTATCCATTGAAACGTATCTACCATGTGGCCATACCTCAGCCTCCATACCATATTTTCTGGAGGGATTTATGACAGATGTAGCAAAGGCCTTTGGGCATAAAGGAATACATTCTCCTATAATGCTCATTTGTGATGGCTCAATGGTACTAATGCAAGCAATCTTCAGCATTTGCCCCCAAAAAAATCTGCGTGACACCATTAATCACTACTACAACATCGCTTCTGGAAAAGAAAGCAAGGAAGACTTTGAGGTTCACATTCTTCAAAGATGTCTGACTCATGTCATGAAGAATGCCAAGGAGACTTGTAAAAACTAGTAAGTATAATCATGTTTGACCATGACATGCCATTTAGTAATTTGGCATATAGCATTATTTCTCTTTTTTGAAAAGCTTAAACATAACTTCTCCTTAATCTGAAGTGCACCAACAAACTACCATCTGACAGTGCACACAGTTTGACCTCTTCACTACTGCGACTTCCTTAAAAGAACTTGATGACATGGTTTGAAGTGCAGCAGTTGTGTTTGCAAGTCATTGTAGTGGGGAAAACATTGAACATTTCAGAAGCCTGCAGTTGTGGATGCAGAAATCCAAAGTTGATATTGATGTCACAAACTTAAACGCTGATGAGGACCTAAAGGTAAACTAAAATCAATTTTTATTAAAGCTAAAGGCTCTGCCTATTCCTCCCATACTACTTTTTAAATACTTCTGAAGACCATACCCATATGGAAAAGATATATATAAATCTTATAAAGTTTGTATCTGTCTTGTGTGAAACTTGTATGAAAAGCACACAAGAGTGAAAACAGATATAAGATCCCTTGAAAAATCATATAATGAAACTTGTATGTTTTGGATACTTACTAAAACAATATATGAAAGTAATGAGAAAGTGGCCACTTTCATGAGTAAATCATGTAAGCCTTATATGATTTACTCATGAAAGTGGCCACTTTCATGAGTTAAATCATATAAGTTTTTACTATTTCTTTTCCATATGGGTAGGAATCACAAGTCTACCTCAGCAGTCTGCAGATTTACAAAGTAATTTCAACTGTATTATATCACTCTGTTGGTTTTTTTATACTATATATATGAAAGATGAGTGCACACAATTTTCAAACCACAGAATTAATCTGTTTTATCTGTTAACTAGGATATCAAGGGAAACAACCACTTTGAGATCAATTTTAAGGACCAGATTTCCAGCATTTCCTTGGAAACCGATCGTGAGCCCAACACTTGATACAGCAATGGGCTTATGGAGCACATCACCAAATTTCTCCTTCCATATTCTTGATTGTGATCTGCAATAATGCTAGGTCACCCATTTTTAAGTAGATTGTAATTTATTTTATTTTTTTTAACAAAATTGCATATCCATGTATTATCCTCATCTTTAAAATCTAAAGATGACCATGGACGACATGGCACCGGAAAACCATGTGAGCAATACCACAACTGATGCAATGCCTTTATTAAGAGAATTATCAAGAGACAAGATGTATATTTTAGTAAGTTTACATTAATGTGGATGTTTAACACTTAAGTATTTCTTAATAATTTTTTGCAGAATATTACTGAGAATAGCAACACCCAGGGGATAATGGAGAAGAGCCAGTGGGATTTGAAATTCATCCATTCACGTTCTGTAAGGCTCACCAGACTGGATAACTTTGATGTCCAGTATCAGATCACTCACACTGCTCTGCTTAAGGAGTATGAAGACTCCTACAGCAGGATTGACTGTCCAAACCAGTGGCTTACAGGCAAGGTACATAAGTAGTCTAAAATTTTAAAGTGTAACTTTGAAAAATCGATGGTGACGGCTATTAGATCTAAAAGCAACTTAAGCATTCAGAGCCAAAAGAACCAAACTGTGTAATTATATTAAAATCAGAAGGACAGCATCACAAAGTTATGTATTTACAGTATAGAAATTACATATCCTCATGTTTATCCAAATCCCTTACATAGGTAATTAAAGGGCTGTTTTATTGTTTGGCCAACCAGCTGCAAAAAGGGATCTAAATTTTAAACGACTACTTAGCAAGTTCTCTTTGGTGAACGAACACCGCTTTCTCATCACAGCTTGCGGAAGGTAAGTGGATTATAAAAGGAGGGTAAAATTTAGAATGTGTGGCTTTGTTGTTTTTTTTTGGTCTTTGTTTTGTCCCACTACCTGTAGAAATAAGCACTGATTGAACTCTAAATGTCAAACTCTACCTATCAGAAAAGACTCATGTCTTTATTAAACTTTGACCAGTACCAGGCCATTGTTTCCCTTGTTAACATTAAAAAATGTACACTGGATGTTTCTGGTAAGCACCAAGATTGTCACTATAGAGTATACAATTTGCAACAAACAAAATGACTATAGTTTTAAAATATTATCTTTACCATCTACAGCTCATAAATGCTATGAATCACACAGTATCTGCTTGATCCTACCCCCAAGTTTGTCAGAGAAGGAAGACTCTAAACTTGCTGCTCGGAAACTCCAGTATTCATGCTTTATTTAACAAAACAAAACAAAACAAAACAAAAAAAAACATTACTTGCAAGTAGGCTTTTCAACTTCGTTAAGTCAATGCGCAGTTTTACAGCAGCTTTTTCCACCTGTCCCTCCTGTGTTTGTATGTATTTATGTTGCTGGCCTCTTGGCAAGGTCTCCCTTTCAAAAGGCAAAGTTACATTAAAATAAGAATAATTTGGCCTACAGTGTAGAATAAAGATCGTTTCTATCATAGAACAATATAGGAAACCTGTACATTTATGCAGTGTCACACAGTTTTGACAGTTAAATGTAAAATCCAAGTATACCTTCGTTTATACTTAAATTATATTAAGTATTAGTCGCTACGTCATGTGACCACTGTAATCCCTATGCCCTAGATGACCAGGTAAACAAAGAAAGGAGAACATAACAAATTACTTCTGCGTTTTATATGTTTATAATGTTACATATTAAACAAAACGTATCAAAATTTGAGGAAAAAAAAAAAAGTACATCTGTTCAAAGGATTTCTCAACCATCTGGGGTCATCGGACACGCTGGCTCGTCAAAACAACATTGTTGATTTAAGATGATGTAGCAGTGAGATGGAGCCGCAGTGAGATTTCGTTTCAAAGTGCAGACTACATACCAGTTTTTAAATTGTGTTAACAGGCCAAAGAAAACCAGAGTTATGATAAATAATTTTTGGCATACTTTTTCCTGGGTAGACAGCACACACACACAAACTAAACCACAAAACACGGCATCCCCTTTCCTATTGATAAAAAAAAAAGTCACCACATAAACAAATCACCCCCCCCCCCAAAAAAAATAAAAAATAAAAAAAATAAAAAAGAGACTGGGAAGGTGTGACACGCCCACCAGGTCCAGATCTCCACTGGCTTGGCAGCAGAGCCACACCTCAGCTCTGAGTCCTGGAAGTCAGAGGAGGATGCTGACATTGCCCCAGATGTTAGCAGGTTCCAGCCACAGAGAACACCAGGAGTCCAGATAGAGACACTTTGACCCCATAGTCCAAAAGAAAGGAAAAGATTTAAAAAAAAAAAAAATAAAAAAAATAATGACTTGAACAAAAAAACGCCAGGACATGACAAGCTGTTTATAGTCAGGGCTCTATATGATGAGATACTCAGTGCCTACCAGGCTTATTACCACCAGGAGAGAGCTGTCAGTGGATGAAAGGATAGCAGCAACCAAAGCAAAAACTGGGATGACACAATACATGAGAGACAAACTATATGGGGAATGAAATTTTTTTTATAGTGGCTGAATCAAGAACTGGCTTCACCATCAGATGTAACATATACACTGGCAAGACTAACTGCAAATGAGCATGGCCTGGCCTATGATGTAGTCATGAACCTTAATCACCCTTCCTGTCTTGGCACTGGATACCATGCTTACATGGACAATTTTTATACGAGCCCCAAACTTCTCCTGGACCTGACCAGCATGAGGTTTGGTACATGTGGCACCTACAGGGAAAACAGAAAAGGATGCCCTAGAGGGAGGGCAAATGCTCTGAGCAAAAAATGTCAAAGGGGATCTATAAGATGGATCACAGAGGGCCCACTTATTTTTGTGAAATGGATGGAGATACAGGTGGTGTCCGTTGGCTCCATCCATCCTGAATTTTCAGGAGAGATGGTGAAGAGAAAGGTGAAGGATGGAGATGGACACTGGGCTATGAGAGAGACCCCCTTTCATGGCATACAATAAAAATATAGGGGGGGCTGACCTGTCAGACCGGCTCATCTAAATACTATTCCACTCAGAGAAAAACTGCCTGCTGGTACAGGACCATGTTGCTGCATTTTTTGGACATTGCAACAGCAAATGCATTAATCTTGCATCATGAGATGTGCAATGCTAAGCAAGTGCACACAAAGAGTTCATGGTGTCTGCTTTGTGGCATGGACAAGCCAAGGGTTCCCCAAAGCAGGAGAGCTAAAAAATTCCTGTTCCCATTCTCACAGACACAGATGCTGTCCTAGAAAGCATTTCCTGCCTTTAGTGGCCGTCTCCAGGTGGACAACAGGAGGAGTGACACACCCTTTTTTCCTTCAAGGTTATACCCAGCTCGTTGTCACAGTAATTTCTGGAGAAATCTAAATCAGTCTCTGTTCAAATTGTGAACTCTGTTCAGTAATTTCTGGAGGCGTTTGAGCCCATGCAATTTTTCCTCTCTCCCCCATGATGGAACCATGTACATTTTTAATGGCATGTCCTATTGACGGTAGGAAGATCATTATATTAGCATTGATTTTTGAGTCTTCTCCTCTGCGTTCAGAATTTGCGCCACCTTTTTGCAACAAAGCTAAATTAAATACAATATATTACAATGTCACAAAATGTAACATTAGCTCTAATAGATACAAATACTTCAAATTATAAATATCCCAGTATATTACATAAAATTAACATTGGTTAACATTGAGGTGCCCTCTTATACAGATTTTGTTATTTTCTCTTTAATTCAATTCAATTTTATTTATATAGCGCCAAATCACAACAAAAGTCGCCTCAAGGCGCTTTAGAGGATGTGCAAATATTAAGTGTGTGTAGCTATTGCTGAGGGTACATGTGCTTAAGATGCAGAAATTGTACAGCAAGCAAGTCACAGGTAGGGATTATTTTGTGTCATTTAGTAGTGTATTTGGGTAATCTCAGTCTCACTTAAGGATCGCCTCTGGATTGAAACAGGGGTCACTGGTTTCCTGGTCATCCTAAAGTTCACAATCAATTCCTTGGTCCATTTTCTGTAGATGAGAGACATCTACAATTTTATATTTATTAAAATGCACTTTGTTTTAACCATTTTAATTTTGAGCGATGGCAAGGGCACTGATGGAAGCATTTACAGCTATTCCCATGATGAACTTTGGAACTTCAAAAAAAGAAATGGCAGACGAAAGAAACTCAATGGCTGTGGCGATGCTGCAAGCATCAGGTTGGTGTGTGGGTGAATACAAGACAAAATCCTGGACTATACAGCATTGGACACAATGCATTGTTTTTACAGTAAAATGGAAAAAAATCATTAATGACGCAGATTGAAAAGTAGGCTGTACTACTACCAAATCTAAGGCATTATATTAGATCCAAAAGGATCTCTACAGTAGGGCTGCCACAAACGATTATTTTTGCGATTAGTCGACTAATCAGATCATGCATCCATTGGACCTACAGCTTATTGCACCAGCATGCATCTGCTCTTATATAACTATTATTAGCTTACAGCTTTAAGTGTTTAAGGTATGTGCTAACTAAAAATAAAGACAAGATGATAGTTTGTTTCGGTGAAGTTTAATAAACTCCTTGCTATCTAAAATATAACAGGACACCGGAGTAAATTCTCAAGCATCTCACTTCTGATAATCAGCTGTCTGCTTGACTTTTATTCAGCTGTGTAAAAACTATAACTTTGATCTCAGCCAAACCGATTTACTGAGGAACAAATACTAAAAAAAAGCCAAACAATAACATTTTTAAGTTATCTAAGTGACATATGTTTAACCTGAGTAGCGAAAGACGGCGGTGGGTTTGAAAACGATTTGCCGGGAGTCCGGTGTTCTCACGGGCTCTAGTGAGCCTTTCCCTCGGCTAACTATCGAGCTAGTGGGTAACAGACGTCTCCGAAAACGTCGGAGCGCTTTTGAAAATATGTGGCGTCTTGATAAACTGAGCAGATATTTGAGGTTTACACAGAAAATATGTTAAGCGTTGATTTTGTGACCCAGAAAGAATAATAAGAGTAATATTAAAACTAACTAGCTGCTGCCATTGTTGGAAACTGAGCAGGGCTGCGCTATGAATTCTGGGACAGAGCTACTTCTTCGGGGTTTAACGGCAGCTGGCATCCTTGTACATGCAGTGCTGCCATCTTCTGTTTCAGTCCGTTATTACACTCTTAAATCCTACTACTTATTCCTGCGTCTTTTGGGATCTTACAAAGGTTCAAACGACGCGTCGACTATTATATCAGTCGTCGACGATTTTGATAGTCGACGTAATCGTGACTAGTCGACTAATCGTGGCAGCCCTACTCTACAGTTAGTCTCAATGATTTCATTGACTGAATGACCAACAGGGTTAAACAGCTGGACAAAAACTAATTTTGGATTTCACAAGGAGGATGTCGAATAAAATGCGGTAATTTGAAAACCGTGGTAAAAATATTGCCGCAAAAAGTAGCAGTCCCACTAATTTATTCCACCAGCTGAAAAGTCATCCACTGCAAAATTAAGAACGTTTTAAACTCTCCATGTCAACGTCCCTCCACACATCAAAGAAAATGTTAAATAAACCAGCTGTGATACCCGTGACTCTTCTTGGTCGTTTTTATAGTCACTATGTAGATTTTTGTTGTTTCACATTTTTTATTTTATCATTTTTATATTTTAAGCAAAAAAAAAAAAAAAAAAAAAAAAAAAAAAAAAAAAAAAAAAAAAAAAAAAAAAAGCACATTTTTAATATAAATTGTTTGATTTTTGTGTTGTGAATTGAGGTTTTTTTGTGTGTTGTTGTTGTTTTTGTTATGATCTTTTGTTTGTTAAAGGTTAAAGGTCTAGTATTGACCATAGAAAGAGACTTACTGTCATACTATAGTCATTTGTGAATGACTGACAGTATGTTTGCACCAAGTACCGCAGCAATTTCCTAATGTTGTAAACCTGCTCAACATTTGGCAATAAAACCCTTTCTGATTCTGAAAAATCTGTGGGTAACTGACGTTTAAAAACTTAAAAAAAAAAAAAAAAAAATCCCAATTCATTCTTTTTTGTAATCAAAGTAGAAAAAAAAATATTGAATGGTTGATTTGAATGAGTATACCAGTGCAATTTTAGGCACTATATGGTTGAAAATATTTTTTGTAGATTATTTAAACAGAGATATAGATCGTTCATCATGATATAGCTGAAAAATATTGTGATATTAAGATCTTCCTCATAACACCCAGCCCTAGTTGTAAGTAAACAGTTTGACAAATGCAGGAATTGACCTTAATATTTCTTTCAGTCCACAATCTACCCAGTTTATTTTGATCCTGTATTTTAGGGTTTGACTCTAACAGCAACCATGTCACGTGTTCGTTTTCAAAGCCACCAGGATCAGGACGTTCAATGACAAACTGGGTGAGTTAGACAGTATTTGAAGTTCTAAAAAATGTAGATCAGTGTTTTGAGTGTTACTGGGATTTTTTGGCTTGTGTTTTGTTTACTTTAAAATAAATAAATAAATACAGTGTGAGAGGTGGTACAACGGACAGTGGCTTGACGTGAACAACAATGACCTTTTTAAAAAAAAAAAAAAAAACCAACAAAACAAAAACAAAAAAAAAAAAACTGCAAGGGATGAAGAATAGTGTTAGTGTGTCCAGTGCTGTTAAATCTCAGTGTGAAGTTTGTATCCATAAGTTTAAAAACTGTGTGCCGTTTTATCTCTATGAAACGTACGTACTACATTGAACAGCATAGTACATTAAACCACTAACTGTTCTGCACTCCACATTTCCATTTAGCTTGTGTTAATCCCTACCACCTTTATTGTTATCAATACTGTAGTTTCGAAGGTGGCTTTTATCTTTAAATCAGGTCTCTTGCCATAATACTTGGTATAAACACATAATGCAAAACCAAGTGAGGGCTGGCTTGACTGTACTTCTCAAATTGGAGATTGAGCTTGACACCAGTTAATGACTTGCTGCACTTTCCAGTGTTGTGTCAAAGTAGTTACCCCAGCAAAAATTGTTTCCCCATCCATGAGAGCACGCAGGAGGAGCAGCCACTTGCTAGGCTCAGTTACTGTACGCTACTTGTTACTGATCTGCACTTGTTGTAATAAACCCCAAAAGCTGAAAAACACACTTGCCAGGGTTTCTACTGGCCAGGGATGTCAGCAGACATCAATAATTCGGTGGGTACTCAAACTCTGAAATTTTACTATAGCTGACTTATTTTAAGATGAACACAATTTTCTGTCTCTCTCAAAACAATTTATATAAAACTTGACCAGCAACTGGTGCGTTTCTTAATTGCTTTGTTTTTGATCAGAGTTCCCAGTGTCCAGTTTGCCAGGCAAGTGCTGCAACAATTAAAAACCACAAAAAATACATTCCCATAAAGGGAGTCAACCGTAGAAAATAATCACGTTTAATCACAGAATGTTTTGTTTAGAAACCTGATTGTATACTTCAAAAATAAGAATAGGAGATTAGCATTCTGTGTAATTTCAATATTATTAACGTAAATATGTTTTTCTAGTTAAGATTTCTCAGCCATTTGAATTGGTTGGAATGGACCTTATTGGGAGACTTACAGAAACCAAAAGGGGACATCAGTATATTTGTGTTTTCATTGACTACTTCAAAATAGTGACAGGGATCCCCATTGAAGTCTAAATTAGCAAAGGAAGTGACAAACTGATCAAATTTGTCCATAAATTTGAAGCACCTAAAAGGGTTCTTAGTGAGCAAGGAAAATAATTTGTCAATTCTATAAGTACTTCAGTCTTTGGCAAACATTGTTATTGGCATGTAAAACACATTTTTAAAAATTATATACGTCTATAAGGTTCTACTTCTGGTTTCTATAAATCTGTTTGTGATATTTGTGTGACTGCTGTATATTTCAAATCTTATTGCAATGTACTTAGAGTCAGTATATTTTACTTGCTGTTGCAGCTCAAAAGGTTATGCAGAATGTTACACGGAAGAAACCTCTGCTCCCCATATCATCCACAAACAAATGGGTAAATTCTTTGTTATATTCTGTAATAGACCACACGAAAGCCTGATACTTGGAGTACATCCAGCTTAATGCATAAAACATTACAGTTTTATGGGGTTCCCTTCCACTAAAACATTAAGGTATGACGTTTAAAAACCAAAAAGGAAAATGATCTCTCATATGAATGTTTTGCATGTGCTTTTATTGTCAGAGCCCTCTGTAAGGTTGTTGGTGACCATCCAGAAACATGGGATGACTATCTGGATGTTGTGATGTTTGGTCTCAGAACTAAAAAGCAAATGACCACTGAAGTACTCACCCCATTACCTGATTTTTGGCAGAGAGGCTCATTATCCATATGAAATCCCAGAACACTACATGGTCTTTCTGTCTGTGACAAACTACAGGAAAATCCCACACAAAGCACCTTAGTAAGTTTTTGATGCACATGCAGAACAGTTTCAATGCATGCTACATCACCACCTTAAAAGCAACAATAGTATCAGATCCAGGGTCAGAAGCTACAGCAAAGGAAGAAAACGCCACCAGAACCAGTCCCCAAAACCAGTACGCGCTGCAGGTCCACAAGCCAAATCACAAACAGCAGCAGACCCAGATCCAAAAGCTGCAACTCCACCAGTGACTACTCCCCAGGTTGTAGCACCACCAGCATCAACTACTCCTAAGCAATCTAGAGCACAAACTGTAGAAGCAACAGTACTACCAGCAACAGCAGCAACAACCTCACAAACTACTCCTGCACCACCTCCAGCATCATCGCCTCAAAGATATTCTCAAGCTGTTGCAGAGAAATGTAAAAAAATAAATAAATTACAATAATTTTTGGATTTGCTTAAAAAGCCCTTTATTACATTACTCTTTAGATCATGGCACAGGATATTTTACACCATTTCCCTGTTGGTTTAGGTATATTATTCAAAAGATTCTTAAAATTCAAAACTCTTAATGCATTTTCAAAAATATACCTTCATGAAGTAAGGCTGTAACTCACATGTGTTACATGACATAAATAACTGACTCTTTCAAAAATAAAGAAAGAAAAAAAAAGTCATATTTCTTTGTTATTGTGTAAACCAGAATGTTCAGAATTGACATTGTACAATTGTACCCTGTCTGGCAACATTTTTCATCTCTCCTAATAAGGTATGCACACAGTAATAAATATCACAAATGATAAGTATCATAATATAAATAAACCACACCAGAGATCCTATAATCTGATTTCTGTCTTTTAGTTTATTGAAAGGTGAAGTGTTTGCTGTGCTCCAACGAACTTGAATACAGCAACAACACCTCATCTATGCTGAGGCATTACAGAGCCCTGCGTGAAAACAAGGAGACTATCAAAGGTGGACCAAGCTCAGGTAAGTTTTTTTGAGGTTGTAAGGATACAGTCATTTGATACATTTACATTCCCCATGTCATTCATTTATATTTGGGTTGTAATTACAATATATGTAATTTCTCAATGTTTTGTTTGTTGTATCAGGGGAGAGGAATGATGTGGATGAGGCCTTGGTCAACATGGTGATTCCCAGCCCTTCACTATTGTGGAGGACAGTGGGTTTAGAAAGCTTGTTAAAAGCTTTGAACCCTAACTATGTTCTCCCCACAAGGCAGGTGTGTATCTTAAAATATGAAGCATGTTTGCAGTTTGCCTATATTTCCATATTAAGAGCGGTACTTTCTTTTGTTTAGGCTTTGAAAGCTATGGTGGACCAAGGATACAAAGAGTCCAAACTAAAAGAAAAACTGACTGTGGCAAAGGCTTCTGCAGTTATTTTGACATCTGATATGTGGACCTCCATTAACACAGAGGCTTACCTAGCTGTCACCTGCCATTTCACCGATTCTAACACTGCATTGCATTCTGTAGTGTTAGGTGTTCAGCACTTCCCTAAAGCAAATACTACTATCAATTTGTCCCAAGTAACAGCAGCGCTCATGTCAGAGTGGGGCATTACAGACAAAGTTACATGTTATGTGACTGATGGAGCAGCAAACATGAAGTTAATTCAAGAGGTGGATACACGTTGGAACAACACATTCCAAATGCTTCACCGTGTTCATGAGCTCAGGGAACCTATTGGAGCATCGTAAGCTGGCCAGCACACTGATATTTGCCCACTATCCTCTGAACAGTATGACCTTATGGCAGGATGTCTCAAAATGCTCTCCCCATTTAATGATACCACCACTGAGCTGTCAGAGAAAAACAGGAACAGGATCTTCTCCCTCCACAATTACTTTTGGACAAGAAGGAATCTTGCAGTCTCAAGTAGGCACTGATGTTAGAATTAGCAAATATGCGGGCATCATGAACGCTCCCTGGCCACTTAATAACAACGTCCATGAATGTGTATTTGTAATCACAGGTAGCCTGTACATTGAGTATTTGCCTTTCCTGTTGATGTAGTCTGGAGTTTGCTGAAGGCCGTTTTATCTCGATATGCGTACAGTCAATAGCTCCTAGACACTGCGGCATGCCATGTGTTGCATAGAAGTTTGTCACAAGTGTCTGTACCTCACATTCGGTGAATGGCAGAGAAACATACTTGGGTCCCAGGTGAAACGTGATAGCCCTGCACACTTCTCCGATTATTTTAGACATGGTTTGTCAGGTTAATCCAAACACGTTCACCGTTTTCCGCAGTCTGCCTTCGTCACTCAGATAGTACAGTGTGCACGCGACCTTTGTAACAACGTCCATCGGTGATCTTAAAAGTGTTGTCTGGCCTTGAATGTTAAGTTGTAGCTGTTCACTCAGATGATACAGAGAGTCACAACATTCTAAAGTTCTCACGCCACTCCTCGGGTACAACAGTTCCACACACAAACTTATCCCACCAGGCACGGCAGCGTCTCACCCATAATCGGCGATCGATGTATGGTCTGAAACGCAATTCTCGTCGAGATCTGCTGCTGAACAACAGCTCGGAGTAAACACTCAGTCTTCTTTATAGAAAAGCTATCTGGAGCATGTGCAAACTAATATTAATCTTCAAATGGGGCTACCAAAATTGTGCGCAAACAAAAAGACTGCTGTCCGATGCAGTCCGCCATCTTGGTTTAAGTGGTCACTTGACTGCATCATATGACCAACATGCGTCATCGTTTTTGAAAGTCGGCGTTTTCGAGTGTCCACACTGCGACGGGACAGCTCAGTTTTGAAATGTATACATTTTCGAGTTTTCTCAAAACTCTGCGTTTTTCCTTGGGAGGGGAAAAGAAATTAGTGTGGACGTAGCCTTAAGTAGCAAACTGTGGCATTGTTTGAACACAACTGTTATGGAGACAAAGACCCCAAATGCTACTGCTGATGCAACAGTTGAAGTGCAGAAATACCTCCATGAACCAAACATTGGCAGACTGGAGAATCCCCTGGAGTACTGTGTTGGACACAGATTTGTTTATCCAAACCTGTATAAACTTGCTGTGGTTTTTCTTCCAACCACTGCTTCATCTGTGCCCTGTGAAAGGGTATTTTCAAAAGCAGGAGAAATCCTCTCCAAAAAGAGGAACCGTCTTAAGCTGCCATTTTTGGAATAAAAACTTCTCCCTAGTGTCATAAGCACTGTTATAAAGTCACAAGCACATTCACATCACAACTCCCTCCCCAGTTGTTTCCATGTACATTCCTGTGTTAAGCTGCCAATGTATTATACACAAACATTAATATAATATTAAATATAACTAATATTTAGAGTTTAGTTATTGGTGTCATGAACAAAAGTAATTTCTTTATTTATTCAACTTGAAGCGCCGCACACTAGTTTGTGTCATTATCCAGATGTACATATGCATGACTACACAGTTACACAATCATACGAAAACTCTGTCCTGATAGTTTCCACTTTCTCTTTTGTATCAGACATACTGAGACAATATTTGGGATAAATAACCATGAAAACAATTTATTTATTTTGTTTAGAGGTTCACACATCACATCATTATAATCATTGAGCCCGTTTCACTTGAATCGTCCACTTGATGGCGCAGTAGAGTGTGAGTACAAGAAAACAATTATTAGAATATAAGGGCAGGGATAGCTCAGTAGGTAGAGTGGTGGCCCCATGATCGGAAGGTCGGGGGTTCGACTCCACTGAACGGCTACCCTGAGGTACCCCTGAGCAAGGTACCGTCCCTATACACTGCTCCCCGGGTGCTGCCCACTGCTTCACTGGGTGAATGGGTTAAATGCAGAGGAACTATTTCCCTATGGGGACTAACACACACACTTTACACTTAATGTGTTAAATTTGCTTAGATGAGAGGGTCCAGCAGTAGATCAGAGGAATAGGGAAGGATTTGTCTGTGTGTTTCAGTTTTGTTTAGTTATAGGCCTGAGAGTGTGTGTAATTGTTTAGAGGGAAAGGAATTTATGGACATATATCTCTCCCCTGACCTGTCGTCCTGGCTCCCGCTTGCCATAGCATTTGTTTCACTGTCAGTCTGGATGCTGGGTATTGAAGATTCCATATCTCCCTCATCCTATTCATGTAACCCCTTCTGCTGGGGTCACTTACATAGTAGCATTCCAAAAGCGCCCCAGTTTCATCCGTTACCCACCTATGCGTCAGTAGACTTTCCATCTATGCAAAAGACCATAAACAAACCCCTCTTTTTTTAAAATAGATGACTTGACAAACCTCTGCCACTTCTGCTGGGAAGAAGAGTATACTGACTTTAAATGGGTAATGAAATAAAGACTACTAAATGTTGTGATGAATTTCCATAAAACGCTATTTTAGCCTTAATTGTTATCATCTTTTTTTCTTGTTGTTGTATTTTTTTTTAACAGATTCAGTGTGACATGTATTTGCAGTGGTTCCACCTACTGCATTTTTTTGCTAAGGGTCCACACTGTACACATGTATACATAATATACATGTGCACACAAATATGTACAGATGTTAAATTAAGAAGTCAAATATAAAGGAATCCTCTCCAAGGTCACTGAGGTTCTTGGTTAGACTCTGATTTATTTAGCAAATACACTCCTTTGTGGTAGCACCGCTAATGTGTATTAAAGAATGATAAACCCAGGATAAATTCACTGGGGAGCGAGGTGTTGACATGATCATGACTGGTTTCATAGTATTATAGTATCAAAGTCGTTGTCTGATTATTACCAACAGGTTATTGTAGTGCACAGTTTAAGGTAAATAGTCCGCAAGGTACATTATAATGTCAGAAAATTGCATTCACGAAACAAGTGTTGTTTTTCAACTTTTGCGATTTATTGCATATCAGTAACAGAAACGGAGGCAGGTAAGTGCGCGCCTCCTCCTCTGCGCTCTCATTAAAGGGTAAACAATTTTTGCAGGGGGGTAACGACTTTGGGACGACACTGGAAACAGTGGCGGTCCTAGCCTGTTTGGCGCCCCGGGCGAACACTCCCTCTGGCGCAGCAGCAAGCGGCGCACCAAGGGCTCTCGCACTCACTTTTCGAATATAGAATTTCTAAAAAAAAAAACCAAACAAACAAAAAAAAAACAAAAAACATCGGTGCAAATTATAAGTCTGTATCATAATGTCTGGTGTTTTCGTGTTTGCTTTTATTTTGTTTTATTTTGCAAGTTGGTTATTAGATGCTGCTCCAGCCAGCCAGAGAATCCCCCGCCGCCCCGCCCTCTCCTCCCTGTGCCGCAAGCAGCAGGCGCACCTCGCAAACGGAGGGCGCCCTTACTCCCAGCAAATGGGCGATAGAAAACCGGTCGGTGCCTGATGTCGGGGCAGCATGAGTACGAGCAATTTTTTTATTTATTTTTTTTGCCGATGCCTGTGATGCCGCCCCCACCACGATGCCGCCCCGGGCAACCGCCCGTGTCGCCTGTATCCAAAACCGCTACTGACTGGAAACACTGGAAAACTTTAATCTCCTCTCTTATCTAGTAATTACTAAGTTCACATTTCCATTTCAAAGCAACAGTAAATTTCACTGACTTTTACATAAGGTTTTTTTTTTTTTTTTTAGAGCTGTGGGTACATTTTTTTAACTAACATGAACCGACAGGCAGCAGCATTCACACAAAGCATCGGTCATACGAAAGCTAGGCTAACACTAGCTAGCTAGCTAGCAAGGTCAAAACCTGGTGCTAAACTGCGAGAAGGCACAAAAAAGCTTGCATAAGAGTAAACATTTACTCACCAAATCAGTCATCAGTGTATGACGAATGAGAATCACAGCACGCCAAAAATAACCACTTAAGCTGAATCTTCTCCAGCTGCTCCTAAGTTTGCTCAGCATATTCCAGAAACACCCGTGCAGGCCATGAACATCTTTGCGAGAGAGGAGGAAAGTAGGGACATGGCATTTTCTAACCATATCATTTTATCCTTCTGCTGAAGGGAGACTGTCTTTTGTCTGTTTCTCTGTTAAGTCATGCTTTAATGTTAATGAAAAAACACTTAATATGGTTTTATTTAAAATTATGCTGTATTAACCAGGGGTCTCCAACTCTTGTCCTCGAGAGCTACTGTGCTGCAGCTTTTAGAGGCATTCCTACTCCAGCACAGCTGAATGAAATGTTGAATTACCTCTTCAGCATGCCATCAAGGTCTGGTAAAAAGCCATTCGCTTAATTCAGGTGTGTCGGAACAAGGATGCATCTAAAAGCTGCAGGACAACAGCTCTTGAGGACAAGAGTTGGAGACCCCTGGTATGACCTCAGATGCGCTCTCTCAATCTAGTTCTTTGTTTTTGTCTAAAAATAAAAAAACAAAAAACACACACAAGAAAAGGGCAACGAGAAAAAGCAAATAAAAAATTTACTATTTAATCATTTTAGTTGTACTTAAAAATAAATAACCCAGCTGTGTATGTTTTATATACAAAACATATATATATACAAAACATATACAGTATAATAATAAACTGTCAGATAATGAAATAAAATATAGCAAAGCGGCAATAGAGAGAGGCATAAAAGGAAAGCCAAAGGCTCAACATGTGAGCTGCAGCCTATTTAAGTACGTAATAGAGTAAATGTTGCATTCCACCACTGAAAAGCAAAATTTCCAGTTTACTTGAGTTGATCAGCTTTTTGAATGAAATTACTAACTTAACTAAACCGAATGTCAATAACAAGGTGATAAAAACTGAGTTCGTTCAATTTAATTTTTAAGTGAGCACAATATTAGGTTTTACAGTGCAGTTTAACACAAATGTTTCCAGAATAAGTGAGTTATGATGTGTGTGTATCCAAAATGTTCACTATTTGGCCTCACTAATACTAATACACATTAAAAGACAACTGAAAGTACTAGAATCCGGATATTTATAGGTTTAGGGGTTTCAATGTTCTTTTTGGATCTCGGCGTCCCTCTTTAAATGACTACTTAATGTAAGTAACGTTTTATTTTGAAAGAGCATCACCGGAAACTCGTCTTGTCCACAGTTCTGACGGTGACAGGTAAACAGTGGGAGGAACCTGGTTAACGGGAGTTTCGCCTGCAACCCCAGTTGTCCGTGTTCAACTTTTTTTTTCCACGCACAGTGACTGACCACGGCAACCCAGCGGGCACGTTACGTAAGCGTGCGGCGTCAACAGGCATTTAAACAGCGAGGCTGCGAAGCTCCAAGCTGGAGAACTTTTCCTCTGCTTCTTACGCCAAGGAGACCAGCGTGTCTTCATCCACACTCTGCACAGTTACTACCACCCGGGCATGTCTTCTTACAACAACACGGCGCGCTTCAGCGAGGCGAGGAGAGTGGCGATTTTCGGAGGGACGCACGGAAACGAGATGTCAGGCGTGACGCTCGTTAACCTGTGGACGAAGAACGGCACCGAAATACAGAGGAAGGGAGTCGAGGCCGTACCTTTTATCACCAATCCCAAGGCTGTGGAGAAGTGCACCAGATATGTAGACACGGATCTGAACCGAGCCTTCACCCCAGAAAACCTAAGGTAGGTACGCCTCTGGAGTCTCTGTTGAACTACATGTTGAATGGTAACTTCCTGCTGGCGTGTAAGAGATGTAACGTCAGGATTTACTGGCTTTATTTTGAACTGGGTCAGCTAAAGAAAGGGCACCCATGGATACTAGATGTTTGTCTTAATTAATCGCAACCAAACAGTGGACTGTCCCCACAGTCCGTGGAAAAATGTAATGACTGCACAATTATTCAATATTGTTGGCATAGCCGTTTGCATGTGTGCGCTGTACCGGACAAATGAGTCAACGTAACACAACGCGACATATAAATGTATCCGTAAGAAAGAAAAGGGGGCTGCACATGTCTTTAAATATGATCCATCACGTGGACATCAAAGCTGTACTATGGCAGGTAAGCTGGGACGAGTGTGTTTACCATCGGTGGCGTCTCCCCCTCCGTGCCCCCCTCTGCCTATAAGAGCAGAGCAGCAAGTCCCCTCCTCCCGAACTTCAGCTGACTGTCGGCCTGCAGGAAAAACGTGAGCGGAACGTGACCGAGCTGCAAATGATTGAAGACGTTTTTTGGTTTGTTTGTTTGTTCTTTTTCATGTGCACTACACCGTAAAACGAAGTCTTACGCAAATGCTGGCCCTTGTGATCCCTTGTGTCTGTTCGTGCACACAGCCCATTTAGAAATGTGGTTGGATATATATATATATATATATATATATATATATATATATATATGTATATATATATATATATATGTATATGTATATATATATATATGTATATGTATATATATATATATATATATATATATATATATATATATATATATATATATATATATATGTGTGTATATATATATGTGTGTATATATATATGTGTGTATATATATATATATGTGTGTATATATATATATATGTGTGTATATATATATATATATGTGTGTATATATACGTATATATATGTGTGTATATATACATATATATGTGTGTGTATATATGTATATATATGTGTGTATATATACATATATATGTGTGTGTATATATGTATATATATGTGTGTGTATATATGTATATATATGTGTGTGTATATATGTATATACACATGTGTGTGTGTGTATATATGTATATATATGTGTGTGTATATATGTATATACACATGTGTGTGTGTGTATATATATATACGTATGTGTGCATGCTCGCACATATGCATGTGTATGTGTGTGTGTATATGTGTGTATATATATGTATGTGTGTGTATGGTTTATACCTTGTGTTGGGGGAGGGGGGGTTGTGTGTGTGTTTCTGTCTTGTTTTTTATGGACATGAAGTCTGCCAATAAAGATTGAATGAATGAAAATGAAACAGCATCTATTCATTAATCATACAAAGTGTTATTATGGTGTGCATTTTCCCTGTCATCTGTATGCATTTACTGAAGTACAGTTTTAAAATTATTGCTGCATAACATTTTCCTAAAATTCTCATTGAAAAATATCTTTCATCATTTGTAATAGCCCTTTTAATGGAGTGCAGCTAGCACCATATCACTTAAGTGAATTGAGCGCTTCCCACTTCACATATACAGAGGTGACACATAATTTCTTAGCAGTGAAGCTGAAGTGATGCCCAGAGCTCAAACCGAATGAGTGAAGCGTTCTGGCCTCATCGTACAAGCATTAGTTGACATTTTAAGATCTTCTTCAGCGCTCTCCAGCATGTTCACTATTTGGCCTCTCTGAAGGCAACATATAAGAAGATTAAACAGTTGGAGACTGTTTCCAAAAACAGCTCATCATGATGTCATTTCCCCCCTGCTTGTATAGAATGACATCTCCGCTCTTCCCTCAAAATTAGCACCCGCTTGACCCCTTCAGATGAATGTTGGGAGTCCACTTCATCAGCTGCTGCTTACACTGTGCTTGTGTGCTTATTTCCCAGCAGTCCAGACAATACCGGACAGTCTCTGAAAACAGGGAGTAAATGACAGATGTGAGGGAGGCAAAACAACACAGACAGTAGAGGTGCTATTCTGCTATAGCGTGGAGAATGACCTAGACTGGTTGGTGTTTTGAAATGCTTTAAAAGAGCGTGCAAGTGGGCAGCACTCGTCCTCTGGTCAGAGCAAGGCCCGGGGGCAAAATACACTTTGGAAAGATCCTAAGACTTGGAGTTAATGAATACAGTTTCTTCTTAACTTTGACAGAAGGAGGCCACTGGCCTACTGAATGCAGCTATTGCTTCCCAGCATTGACTCCATGGCTGCCAATACTTTAACCATGAAGTTCTGTATGTGGAGTTTAACCCCGACATACTAGCCTTTTCCCTTTTAGCCAACCGTTAGGTTAAAGTGTATGTAGGACACTCTTGTGTAAATAATTAACATGATTCATTGTTCTTTGAGCTGACTTGTGTGATAGTATGTGAATAGTTAGGCTTGTGGCAGCTCTATAATGCTTTATGTGTTTGCACACACCCTGCAGTGCCCCAGGTGGAAACGACCTGCCCTATGAGGTGCTGAGAGCCCAGGAGATCAACAGGATATTTGGTCCCAAAGGAAGCCCGGAGGCCTACGATGTCATCTTTGACCTTCACAACACGACATCCAACATGGGCTGCACTCTGATTCTGGAAAGCTCCAAAGACCACTTCAATCTGCAGATGATGAACTACATAAAGGTGGCGGCCTTGAGAATACAAACACACATATACACTGTAGGGACTTTTTTATGAGAACATCTATCACACCCTAAAATCTGACCACCCCTCTGACCAGTTTACACAAACAGTGGTGAAGCCTGTTGGGGCGCTACACTTATGCTCACAGAACTGTAGTTACATCCAGTAACTTCTAGTATTTGAGAGGCGCTTTTGTGGAACCTTTTCTCTACAACCGTTGAGACATTTTAACCATGTACTTCAACTGTAATGACCGGCAAGATTAATCAGTGATGAAAAGAGTAGTTTGGCAAGATTTGCAGTTTGTTAAAAATTGATTGATGGTTAACCTGGAAAAAAAAAAAAAAGAGTACTGAGACCTAAACGAGATAAAACAATCACTGTCATCAAGTGCTGCCATTATATTTGCAGAAAGTCCAAATTATATATCATTATTCAGCAGGGATCATTGATGACTGTATAATATTACTGTATGATTGTTCCACTCATAGTCTGTGCTGCACACTGTGCAGTATGTGGAGAAACACGAGATGTAGCTCAACTTCTCAACCTGTGTCGTTCTCTGACCTCCGTCTGAGGCTGATCTGTTTGCTGAGCTTTAGTTGAGATAGTTGAGAGATGTAAATCCATCCATGTTAGGCTCATCCAAATACCCCAGAAGGATCCCTGTTGTCTTTCTACTCTCAGCCAAATTCCCAGATGAGCCTTGGGAGATAATATAAACCATTAGATGTTCAGTGTCTCTCTTACAAGATGGATTTTATCTGACAGCATTAAGTAAAGTAAGTACAGATGAACTGAGCTATAATTACATTGTTGAGAATAAAATAAAAAGAACTAAATGCTTATTTTTTATTCCTGCCCTTTTTAGTGGGCCTCCCAAGGGACAAGTGGAGGAGATGCCAGATGTTCAATCCAAGCAAAACCGACTAAAACACAAACACATGCAATGAAAGCTACTTAATCGTGATGACTAAGGAGAGCAACAAAACAAACAGGGCTCAATTGATTGTGGATTTAACAAAAAAAAAGGGTAAAGTCACTGTTTTGAAAGCACTGCAGCAGTGTATACATTTATTTTTGCCCTTGGAACCTTTCAATCTGAAAGAGAATATCGTTAGTCAACACTTTGTAATAATTATGTAACAACACCTGACTTTCTCTGGTGTAACCAAAAGTTATAATTCTGCCAGTAAAACATAACTTTAATTCAAGCAATTCTTCTTTCCACTGTTACAACGAGGATTTCATAAATGTCCCAGATCTGAATGTGTCCAAAAATCTTGGACGTAACCCTAACAAGCTTGTTCTCAGAGGAGTGTGCGGCATGTTTATTGTGGAGAGCTGCTGTACCAGAAGGTCTCAGCATAATCAACATGGTGCTGAACTAGATCTGCCCTCCCAAAATGTTTCATACTTTACTGTAACACAGGACTTCTTTGCTGACTACCAAATGGGATAAAGGTGCCAAAATAATCAACAGTGCGTTTGGGTATCATTTAGCCCAAAACAGTGTTGGCTTTTGGCTGATTTTGGCTGATCAGGACATTGTCCAGTGTTGGACTTCTCAAATATTTTAGTGATAAACTGCATGTGTAACAACATCTTTACACTGATTAAATCCCACATGGGAACTAACAAAGAAGCATAAAATGCTCCAGAGACAGCAAATCTTTATAAATAATTTGTTTTAAGATATTAATACAACCTCGAAAATTCACATTTCTTCATGGTAATAACAAGGCAAACTCCTCTTATTACTTTACATTAACGTCCATTTTAAAATGCCAGCTGTTGCATTCCTTTCTCGTTCTTAATAACAATCCATGGTGAGCACCTGCAGGGAGGAGAAATGAAGCCAAAAGCAACATGTCTTTTGTACAATACACCTCACGGGAAATGCATTCTTAAGTTTTAAAGCTGTAAACTGCCCCACCAATACACAGACATCAGTTATATAAGGATTCATAGACTTCATAAATATTCACCAGCTTAGTAAATGCCTCCGGTTTAGATGCTGTGACTTCAGACGCTTTGCTCGTGTTTGTTGATAATCGCAAACGCACAAGGTAGAAAAGGGCTCAGGTCTAGTACGGTACCGATTACTCTGTCTCATAGTTTGAAGGATTTACCCCTCGGCAGATGATCTGAACCGCTGCCAGTTTAATGTTAGAGAAACAGCTTTTAATTTAATGATGGAGGCGACCACTATGATGGTGTTCCTTCTGAAAAGGATTTCGAGCCTCTGCTGACAAACGAAGATAGCCCACCAGCTTAAACTTCATTCTCCACACAGTCGTTTTTGATACAGCGTTAGTTGGTGTAGATTTCATTTTCCATTCTATCGAGCACGACCGTAACACCTTTGCCTTTGTGCGTTTGTGTTTGGCTTTCTTTTATCTGCTTTTTATATGATGTTCTTGTTCTCTTGTCTTGTAGAAAGCCATGGCTCCAGCCAGTTGTCTTGTTCTGATGAATGAACATCCTCTTCTGAAATATTCCACTTCACGCTCTGTCGCCAAGCACCCTGTTGGTGAGTCTCTGTAGTCCAGCCAGGTTTATCTGTGGACAGTGGCAGAGGTGGATTAAGAAAACCAGGTTTTAAAGCCATAGTTTTAAAGAAGGGGGTTCAACCCCACAGCAACAACGAGCACGTAATGCCACAAACTGTTGTTTTTCAGCACTTTCTAGTTGCTTTGTAGGTGGTGTTTGGTTGTGTGGTGTCTCTTTGTGGTCAATTTTGTGGTGATTCTAGCATATTTTCAGACTAACAGTGTTCAGAATAACAAATATCATTATGGGCACTTGTAAGCTTAACCCTTGTGTTGTCCTCGGGTTAAAAATGACCCCTAGGTGAATAAAGTGTGAATCATTTCTTAATTGTTGATTTGGTAATTAGGTCTTTCGATCGCATTTATTTTAATCGCTTGGTCGTATCGCAGTTATTTGGAGTTCTTTTTGTTTCCTCTGTGGTTTTTCATCATTTTCTTGCCATTTTCAATGCTTTTTTGTCATTTTGCATATTTTTGTGGTCACTTTGTATCTCTTTGTGGTCTTTTAAATGTTGTCGTTTCAGTTTCCTATATTAAACCTGAGGCCTTGTGCCTGTTTTCTGTGTAGCCATGATTCTCGAGCATGCAACCGTGTATGACTTTTACTGACTCTTGCAGAGCAGCCACTGCAGCGAGTACAGTCATGTTTGGTTGTGTGCCACCCTCGACAAATCCCAGCTAGCCCTTAGCCCTTACACATTTAACATGTCTAACTGGAGTATACGTTCAGCTGGTAGAAAATCTTTTACTTGCAGATGAATCATTTGATTGTTTTCTTCTATGCAGGTTTGGAAGTGGGTCCTCAGCCTCAAGGTGTTTTAAGAAGCAACATCTTTGAAGCCATGCGAGTGATACTGAAACATGCTCTGGACTTTATTGAACTCTTTAATGAAGGTGAGACTTGAAGTGTTAAGCTGTAGTCACATTTAGCTACATGACAACAGGCTGTGTCACAAGACTTTAAAGGGTTATAGCACTGCAGCGTAGTGTGAAGAATGAATGACCTCTGAAGTAGCTCTTACAGAAGTTACAAAGTATTAATAATAATGGATTGGATTTATATAGCGCTTTTCAAGGCACCCAAAGCGCTTTACAATACCACTATTCATTCACACACTGGTGGAGGCAAGCTACGGTTGTAGCCACAGCTGCCCTGGGGCAGACTGACAGAGGCGAGGCTGCCATATCGCGCCATCGGCCCCTCTGGCCAACACCAGTAGGCGGTAGGGTAAAGTGTCTTGCCCAAGGACACAACGACCAGGACAGAGTGCCCGGGGATCGAACCGGCGACCTTCCGGTTACAGATATGCTTCCCAACCCCCTGAGCCACGGTCGTATTAAACAGTGTTCAGAATTTGGGCTCAAAAACAGCAAGTGTGATTCATAATGTGTTATATAATAGAAAAATAAGTTGTTTACCATCTGTCAGCATCCCTGTGATGAGAAACATTTTGTGACAAAATGCCCATGGGTGACCATCTGACTCATCCAGATGTACCTAGTCCTCGCTCTCTAAATTTATCTGCGTTACGCCTCCACTCGGCTCGTTCTCCCCCCCTAAACGAAAGAGTGTTCTCAGTGTTTAGGTGCAGGGCAGCGTTTCCCTCATATCTTTACGGAAACACGCGATCTGTGCCAAGTTAGAATTGCAGGCTGTTGGTTTCCCCAACTGTCCCGCCGTTGAAAGGGCCGCTAACTGGGAGTTGGTCAGTTTCCATGTCATTAGGGACTGGCTGGCACTGGGGTGGTAGTCTTCTGTCTTAGGACCACCGTGGTGATAATGAATGTTCTGGCATGGTGTTGAAGCGGTGTTCCTGCGCTTTGCAGCTGAGCAGCATGATGAAACAAGTCCTTTAGCTATACAATGCTTGCTCAGAAGTATAGCCCCCCCATTAAGCAGGGAAACTAAAACTTCAGAAGCATTTGTCCTTCCTGTTCCGCACTGCTACTTGCATATGAATACAGCTGAGTGCAGGTGAAATGGTTGCCTAATGTCGGAGCTCTGCCAAACATTACCAAACCTCGTGTGTAATTCCTAAGGTTGAACAAGGACACTTTGGTTTCAAATCACAGTGGAACAATCTCATGAAAACTTGGCAACTTGTCCATTGTGTCACATTAGTTTGATTTATGTTTTACTGTGTATTTTATGCCCATCTTAATATAAAGTAAAGGTAACGTCTTTTTTTCCACTAATCTGTACTTCAAAAAAAAAAAAAAAAAAATCAAAACCAAGTTTTAAAATGTTACTAAGCTCGTTACTGTGGTCCAGAGTGAAAAATCTACATACGTAATAATGCAGAGGTAATATAATGCATATTATCTTTATCTGTTTGATAGCAATGTCACGAGTTAGATTTAGCTGAATAAAGAAAGGGGTAGACAACAAGATTTTGGTGACGACTGCACTTAAGCACCTTCTCTGAGCTCTGTTTTCAGGTTTTCTCAGGCCAATCAGAGTTCTATAAAGATCAGGCAACTATTATGAATCCATCAATGTTCTTCTGCTTACCCTGCTTATTCATCTTAGCAAAAGTTTGGTTACACCCTTTCACCAGTCTGTCATAAAGAGACCAACACCTGCAGCCAGTTTAGAATTGCCTCTTAACCTAACAAGCATGTCTTTGGACTGCGGGTGCAAACTGGAGAAATCCCACAGAAGCACAGGAAGAGCACACAAAGCAAACTCCATGCACAAAGGCCCCTACTGGCTGTTGGATTTGAACCCAGGAGCTTTTTGCTTTCAAGCTAAATTGGTAACCACTGCACCACAGTGCCAGTCAAGTATGGTATAGTAGCATAAAAAACAGACAAGTTCAATTGGGAAGCAAGGTGCATTTGTTCAGTGAGTTGTTTTTTTTTTTTTAACAAGCTGCCCTTCAATTCGACAACCGCTAGGTGATGCAGATGACTTTTCACCTGTAAGAGTGGGGCTTTACTTTCCATGTGAAGAT
Organism: Perissodus microlepis; assembly: GCF_051167445.1. Lineage (NCBI taxonomy): Eukaryota > Metazoa > Chordata > Actinopteri > Cichliformes > Cichlidae > Perissodus > Perissodus microlepis. The sequence continues at coordinate 10,695,153 of NC_140470.1, forward strand.
AAATTTCTGCACTGACTTAATGTTAATGTTTGATCTACTGGTCGTCTAGGAGATATCGCGACTTGATGTGTTAACATACTACAGCTTTTATACCCTTCTGAGGACCTATAATAAAGCTGCCCTTGAAACAGTTTGTTAAATAGTGTTCAAATGTTTATTTAAATCTATTTTTCTTCTTTTTTGATTATTTATTTATTTTTTTAGGCTTGTTCTAAACCCGGGGACATTAACTCTGGGAATTCAGTCTAACTCCAGCTTTCATTATGTTATCCCAATCCACTCACATACTCTCTCTGTTTTCTGTGTTGTTTAGGTGTGGAGTTCCCTCCTTGTACAGTTGAAGTTTTCCGAGTGCTAGAGTGGATCGACTACCCCCGAGATACCAATGGAAACATCATAGCCATGGTTCACCCCAACCTGCAGGTAAATATTAAAATTTAGAATTGCTCCCACCTTCAATCTCTAGCATTCATGTCATGTTTGGACCGTTGAGTCTATAAATGTGCTGCTTTAAGGAGGAAATGAGATTTCTTTAGATGACGTGAGGATGTATTGTTTCAGTTTAAACAACATACTCGAGTTACTTTCCCTGTGGCTTTTGCTTGTTATTGTTGCAGGACTGTGACTGGGAGCCGCTGAACCCTGGTGACCCAATGTTCCAGACATTTGATGGAAAAACCATCCACTACCAAGGCTCCGGGACGGTCTATCCCACTTTTATTAACGAGGCAGCCTATTATGAGAAACAACAGGCATTTATAACCACCAGGCGAGAAACCTTGGTAGCAAGTGCCATCATAAAAGCATGAAGAACTGTTTCTTAAGGCTAACAGCAATCATGATTATGTATTAGCCACAGGAGCAAACTGTATCAAGATTTTGCACTTTGCTCTGTTAGAAAACAGCAGAAATCCTGCAGGTTAGATTCCATCTTTTACAAACTGATTTAGGTTTTTATGCATTCACTATCGGAAAATCACTTAACTATGCAAAGAACATTTGTGCAGGCACTGTGACAGTCTTTGATCTGAAGACTACTATATTATTGTGAGAAGTATTTATGATATTGTACATATTTACATTAAATCAACTAGATTTTTATTATATTAAAGACTAGGCCTAATCATTGATGGCTCCTCAATCATCCTAAACACTCCTTTTACGTTTCCAACTACTGCTCAGGAAGGCTGTGTAGAGGATCGTCACCTGCAAACTTTTGACTCAAACTGTAGATGTTTGTCTTTTTTCTGAAAATATATTTGTATCACGTGTAGGGGTGGGGGGTTGTTTTGTGGCCTTTGATACTACCTACCTGTAACTCCGTTGGTTGCATCTGTGGTGCTGTCCTTTTTTTGCCTTAACTGAGATTTCAGAGACAGTTGTGCAACAAATCCGGAGTAGAGTTTTGTAGATTTTATGTCTCGGTTAAAAGTTTCGATTACAGTCTAAGATCTCTCCCACATAAACCAGATGCAGTGTGAGATGTGTTTTTATAATATATCTGTCTATTTTGATATACTTGTATTGTAAGTTTGCTTTCAAAGGGATGCATAGAACTTGTCGCATCCTGGAAAGCATATTTACTTTTTAATGTTTTCATCTTTATGTTGTCCCAAAGTTTCTCGCTGTGGTCTTACACTTGAGCAATATATCTGTTAGAATCATTTCTGTGATTAGTGAAATTCACTGTACTAGAAGTCCTGCGGAAATGATCCTACCAATAAATGTTGTACTACTGTGTGTTTTACTATGTGTGCTGCTTTGACTCGCGCTCGTTTAGTCCTGCAGGGCATGTGGCCACAAGAGGGCGTCATGCAACCACTGATTAAAGTCCCTTACACCGTGCACTGTGCTGCAGTACAGAATATACTGGAGGGTGCAGCCGGTGGAATCATGTCCGAGCCAGTTGTTTTGCTCCTTTGTGTGTCACTGGTGCATCATGTGTCACAAGAACCTATCCACTTTTACAGCAGCTCTCCTGATCACAGAGCTGCTGAGTCACTAAGGAAAAATTGCAGCTCTCTACTTGTGTGTTTTTTTTTTTTTTTTTTAAACACTTGACCCATCAATATGTTTCAATATGTGCACTTTCAATGCCTTTATTTCAAGTACTCTTATCCCATAAGACTTTAGGTATAAGATTCAATACAACTTTGACACTTACAATATTATATATTTTATATATTATACATGTACCGTACCGTAGAAGGCACCCATATGTATTTACAATGACACTAAGTGCTGTAATTATAACATAGCTGGATAGTTTGTTCATGCATCTCTCCTTTTGTTGATGGCAGCAAAGAATTCGAGTCACTATCCGAGTTCAGTGTTTCAGGAATCCAAGGTATCTGGATTTGAATGGAGGTGAAGGAGTGCTGAGAGGTGTGTGGAAAAGTTTAAGAATATGTTCACTAAAAAGGGTTGGATAGTAACACAGAGTACATACCCACAGCTTGTTGGGCTGGAGGTGTTATTTAAGCTGTGAATACATGACACACATTCACACAAAAGGGAACTCATTTACCAGGCATTTTATAATATTGTTACATTCTGGTTATCTATTGAGCACCTCTGATCAGTGTGGTAGGTGTGGTTGTAGCTGCGAAATGTAATTAAAGCAGAATTCCAGCTTTGTGCACAATCTTATGCATCGTTTACCCACTCAGGTATCTGTCGACTGAATACCACACACTGAGCAAACTTGTTAGGTGTCTGTTTCACTGATGTTAAGCGATGAAATGAGTAAAGCATGAGAAGTATGGCTGGATCAGCTACACAGTCATGTTTATGCAGTCCCAAAAGCTAGCTGTCTTTATTATAACTTGTAGACTAACCAGGAAAAGTCCACATGTTTTATGCTTTCTTTGTCGTATCAGGCCTGTGATTGGTAATCTAGCTTCATAGCTGGTCATACTCTTTGTAGACTATTCATTACAGTAACCCAATACAGGCCCCCAGGCCTGCAATGAGTGCGGATCAATGGCCACTGAAAGCTTTCAGGAGAATGATCTTTCAGTTCTGGGCGGGTATCCAAATGGGCACTCAGAAATACCAAGCACCCATCTCTGCCTGCACCCGCCTCTCTCTGTCTGCACAGATAACTTTCTTCTCTGTTGTATAGCATTACACTCTATTTTACTGGAAGGCTCCTGTCTGGCTTCTTACCAAGCTCTTCTTTAATATTATCAGGACATAGCTGCATGAATTTTGATAATCATGCTTTACGTTTACTTTTTTATGGAAGATGAGTCTCCCAGAGATGGGCTCTGTTCATATGAAAATCACAGACATGGAGAGTCTTCAAAATGACACATACTTAATTATTTACCAGCTAAATGTCCAATAAATGTTTTTCTGCTGTGCCACAAATCAAGATGGGGAATCAAGCTGACCTTCTTTTCAACACACTGTTTAGCAATCGGAGAAGGAGGATGTGTGCTTGAAGTTATAGCATTGAAGAGACAGGTGCGTGTGAAAGTTTTTTGTACATGAGTTCCTGCAGTATATTTGTTTCCTCTGCAGACAGATAACAAGCTACCTGATAGATAAAAAAAAAAAAAAAAGTGCCTCCGTCCCTTCCTTAATGTCAAACCACCGAAACCTGTAGCTATAGGGAAGCAAACCAAACATCTGCTTTCAAGGTCTGCTTGGTCTGCAACATTACATGCTGCCCAGTGTGCCCGTGTATGCAGCTGAAATGTGGTCAGGAGGAATTAATTTTTTGTGTCACTTAAAGCAACTTGCAGGTTTTTGAGCTTCCTGTATATCATTAAAGGTTTTTCAAATGTGTCAACACTGTAACAAGATTTGTTCAGCATCTTTGTTCAACAGACCACCAGTGTGGCTAAAATAGAAAACCACAAACAACAGAATAGAAACAAGTTGACAGTATATTTAGATCAGCAGTGTTTCTTCACAATAGACTGAACTGGCAAAGATACAAACTATCAAACAGATCAACCTTTATCTGGAATATAATTTCTTTTAAATGTGCACCACCAAGCATGGTTGCTTTCCTGTAGCAGTGCTTGTTGCATTCAGATCGTGTCGGTTTTTTTTATGTTATTATTATTATTATTATAAGGTGTGAAAAGAAATTCAAGAATAGCGTTCAAGTAAAACTGGTTAGTTTATCCGCAGATACAGTGTTAGTAATCGATGTGGAAATATTAGTCATGAGTTATAATATTCTAACATCCCTGCCCTCATCCTTATAATAATTGTTTTTTAATTATTTGTTGTTGTTTTTTCTGTTTGCTTGTTTTTAAACAATTTTTTTGCCACCAGGCTATACCGCACACATCCACTTCAGAATCCGCGGCATTGATTGGATAATGCTGTCATGAAACCATGGCCTGTTTAATTCTCCCAGCGGCACCTGAACGCACCACGTCTGGATACAGGAAGTCTCGAAACTTTTCAGTGTAGTGGCAAACTTGTCTGCATTAGACGCAGGAGTGCGCCGTGCGCCAGTTACGTGTAGGAGGTGCAAGATGGTCAGAAAGTGCTCAAGTTAATACCGTTTATTTGTTTTTGTTTTTCTTTTCCGGAAAACAAGTGAGAAAGGAACGTGGATTTACGCGACAGTGTCGGTGAAGACAACAGTTAGCTTCAATATTTTCTGACTTGCATGACAAGACTGCGACGGGCGTGAAGCCCCGCGTGAACACCAATATGTGGGAGCAGGAGGAATTCGAAAAACACTGGAGGAAAGAATTTCCCGACGGAGAAGTACCCCAGATGGATTTGAACTCTGTAGAGGACATCGAGTCCGAGCTGGAGACATGCAAAGCCAACCTGAAGAGGCTCCAGAAGGCTCTGGCAGAGGAGAAATTCAAGGTGATTTACCTGGAGACCACCGTGGCCCGACAGAAGAGAAACGACCCGGAAAGGTTTGAAGGCAAAGATGAAAACTTTAACGCTGACATGTCGACCTTTTCCAAAACGGAGAATATCAGGAAACCGCCGCGGCGGGACGCCGAGCGTGACGAGGGGAGGATGAAGGCGCTGGACCCCGGTGGCATGAAGCACCACGCTGCGGGTAGCAACACAGCGGGGCTCACCAGCTCCTTCGGCCGAGAGCGAGGCAGGTTCAGCGGCAAGATGGGCAAACCAGTCCCTATCCCGGTTCCGCCACAGAAGCCCATGTTTTGTAGAGTGGACACGGCCCCTGCCATCGTCCAGCGTGCGAATGACAACGAGGAAGGCAGCGACCGGGAATATGAGGATTTGGAGCTGAATGAAAATTTCGTCAGGAATAACTTGTTGGCACCAAAGACCGCGGGAAGAGACGGTCAGAAGACTTCCAGCGCTCACCGGGACAGCCGGCGGCCTTTCCGCCACAGCAGGGAGTTTGACTCCGATGATGGCAGACTGTCACCGTCCTTCCCCCACATTCAACGCAGACCCTCCCGAGGCTCGGGGTGCAGCACCCCAGAGAGGAGGAGTGATGGGTACCTGAGCTCCGACCACGATGACTCCTCTTCCGCAGGTAATGTCAACACCACTGCCGCCGGTAATGGCTATAAATAAGAAGTGCAATATGTAAATTTGATTTTACTACATGAAATGGCCTGGTTGGAAGATCATTGGCAGCTAAGCTAGGCTTTAATTCTGGATTTATAGTGTAAAAGCCAGATGGGATCTGTAGTCAAGCATTTTAAACGTGTCAAAGGCACTGATGTCAGGGAAGGGAAGACACAAGGCTCCATAAATCATATCTACAGGTAGCAGCTTACTTCAAACTGAATTAAATGTGCCATGTTTTTATTTGCAGGGTGCTTTTTTAAGCAACCAGTGTGAGTACTGCAATTGATTTTGTGCTCCAGTACTCAGTCATTTACAGCTGATCAGCGGTGTTATGCAATTCATCGGTTTCTGGCTCTTACTTCCTCCTTCCACAGTGAAAATAAAAGAAATCTCAGCAGATGCAAATGCACTTATGTTAGTCAGTGATAATAATACGAAATCAGTCTGTATTTTGGCACGAGTGTGCCTGGTTTAGAGATGATCTTTATTTGTTTAAAACGCAAGACGAGGTGTATTCATGTAACCCCATTTTAGCTTTTCAGATTCACCCACGGAGAAAAAACAAGTTTACCGTGTGCCAAACTAATTGCTGAGTGCTGTTACAAAATATTTGTTGTCCTGGACAAATGCACAGTGCAAACACCTGTTTCTCTGCTGTAGTCTCCAGTAGCTTATTTTTGCATCCTGAATGGGGCGTGTCAAGGAAATGCCATTCTTTTAAAAAGCAAAGGGTATAGTCTTTAGATCAAATGTCACACTTGTTCTGTTGGAAATATGTTTTTCTGTGTTCTGACTTATGTTTACGCCTTAGTTGCTCAGGTTGTTTCATTTCCCAATATAACCCCCCCCCCCCCAAAAAAAAAGCAAAAAAACAAAGGTCACTAAAGCAACACAGTTGCCTAGAATAACTTCTCTTAATAACTGCTCTTCAATGTTCTCACACAAGTCAGACTTGTGCCATGACTTGTATTTCTACTAAGTGTCTTGCATGTAACTCCAAACCCTAGTTAATATTAAGCTGAATTTACCTTCAAATAATAGAGATCTGCATAACAGATCAGTACTTTTACTTTATTAATTTTGTTTTTGCTTGATCAAGAAGAAAATGTTTATCAGCGTATGACTACCTGACTCTGCTGGATGGAGTGGATTTCATGAAACAAATAAAACCCTGTATAAGTGTGGCTGAGGAACAGATCCATAATAGACTAAATGCTCTAAGTGGTGTTGTAGATATCAGACATTAGGAGAACTACCACCTGTTATAACAGACCTACTGCAGGACAAGGTAAGCAGTAGGTGTAAAGATAAGGACAGGATTTCCTTTGCAAAGCCCCACTCGAGCATACCACTGGCTTTTTAATCATGTAGATTAGAAGGTTACCGGTTAAATGAAACCATCTTCACTTGTGTGAAGTACTCTACATTGTCTATATTGACCTTGAAGACAAAATGTTCCCTTTCTATATCAGCGATCTGTAAGAGGTCTATAGTGTCACATCACCCTTGAAGGAGCTTCAGTTTAGTTGGTGGTAAATATAGATACAGCCACATGCACTAAACAGTGTGGCTTCTTTTATGATATGAGTCATATTGAGCATGTTGGGATGTTAGTCAGTGGATTTATTGTAAACGGACTTAAGGTCCTGTTCTGATGTCATGCAAGTGCTGTTTGACGCAGTGAGTTCAGGAGTTGAAACACCTCACAAGTTGCATGAGTAACCAGAAAACCAGCATAGAGGTGGCTGTGCATGTTTTGCATTTCACTGCTGCAATGCATGGTTCTGGTAAACGTATATAATGTCAGCTTATCTTATTTTAGCTGGGGCTGTGTCTTTATTTGTAGAAACGTCAGTGATGAACTTTAGGCTACAAGGTGGTTTGAAGTTAGTCAAGATTTTTCTTCCGTGCTGTTGTTAGTCACTTAAAGGTTGCACCTCAAAGTTAAGATTTGTTTAACTTGGCACTGATCTACTTTATGTCATTGCCACAAGTCTTTATGACATTTGTGGCACATTGTCTCTTCCTGTGTCTGAGGCCTGTAAGAGTTCCTTACAGGCCTCAGTATAATTTCTGGTAAGGGCTGGGCAGTGGTTTCTAAAAACTCCAAACAGGAAAGCAGAATAAAGTGGGAAATTGTAGAGAGAAGGGAGACAAAATATGAATAAAAGACAAAAGGGACGAAGCACAGATATTTTCTGAAAGAAAAAAGGGTTGTGGAGAACACTCGCCCGTGACACTTTGTATCTGAGATGTGAGAGGTGCTAAATATTGAACTGCAGAGGTTCTTGCAGTTCCTTGCATGTGTCTCCCCATATTTCCTGTCTGTTTGCTGGACTGGACAAACATCCTTTATGTCTACTTCCATATTTACAACACATGCCATCGGACCACTCGTCCAACTGTCAACAAAAAGCGACGCAGAACATTTTCTTTAAGGCGTCCTTTCATCAGAGGCGCTCACAGTGGTCAAAAATTCCCTCGTAAACTGTAGGGCAGGACTCTTAAGAAAATTATTTACTTGGAAGCAAAGACTCTGAGCTTAAGTAATAATTTAAATACTAATCCAGGAAACTGGAGTCAAGTCTTGCTGTGGCGTTGTTTTAAGAAGTTTGGCAATACTGACGGAGATGGTTTGCTTGTCATGAGTCAGGAGTGAATGAGTAACTTAAATATGAGAATAGATTGAGGAAGGCTTTTTTTTAAATACACTGTGACACATCCCCAGTTCCCTAGTCTGTTCTGTTCTTTTAAATATGAAAGGATTATGGAACACTTGACACTAATTGTAAGCTCACAGTTTCATTGTTATGGCTCTGCTCATTGATTTGGTGATTACTGACTGGTTTGGCTGATGTGCAGGGATTTGGAAAAGTGGCAGTTTTTAAAGTTTGGGTCAGAAGCCAAAAATGGAGAAGTAACAAACAGGCATTGTTTTATGAGTACCGACGCTGTGGCACTACTCTTTGCTTCATTTGGAGTTGAAATTCATTTAAGCAAAAGTGGAAAATTTTCTTTTAAGAGCTGTTTTGTGTCAAAGAAACATGAATGTGTTGGACATTGTTAAATGGGGTCTTATGCCTTAAGAGGCAGTTTGGTGTCTGAAATACAGGAATTGATGGTCTTGAGAAAAAGAGCAGAAAACAGCTGCTGAGCTTTTCACCATGACACGCTGTTTGCTCTTCCATTGCAACAGGTCAGGGGATGCATTTTCCCATAAACCTGTGGGTCAGTAAGGAAAACCACTTACTGTAAGCCTCTTAATCTATTCCATCTTTGCTATCTAACAGGATATTGATGTTTTGTTCTGACAACTGGGATAATCAGTGGAAAGACTTTAATTGTGGCTAAAACAATGGGGAGGGTGTGTGAACCTGTGGGAGGATGTAGAGGGGCTTAAGGTCATCTTTTATAATCTAAACAACAACAGTCATCTGCCCTTCTGGTCACTCAGCATTATGGGATGAAGTCCCCCCTTACTCCCACTTGCACATACGCACAAGGGTGTTGCTCATATTGATGCCTTTGTGTAGTGTGCATTTCCTAGGAAGCGGTCATCCATGAGGTCACGTGAGTCTTTGTCCAACGCTATGGTTTTTCAGTATTCTTCCTGATTCACCTCTGATTCGCAGCACCGTTGGTCTGAAACCATTCTTATTGTGACAGTGTTTCAGTAAGCATTGTTGTTTAATTCATTTTAATTCATAAAATAGGTCTTTGAATTCAATATAGTCATTGCGGGTATTTGATTTTCTTTAGTCCAGTCTGCACATGCCAACATACAGTATACTCCTGCTAGAAGTGATGAACACAGTCCAGTTTTTAGCTCTCCCAGCTATTTAAAGCAGTGTAATTCAGAAATATCTTTACTGAGCGCAGGCATACCAAAGGAAAAAAGATTATTTTTAGCCTATAACCGCTTTGATCTCCATAGGAAAATATGTTTTTATATCTCGCAGGAAAGCTGAACGACCTGCTTGTTAATTGAGTTCATAATTCTCTAGTCGCATTGCCAGAAGAAGGAGCCCTCTGAGAGGACTATTTCCTGTTTCTCTTGTCTATTGCACATATCTTTGTTAAGCATCTGGCAGCTCAGGAAAGAAAACATTCAGATGTGTAACTGTTTCTTTTTTTTTCTTTTTAAGATGTCAGGTATTTAAATGTGAAGTTCTTTAACTGTTAGACATAGATAATTATTTATAACAGTAGTTTAAAAAAATCTTAAAGCGAATAACAGTAACTCTAAAAACTGAGTGATAAGACATGACGTTATGGTGTTTCAGTCTTTTGAGTGAATGTCATATCAAAATGTACAATAAGAAAATGTTTTGCAGTTATGAAAGCGATGAGAAACTCTTGGCTTTTTGAAGTATTTGGACAGTATCGATAAAGAATAACAAATCACACACGACACTGACATACAATCATATTAATAGTTTAAATAAATGGGGGAAAAACTAGATCATCCTGACGTTAGCCAAACTTTCAAATCCATAATAATCAATATTATTGGATTTTAATATTATCAGAAGTTCCAGTTATTAGAACTTCCTCAGAGATGGTCAGGAGGTATTCTGCATCTCCAATACTCAAGACTCTATATGATAATGTTTGTGTAATTTGAGGAGAAAAAAGGCATAAAAGCATAAATTATTTATTTATTCATTGGATTATGGAGCCTGTGTTGCCAGAGATTTCATTAAGTAGTGACTTTGGTATATAAGTGGAGGATTTCCTTGCCCTTATGTTTCGATGAAATATTGTATATTTGGAGCCAACGTATCAAAAATAATGCCACAAAAAGAAACGATGGTGTAAATGAGGCTGATGTTTTGTTTGCGGATTTCTTTGATATTTTGAAGGGTGTACTGTGACTGTGCCAAGTTTTTAAGTGCTCTTCATTAACCAGGACACACAGATAAAGGAAATAAACTCTTCAAATTAAGGGAAATAAACTTCAAGTAGGTTTCAGGTGGCTGCTTACGGCCAACCTGGGTAAGTTCAGTCTAAGGGCAAATTCAAAAATAACCCTAAAATTTTATCGCAACTCTTGCTGTCAAAGTGCATGAGGGTCAAGTCAGAAACTGAGATTCCATAAAGCTGACTTGCATGACAGACAGAAGCAGTGAATTGCACTGAAATGCTGTGGGGGCACTTGAAACAGGAAGCTCTGAGAAAGTCTAGCAACAACTTTTAAAGAAAGGAATTTTCCACGTAAGAAGTTCAGCAAGCTGATGTCAGAGACAAAACACTGGTTTAGAAGTTATTCCTGTTAAGTGAAGCAATAACTGCTGTCCTTTCCCTCCTAGTGATGGTGTTCAAATATATCACAAGTACCTATAGCTGCTCTTTTTTTTTAACACCAATTTTGCAGAGATTCTCAGGGAAACATGGACAAAAAGAGGTGCAGATCTATTGTTGGGATGAAAAACTTGTGGAAAAGACATACTCTGATAATTTTCTAGGTACTCTAAAATTCAAAATAGCATCTCCACTGACCTTACACTCTTTAGATTTGCTCATCAGAGCAAATGAACTTTAGTTTCTCCAAAAATCTGCCGGGTTTCTTGTACTACTATTCTTTGACGGTTAACTGGCTGGTCACGTGTTCCATAATGTTGTACTGTGGACATTTATGTGCTTTTTTGTGTAGAGGAGTTTTTTTGTTTCCTGTTCTCATGCTGTCCTCCCAGGAGCCCAGCATGAGTAGAGGTCTCTTTTTTTCCTCTTGTACTTTCCCATTGTAGTGTATATTTCAGTGTTTTTTTTCTGTAACGCTACCGATCACCGACCTGTATCCCCATGTGATGTCTGTGTTGTGTGTGTAAGGTCGGGCTGGGGGGGGTCCTATTTCACTGCAGGGCAACCTGCACGTGGCGAATAAAGCCTTGATTGATTGATTGATTGAACTGCAGTTTCCCCACCAGGCAGGCTTGCCGTGTCATGCTGCTAATGTGGCTTTTCATGTCTAACTGCACAAAAAAAAGTAAAAAAAAAAAAAAAAAAAAAAAAAAAAATAGGCACAATAAAGAAAATGCTTATTATTTTTAATAGAAATTTCACCTGTTTTATCACTAAGTAAGAAAAGAAGCCCGTGGAATAAGCATGTTTTGTCACTCTATTAGGAAATAATTGTTGAATACGGCACCCACATTTCTAGTTTTCCTTTGAGTTTCCTTTTTCTTATTCCAGATAAGCGGCACTTGTCCAGACCTGTCCCAAGTAGTATGTGCACCATTGGAACAATGTGCTTGTCATGTTGTTTCCATTTTCAGTGGTGTAAATGGAAGCTTGTGCTCTTCCCTTAAAATTATGATCTCCAGTTCTCAGCCTCTGAAGCTTCAGCATATGCTGTGGGTGCTCACACCTATATGACAGTTTGACAGCTCGAGCTAGGGCACCGACTTACTGCAAAGTAAATATTTGACACTGTGGTGGCCAGTTCTGAGAAAACAAAAGTAACCTTAAATCAGTGTAATCTCTCCCCACATGCTGCCCCGTCATACGAATTTCCTAGGCAACAGAGCTAAGATAGATAGGTACAGTCAAACCTAAACCTAAATCAGTTAAGAGTATGAAAGCCTCCATAAACGTAACCATTGAATGCATAAGCATCGTTTTACTTTGCTGTAGTTGTGAATTAAAAGGTAAAACTGTGAAATAAAAGACCAAAAATGAGTCGTATTTATTTTTGTTGGCAATTGATTATCTCAAATGACCAATTGAGGTCTCAAATTTACAATTCCTACTATGTTTAAAAAGACTATTCTGCTCATTTCATGTGCTGTATTTTCTATCTTGAATTCTACTAGACTAGTTTTACATGGTTCCCAGTCCAAAGTAATCTTTATTTATTTATTCTATGCTGGGCGTTAATGGAGCCCATCATTTGTCTGCTGTCTTCTCCGCTCTCTTCTAATAGGTCGTCACTTGCAAACAAAAGGTTTAAAGAGCAAGTGGGTGGAACTTCAGTGCTCACGGCCAGAGCCGTGTGTCTGAGATGACTATATTGGGAATATCTCCTTCCTTTGATGTCATGCAGATTCAGCAGTAGAAAAAATGCCTGGAATTGGGTGTTTTAGAGCAGTCTGAGCTTGTGTCACATGATTAGTAGCCAGCCTGCATTGGAACCTTATATATAAGGAATATAACAAGGAAAGGTCTCACCATCAATATCTTGAGTATATCGTGTACAATGATCTACCCTTATGGGTTTTTTTTTGAATATATATTTTTTTATATCCATCAAATCTGAAATCTCTTCACAGTAGAAGCACTCAAATAATCCATGTCAAAGTCCTCAAAGCTAAAATCCTATTTATGGTTCAACTTGTTCCTGTGTTACCTTGGTGATGAATGCGTCGCGGGGAAGCAGGCAGGATGTATCTGTGATGGTGGAGGAGGTGTGGGTTTTGCAGCATCATTGCCTGCTTGTGAGATGGATGTGGGCCTGAAAATTTGTATTTGTTTGCGAAAGCCTTGACCTTAGCTCTACAGCAGAGATGTGAAATGCACAGTCAGGACGTGCAATGCAAATAAGAAAGCCGAATGCTGCTTGGCGCTCATTGTACATCTAGCACAGCGTGTGCACAAGTGCATGCATGCAGGCAAAAGTCAAAGTGAAGTGCTGCTTTATAAAGATTGTTACAGAGGTAATAGTGCACACAGGTTTTAGGCACTGCTGAAGATGCTTTGGATGATGCTGTTAATGTTTTACAGATCCATCAATTAAATGCATTAAATGGTAAAAAATGTTCTGTAGATGTCTCGGTTTGTCTCAGTAGCGTCTATTTCTTACCAAACTGAAACTATAATCTTGACATCAAGACTCTGCTCGTGGCTACATTATATGCAATTTGTGGGGGCCATAGCATCTGCTGCAGAACTCTTCCTCTTCTGTGGGTGAAGAAGGTTTTTATGTTATTTGAAGTTGCTGCCATGCTGCAAGTAAGACACCACTACGTTTGCACCGTCATGCGCAAAACCAAAATTTGTAACCTGCGCGTGTAACGTCTTTCCCCTCTGTGCTAGTTAAACCTAACTCGGCCTCGGTGACTTGTGGTGTTCTTTTTCTGTTGTTTTTTTTTCGACATAGCAGAATTTTTCTCAGTGCAATCCCACTTTCAAATGACGCACTTCAGCTGTTGTCACCTGACACAAAGCCCCGTGTGAACCAAAGCCCTGTGATGCAATGTCCTCCTGGTGAAAACCACTACCTGTGAGAAGTGAAAGTAGTCTTTGAAACATCAAGATGATTTGGGGGTCATTACATTGGGCTTTAGTGTTCGGTGTATTATTTCAAATGGAGAGCATGTTAAATTTGTGATTTAAAAAAAAGTTAGTAGCACCATTGTGTGCATTATTCTAATAATATGACTCCAGGATCCAATCTTTGCTTTTGTTTCCTAATTTTTCACTAGTTTACCGTTTTGGGTGCAGGTGTACGTTGCTCCCTGGACTTGTTTGTTCGTCTTAAACAAAAAAAGGTGTGGCCCTCTCAGGGGTTTGTTACAGGGACACAACTATGTGAGAAAGATTTCCTCATTAAGAAGAGAAGGAAGAGGCTAACCTTTCTAAAGTTTATGTAATCTAGGAAAAAAAAAACCCTGTGCTCTCAAGTCAGTAATAAGTGGTTTCTTTCCATGTCCTGTGGGACAGGGCTGAGCTGAATTACTCCTTACTTTCACCCTCATTTAACCCATTTCTAAACAAACACGGAGACAAACAACGACGCTATCTCTCTCACCGAGTTTCATTTCACATTATTGCACTCAGCAGGATTTTAACACAGGGGAATGCATGGACAGGAAGTGCAGGCTCACTTCTAGACATGAATTTCTCTCAGTTGAAATCAAGATGAGCACCTGCACGATCTAGGAGAGCCTGAGAGTTGTGGTTTTCCTGTCAGTTAACTGATTCATATAGCTGAAAGGAGAGAACCATTTGTGTGTACTTGAATGTAGTATGAAAGCAGCTTAGAATAATTTGATATTTAAAATGTCATTTCCTTGTTATTCTTTCTAACTAGTGTCCAAAAGCTAATTTTTTTTAATTTACTGCCACGTATTGTAAATAAGAAGAGAAAATCCTGCCAATTCAAGAGTTTTTCCAAGGAAATTGGCCAGTTGTGTTTAAAATGACTTTATATTGCAGTTTTTCATTGGTAAAGAAACAACAGGTTACATTCAAACTAGATTCAAGCTTTCCAGTGTCAGTTTTTCTCCATAACTTAACTTTGTAGGATTCGAGTAAGCGTACCAGATATTTGTTAATCGTTCTCTCTAATCTCTTTCATTTAAACAGAATTTGTATCATCTGAAACAGATTATAAGTTCTATTTTAGTTTTGGAAAGTGTCAATGTTATTTGTGTTTCTTCGTGTGTGTGGAAAGAGGGTGGGGGGCGGGGGGGTGGGGGGGGGGGGGGCGGGGAGGTGGGCTTAAACCAAACAAACCGTTGATGCATTTCTATCTCTCATCAGTCTTAATATAGGTGTGATTTGCATGCTGACATAGAAACAGTGCTACTCTTTTATTAACATTAACAAAAGTGGGGGGAACCCCCCCCAAAAAAACAACATGCTCTAAATCTAAAATCAGAGACACTCAGAGGCAGGTCACTTATGATTGGCTGACAGATATGGCTGCCATGGAGACCCCAGTGTGGTGTGTGTGAATGTGGTAAGACACCAGGGTGCACAGTGCACCCACAGAGCCCTGCATGCTTCTAAAACACTGTCAGCCTGGTACTTAATGTTCACTTCTCTGAATCCTGGTGCAAGTTATGTAATCTGTTGAGACTGCTGCTTTCAGTTCCTACACGTAAATAATAAGTAAAAAAAACCCAAAAAAAACCCCAAGACATTATGTAGTGTGAATTGTAGTTTGATAGAACGAAGTGACCCAAAAACCAAGGAAGAATTGCTGTGAAATGTGTTTCACTTTCCATTTGCTCTGAATGAAAGCTAAATTTTGCAGATCCGTTTATAGAAGCCTGGTTTTATTTCATGATGCCAAAAAATTTCCCCTAACTGGGATCAATACATGAGGTTTTATTTCATAATCAGACCTTTTAGAGATTTTTGACTTGATGATGTTAAAGATTTTGAGGTAGTTTAAAGGGCTAAAATATTGGGGAAGTGAACTATTAAGAAGCTTGTTGTTGCTCAGCTGTGGTGTAACGCTACTATATGTGCTTATAATAATGTAATGACCTGAACTTTGCTATGAAGCAAAATCCATATTACCCTAATTCTGTTTTTTATTTTTTTAATCAGCACGAGCACCACTGCTTGTAAAAACGTGACGTTTAGCATGAAATGGAAAATGCATTATGAAATATAAGTGCTTAAAGATTAAGGCAAGAATACCGATGTAAGTGAGTTAGAATTTATATCGTGTTTATTGATTACATTTTATTAACAGGTGCAGAAAACAACATCCTTCAAACTACAGTCAGTTGTGATGCTCTATTATGTTAGACTGAACACCAGTTTGGCTGTTTTTTACAGTTGTACATATTTAACTGAATTTATCAGTTAGTTTATTAGAGATTTCACACAGACACTACAGCACCTGTCAGATTTTATCACTCTTTCAGTCTTGACATAATTTGTGCACCAGCCGTGTGGCATCAGGGTATTTTTACGAGTGAACTCATTCGCAGTGAGCGTGCTATATTGTGAAGTTGTCAAGTTTTAATCCAGCAGAAGCAGGAAATTGAGGGATTTGGATTTACTCTACCTTGTAAATGATACCCATTTTCACAATCCTATGTTGCACACAGAAGCTAAATGCAGAAGATGTCTGCAGACTTGGACTTTGGCTAAAAGGGAGAACAAAACTTGAGAAAACAATGTTCCTTTTTTTCAGCATGCAACATCTCATAACCACATGTTTAGAAAGGTTAGTTTCTGGTAAATGGACTAGCGACATATGTGGTCTGCCCTCTTTTATTTTATAGCAGGGCATTACCACAGTTTAGTGAGCATGTTATGAGAATATAATTTTCAGTAACCACTTCCAAATTTCAGATATGTAGGTTGACAATAATAGAGCTGTGAAAACACTGTTACATTCAACCTGCTGGTGTGCGAAGTCCTCGTGTTGATGGTGTTACTGTGTCAGATGGGATCCTTGTTTAAACCTGAAAATATATGCGTGTTTTCATAGACTTCAATAATAAGGAGGTTTTTAGCCTTCTCACCTGCCAGGACTTGTTCTCATGACCCAAACTTGCATCTCCCATCCCCCAACCCCAATCGGTTGTTTCCTCCTGTGACCTCAAGGCATTTGTTTGTACGGCGTTAATACACCTTTACCCAGATTCTCAGTTTGCAGTTTCTTAAGGACATCATTTTCCACAGTCATCACTTTCGCTTCCTCTTCTTGCCGAGCGGAGATGGAAACAGATGGACAATTAGCAGGTGAAACGCTTTGCATTTTGAAACCACTTGATCTAAACGTTCACAGCATTTGCCAGGAATGCAAAGTCCGTGGTAGAGATACGTGAGGGGGTGCGGAGGGAATTACTCTTCAAGTCACAGGAGTGGCTTCTGTTGGGTATAAAGTGTCGCTGTGAAACCCGAGATACCCAGAACCTGTGGGTCAGTGGTTAAAGGAGTCGATGTAGCATTATACCTGGAGGAGGATCACTCCTCCTGCTTTATTCAGGCTGTTGGTTCAGTCTTGAAGAATCAGACGCTGTCTGTTGGGGCTCTGTCATAATTGCTCTTTTAGCCGCGAGGTCTTGGCAAAGGAACTGAGAGCACGTCACTGACAGCGCTGTTTGCTCCAAGGATTTCATTTAAGGCCATGCTAATTGTGTAACTTTCCTTGACTATGTTCTTCTTCTTTTTTGTAAGTTATTTTATTCGTTACTCCACATTTGCCGTGATTTCTCTGTATTGACGAGACTTTAACCTGGCGTACTGTGTTATGTTCTCATGCGTAACGATCACTTGTTGGCGCATTTTTTCTCACACAACACACCCTATTATACTGGGATTTCCTGCATACAAAATTTTTGTATGCAAACAAAAACACGCCCCCCCAAAAAGGAAGTAGGGATTGATTTATTCAAGCGTAAAATTAAGTAAGTTAACATACACCAAAGTTATTATACTTAACTGAAACTACACATTCAAACTTGTGAAAAAACAATAAATTAAGTAAATTAGATCAATTAGTTAAATTTAGGGCTGCACTTTGTCACCGATTCTGATCATAATTTTTATGGACAGGATTTCTAGGTGCAACCAAGTGGCGGAGGGCTTTCACTTCGGTGGCCTCAGAATCTCAGCTCTGCTTTTTGCAGATGATGTGTTTCTGTTGGCTTCATCGGGTGATGGCCTCCAGCTCGCACTGGAACGGTTCGCAGCCGAGTGTGAAGCAGCGGGAATGAGGATCAGCACCTCCAAATCTGAGGCCATGGTTCTCAGCCGGAAAAGGGTGGAGTGCCCACTCCGGGTCGGGGATGAGTTCCTGCCCCAAGTGGAGGAGTTCAAGTATCTCGGGGTCTTGTTCGCGAGTGATGGGAGAAGGGAGCCGGAGATCGACAGACGGATTGGTGCTGCGGCTGCAGTGATGCGGACGCTGCACCGGTCCATTGTGGTGAAGAGGGAGCTGAGTGTAAAAGCGAAGCTCTCAATTTACGGGTCGATCTACGTCCCTACCCTCACCTATGGCCACGAGCTGTGGGTAGTGACCGAAAGAACGAGATCGCGGATACAAGCGGCGGAAATGAGCTTCCTCCGAAGGGTGGCTGGCCTCTCCCTTAGAGATAGGGTGAGAAGTTCGGCCATCCGGGAGGGGCTCAGAGTAGAGCCGCTGCTCCTCCACATCGAAAGGAGCCAGCTGAGGTGGTTCTGGCATCTGACAAGGATGCCTCCTGGGCGCCTCCTGGGTGAGGTGTTCCGGGCATGTCCCACCGGGAGGAGGCCCCGGGGCAGACCCAGGACACGCTGGAGAGATTATATCTCTCGGCTGGCCTGGGAACTCCTTGGTGATCCCCCGGATAAGCTGGAGGAGGTGGCTGGGGAGAGGGAGGTCTGGGCTTCTCTGCTTAGGCTGCTGCCCCTGCGACCCGGCCTCGGATAAAGCGGATGAAGATGGATGGATGGATAGTTAAATTTAAAGTAGACTTAAAAATCAATAAAAACTCAAAAAAACTAATGAAACATATAATCTGTATTTATTAGACTCTTTCCCTTTGTGTGGACAGTTTGTGCTTTTGTGCATAGTAACCCTCAATAAGGCCCATTTTGAAAGTAGCTTTGCATGAATTGCTCTTGGAAATAATCAATATCTTTTGCTGGCTGTTTGTACATTCTCTCAGTTCATCTACTGTCTGAAATAAGCTCTTCATTTCACCCAGCTCACTTCACCCAGCCTTTAAGCCTGCGATCTTTTGATTGGCTGCCCCTCGTAAAAGCGAAATATAATATGGGTGGGGCTGCTGTGCTTACAGCATCACAGTTTACTGTGTGAAGCTGTGAGCCAGGCATGGCAGAGCACAGTCTTTGGCTCACAAGTTTTACTTGCACACATGTTGACCTTGCTGTTTAAAAGTTGTCCACGTTTGCAATCCTCTACCATATGAAACGCAAAACAAGAGCGTAATGAGTCCTCATTAATCCTAAAAACCTCAATGCCAGTGTGTATTCAGCTAATAATAATTGGTTTGTTTTATTTTTCAGTTGAAGCAGAAAGGTACAAAAATGTGTGGCAGGGCTGTCTGTTTCTCTGGCCATGCATTTATTAAACAAAACAAACTTATCAGGATGAATGGAGAGAGATCTGCTAATGTTCTACAAAGCATCTTTCACTCTCTCTTTGGTTTCTTCTCATGTGTCTGTGTGTGTGTGGAGGGTGTACTCTATCCTGATGATACTGTTAACCTGACTCCGGGGGAGTGCAAACTAGATAACAAAGCTTTCTGAAGCTCAACCATCAAGCACACTCAGCTCTGCTGCACAGTATCAGTAGCTGTATTTATGCAGCTTTATGGAGCAGCAGACACCTAACATTTTGAATTTTTCCTTGATTTCTGAATCTCTCTTTGACAGAATGCAGTAGGTTGTTGTGAACCACTGATAACACCTCATAGCTTCCAAAAATGCTGGTTCACTTTTCAGTACCTGCCCTGGTTCTACAAAAAGTGCCCTGGAATGTAAAAACCTGAATATCTCGGTATGCTGCATGAGACCTAATGCTAGATGGATTTCCCACCAGTGGGAGGTGGTCCATTGGATGTGGACTAGATGGCTACAGCACCCTCGTGTGGACATCTTTAACAGCAGCAGTGTTTCTTTTATAAGGTTATGATCTTAATGGTTTTTCTTTGTTTAATGATTCAAGTGAAAGTAATCCTGAATCTGCAGAGCTCATCAAGGCAATGTCTGCAGGTTATAATATGCTGAGATGTATCAAATTTTTAAGACTGCCTTTAGTGTTTGAAAGAAACATGAATGAAGGAAGGTCTACATAAAGCTTATGAATGCATACATAATGGTAGACCAATGCAAGAGGTCACTTTTGGTCAGATAATGCAAAACAAATCATAAAATTGATGATTTGTGTGTTTGTTTTTTAACTTGTTTTACATCAAGTTTAAACTGTAGGTTTTAAAAATCGTCCAATATGCAGTTTTATGTAACAATAAAATCAAATGTGTTTTAGAAATTGTATTTATAGTATTTATTTATGTATTTATGTCTGTGAGCTAGTGGCGAAAGACAGTATCCATTATCAGTATTACTGCATCCACTGTTAAGATCAGCTATCGTGTGAAAATAATGTCATGTTTGGGGCTGAATTGTTCTCACATCTCATTGGTTGACCAGGTTTACTTTCAGAACATAAGCAAGCAACACACAGTCTAGAATCACAGTACTTTTACTTTCCGTTCATTCATTCATTCATTCTCCTTCATTGGAAATGGTAAATCTCTGCTTTGTAGCTAAAAACAGTTATAAAAATCATCCCAACATCCCTTCTGAAGCTTAATCCTGGTGTACTACTAGGAGCCAGTCATATTTCTGACAGGTCCTGTGGCACTGGCTTTGTGCAGCAGTGCTCCTGTAATTCTGTCATATATCCAGGTATGATACAAAACAACACACTAAGCCTTAGATTGGTATTCAGCTGATATTCTTTTTACTGTTGCAGAAACTTGTAGGTCCCAGCTTTTTAAGAGCTTGACTGATACTGACGGATATTTCAATCTCTCTCGTTTTGATTTTGTCTGTTCTTCTGTTAACGTCCCCCCTGTGAGTCTTCAAGTTTTATGGGCAACACTAAATTGCAGGAGTGCCATCTTAAGATACTGTTATGAGCAGAGGTTTAAAGTGATGGGATTTTAAGTGGGTTTGTGCTCAAACTTGAGCTGTTGAAGATGTTCTCCTTTCCACTTATTACTGCTGCTCACAGACTCAGTAGTTTGTCTGACACAGAGTCTAATAACAAATACACGCCCAGCTATTTTCTCATCTTTTCATACAATATTTCCATCCAGTGCGCACAGTGAAGGTCTTTGTTTGGGTGTCTTAGCTTGTGTTGACCGACGCTAAACACTAGAGTGCAGTAGTTCTTAATTTAGATTTCTTTGCTGTTCTCTCTTTCCACGTTCCCGTGTGCTTTTAGTCTTTGTTACCGCTAACCCGATGGTGGCTTAGCACTTTGTTGGCATAACTTAAGCAACAATTAGGTTTGTCGAGTACAAACAAACAGGCAAACTGTGTTATTGTGCAGCGTTGTGTTGTTACCTCACTGGGATGGTTTCACACATAAAATAAGCTCCCTGTGTATATGTGGGAAATAACCACTAATGATCTGCAAACTGCATAAATCCACATGTGTTTTCTGTGTGTGTGTGTGTGTGTGTGTGTGTGTGTGTGTGTGTGTGAGTGAGAGAGTGAAACAGAGAGCGCACTAGCGGCAGAGCATATTCATCCTATGCCAGCTGAATTCGCTTTGATCTATTGAGGTCAATGTGGAAATCAACTCAATCAAGCTGTGATTGGACAGACACCAGATAAACAGCATTTCCCTCGCACACACACACATCTCTTTGTCCCTTTCTCTTCCTGTCTCCTTGACACAAACATGCCAAGGATTGTATTTAAGGAAGCTCTATCTTATCATAAATGGGTTAACACAGCACACACACACACAGACACAGACACAGACACACACACACACAGACACACACACACACACAGACACATGTCACAGGGGTCTGCTAGACACTGTCGTTCCAAATAATTGGATGGTGGAGGAGTTAAGGATGAGATCCAGGACAAATGAGGTGACGGTGGATCTCGCCTGCCAAAGCACATGCTGTGATGCGCACGCACGCACGCACACACGCACGCACACACACACACATGTTCTGTTGCCTTTTTTTGTGTGTGTAGGCAAAAGCTTTGTGAATTGGATAGAAGGCTGTTAAGAGTTGGTGTTACTTTAATAACACATGTTCATGGAGCACAGAGGGAGCAGGAATGGAGTCAAAGAACTGAGTGTTGGATGAATGACTCTGACCATATTTCAGGACTGGTAAAAACCTTGAGCTGCTGAACCGAGAAAAAAGCAGTGATTATGACAACGGCTGAGAGACAAATGACTTATTTTTGCGCTTGATTTTACTTCAAAATAAAGCGACCAGCAGACAGTAACACATAATAAAACAATGATCTCAGACATTCTCATTTAATAGGCGCACATTCATCAGTGCTGCACTCCGGGCTTTTTAATAATGCATCGTCATTGCTCGTCCCTGCTGCCATCTCCCCCAACCCCCAAAACAAAGGGATTTGTGGGAAAAACACACATCTCGAGAAAATGTCATCATCAGTCTCCAAGGAGCATGTTTGGACTTCCTTACAGTGTAGACGACTGTAGTGGAGTTTATTGATTGGCATCTATATCCATATATATCATAACTAATTTAACGGTAATAAAATGCTGACATTATTGCAGTGAAATTCTAATATATTGTGTGTGTAGCAGTTAATCTGTAGATGTGAATCATTGTTGCTTCCACTTAGAGAGTCTCTGTGATTTGGAAGAAGAGTTCACTTTAATTCAGTGAATATTTTCGCTTTGATGTCACCAATTCCATTCGTGCTTATTGTCAAATTTTTTTTTATATGTTTGTGAGGTGTGTTTCGCTCCAGTGCTTCATTAGGCTTGTTTGAATTCACTTATTTGGAAACACAGCTGTCTGCTTCCTGCGTGCGCAGCCCCACTCACGTATGCACATCAACCAAGAATGCTGGAAGTGTGGGCGTGGGGGGGTTGTTGAATAATCAGGATGTTGAAGGGTTTAGACTCCCACCCTGGTCCTCGTCGTCTTCTTTTTTTTAAAAAATTGTTTTCATTTATTTTCATCAGCCAGTTCACGTTCCCGCGGTTAGCCAGTGGGGTTGAAGGGAAAGAGTAGCACCACACACACAGACGCACACACATAGACGCTGCCACCTCCACCCAGTCACCCCCGCAGGCCTGTGGTCGGGGTCGAAGAGCAGAAAGGGGTGGATATGGTTGGGGTTGGTGGAGTGAGGTGGGGTAGGGGTATCTGGGTAGAAAAGGGAGAATAGAGGGGTGGGAGAGGAGTGTATAGCAGTTTGATTGGCTGGTGGGATGCTGTGCCGCCAAATTACGCACTCACACTCTAATACACCACAGTTTGACCACAGCGACTTCCTCCTTCATGACAGGAAATCTTTGTTGAAATTTCAAGTGAAGTGCAGGAAACACAACAGTCACAAAATGGGGAATAAAATAAATGCATCATCGTGTCTTTTTATGGAAGCTGGGATTTATCAGGTTCTTGTTAGTTAGAGCCTTGTTGTGATTACACACCGAACCAAGCAAAAGATAAAGGAAAAATCTAAACGTGATTACAGCAGACCTTTTGGAATGATTAAGAAATTAATTGTGCAGTTGTATACTCAAAGGACATGCTGTGTGATGTTTTAGGAGCTTTTAAATTTTATAAAGCATCATAATTTTTTGCTTTTTATCCACTTTGAGTTCCAGCTTTCTCTGATGTTTTGTAATAGCTGTCTATAAAGCTTACTTTCAGTTCAAGCTGTTAAAAGCTGTCCCAGATGCATGTCCATTGATTTCTGCAGGGCCTAAATATGCCTGTGAGTATCACACAGTACGCATCCACATCCAGTGTCCTTTGTTCACATTAGCTCACAGTGGGATGACACACCTAATCAAAAGCAAAGATAGATTTTTTTCTTTTTTAAATATCCAGTTTTTTTTGTGTGGTCTACATTTCATGCTGTGCTGGCTACTGATGTGTGGCCTTTTTGTAACACACAAGCATGTAATTGTTTAAATAAAGTGTCCAATTAAGGGGAAACTCTGAGTAGATGTTGTCTGTGACACAAAGGAACATCGTGTCTCTCCAACACAATCCGTGATCTGTCTTGAGGGAAAAAAGTGTGTATCTCTGTGTGGATACACTAAAGAAAATGAGTGCCTTACATCTAGATCTTGTCCAGCAACCACACACACGCACACATAGTAGAGGACTGCTGTTGAAAGTTAACCTTTATAGAGAACGACGCATTGTTGACGTGCTGAACTTTGAAGAGACTGAAATTGTGTGTGTTTGGGAGGGTTCAGAGACAGTTACTAATGGCTTTGTATTACACAGTTTGACTGTTTATTCATATTTTCTAAATGTAGCTTTGTGAAGCTCCAGAATGTCTTCAGAACACGCAGTTTGGTGTAAATACAGTTTGTGTGTTTGAGCATGGCATGTGTGCTCTCTTTGTTTGGCTATCCCCGTTGAACGATGAGGTATTTGGAAAGAGGAGGCGGGCAGACTTGCTTTCAAAACCCTAAATCATCTGTGTGTGTCTGTGTGTCTGTCTCTGTTGGCCCAGATTTAAGACAAAGGAGGTGTAAGGCTGTACAGTAGATCAATCTATATTTGATGAAGTGCCACTCACCAGCCCCGTGTTCTTCTCTGCCCGCTTGGCTTTCCCTTTACATAATCCCATGTGTTTTGTGCGTGTACGCCTTGAGTTTGTGTGTGGTTTTTGTCACGCCTGTGTGCTTTCCCACCATCACAATGACACATTTATATTCATTAATAACCCTGATGTACATTAACACATGCAGGAATACATTAAATGCCTTGAGACAGATACACACGCGAACACACACACACACACACACACGACCAAGAGAGGCTCATGGGATGCCAGGTCGTTTAACTCGTGTACGTTCCCTCCAGCTGGCACATACACGTGCTGTAGACTAACAAAGAGCAGAGCTCGGGGCCAGGTGCTCTGCCTGCAGAGGTTGGGGGAAGAGGCAGAGAGCAGTGGGGTTCCTCCTGTCAGCCTTTGTGTCCTAATTGAAGTTTTTTCTGCCTCTCAACCCTCCCATCTTTCCTTCCCCCATGCTGGTTAGAGGAGGATGAAGGGGGAGGAGATCTGAGGTTTGAGGGCAGCGTTTCATATCAGGCTTTGTTGTCGCTGGCACGATGCTCGTCTCCGATGATTGGCCTCCTATGTAGCACATGCCTTAATAAACTCACCGGGCGTTGGGCCTGATGAAGAGGAATAGTGCTGTGTGGCAATACTGCCAGGTCTTTTTCTGGGAACAGGGAGCAACAGGAGACCTAATGTGCTAATGTGCCCATTAAAGCCTGCTAATTTAAAAAAAATCAATAAAGCACATCACGACATTTTTAATTGCATATTGAAAAATTAAGATTTCCTGGATTTTGCGCTAGAGCCCAGCCACTATTGTGGAAAATGCCAACTTCTTTTTGGGTTGTAATGCAATAAAATGCTATAATTTCTTTGTCGCCGTCGTTTATTCTGAAACACTGGAGCAGGTAGTAGGGTGGAGTTAAGTGGTTTCTCACTTTACATTCCTTAACTAGTCTGATACAGTGGGGGGAAAGTGAATAAACGTTGACCCCATCCTTTTAACTTCTCAAAATAACTTTGAACTATTTAGTCCCTATGCATCTGTTTCAGTCCTCAAAAATCCAGCTGTGGCTGAGCTCCAGACATTTATTCTAAATATTCTTTAGCTATTGTTCCTGGTGATGCACACAGTAGACCAGCTCCATGGTTCTTCTATTGCCATCTATGATAGAGTCTGTATTATATCGTCTTATACAGAGCATCAGTATGCAGGCACATTTTCACAGCACACACACACACACACACACACATGCACATGTGTGCGTTGCTTTCATGTTCTTCGTTGCCACGGGAACAGAACTAGCTTAAACCGTGACAAGTGAACCCGTCACACTCTCTCGGTTTCTCTCTCTCTGAACTAAATGAATGACTCTGTTTCACACAAAGTGTGAATTGTGCGTCTCAGCCGAGCGGCTGTGATCTTGAACTCATCATGTAGTGCAGCTACGACTAGTTTGCCTCATAAAACCACAGAAAGACCTTTCGTACTTACCTTTGTTATTGCTATATTAACAAAACATAATCACACAGTGGATTTAACATTAAACTTTTATCAGGGCAAGGTAACCCAGTTTTTTTTCTGAAGTGTGGTTTCTCTTTGGCTGTATATGTTTCCTCTATATTTTAGAAAAAGCCTCAGTCTGAGCAGTTATAAAATAGGCTAACAATAGGCTATTTAGGATGTTTTCTGAACCCCTGACACAAAGATGTTTTTTGATCTTAGCATTTCATGTTGCAACATTGTTTTAATACTGACTTCCTTAGGCAGAGTTCTCTTAAAACTTGAGTAACATTTACCTACATTTAAAGAACAAGATAAAAAAATTCAAGCTCCGATGTGCTCAACAAAGTCAGAGTAAGCAAATTGTATCTACATGCAAGAAAAAAGCTGCTAACCTAATGCGCAAGGAGAGACGGAGATCGTGAAAGCAACTTTGGATTTTAGTGGGTTTAGTGGTTTCATTTATGAAGAGAGAAACTGAGATTTTGTCAGTTGATTCACATCCCGCAAACCTCGCTGCTTCAGTCATTAGGCACGGCTTCTCAATTCCGGCTTCTACACGCTGCTAAGACACTGAGGGGGAGAGAGAGAGACAGCGAGTGAGGCTGATGAGGCATTCACGCAGAATCAGGAGAGCGAGAGAGGAGGGGTGGGTGGGAGTGAGAGAGCAAGCCAAAGAGAGAGCGAGAGAGAATGAGTGCTTCTCCCTTTCCCTAGCAACGGTCGGCGGTGTCCGTCTCCAGCCTGTTGTTTTCTCTCTCACACACACAGACGCACACCTCTCAGTCTTTCGCTCCTTCTTCAGCTCTCTTGCTTGTCAGCCTGTTGGACCCCGGGGTGCCTTCTGACATTTTACCCCAAATGGTTTTTCTTGCTTCTCCGAGCGAGATGAAGGCTGCGTTTCAAGGATAAGAGAAAAGAAGCGAGGCAACGCAAAAAGCAGCTGCAGAGAAGAACTGAAGACATAAGAAAGAGGGAGAGCGACTGAGACAGGGAGAGGAAAAGAGGATGGAGCCCCTCAGTGCTCGCGGCCTGCCCCGGCTCTCCTGGATCGACACCCTTTACAGCAGTACGTACCTCTCCTCCATCACTTTACTCCTCTCCACTCATCACTTCTCATTTATCTGTGCGCTTTACCTGTCCGTGTTTTGCCCCGCATCCCTCTCTTCTCTATCTCATCCGCTGCCCGTTCGTGTTACAGCCCCAGCGATCTGCACACAGGGAACACTTTGCATTTTCCGGACTTCCAATTAGTGTGCATTATTGTGGCTGTCTATAACAAGGCATTCAACCCAAGGCCGCCACCACACACACACACACACACACACACACACACACACACACACACACACACACACACACACACACACACACACTTCTTTTAGTGGCAACAACTCGTGCCCACTGCCGTCAGGCTTTCTGCTGGCCAGTAATCATAGAAGCATGGGAAAGCCCAGGGATTATATAGTGTGAGGCAGAGTGAGTCATGCTTACAACCTGGAGGTAGAACTTTATGTTCCATCCTATCGAGGACACAAGCTGTCTGATGCTGAGTTAAACCACTCCTTATTCTAGTCTTTATGCTGCGCTGTAGTCTCCCCCGTCGTACTGTACACTGCACGAGAGCAGCTGTCAGCTGTGTCTTTTCAGGTTACGATGTCGATTAATGAAACAACGGACAAAACTGCTCCCATTAGTTTGTCACCTAAATTAGTCTGACCTTGGATTGTTTTTTTCCTTTTTCTTTTTTTTGCGTTTGGATGATTTACATAAAGTGAATACGAACTATGTTTTTGCTTGTTGTAATTTAGAACAGAGGCTGTGTGAAGCTCTTTGCAACAGTACACACATCCATGCAGTCACAGCTGTTTGTGTGTTGTTGAGGTGTTGCGCGTGTGTGTGTTAGGTGAAATAGCCTTTTGAGAATTGTCTTTTGCCACTTTTGTTACTGTATCTTAATGTGCGGACATGGTGTGAACAGGAAAGACTGATGGAGATGGGGTTGGGGGTGTGATAAAGATGCTGAAAAACAGAAAGGTAAAACGTGGTTTCTGTTCGATGCTGTTGATTAGATACTTAAGCGAGACCTTGCAGTAGTTAACTGACAGTGAAGGTATTTATGCATTAGTGATAATGTTGTTAATGTACTGCAATGTACATGTGGTTCTCTTTGGGTATCACACAAATTTAAGGTGTGGTACTTTATTGTAAGGCTTTTGGGCTTCCTTTTAACTTGATGTGATGTGGAAATGAGTAATACCAGCGTAAATGCCAAGATGTGGTGTTACAAGTAGACTACCCATAGTTTATATCATGTTGATCAGCTTTGTTTTTTTTGTATTTAGAGAGACTTTAAAGAGTTGTTAGATTATTTCAGAAAGACACGTTTTGCGTTCCTGCCAAGAGCTTGAGAAGATGCCACTAGGGCGTTCACGGTAATACCGGTATAAAGTTGGGCAACGATAAGAAAATGAAATATCGCGATAGAATATGGGTAAAGCACGCATGCGCAGTGCCTTTGTTTTCATATGCACATGGCGGAAAAAGCATGGTGGCGACGGAGAATAAGAAGGGCGAAAGCGGATCGTTGAATGAAACGGATGAACCAGAATTGGTTTGTAAAAATGCTGCAACTTCAGTGGTGTGGAACTGGTTTAGCTTTCGTCCGTCAGATACACAACAAAGCACTATTTTTGGTAGCGCATCCTAGCGGGCCGTCGTTATTACCGTGTTTTTTGGAAAATACGGCACACTTAAAATCAATCCTGTGATTTTTCTGAAAATCGACAGTGCCCCTCATAATCCCGTGTGCCTTATGTATGAATTCTTGTTGTGTTTACTGACCTCGAAACGATTTTATGTGGTACACGGCGCTCGAAAATTTGTCAAATATTTTAGTACGACTTTGCTAAGCTACGAAGCCGCACAGCTTGATGGATTGTCGAAGCATTATTAAGAATTTGCACTGTTAAACTTTTATATAACTTTAATGCAAAAAACAGCTGCTTGTTTAAGTGAAAATACATTGATGGGGTTTTTTTTTTTTTTGCACTAATAAAGTTGTGGAGTTGTAAAGTATTTTGTCTAGTGTCAATTATATCGTCAGTTATATCGTTATCGCAAATTTTCAAATCTATGTCGTGATAAATATTTTTGGTCATATCGCCCTGCTCTAAATACCACTCTTGTGTATGTATGCTAAAGCTGAGACCCAATCTGTGGGTATATAGTCTCGTTATTTAACTCACTGGATTTTGGGCTACTGTGTTGAAGTCTGGAGTTTAGCATTTTGACTGTTGCCTTTCTTTTCTTTTTTCTCTCCCTGCAGGGTAGAGCTATCAGCTAATGCTAGCTCAGTGTGGAAGGTGCATTTGTGGGTTGAGATGGCTAGTGAAAAGCTTAAAACAAATATTATTGCTCCCTTTTTTTCCCAATTGGATGAAACAGTGACCTGTTTGATTTAGTAAAGTACTTATTTATGCCCTTCCTTATGCAGCATCCCATTTTTTGGGCTAAGGACTAACACTAAGACCAGACCTCCTGAGGCTGTGTGTATTTGTGTTTTTATGTTTTTTGTTGTTGTTGTTGTCCCCCCCCCCCCCCCCCCCCATGTCAAAAAGGATCATTTGTGTGCAAGTCAAACATGTTGACCACTACAGCATGGAGCCGAAAAACAAACATGTTAAAGTGTTACATATAAAATGCTGTAAGCCGTTTTTCTTGGACTTGCATATAGTTTGATTTGATTTGATTTTAGATTTGAACAATGTACGTACTAAAATCTAAACATGATGGCTATAAAGATTTGTCAAAGCAAACCTGTCTCCAAAGTGTGTTGATGGGGAATAAAGCAGGGACAGCACAGTTTACTATACTATAGCTCTATACTATTCTAACGTTTGCTATTTTTGGTTTACAGAGTTCATTTGAATTTAACACCCGATGTGCTTTAACACATTTCAAATTCTGTATGAGGCTGCATGTGTACACTCGCAGACAGGTTATTACCATCACAAAAGCGTTGAAACAGGGCTTTATTATGATCTATTGTTAGTGAAAAGGGCACAATCCTCTTTTTTTATGCACCTGTCAGTTCATCATCCTTTTGATTTCCGCCTGCCCTTTATCCACCTCATACTCTTTGTGTGCCTGTGTGGCTGCTGAGCTGACCCTTTTTTTTCTGATAAGGGAAGTGGGAATTCACCACTACTTTGAAATGTTTACAAAAATGGTTATATACTTCCTTAATACAACTACACCACTTGGTTACAAAAGGTTGCAACACAAGTTGACAATAGCTCTGTCTGTGTGACAAACACCTGGTTGTTAATGATGAAAGATGACCCAGTCCTGCCCTAAACCATTAGCATTGAAGCTCCCTCTGTTGCCTGTCAGTGTATTACTAAGCACATGCTTTAATTGCCCTTTCTCTTCAGCCTCTGAAACTGTGCTAATGACTGTGTTAAGCAGTGACCACACATCCTTAACTCTCCTAAGCGGAGTGGATGCTGGAAGCCACAGCTACGTTGTCCCCAGAGAGGCTGAAGTCTTTCTGTTCAGCTGCACGAGTGAACCACAGCTCACTGAGACAGCATTTTCCACAGGCATCTGTTTCACTACATATTCCGCTAATAATGAAAGTCATAAAACACAAACCTAGATATACGCAGACTAAGCAAGCTAAATGTAATAAAAGCTGCACAGAGAACTTTTGCGCACACATCAATGTAAGCACATGAACAGAATCACCAGCTCAGACTTCTCATCAGTCATCCATTTGTTCGGTCAGCAGTATAAGTGGTAGACTCCCAGACGGCTGTTGGTTGGAGTGTGTGTGTGTGTATTACTTCAACAAAACTCTCACCCTTTCCACCTCTTTACTTGTTTTTCCTCCTATCGTCCTAATCTGGTTGATTAGGACCGTCTCAAATGTGCTCCTCACAGATTCTTATAATCACTTTGATGTAATCATCAGCAGAGTAAAAGGGTTTTTCTTCTACCTCTGATCTGATTTTAGAAGCGTTTTGTTGCTGCTGCTGTGTCCATTTTCTGTCTTTAACCCCCCTTTACTCTGTCAGTTAGCCCACTACTGCAGATCACACTGGTGATCACTGGTTATTTCTTTGTTGCTTCAGTTGAAACTCTGTGCCATTGACACACAGATGCATAGGTGCTCATTTTTTTCTGTGCTAGTTTGTCCCAGTTTTAAATCCGTCTATTCTTTCCGATATCAAATAAGACTGTTCTTCGATTAGCCACGTGGCCTAGCGGTTTCTTAAAAACCGTACCCTCAAACCTTGGTTACACAACTTATTCAGTTGACTTTCCAGATGCTTGTGACTAAACCAAAGAGACAGAGTGGACAGTAATGAACTTGAGTTTCACATGCAGCATGCATAGGCCAAAATCTTTTCATTAAGCTTGCTAATATTTATACCAACTGGTTAATTACACTACGCTTGCACCGCTAATGCAAATGTAGATGTTTTAGAAACCTTAATTAAAAGTAATTGGGCCTACAATGTGTTTTTCACTGTTCTGTGTGCCAGGGCATTTTTAATTTGCAACAGTTTTTCCTCATTTTGTCATAGCCATATATGTCCTTAACTGCTTTTTCAGGGCTGGAGTTATCCCAGCTGCCATGAAATAATAGGCAGGCACACCCTTGTATTGCCAGTCCATTTCAGGGCTAATAATCCAACAATCAATCCATATACCTTTTGCACACTTACTCTGGACGTATCTCTGAATCAACCACTGGCCAATTATAATTTCCCTCTTTTTGACTTTTACAGAAAGCTCTGAACTGTAGTGTTACTATCTCCTCCACAGCCTGAGTGGCACACGGCCTCTGACTTCTGCTTCGCTGCCAGCCTGCACTGTAACCTTAGCTAGACTTGTCTCTGGCTCGCTTTGGTTCCACGTGCTGCTAAGGCAACATCAAAGGAAAGCCAGATTACGTAATGGCTAGAAAACGGGCATTTTGGCTTGGCAAAGCAGATGTGGCACGTGCACGGACATGCACATATGTCAAAAATGATTTTCATAATCCGCAGGGAGGAAGGCTCAAATTTATGTGCAGCTCTGAGGGAGCATTAAAAATCTTTTCTTATTTTTGGTACATCCTGTCACTTCAGCCCCAGCAAACCTTATAAAAATATTACCGTGTGAGTCATGGTGGGCCATTTGGCTGTTTGTGGAGGGTTAAATGGGCTACACAGTCTCTCGTTTCTGCTGCCACTACTTGTGGATAGTAATAAATGACATGTTGCTGGTGATAGTAATCTGCTGCCTTTCCTGACTAATCATACACTGAGCCTCAGATACTGAAGATTCCTCTCCAATAGGTTTCCACAGAAACACCGCACATAAAACAGAATTATATTAGCTGACTCTAAAGTGTATGTTGTAGGCTCAGTTTCTTGAGAAAACAACAGACAGGTGACACTTGTCTTCTTCTTTGCCGCTTCCTTTAGGGGTCACCACAGCGGATCTTCTGCCCGTGAATGTTAGTATGCAGTTAACCTGCATATCCCATTTAATTACTCATTAAATGAAGTTGCAGGAGCACTGATCCAGATTATTCCAGCGTGCTTTAATACCTGTCTAACACCATAGTTTGCAAAAACCCTGAATACATAAAAGGTTTGATATCTTTTTACACATCTGTATCAGCCCAGAATTACCCAACCCTCACATCTCTGATCAAACGGGGTTTTCACAGACTGTCAGTCTTGTTGTCTGGTTTCCCTCTGCAGCATATAAACTGTAATGGATGGACTTCACTGCTGGCCAACAGCAGTCCCAGTTCTGTCTTTAAGTGTTTAATGTTAGCAGTTAGTTGGTTGTCACAGGGCTTGCTTCAGCAAATTGGGGCACAGCAAAGTAATTTTGGATGGCTTCCCAGTAGAATTTCATAGGGGAGGTTAATACAACAGGGGATGTCTCATTTATCACTCCCTACAAATCTATTTGGACCAAACTCCCCAGCTCTCTCGCTCTCAGTCTCACTCTGCTTGAATAGCCACTAGCTCTGTTCTCGATGCCAACAGCAACACATCCAAATCAGTGGGATCTGGTAGTGTTTCCAAACATGTCAGCTATGGTGTGACTGCAGAGAGAACACTACACAATACAAGCCAAGCAAGCCTCTTAAATCGCCAATTCACTATGAGGATGACATTCATTCATTGTTGGTAAAAGGTTGGAGCCTGGGCTTTTCATTTTAATTGCAGAAATTCTTGAACAGATGCAAAGGTCACAAGTAGTGCAGCAACAGGTTCAAGAACCTGCAACAGGGTCGCCTTTGTTCCTTTGTGATATTTAAAATCAGACTGTACTCATAACTACATTTCAATAAATCTGCTGTGACTACAGTCAAAAGATAAATACCCGATCAGACCATTATTAATAATTCAGATACTACTGTTTGGTACTACTGCTCCTAGCACACTGATGTGCACTCGTTCTGTGTGCATTAAAAGCGGAGGCAGAGAAGTGGTTTTGCTTGGTAGGAGTGGAGCCGTGTTGTGTAATTTCATCGGTGCTTCATGTGAAGTTTTGCATTGTTTTCTTTCTACTGTTCAAGCTCATCCATTATGTTGATAAATGGATGAGTCTGTGCTGTAGCTATAGAAACGCATTTAGAGCTCTTCTCTCACATGCACACACAGACACACGCACACATGCACACTTACAGTAGGGAAGAAAGAATCTGAGTCAGCCCAAAAGCACTGTTGTTATGTAATGCAGCCATCTCTACTGCCTCTTCAGTAAACCGCTACTCTGCTTTGTGTTCAAACATCTTCCTCCCATTGGGTGTCCTCAAGAGTGCGCCTTTATGTAAGGGGCATCGTGTTAGCTTCTCCATAACAGTTGCACAATGTTCCACCCTGGTTTGGGTGTCTGAATACAAGATCCTGGAAACATTAATGGGAAAAGAACAGTTTCACTATTTATCTAGCAGACATTTATAATCTCCTTGTCAGGATCCACTTTAGAGGACATGATGTATAATGTGGATGCTGTTCTCAGTTCTGAAAGAGAGATGAATTACCTTTGATATATACGATTGGAGTGAATGTGAAGAAGTGGTTAAACCTTAAAATATGGATACGGTTAAAACCTCATCCTTTTAGGTGAGTCCAGCTGGAAGGAGCAAAGGGGGGAAATCTGTCACCATGTCATAACGCTAGCTGCTCGCTCACTCACTGGTAATCCAGCTGGTGTTTCCACTGTAACCGTGGCCTCCTGGGTTCATTCAGTGACAACCTTGTGAATAATATATGAAGCTTTTTGCTCTGCGTTGTGTGTTTCGGTGGCTCTTTTACATCTAGTAAACAAACTGAAACGAAGAAGCCATCGATTACTGGAGCTGAAAAGCGGCCAAGTGCTTTTATTGCAGTAGTGAAATGACATCAAACTTATTTTCTGTGTGCAGAGTTTCAGCTTACAGAGCTTTCACTCTTAAATGCTGGTGAGTGAAGTGCAAACTTGGCGGTAGGCTCTGCGCTTCAAATCAAATCTTAACTTCTAATAGGAGCTTAAAGGTTAAAAAAGAAAAAGGTACACATGGAAAAAAATTAATAAAACAGACTTGTGCATTTGCATTACATCGCAACGGTTTCCAGCTTGACTCATAAATCTTGACTTATAATTTTATTCCACGTAACTGTGCATTTCATTTTGGTTACCAAGAGTTTATAACTGTTTTCAGCATGCATATAAGCACCTTCTACATTATGTTAGCTATGATATCTGCATTGGAGGTCATCTAATTGTAAGCGAATATACAAGGCAAATTAATTATAGCACAACTTAAGTATGTTACCTCGTCCCTGAACACGATTTCTGCGAAACACATGTCAAATAGACTGACGTAACGTATTTTGATCATTTTGACCTAACTCACTGATATACTGGCTGAGCCCATAAACTCAGCAACAAAGAGTTTACAGCTGTTTCCTATAGATTTCTATAAGACCATAAGTCTATGTGCAACCACAGCTATTGCCCCCCTGGTGGTCGTTAAATGAAATGCAAGTTTAAGTTACGTCCATATTTGATACCGTTTATGAACATGACATGTTTGTTTATCTGGGAGACATGGTTTAACATATCTTTCCAAATGACACGATATTTAAGTGCCTTATGGAAAAAAACACTAAAATTTATGATAGCTGACCTAGCAACAAGACTGGAAAGACTGGGAGCTCTTGTTATATTTTGTTGATATTGGAGCTTTTGGTGTTGATACATTTTTCAAGTAAAAATTTAAGAAAGTGGAAGCTTGTGTTTTCCCCCAATTTCTTGCTGTTTCTTTTGAAATATTCAATTTAACTCCAAAATCAATTCAAAGAGCAACGAGAACATATTTTAAACTGACTGTTGATGTTTGATGTTATTTTTGTTCATCAGAAAGCTTAAACTGAGTCATTATCCAGCTGTTAACAGTTAAATTACATTGTTAGCCAGGTTCTGTTTGCAAAGCGTCGTGCCATCTTCACAAGCTCTGAAATCCTTTGTTGTGCTTGATGTTAGAGGGTGTGTCATGTGTCTGAGTGTGTTTGTGTTCTGTGTCTGTGGGGACCTTCACCATGTCCTGAGGGTCTAGGACTGTGTGTGTGTGTGTGTGTGTGTGTTACTATGGACAGCAGTCATCCTGTAGGGCTATGGTAACCACCAACCTGTTTTTCTTCTGCCATCCATGCCTGGCTTGCCCCAGCCAATCAGCGCATAAGAACTCCTCTGCCTCGGCCAATAGTGCGTCTGGCATGTTTACATGCTCCCGGAAGGCAGGGACCATCATTAAGCATTCAGGGTAGTCGAGCGGAAGAGAGAAGAGGAGGGGAAAAAGGGAAGGAGAGGAGGAGACAGGAAAGCGAGATGAAGCCATTATGAGTAAAGAGAGCTGATGGATGCACTCGAGCACCAACCAGTCACCCTGCCAGACTCAGGTAAACGAATGCATATAGGTCATATATCAGATCACGTTATCTTAAATGGGCCTGTATCACATTTGTAACCATGTATAAAAATGTAGCTGTGTATGTGTTTGGTTGGCCTGTATGACTGAAGCTGTAAAACCCTTAAAAGTAGTCCTTTGTATCTGGTGCGTGTGTGTTGGCTACATGTTTGCGCGCGCGTGTGTGTGTTTGTCTGTTTCATTAAAAATTAAAGGCCAGAGTAAGCGTTGGCCTCCTGGCCTCAGGAAGTTGTCTTTCTGTTACAGTCAAAGAAACCATTCACTCCGAGTGGCTCTTTGTCATTAAATAACCCCGAATGAAGCATGGCGAAAGTAGATTAGGAGAACAGTACTATTCAGGCAGGTGGTGGGTTATTAAATCTTTTAAAAGATATTTAAACTGATGAGATGGAGGGATTACAGTCAAATATATGATTCTAAGATATTTGTAGGTTTGTACTTTTATGAGAAAATTAGGCAAACATGTAAGCTACTGTATAGTGGATCCATGATTTGTAATTAAGATATCTATAACTTTATCTATTTGGTTTCACCTGTGACCTTCTATGGTTTTTTTTTTTTTTTTTTTTTTTTTTTAAATCTCCTTCAATAATATAAATAGAATACTGGCATCATTACAGTTACAGATTTCTGTGGGAAGGCCATCTTTTAAATCACTATCCTCCTTTTTGTTCCACCTCTTAATTGTGACCTTTTATAGAAAGACCAAACTCAAAATCAATGGAGTGATATCGACGAGGCCTCTGTCCTCTCCGAGTGCCAGATGGCCTTGCGCTTCAAGTGCGCTCCTCACTTTATCAGACATCGTGCTGCATCCACAAATTCTCTTATCTGTCCTGTCACTCTTTCCAGGGTCACATTTAATAGAAATCTTTTAAAAATAAACTTCTACAGCAAGCGCTAAGGTTAGCCTCATTGTCTGTACAGTCTGTGCATTTGCATTCATGCACAGCAAGAGAACAGGATGGCATGCTTTTGCTTTTACAGCTTGGCAGAAATAAAGCAGTAAGGGTAATGGTTGGTGAGCACGAGCGGAGAACAGAAACCTACGTGGACCCACTTCAAATAGCCTGACTTCCTTTTTTATTTGTCCCCCCTCTTGTGTGGGTATTTTTCTTTAAAGTCACGCTTCAACTCTGGGGGTCGACAGGCTGCCTCAACATGATATTGTGGTTGGCTGCTTTTTTGTATATGATGCACATAAGTTAGGCTCTTTCACTTAATTAAGTGTTTCTGAAAAGTAAAATTGTACCGCAGTTGGACCAGAGTCAGCCATTGTTCCAGCAAAATACTGCAGTGGTACATCAAATAGATGAAATCCCACTGGGTGCACTTGTCATGGCTAAAGATAAAAAAAAAAAAAAAAAGCTTCTGCACTATTGTGTCAGTATTACACACCACTGTGCAGTATCTTTGGTGCTTGGTGAGTTTTTTAGTCTAACTGCACTTTTTAACATTGTTATCTGACCTTTTTCTTATATTTTAATAACATGCTGGTAAAAATGCATGGTTGGTTTATTCACTTTAAATAAACTCTCACACTTTAAAAATTCAACATTGTTGTTATTATTAACAACAATGTTGTTAATAAAGTGTTGTGCTTAAGCTCATTAAGGTTTTATCCCACAAGATGTTTTAAATGCTTGGTCTGTTTATAAGTTTCTATAATAATACATACAGAGAAAAACCCAACAACCCCCTATGAGCAAGCACTTTGGTGACAGTGGGAAGGAAAAACTCCCTTTTAACAGGAAGAAACCTCCGGCAGAACCAGGCTCAGGGATTGGTGGGGCCATCTGCTGCGACCGGTTGGGGTGAGAGAAGGAAGACAGGATAAAAGACACGGTGTGGAAGAGAGACAGAGGTTAATAAGAGGTTTATTAACACATACTCGGTGAGAAAGTTGACTGAAAAAGAAATACTCAGTGAGTCTCGGGAATCCCCCAACCACCTACACCTATTGCAGCATAATTAAGGGAGGGATTCAGGGTCACCTGATCCATCCCTAACTATATGTTTTTTTTGTGCAAAAAGGAAAGTTTTAAGCCTAATCTAAAAGTAGAGATGGTGTGTGTCTCCCGAATCCAAACTGATATCAAGGCGGATCATCTATTCAAAGGGATTCTAAAGTTACCAGCAGCACAGACACAGGGAAAAGCTTTAGTGAGGCCTGCTAGAAGATGCCAGTCAACTCCAGCTGCCTCTGTTAGGACACCTGTCAATCAATGTGGCTGCACTCCAAAGTCAATTATCCAGCTGGATGAGTTATAAAAACTTTTCGCCCTTCAAAAATTATCCATAGATGCCAAAAACTATATGCTTTTAAATGCTACAAAGTTGGGCATTTTAACACTGACATCTAACGGTAGTGCAGCCTCAAGTGGCAACTGCAGTTTGTGCAACTTCCTCGTCGGCTTCATTTTTAAGTTCCCTAGGTTTCCCTTTGTTTAAACCAGCTGCGTCTAGTTTTAGAACCCGGCAGCTCTGAAAGCTTGAAAGTAAAAAAGACATGCATAAAAGTTTGGTTGGATATGGTGCAATAATGTGCAAGCTTTTTCGCACCAGTGAGGCTTATATGTACCCACTGGTTTGGCAGACTGGTAGTGGATTTTTGACATTTCAAAGTAATCACGAGAATATGATTCAGCAGGGAGTTGACTACAGTTTTAAAATAGGTAGGGTGTTTCCAATACATGACCGCGTATATGTTCCGTGTAAGCCAGCAGATCTTTTAGATAAACTGCCTTTTGGCTTAATTAGTTTCAGGAATGCAGTTTTTGTTACAAATTCTTTTTTTATTTCACAAAATGTGTACTATAGTGAGTCTTTACCAACCACAAAGGGTGTTATGGTGATCTGAAGCTTTTACAGGGCCTGTCTGAGCTGCACACTGCTGCTTCTGTGATACACCTGAAGTGTATCAATCTCACTGCTTTTAATCTGAAGCATATTCCTCTAATTGGGCCATGGAGTGCAATAGACACTACAGTCTCTGCTAGGGCTGCCCTGAGGGCTATCGACAGCCGCTTGCATTTTAATAGCTTTACTCATTGTAGCGCCTTTGTTTCACTGCACGGTTTGATACACTTTCCATTAGCACATGCCCATGAACAAACGCAGAGGGGACCAGATGCCCACACAGTGGAGCTGCTCTACTGTTGTAAGTGTGTGTGTGTGTGTGTGTGTGTGTGTGTGTGTGTGTGTGTGTGTGTGTGTGTGTGTGTGTGTGTGTTGGCCCTGTACAGCTTTACTTGATCTCTTCACACCTGCTTACAAGCACAGGCATGAATGTGGGAAGTGAACTGTAAAACATTGGTTGGTGCATCTTTTTTGTGTGGGTGTGTTCAGTAGGCGTGTCTGCACTTGGATGTGACCTCTTGTGCGTTTTACCATGTGGACTGGGGGAGTAGCTTCGGGCCCCGTGTGTGAATGTGCTTGTCCTAATCTATGGAAGCAGTGAGATGTTTCCAGCTAGTCCGAGCCTCGGGGATTTAAACCAGCTAATTACAATGTATAGGAGCTGGCTGCCATGGTAACATTGGTTTGGTGGGTTTGGAGTTTGCTAGAGGGGGGATAACAGCAATTTACCCATGTAAATCTGTAGTTGGGGGGGGGGGGGGTCCTTATCTCTTGCTGCCTACAGGCACATGGCACATGAAGATATGCAGCAGTAGAATTGTCACTCATTTGAGGTATTAAGGGACATGCCTGTTATCGGGCCCTTCTCTGCAGGGAAGTGCTCTGGATGTGTGCACACAGGTTGTGAAGTAGGTAATGGGAACCACTTTATTAGCCTCATCCCAGTACATTTGTATTAGAATGCATATTCTTTTTTGGTTGCTCCCTTTAGGGCTTGCCTCTTTAGCATCCTCTTCTCTTATACAAACCCTCTGTGATTCCTCCTTCACTACATACATGAATCTTCTCTGTGGTCTTCCTGTTTTCCTCCCACCTAGCAGCTTCACACTCACTGTCCTTTGTCTAATATATATCTTGCTCAGTTTGCTCGCAGAAAGTCTGTGTGCCTGAACATGGTTGGGCTTTCCGTTTAAAAGGCAAGGCTCTCCTTTTATCTTTCTGTTAAATCTGATCTTTTGGACTCCCTTCTACTTGTTTCTCTCGTTCTCTATTAACTAATGTGGGAGTCTCGAAGCTTGTTTTCCATTAAAGTGTGCTCAGCCCATTTCCTCAGCACAGTGGTAAGTGCGGTGAGAGTAGCCAATCATTATAATCGCAATCAGGCTGGATACAGGAAAAATGGGAACAAAGACCCCAGCTTAAGTGATGAGTCACAGACCAGCTCCTCACAGCTCTCGACACTTGCTTAGTTAGCATTTTGTAGCATTACATCAAGCGGGATAATCTTCTGTTTGTTGAAATGGAAAATGTGCATGGTGAAATTTTGGGTCTGAATAAAAAGAAAGCTCACTGTTATTAATCAGTTTTCTTAAATAAAACCATGGAAATGTTTCAGAATTATTTTTTAGTCAGATGCAGGTGTAGTTATGGTGATACTGACACGGTGCAACAATGCAAAAGGCCCATTACAGGTTGTCAAGAACAGACAGAAAACTCACCGCAGGACAGAATCACAGTGCACAGTAGCAGCATAAGTCTGCATTTATAGAATACTTTCTGATTTTTCTAACCAAGTGGCAAAAGAGCAAGCTTGCAAAATTATATTTGAAGTTACAAATCTAAATGTTTATTTGGATCACTATCAGTGTTTTGTTTTTCCTGTATGGTGAAGGTTTGCATGACTCATTTACACCTCTTGTATTTCAGACAGGTTCAGTCATTGGAAACTAAAAAAGTAAAATAATCATTCTGTTGTAGAGTTGAGATCATTTTCCTGTTGCGTGACCAGTTTTTATGTCAAGCTTAGCTGTCAAACAGATATTATTTGACTCATATGTGACTCTAGAATGTTTTTGCTATCTTTAGACTCTTTAACACTTTACTTTAAAAGCTACACTCTGCTTACTGATCAGCAGTGTTATCTTACACAAGGTTAAGACTGGATTGTAAAGGACTATTATGCTAATATTGCCAAGATACTGAATTCATGCTCAAATAAAATTCCAATTTAATCCTCAAGTAAACAGAATAGATTGGAATCTGTCGTTGTGCAGCAGTACTTGTCTTTCCAGACATCTGCTGATCTGTTGCTGTGTGAACATGTGGAATTGGCGGAGTGTTCTCTTCTGTGTGCTTCAAAGTAACACTTCGAAATCTGCGGTTTTAACGTCTGTGTGTGTGCTTGTGGGTGAGGATAGGTGCTTCTGATCACTATGTTTGCTGCACTGATCACCGTTGAGAAGGCTCCAAGGAGAAGCAACGCCCATTAAAGGATACTCCACATCTGCCTCAACAGCTGCCTGTTGTCAGCTAACTTTGCTAATAAAATTAGGACCAGTTACATCAATTATTTTGACTCATTGCCATATTTGCATAGAATGAAACTGATTTCCAGTGATACCGTATTCCCACTGGGTATCTCCTTCAAATATAATGCGAGGTCGCTGCTACTGACGTTAAGTGGAGTAGCATGGAGTAACACTTTTAAACTTCCCTGTCGTGCCATCATCAATCAACGTGTGTCACCGGGGAAATTAAAAGCCCACATGTATACTGTCAACACACACAAAATGACCATACATCTGTGAGGCCACTGATGTACTGTCATGCTGTCAAGGCTACATGAGGCCGGGAAGTCCAGGAGATGAACAAGAAGCAGGCTTTTTGTTTTCCTTGTCTCCTCTCGTTCCTTTATCTTTGGAGAATTGGATCTGTTATGGCTGAGCTCACTTACATCTATTGAGAGAAGCTCTAGAGACACAGAGGAATATCTTGCCATCAACCCGAAACACAAGCATACATACACACAGTCTCTTTTTGAAATTACTACATTGGGTCCTGGCTCAGGAATACACATCTGTGCTGTAAAATTTAAAATGTGTGTGTGTGCTTATTCACTGCTCTCTGTACAGAATCAGTTTGTAGGGCTGCTTCTCTGTGCCCACACAGTGTAAGCTGGCTGTAGGGCATGATGTAATCCCTCTTCTCTAAAGACAAAATTGCTGAGGTAGGCAGCACGATTCCCACATTGCATTCTCACACTGAAGCAGCAACTTTTCTTCCCCCTGACTTTATTAGTGTGCAAATGTGCACAGGCAGACTTGGCTCTGAGACATTGTGCATAGAGAGAGGGAGAGCTGGCAGGATGTGAAAGAAAGCGAGTGTAGGAACTGTAGCGTTTCCTCCTCCACTCTAGAGTAGAGCAGTGGCTTAACCAGCTGAAAGCAATTTATCAGTATTCACCCTAGTTACAACTTCATAGATTCCTCTTTCTTCAATTTTGTGATTTTTACATTTTTAGATTTCCTTCAAGACAGATTATTGGTTGAACTCTCCGATGTGAAATATACATATTCACATATGAATCTGTGATTTGAACATTGAGTCACTACCACTGAGTTGACTTAGAGAAAAATTAACAGTAGCAATGTTGATAGCAGCTACCAGGAGTTCTGTTTCTGTTAAATATGAGGAATTGCAGCATCATTTCATCTTCTGCCTTCTGGGTTGTCAGAGAAAACAGGCCATATCGATTTTTCTTCTAAAGAAAAAGAGAAGTTTAATAGCTAATGATAATGGCAAGCAACCTCCCACAGCCACTATCCAAACGGCCTGGGAATACACATTTTTACCCAGTGACTGATGACTGGTCTTTGGTCATCCATCACTGGCTCACAGCAAGTGTCATCAGCCTCCAGCAACTACTCACAACTGTTCGAAGAATATTAATTTTCCCCTCAAGGCTGGTAAGTGTTCACTAACTGGTCTGTGACCCTCTGTGACTGTAGTTTTCTTTTTATTGGCTCCTTCTTGTAACGATACATTTGAACAGCAGGTGCTTTTGTGTGCCTGAGTTAACCTTATGAGGGACGGCTCCTGTGACAGAACAAAGGGAGAAAAATTCCTGAGCCTTTACTTCTCATAGAAGTAAAATGTGGGCATGTTTAATATGCAAATCCACCATTCAAACAATATATGTTGCGCAAAATAAGCAGAAGCGTATAAAAGCCTTCTTCATAGAAAGTGGACAAAAATGTTTCAACCTGTACGAAAGGAGTCACCTTCTTGTGTAGTTACAAGGCATACACACTCAGAATATTAATATGCTGCTATCACGCCTGCTATCAGGCTTCACTGTTATATTGAAGAACTTATTCAGAGATGGGAATTTTTTCTCCCAGGACCAACAAAAGGACACGGGAAATAGGAGGT
This sequence comes from Perissodus microlepis, assembly GCF_051167445.1. NCBI lineage: Eukaryota > Metazoa > Chordata > Actinopteri > Cichliformes > Cichlidae > Perissodus > Perissodus microlepis. The sequence goes on from NC_140470.1 coordinate 10,738,421, forward strand.
GATTATATGTTATTGACAGTTAAATGTTTTGCACACTTGAATCAATTCTCTCTTATATCTTCTTTTTATATCTGCAATAATAGTTTTAACACTTAACACAAAAAGAAAACTGCTTTGGGGGCAGAAAGTGTTAAATAGAAAATATGCTGGGGTGTTTACCCCAATAGATATTCGTTTGAGTGCATTTATAGTGTGTGTGTGTGTGTAATCCATACCATCCCTGCAGAGGGTTATATTTAGTGTGAAGGAGTGTTAGACCTATGCAGAAAGCATTCTCCATCAGTTAGTGTTGCTCGGGCTGTTCAGTTGTACCTCCTGACACCACCACAGCAGCAGAAAGCATTTTCATCAACGTGGATGGTGATCATGGCTTATTGAGTGTGACAGGTGGATTTAGAGCTGTCTGTCAAGATGGGTTAATGGTTACAGCAATGTGAGGTGACACCGGGCTGTGGTCATTAGGTTAGGGACACACACACAAACGCACACACACCAATGAATTTCCCCGGTGTGGAATTAAAACCATATATACCCATCTATTTACTCCAGCAGTGATTGTTTGTAGAGGCTCTTTGCGTGTGCAGGAACAATAGTTTTAAAAAAATACTGTACCCGTTTACCTTTCTGTTTTAAGGTAAAGACCCTCCAGTGTCTGGTAAAACACCAACAGAGCTTTTATTTTGGAAGACCCAGGGAACGATGAGAGAGAAAGAAGAGCGTGATAAGATGGCAAGCTGCAGGAGAGAGCAGACACTGCCTGTAATCCCTGACCTATTTAATGACAACACATTTTGCATTTTGATTCCTCTAGCAGCAAATGATAGATTTGTGCCTTTTTATTTCTGTTATTTTAGTTTTAATTTCAAATAACTTTAAAAAAAAAAAAGTCTACCGTTCAAATTTGTGTTACAGCTCTGTTCTCCAAATGTTTCGAATTCCTTTCATTGCATTCGCTGTAATAGATTTTCTTCCACCACATGTGGAAGTTGTTTGCTCTGAAACTGCTGAGGTAGTTGGTTATGCAGATGGCAGATTTAAACACTTGGCCTTTGCAGACCTTAACACAGACTCCCATAGTTAGTGCTCTGTGTGTGTCTGTGTATGTGTGCCTGTTTGAAAGGAGCCATGTCTTATTAACTGAGGCCTCATTGATTTAACCCAATCAACACACAGCAGAGCACATGAGTAACTGTGTATGTGTCTGTGGTGTGAGTGACACAAGGAGAGAGTCTGTGTTTCCTCATGGGCTACACCAGTTTCAATAAGCATTATGTGGAGCGCAGAACAGCATCAAACGGGTGAATGTTTGTGGAATTTCTGGCTCAGGTCCGTCCCCCTGCTTCATTGCAAGCAATAGCGTGGTTTTATTAAAATCCTCTTTTTCATAAAATATGTTTTCTTGGATGAGTGTAGCTCTTAGCCTTTTGCTAGGCTTGATCATCAAGTCACCTTTTCATTTATAAAACACTGAACCCTTGTCATTTGTTATATACTTTAAATTTGTATAAGGGAAAGCACCTCACATTGTATAAGTTGTGTGTTGAGTACAAGTCTCTGCTGCTGATATGAGTGATCCGATAGTGATGAAATCCAAAGGAAATATTCAAGTGAACTGAAGCTGGGCACTCCGAGCTTGTCTTGAGAGCTGCTTACATCATCTAAAAATTTACTTTTTGCTGTGTTTGGATGGTAAAATATCTCATTTTTAATGGACGTTTTAGATTACAATGTGCTTTTACAAATTAGTCTGACATTGTTTGATGTATCCTTTTCTTTGATAGCAGTCAGGTGGCTAAAAGTTTTTTTCCTAGACTGGAAAAAGCCAGATTACATATTCAGATGGTTCTATAAAACAGTCACAGGCCATTCCATCACTTCAAATGCTCGCCCCGTTCATAGAAGCTTGTAGAAACATGGTGATTTGAATAATTTCCAAATATGAAAACTCTACTAATCCACAGTTGGCTTCACTACAGCAGCTTGTAAGCTTTAGAATTAAGTTTGGGCAGTTTGCTTTCAATCATGCTGCAAATTGTTAAAATACCTGAACAAGAAATCCAGTTTTGATTTGTTCTTGGCACAGTGCACAGAGTGCATCTGAACTTCATGAACATACACTGACAATAGTGATTCCAATGTCCATAAAGCATAACAGGACAGTCTTTGCTGACCAGCTGGACATTGTCCAGTGAATGCAAAGACACGCTGATGCTTTTTGGGCGTTTTACGGCTTCCACACAGAAACTGCTCTTTGTGTCTGTGTTGCTTCCTCATAGGATGTGGCTGTGCAGTACCTGAATACAACATTGCCTTTATTTGAATGAGTGCTATCAGAGCGATTTAAAAAAGAGAAAGTACTGAAGCCGAGGAAGACAGGATCAGTGAGAGTTCAGGTGCGAGTCTTTTAGGTAGGACGTAGCCTGTGACATGGATAAAGTTAACTGAAAGGGATTTTTTTTTCTCTAGTCAGGCAACACTTATGGCTTTCTTCTTTGAGGCAGTGTGTGCTGTTCGTTCTCTCTTCTCCAGTGATGGCGAGTTAGGTGAGAATTTGAGTGTGCTCTTTACTCTGTGTGTAAAAATGTGCAAATGTTTACACCCACATACATGTTCTCTGCGGCGGTGTGGCGGTGTGTTGGGCTGATTTCTAACTCTGCTCTTTCTCCCCTACAGTCCTTGACCCCAAAGCTACCTCCTATTTAATCACATGACATTTAGAGTTTGTCCCCATTTTAATCCTCTAAAATATTGGTGCATGCACGTGTGGGGACCTCCCTATTGAGCAGTTAAAAACAGGTTAGGGCTGATGAATCCTCTTTACTGAAAAATTGCTTTTCATGTGTTTGTTTACCATGCACGGGGATTATCAGGATGCATTAGCTGACTGAGGTAGCCCACATGTTAGATTTTCAGAGTGTGTGCGGATAATCATGTGCACGTGCGGACCTGCTTCTGATTCGCGCACATTCAAACATTGTGAGCAGCGTTTCCAGCACCAGCTCCAGATTCTTGGACATCATCATCTGGGCAAATTAAACTTACATTTAAGTCAGAATATTATTTGCATTTACACTGTGTGCTATCTTTGCTTTACACTGTTTCCCTTTGTGCTGTAATCTACAGCTTTCAGAGAAATTCCCCCACGTTAGTCACGACGTACACTGTGATCAGCACTGGCTGTGCGAGAGTTACGATGAAGGACCTGTATTGTGAACTTTGCAGTATACAAACAGTTATATGAATATTCAAATCATGGTGTGATAAAAGTCTGTCTGTCTTCTGTACAGATATGGAAATGTAGCTTTGGCAGTTTAGAGTAAGAACTCTGTAAACTGTAGAAATGAATGTTTGTCTAATGGTAAATTTGAACTTCCTATGTGGAAGTAATGATTAAATCTTCTTTTTTCAGTTTAGTTCATTGTCTTTTACTTTGTTTGTCTGTGTTCATTTTGGCAAAAGGTTGTCATGGAGACAACTTCTGTCGACCACAAAGGTATTTTTAGGTACTTTGGCAAGTGTTTACATTGGTAAAATCTGTCCACATTTAGAAAAGTAACAGCAGTGCAATAATGAAAGATACAGGTATGAAACTTTACAGGTATACATGGCTAACATGAGAACACTAGGTGTGGTGCGGTGACTCATTAGCTTTGTGGTTGATGTGTTCTCATTGCAGCTGGTGCTCTAGTAGTTATCAGTGTGTCAGCAGTCCCCACAGGGCTAATTTATGGTCAGTGTCACCGCTGACGTGGTGTTTTCTGCTAACGTATGGCTGTAATCTGTGCACAACCTGTATTTATGTTTCCTTAATCTCCTCAATTATGTGTATTGCATCTTGGTCTGATCTCATCAGTGAAAGGCAAAGCAACAGCAGCGAAGCGAAAGAGATGTGTTCACAATAGCCTTTTCTTTTCTTTCTGTGTTCTGCATTAATGTGGCTAATCACAGATAACGAGTACAAATATTGACCACTCACAGTGAATTACTCTGAGTGATTCACACAAACACCAGTTGGTTCTAGTGGCACACATTAGCTTAGCGCACGTCGTGTTCACCATTATCAGATAAACAAATGTGTGTCAGCTCAGGCAACTGTAAGTAAGCACAGAAGTGCACGGAGCCAAACGGAGCAGAGTTTACTGTGAGCCCACTGGCTGTGCTTTGTCTCCACTGCTCCAGCTCTGCTCTCTCTAATCGACTGGCTCTCTGCTTGGCACAGCCAGGAATATATTTGTGAATGGTTTCTTCTGCATGTTGGTGTTTCTGCAAATAGACGTGAGTCACGGGCAACTTCTTTTTAAAAAGAGGAGGAAACCTCTGTGCTTGTCTAGACTCAAGTGTTTTTGTTGAGTTATCCATCCGTCCTTCCAACTCGCAGTTAAGCTTCAAAACACCAGCCATAAGCTGGGAGGAAATTTGAGGATTTGCACATTGTTGAGTGCTTTAGCACTGGCTAAGTGTCTTGGGAGTTCCCTGTATTTTTTTTTCTTACATACACTCACGCAATTTAAGCAGATTAGCGAAAACGAGCCGGACAGCAGGCCAGAAGGTGTTCAGAGGAGTCAGAGAGAGAGAAGAGATGGAAAGACTGAGAAAAGAAAACCGAATGCATGCACAGTTGCATATTGGAAGAGCCCATCTTTTCCATGGCACGATCACAGCGCAGTTGGAGTTGGACAAATGAGTTTACATCAGTGTTTTTAACTGCCTTCTTCATACTAATCACCATAATGCACTCTTGTCTTCTAGCAGCACTTCGCATAATCAGTACTTGCTTCACTGAGTCAGCAAAAACCCACGTGCACCATTTACAAGCAACCCATATGGTAACTGTGACTCTCCATGGTCCACACACAGGCTAACAGATGGGTGGGGAGGGATTGGGAGTTGATTGACATGTGGGTGGTCCAGTGATTGTGGGTTATTATAGCTTGATTGTATCCATGTATTCCCAGTGGGGATAGATCCCTGCTTTTATTTTTCAATTAGTTCTTGTCCAAAGCTTGTTAGAGTTTTCTATCCTTTACGCACTGGTACAAACACACACACGCCCTTTTTTGTGATAGCTTCACAAGCTACAAGCTTCTTCCTCCTATTCCGAGTTCCTTAAAGATGCTTCACTGTATCAGAAAAATAAATAGAACAACATCCTGGAAAATGTAACTCGATAATTACTTGCCTCTCTTTTAGTTTTGCATATGTATCGTACTTTGTAGTTTATCATCCACAGCAACAGTCCACACCTCTCTTTTCTTCTACAGGATCCGACACTGGCTTTTTATATCTCCTCTGCCTTTTTGTTATTCCACTGTTTGCTTGACCAGTGCTCCTTTGAAGGCAGGACAGGAGTCATTTCAGTGTCATTGTCGTTTCTTTCTACTGGAGCTGTCACTGCTACTCGGGCCTGAACACGAGCGTTGTCACAGGACATGGTTTTTGACCTCAATACTCCCACAATATGAAAATAAGACTGCAGTATCACAAATACAAGAATGAAACTAGCAAACCAAAATAGAATTATAATCTAATCACAGATGGTTATTCAAAAATGCATTAGCATCTATAATAGTAGTTGTTTTTATTTTTTAATTTATTAACCTTGGCTTGTTTGAATATTTCTTCTTCTTCTTTTTCATTACATTTATAAGATGAATCTATATATTGCTCTTGAAATGTATTTATTAAATTGCCGTGATGGTTGGAAAAACGACTCTCCTGACCTGATCCACAGGTCGTTGTCATTGTGGCGTTTCAAACAAGTGTTGGCAACAGTGAAGCTGCAGTGCAAAAACACATAAAATATTTGAAGGGTGTCTCCTTTTCAATTTTAACTTACTCGTAGATTGTTAATATTAAAATAATTAGATGGCTAATATGGGTTGAGAATAACAGCCGGCTGATTCATTGCTGGGCTCTGGCTTTTAAAATGTAAACCATAGTTTTTTTTTTTATGTCTCTGCCCTGGTGACACTCATGGCCAGGGGCAATTTGTTTTTGGGTTTCCTGGAAATCTTGAGTGGATTTGTCTAAATCTGGGACAAAGATTCACTTGCACACAATAATGTACTCATTAGATTTTGGGAGTCAAAGTTGAAGATCTATAAAAACAACAAAATGTCCCAAGAAAATTCAATTTGGGGCATTTCTGGCTGTTTAATGGCAGTACAAAGAGAGTTATACTGTACATACACGACAACCTAAATATGGTCAGATGTGTACCAGACCACCTCAGCAAGTGCTTTGAATAATTGGATCACTGATGATCATTAATGTTTCTTGCACTAAATACACCATAACTTAAGAATTCATACAGTAATTATGACAACATTTTATAACAATATCTTGCCAAATAAAATATGAATGTTGACCTTTTACATTCATAGGGTAACACAGTGGTCAGCTTCACCCACACATTATGTTTTGGAAAAGCTTTCTTCTGGCATTTATTCATATAACCCCTCAACTCAAGGTTATGTAGCAGAATGGAGCAGTTAATGCTGTATTGAGGAAGTGCTGGGCTGTTCCAAGTGGTGATGAAAACAAATATCAGTGGAGTGATTGCCTTGTTCTTTGGGGTGATTTGCTGATCAGCATATTTGTCTTTTTCTGTGTCCTGTCCTCCAGACTTTAACTACAACACAGATGGATACGAGGGGGATGCAGGAGAGGACGGCAAGTCCCAGGATGGCTCAGAAACGCTGCCCTTTATAGATGAATCGCCCACCATGTCACCCCAGCTCTGCGCGCCCCAAGGGCCAGATGGAGAAACCGTGTCGCCCACACCTCTGCTGGCTGGGGTAAGAACTACACACACACACACGCACACACACACTTATTTATTTTAGAAGCAACCTGCACACAATGGTTCACATTTCCTGTCTACACCCTGTCACCTTATTTTGAAGTGACAGGTCGGTGGTAGATGTGGTGTAAATCACTTAAAATAGATCAGCCATGATTTGATTATCAAATGTACTTGTTTATGGTGTTGGTGTTGTTTACTTGTTGTTTGCTGCTGTAACTGGCAGCACAGGGTTGCTGGGAAGTCCAAAGTTTGACACGCAATAATCGACTTTTCTATCTAGATTTTGAGATGAAATCACAAACAAGTAAAAAAATCTGGCCAGAGCCACAGTAGCTGTCCTGAAGTGACTCACCCAGCAGTGTGGTACACAGTCTAGCTTTGCAGAGGACTTTGCAGTGTAAGGAGTGTAAAGAGGATTGGCGATACAATCTTTGTTAATAATGCCAAGAGAAATTTGCTCAGTTCGTGTTCAGAGTTCAGCAAAACTGACATAAACCTGGTGAGGACTGCTACAATATAGTATCAGAATGAAGCACTGCAAGCCTGGCACAGGAAAACAGTGATCCTGATGAATATCCAAGGAGAGAGTTTCTGAAGACTGAAAGTGTTAATGCAACCAAACAGTTGTCAGAAGAATGACACGAAATCTCTCCAGAAATGTGTGTAACACAGGTTTCCTCAGTGCAGAGGAGGCTGCCAAATTAAAAATAAAAGCCTTGCATGTCGGTATTTATAGATGATCAATTCCTATTGTGGAGTCTATTAAGTGATTTAACTTTACAGGAGAACAATTGTTGTGCAACTAGGAAGTAATATTTGAGAATTCATCCAATTTTAGTAATTGAAATTATTGACAGAAGGGAGCAGTTAGGGCATGTCGTGGTGGTTAGTACTGTTACCTCACGGCACAAAGGTTTTTAGTGCTCCTGTGTCTGCACACACATCCATGGGTTAGCTAAACTGGCCATATGTGTGAATGTGAGCATGAATGGTTGTCTGTCTCTGTGACAGACTGGCGACTTGTCCAGGATGTACCCTGCCTCTTGCCCAGTGACAGCTGGGATGATGACCTGTGAGGGGTGATGGTGTAGGCTCCAGCTGCCCTACAACCCTGAATTGAATACGTGGAAGAAAATGAATGGACTAGCATGGTTTTGGATAAATATTAAAAAAAAAATGTTGAAGAAAAGATCATTCACCACACGACCCAGTAAACATAACTGGGTATATATGTAATGTATATAAAAATATTGGACACAGTTTAAATGAAGTGTTCATTTGTGGCTCTTGCATTCTGAACTATAAGATAATATGAGGTTTTCAGCCATTCAGCCAGGTTTTTCTCTTGGTATTAATGGTTGGAGTTTCACCCGAAACAATTATACTTTAAGACGTGAGCTGCCAGTTCTCTTTCTGATATTAGCCACAGATATTCACCCAGTGTAAATTTTGCCACAGGAGCTCCCTGAAGGACACTGCAGGATGTGTATTCACATCAGTTGGAAATGACCACTGACCCAGATGGGGTATGACAGCAACCGTCTGCTAGCTTGAATATAAATGGAATACACTGAAGTGCTGTTTGGCAGCACATCAGTGTATTCTATACTTGAAGCAGAGTCTGGGGAGGAGGGGGACGACTCGGCGGTAAAGCCACTGATATAGTTAAACAGGCATTTGGGTTGGGTGAGATTTTCCCTCAGTTCATGAAGGCTCTAGATGCTGTAGGGCCGTCCTGGCTGACACATCTCTGCAATGTATGCGTGGACTAGTTCCGGGTGGGTGGGAAGCTGACCAAGGGCTGTCTTTTAACACTAGTTCCGTTGATGGTGTTTATAGAATATCTAGCCAGAGGTGGAGGGTCTCTTCTTTGATGGCCTCAGGATTTCACATTTACTGTCTGGGACAAGTTACTGTCCCAGGTGGAGGAGTTTAAGTATCTTTGGGTTTTGTTCATGAGTAAGGGGAGAGTGGAACATGAGATTGACGGATGGATTGGGCTGGTGTCCACTGCGATGTGGTCACTGTACCAGTCTGCTGTGGTAAAGACAGAGCTGAGCATGAAAGTGAAGCTGTCGATTTACTGGTCAATCTACGTTCCTGCCCTCGCCTGTGGTCATGATCTCTGAGTAGTGACTGAAAGAATGAGATCTTGGATACAAGCAGCAGAAATGAGATTCCTGTTTCCCAGTTGAGGCAGGTCGGGCATCTAGGAAGCCTTCTAGACCAGCGGTCCCCAACCCCCGGGCCTTGGACCGGTACCGGTCCGTGAGTCGTTTGGTACCGGGCCGCGAGAGTTGAGGCTCAGGTGTGAAATGTATGGTTTTCAGGGATTTTATCGGTTTTCAGCGTTATTTTGTTTTCGTTTTTATCGTTAACTCGGTTTTCCTGGGTCTTTTCACGTGTGTTATGAATAAATCTTCTTTTTTTCGGTACCGGTGCTAGTTTTATTTTGTTGTATTAATCCGCGACACCTTAAAGGCCGGTCCGTGAAAATAATGTCGGGCATAAACCGGTCCGTGGCGCAAAAAAGGTTGGGGACCGCTGTTCTAGACTCCTCCTAGGCGAGGTATTCTGTGCATACCTCACCTAGGAAAGAGGAGGCCCTGGCCAAGACAAAGGACTCACTGGTGAGATTGTGTCTCTTGGCTGGCTTGGAAATTCTCAGTGTCTCCCCCCCCGACTGAGCTGGCGGAGGTGGTGGGGGTGAGGGAAGTCTAAGCAATCTGTTGAAAATTTTTCCTGTTTATCTACAGTGCATAATTTGGAACAGGAATGCTGTAGGTGACAGTCTTTCCTGTGTTTTTTTCCCCCAAATTATCTGCTGCTGGTAATATGAAACACTTGGTGTTTTCAGTGGATTTTCACACTTAAGTCAGACAAATCGCTCAGAACAGCTGATGTGAACGCTCTCCTGATGCTTTCAGAATTCAGAATATTTTCTGAATGTGTTCATCGTCATGTTTCAGGGCTTGTAGTCCCGTCACACTCCCCCCCCCATTATGCCTCCCGGCTATGTGTGTTTGGATGACTGTCACTCGGTGCCCACTTAAAAGAATGTGACTGTGTGAAGGGGCGTAGCCCACAGAGGCTCAGCGGGAGCCGAGTTGATCCTGACCTGAACTGACCTTCTCACAGACACAGAGAAAAAAAAAAAGTAGGATTTCATTCACATGTCAGCAGCCTTTTTATCCACTGAAAAACAAAATACTCAATGACAACAGCATTGCTTTACATCTTTAGATCAATATGTTGTTTTTAAATTCATACAGAACAGAAATGATCGTATATTCTTTCTGTATTAATGTATAAATTACCACAGCTGGATTGTCTCGACCTTCCACTCGCTTTACCGTCCTCTTTGAAGTCTGCCTGCTCTGTCTTACATTCGATCCAAGCAATATCACTGCACTATCCATGCATGAACACAGTATTGTAAATAAACAGTGGTCTTGTTAGGCTTCAATGGAGCTGATTGATGAATTATTCAGCTGTATTAATTGTGACTCTGAGCTAGGGCAGCTCATGTAAATGAAGATGTGTCTCCATCTAGTGGCTAGCTGGGATAAGAACAGAAAAGATGGTTTGAGTGTTTAAAATATAAGAAATAGGAAATGAATTGTTCGTAGCGCTGGTACATTAATGATTTCAGCCACAGAGGATCCTCAGTAAGATACTGTTGTTTTCTTTTTAGTTCTTCCCTGATCATCGTCTCTGCTAGGATGAAATTACTCAACGTGGACAAGCTCAGCTGTTTTCTGTGTACAGTTGTATGTTAAAGTTTTGTATAAAGTAGCTTTTCAGTGATGAGTTATGATCAGCTTATTATTATTATTATTATTAATAATAATAATAATAATAATAATAATAATAATAATAATAATAATAATAATAATCAGAGGACTTAATTCGTTTTTCTATGGTGCTGTGCAAAATTCTTGAGCAATCCCTTGTTTCCTTATGTTTTTCTCCATTGCTTGCTTCTTGACTGCTTTTTTTAACTTGTGAATCATTCAAGCATAAATACAACACTTATTCACCGAATGAGTTAGTAGTGACAAAGAGCCAGGTTTAAATTGTATCTTTGCTTAACAGCCTGTGGCAGAAACACATCAATTGTTCCCATTTCTTTAGTTGAATCTGTGAAATTGCCAAAGGCAGCATAGTTTGATGGACACAAAATAGTATTTTTGCACCAATGAGGTAATTCCTAAAGAGCTATTAGCTAAAACGTTATTTTCATATTTGCACAGTGTGATTTGCAGTGTCCCTAAAATAAAATTGAGGAAACTTGACAAGCGGCGGAACAAAGAAGACGTGGCAGACCTAAAACTATATTTGTAGGAGAGGAACAGTAACTGAAAGTCATGGTCTTAAGAAACAGGAAAAAATCCAGCAGTGGCAAAGGCCTGACACAGGACCTGAGAGACGAATGCAGTCCTTCAGTTGATCCATCTACTGTTTATTGAAGCCTCATCAGAAGTAATGGAGGATGTCGACAAGCCGTTGTTAAGGAAGGGAAATTAAGGATGGCTTAATTTATGACACATTACGCAAGAACAAATCAATAACAACAGGTCTTTTTGAGTGATGAATCCAAATTGAAATCATTGTTTATATGCACAGTGGAGGTCAGGAGTGTCTGCAGCCATCTTTAAAACATTTTTTATTTTACATCTGTGTATTTACACTTTTCAGCACCTGAATGAATTTGAGGAGCTGCTGTGAAAGCTTGCTTGTTAAGAATTCACTTGTGATGCTGCTGCTGCTAAAAGATTTTGTGGCTCTTATCACACACCGCTGTGCAGCCGTGTTCTCTTTCCGCTGAGTTTGCAGAGACCTTTCATCTGCTAAAGTGAGAGGGCTGACGGCTCCATGTGTTCAACATGACTAAGAGTTAAATACTGAACTTAAATATTTTTTTTGTTTTATTTTTTTTTGTATTACGCTCTAAAATCATACTTTTCCTTCAGAAGACAAGATCAGGACAGATTGTGCTTTGACCTCGAAATAAATACAAATATACATTAAGGAGGAGGTTCATAGAGCAGTTGGGGGTGTCCCTTCCTCTAAAATGACAAGTCAAGGTCAGGAACGGGGTGAAAGGGCATGGGAAGTGAATTGTATTCATTCATAAATATGCAGCAACTTAAACTTGGATGTTTGCATGCAGATTATTTATATTTTTGGTTTAATTTTATTTCCAGTAACCACAGTTATTGATTTTCTGTCTTTGTCTTGCTGCACACGTTTTTTTTTTTCTTCTTTTTTTAGTGTATTATTTCTGTGCTTTGCCTTTGAAGCTGCTATAACTGTGTGCCCAGCGATCTATGTGACCTGTAATTGGAATCAGCCTCGCTTGCAGCACATTAGCTGGCCCTGGCTCAACGTCCAAGGCTTTCAGCAGATCAATAAAGAGACAATGGACAGAAAGAAAGGGAGAGAAATCAACCCTGTAGCGTGCGCTGATGAGAGTGAGAGAGCGAGACTGTTTGTGTGATGAGGAAGTGGCTTTTTGCCCCGAAGAGAACGGAAGAAAGAAATAAGGGACAAGAGAAGACTGACTTTCCCAGCGTAGCCCTAACAGAAAGAGTCTGTAGCCATCAAGGAAGTGGCTGGATAGCATTTGTGGGGAGGGGAGGGGCGGCTGTAGAGGGAGGGCAGACCTCATCGACTGAGGTGGAACAGTGGCCACACACACACACACAAAGACAGACGCACACACACATATATAGAGCACACACAAACACCAGGAAGCCCAGCAGAGGAAGGGGGTGGGGTTGAGTAGGCGGGGTCCTCTCTCTTTCTGTCTTTCGGTGTCCAGACGACTTGATCTAAAGGGAAAACACTGATGTGTCCAGGCAGGCCCCGTAGAAGGAGATAGGAGGCAGAAAAGAGGAGAGAAGGAGGTGAAAGAAAGGAAAGGAAAGACAGAACCATGGAGGAGGAAGAGGAGGAGGTGCTGTGCTACTTGGACAGGGTTCTGGAGGAGGAGGAGGAGGAGTCTGAATATGGAGATGGGGAGCTGGAGCCCATCACTACGACACATAGGCAGTTCAAGGTGAGGCATGAGCTGGAGAGGAGCTGGATGCAGAGGAAAAAGCGCACGCACACACACACATACAAACACACACACACGAACATACACATACGTACACACTTTTGCAATACTGCCTTTCAAAATGGAAAATCCCAGTCAGTGTATTGGTGTGTTTGTGGCGTGACGTGTGCTTCTTCTCAGAGCCATCTGTGCTGCAAAAGTGTGTGTGTGTGTGTGTGTGTGTGTGTGTGTGTGTGTGTGTAAGAGTGTGAGAGTGACAGCCATTGGTGTGTCAGTGTGGCCCGATGAGGTAGCGGCTCTGCAGCGCATGCACGGTGCTGCTGCTTTTTAAAGCCGGCCGCTTTCTGTTTCTCATGCTAACTTCTGTGTTTGTGCGCCTCTGTGTGTACTCCTCCCTGCAGATGAACTGATAAAAAGCAGAGCTACTTTAAACTTTCTCTGCCCATTCAAGATATCAGCTCTTTTATCAGAGGGCAGAGGGCAACGCAGGGAAGCACGCAGTGTTTGTCTGTGTGAAAAGCCTAGTTGTGACTCACAGAGCAGGTTGCTGTGGGGAAAAAAAAAATCACCTCATGGATTCCTCGTCTTGCCCTCTCGCCACACAGTAGCTCTTTGTACACAGCAGAGGGAAAATATTCCTTTTTCCTGTCTTTTTTTTTCCCGTTGAGTTATGACTTATTTGTTACTTAAAAAATGAACTGAATATTTCTGCAACGTTTTGGTTAGTCAAAAGGACAGGACACCTTTTGTAGGTTATGATGTCATATTTTAGACCTCAGCTATTCTGAGATATCATTTTAATAAGAACGCAGTGACTGGAGACACTCTCGGTGTTTAAAATAAATGTTGACCAGCAGTAATTCACATCACATCAAAGATTTTTCTCTTAGTTAAGTGTGTCTCATTTCTGGCTTTAGTTTTGAGCTTTAGGTTCTTTTAAAAGAATACGAGCAAAGAGAAAGGCTCAGAGGATTAAACTAAACAGATTTCTGGCCACATGCTGCATTAATCCCTCATATTAACGTAAATGCAAGTAAGTGTCAGTAAGGACTTCCCTGACAGTTTATTTAACCAACAGAAAAATGATCAATAGAAATCATCCCTGCCTCTCGGACTGATTTACTTTTTACTGTCACGGTTAGCTGAGGAAAAACTGCCAATGTGTGACAGGCCTCAAAATAGGCCCTTTGCAGTCATCACATCGCAAGTGTTTGTTATCTTTATAGTCTTCAGCTTTCTTAATAAAGCAGCACGTGTAAATGGCATATACTATAACACATACGGTAAATACTAAACCTTGATGTGCAGTATAATTTCCTGCCTGAGGGATAACATCAGTGTTGGAATGTGCATCTCAGCCGTGATTGGGTTAAATGATGAGGTCATGCCTCCTTCCTCGTCTTGCTGGGCAGTCCTGGAGTGCTGATATCATTGTAAGGACTTGGTGGAATTAATAATTAATCTCTGGTCTCACAGCTGTTCTTTGGCCTTCTTTAAGGCACACATGTCGTATTTAAATGCCAATTTCTGGAGTTTATCGGTATTTATCTCTTCAGTAAAGGAAAAATGTCAATACAGCAATATACCTAACCAGCTACACTGATAAGGTATGCAATACAATTCAATTCAATTTTATTTATATAGCGCCAAATCACAACAACAGTCGCCTCAAGGCGCTTTATATTGTAAGGTAGACCCTACAATAATACATACAGAGAAGAAACCCAACAATCATATGACCCCTCTATGAGCAAGCAGTTTGGCAACAGTGGGAAGGAAAAACTCCCTTTTAACAGGAAGAAACCTCCAGAAGAACCAGGCTCATGGAGGTGCGGCCATCTGCTGCGACCTGTTGGGGTGAGAGAAGAAAGACAGGATGAAGGACATGCTGTGGAAGAAAGCGAGAGACTAATAACAAGTGTGATTCAGCAGAGAGGTCTATTAACACATGTTGAGTGAGAAAGGTGACTGAAAAGGAAAAACTCAATGCATCATGGGAGTCCCCCAGCAGTCTACACCTATTGCATCATAATTAAAGGAGGATTCGGGGTCACCTGATCCAGCCCTAACTATATGCTTTAGCAAAAAGGAAAGTTTTAAGCCTAATCTTGAAAGTAGAGATAGTGTCTGTCTCCAAAATCCAAACTGGAAGCTGGTTCCACAGAAGAGGGGCCTGAAAACTGAAGGCTCTCCCTCCCATTCTACTTTTAAATACTCTAGGAACAACAAGTAGGCCTGCAGTGCGAGAGCGACGTGCTCTAATGGGGTGATATGGTACTAAAAGGTTATTAAGATACGATACAATGCAATATACCTTAGATAACTTAAAAGTAAAGAAAAATATCTTTAAAAAACATATTTTTAAAGTGAATGGATTTATCTTAATTGTCGCTTCTAAATGAATGATTCTGTGTGAGTGTGAACAGTTGTCTGCCTCTGTGATAGTGTAGTGACAGACTGGCAACCTGTCCAGGGTGTACCCTGCCTCTCGTCCTGTGGTAGCTGGGATAGGCTTCAGCCCCCTGCATGGGCTACCCTAATTTGTCTTAGTGGAAGAGAATTGCTGGATGGATGGCTGAATATGAAATTAACATACAAAACAGAGCATATGTCCATACGCTAATCAAACTTGTCGCATACTTTTGCGAGTCTGGCGTCACTAAAACCACTGCTGTTGTTATGCTGCTGGCTAACCAGATGAAACTCATGAACCCCCCTCCTTTCCTTTCTCATAGTACGTGTTCCGATCATTACTGGTGAACTGCTGCGGAATTAAAGCAATTCGAAATTTGAAAGTGAAACTTTGAAACATTTTTCTGTTTGATACACCTGTGCACTCCACAGTCCAGTATACAAAACCATAATTCCTTTTCAAATATTTTTACTTCACCTACACAGATATTGTGACATTTTGATTGTCACGCAAGTATCATCTACCACAGAGTCACTGTATCACTATGCCATTGTTGTGTATTGCGTTATTATCAGGAGTAACTATACGATTTCCACTGGCCAAATCATAAAATGTGGAGCAGGGCAGTCCTTTATGACAAGGGAACGGCCAAAAGTGAGAATAATGTGAAGAAAGATGAAGTCTTCTATGTTCATGTTGGAAGTCCCTCTTTTGAAACCTGGTAATTTTGCTCTAATTATAAGTTCCCACAAAATGTAAACAGTACACTATGAGTGTGCCTTGGTCTGTGTTTCTCAGACATCAATAGGATGTTGACTTCCCCGACGTTGACGTCAAAATGCAACAGTTGCCTGGAGTCATCACAAATAGTTTTACAGAGGAAATGAGATACTTAGATGTTTTCATAAGATTTCTAATAGGTTGCGCATTCTTTTACGCTTACGACTGTTTGTATCAATCTTGTGTTTACCTGATGTGACTGTTCCACTGGCGAATAAAAGCATATTACAGCCAGGTCTGTTTTATCCTGCAGGGAGACATCGAGAAAGGACTGGAGATGAAGAGACTGGTGCTGTCTGGATTCCTGGCCAGCGAGGAGATCTACATTAACCAGCTGGAGGCCCTGCTACTGGTGAGACACTCAGACAAAGACAGACAAGAAACAGAAACAATGTAACAAGGCTCATATAACCGCGTGAACATTGGAGTGCTGCTGCTGCTGTAGGCATTGGTGTGAGCTGTGAAACTATCAGAACACTATTAGTGGTCGATGGCCACACTTAAAGCAGGACCACAGATGCTGCACTTTACTGCAACGCTAACCAACCACACTTCCTCATGCTAAGTCGCTATGTCTCACAGGCTGCTGATCCGGCCACATGTTCTACTTTGGCCAATATATAGTCAGATAGATGCCCCCCACACACACACGCGCTTTAATTAGTCAGTAAGAGCAAATGATTGCACTAACACTTGCTGAAATCTGGTCAAGCTCTCAGTTCCTTCCCTTTGAGCTCTTGGTGACAACACAACGACTCATCTCGCAGATCCACCAATAAAAAGTTTGTTCCTCTCCTCCTCCACTTCCTCAGTCATTCAGAGGAGGTCTAAAACAGGCACTGGGGCCGTTTGTTTTTATGTCTTTTTTTTTTTCTTTCAGCAGAATAATACACTTGCTCCAAACAGAATAGTCACATCTTACTCTCTGGCTGCATCCCTGGAAACCCGGTGTTTCAAAATACTGGATTCTTTCAACATCAGACAGCTTAATAAGCTGGTCTGATCCCCCCTGCTGCCAGGTTTCATACACTGGGTCTTCACATTCTGGGCCTAAGAGAGAGAAATGTTTCTTTATCTGGAAATGTATCATAATCATATTCCACGTCTCCAGGGTATTTGAAACAATAACATTATTCTGAACTTCTTGACTGGATTTTGTTTTTAAATCTAAGAATATTTTGTAGAGTTTGTAAATGTAATGATTTTATTTATTTGTTTGTTTTTGTAAGACAACCAAGTAACAAGACGATTCCAATCAATCCTGTACTGTATTGGTTCATTTACACTTACTGGGAAGTAGATCACAAGAGAGTCTCTCTTTCCTATTTTCTTGATATAAACATGGGTTCATTAAAAATGTTTAAACATCACCTCAGCTGCTCCAGCTGATTTGATATATGATGACTATTATTTTCCACCAAGGAGATGAAATTTAGGACCACTAGTCTCCAAATCCTTTCTGGTTAAATCTAATGAGGAATTTTCAGCCGACTGCTTTTGCCGTCTTACATAGACTAGGACAGACATATTGATTGTCGGTGCTTTTAAAAATAATCCAACCTGTCTCATGTGCCTTAATACAGTAGGAGGGTGACTCATGATTAGCCCTAGAGAGCTGACGTAAAAAGCCTTTCTGTTTGCACTGTAATTCAGAGCCATCCTCCCCACGCATGCCCAACATGACCACTCTACACATCACTATGATTAACTGAGTTGGCCTGCAATCTGCCCGAGTACAAACAACACAAAGGAGAAGACTGTCACCCAGATGAAAAGAGGCTCAGATTACATACTTATCACAGAGTGACGCATTTATACGTTCCCTTTCTGGCACTGGTCCTAATAGGTCCTTTTTGTTGGCCTGATCAGATGTTAGGGATGATTTTAACACATTTTCTGTGTTCATCAATCTCATACTTTATATATGACTAATTTGTTTGGCAGCCCCCCTTATTACCTGAGTCTCCTGTCTCTCCAGCCCATGCGACCCCTGAAAGCAACAGCCACGACCTCTCAGCCTGTCCTGACCATCCAGCAGGTAGAGACCATCTTCTACAAAATCCAGGACATCTTCGAGATCCACAAAGAGTTCTACGACGCCCTCCTACCCAGCATCCAGCAGTGGGACGAGAAGGTCACCGTGGGACATTTGTTCCAGAAGCTGGTGAGTCTGACGTGGGTGACGCAAATGACAGTGTGCGGATCTTTTATTTCGCTCTCCGTCATTTGCAGGGTACATGTAAATGGCTGTTAAACGGAGAATTGTCAGGCTTCTCACTGTTTGTACTTTGTGAATCACTTGTCTGAATTAGACTCAGTGTGCGTAAGTGACTGGCGCGTGCCCCCGCGACTGTGGCCTGGGCGCATTAGCAGAAAAGTTGCAGCTTCTGAACTATCACGCTGTCATACTTGCAGTGGATTAAACAGGTGCTTTCAGTACATAATGGAACAGCGGCACTGTAACGTGCATGTAAATGTGCCTGTGTGTGGAATTAGACGGTTTCCAGGCCTCGGCTCGTCACTGAGTGGGTTAGAGCGGTGTATTGTCAGATTTGCAGTGGATAATATGATTTGAAGAGACGCGTAACGCCACGTATGTACATATGCTGGACAATGTTTTCTTGGTGGAATAAAATTAATCTGTATATAAGGTGTGAAAAGGCTGAGGCACCCGTCAGTAATGATTTAGTTGGGTGGACCAGTTTTAATGTTTTGGGAACACAAGCTGTGGAGTGGCTGGTATCATTGAAATATACACCTGCACAGTTTGTACCGATCCTTCATTGTGAGTGTACCCACTGTGGGCAGACAGGTGGTAACACTGTGGTTTGTAATTTTCCTTGACTGGAAACTCTGCGAGAGCACCAACTGTCTTTAGAAAAGCGGGAGCAGAAAGCTTTAAGTTTATTTTAGCTGCTGGTAACAACAGGGCTTTGCTCTAAAGCTGGGAGCCTTGGACACAAGAAGTCAACAAAACCAAGTATATACTGGATCCTGCTTTTCAGTCCTGTTACTGTAATACAGCCTCATTTTAGACTGCGATCAGTCATTACGTATCAGCATCAGAGGTCAAGTTTTCTGAAAATCTATTGAAAACAAAAATGTGACATAAGGTTTTAAAAGTGGTACCATGGATGCAGCTGCTAAAAATCTTGCTCAAGTTTGAATCCCGGTGACCTTAATCTTAATGTCAGAGGTCAACTTTTCAGAAAATCACCTAGGATTTTTAAAGTTATACCATCGGTGCATCTACTAGAAAGAGGTTAATTCATTAAGATCCGATGTGTGATTTAAGAGTTGCTTTAACGTTCTTGATCAGTGTATATATGCGTTTATCACACTGTTGGATGTATGTGTTCACATACCAGCCCCTTTGGTTTCACCCCACAGCTAAGTGAGAACTTTGTTTTCCTTACCTTTTCATGGTGTCATTTTGAGGAACCTGGTAAGGTCATTCTAATTAAAAACACAGCTCTTCAGGGAGTAGATCTCATTTTCAGTCTTGGTTTTCAGGTACTTTTTGATGTAAGCAACTGTTATTCACCATGACTTAATCAGACGTGTGAAACTCAGCGTTTGTTTGTGATGAAGAAAACGTTAAATAGACTTTAAGAGTTTTTACTTCGCCCATGTATAGGACATTTTTAAAGCTTGGATATTAATAATAATATTTCATTAACAGCTTGATGTTTATCTTTATGATTAAAACATTTGATGAAGCACTTTAATTAATAAGAGGAAATGATGAATATTCAGACATGAAAGTATGTTGGTGTTAGTGAAAGATTTAACAGGAGAGAAAATGAGCACAGTTTTGATACAGTTGTTTAAACTCTTATGAGTTTAAGTACTTCTATTCAACAGACCCCTCCTCACTGTGGACGGCCAGCGCTAAGCGGCACCTATTAGTGTAGTCATCAGCTCCCATCTGTGGTGTGTATTTGTGCGTACATGAATATGTCGTGTTTCAGCAAAACATTAGTCAGAGTGGCTGTGTGAGAGTGCAGATGGCAGTTTAATTAGCTGGTCTGCTCCCTGCTGCTCCTCGTCAGCAGTATGGGTGCCACTGGAGCAACAAGGACAGGCAGGGTTACAGAAAACAGGCCGAGACGGGGATAAAGACCTGCTACAGGTCCAAGTTTGTTTTTCACCTTTCTCAGACGAGAGAAAGGCTTAGCTATAGCCTGTGTCTGCAAGGGATGCATTTGTCTGAGCGAATTATTAAAGTCCTAGTCGCTCTAGAGGCACAAAGTAGGAGAGGTTCAATTTAGTGTGGATGCGGTGCTGATAAAAACAGTACCACAACTCCATCTTTTACACAGTAGTCACTATTAACTATGTATAGTGCAGCCACATAATAATGTTTTTAATCATATATTTGCTGATGGATTTTAGTAGCTGGTTATTTTCACAGCAACTGAAGCTTACTCAAATTCGGCACATGCATTAAGTATTGCAGCCAGGCTCAGTTGTAGCTTTAGAGAATTTAAATTAAGCCTAATTGAAATTTGAGCAAACCTGAAAAAATACAAGCAAAGCTAGTTTCCCCATTATGTTGGGCATTCACCCTCGTGTTTAACACCTCAGACAATATCAAAGATGTACCTGTCTAACATGGTTTCACCCGATGTTTTTAAAGTCCCAATTTGTAAAACCTCAAGTTAGTGTCTCTGCCATCACTTTCTTGGCTGCAAAAAAACTAGGTGTAACAAAGTGCAAGTTTAACTGTGAAACCACACGCTAATGACGTGTGATTGATAACTCGTTAGCCAATGAGCGTGCGTTTTCATACCACAAGTATTCTTCTATTTTAAAACATGGTACGACCAAGATTTTCAATTCAGACTTATTTATCATATTTATTACTTATAATATTACTTGATGGTGTATTTCTTTCTTTCAGCATGACTTAAAATGAGTGACTGAGTCCTTAAATTCACCAGAAAATTTGCAGATGTCAAGACAGAAATATGTTTTGCTATAGATTTCTATGGGACCAGAAATCTTTTTTTTTTTTTTTTTTTTTTTTTTTTTCTTCAACCATAGATATCACCATACAATATCCTCAGATAGAAAACAAGTCTAAGATAATTTTGGATTTACTTAATTCTTCTGACCAGGAAGCTACATGCAAGTTTTATACTGCCTGTTGCTAGCATGCTAATTGAGAGTTATGAATGTAACTAAGGTTTTGTGAATTTTGGATGAACGTCTCTTGCGGTCAGAAATAATAGAATAAAACTATGAAGGCAAATAGAACAGCTTTAGATCAGGCAGATAAGCATTTTACCATTGTCAGTAGTAGACTTTAGCATGCTAACACTCTATCACCTTGTAGAGTAGTAGCATTAGCATACTATTAGCATTAAGTATACCTTCATAGGTTTTTTTTTTCTTGTCCTTAGACTTATTTCTACATTATTATAATTTATTTAGGAAAGAATAGTAGGAAGAGGGTAATACAGTGTTGGCTACCTTAAAGAAAGTAGATAAAACTTATACAATTGTTAGATAATTAGAATTTTTTACGTGAGGTCAAGAGCATGTGGTTCAAAAGTTGTCTGCTATATTGAATATGAGACAAACACTGATTTCTAGGGGAAAATGTCTATTCCCCAACTGGTTGTTAGTGCTTTGTGGAGGTTATTTGCTCTCCATGGGTGAAATCTGTTAGAAAGAAGATGCCGTACCAAAAACTTCCAAGTAATTGCTTTGGTTGTAAGCAGTTCCCTTTAGTTTTTCATGTCTGTCTGCAAATACTTGCTAACTTCTAGCCGAGCAGTAGTGAAATGTTAAGAAATGCCTCAGCGCTGTAGCCAACATGTTTCAAAAGATGCAACTTTTATTTTGGAGGAAAACTCAAGAGTTGGCAGTTCGTCTTGTAATCGAAAGGTTGCCGGTTCGAGCCCCGGCTCGGACAGTGTCGGTCGTTGTGTCCTTGGGCAAGACACTTCACCTACCGCCTACTGGTGATGGCCAGAGGGGCCGATGGCGCGATATGGCAGCCTCGCTTCTGTCAGTCTGCCCCAGGGCAGCTGTGGCTACAACTGTAGCTGCCTCTACCAGTGTGTGAATGTGAGAGTGAATGAATAGTGGAATTGTAAAGCGCTTTGAGGGTCTCAAAAAGCGCTATATAAATGCAATCCATTATTATTATTATTTCCAGTTTTATTGTAGCTCAGAGAGTAGCTGGACAGCGTTTGTGGACAAGTCCAATCAAACTATGAACCCAGTGACCAAAGCAGTCACTTTAATTGAGAAAAAGGTGGTCGACTGGGGGGGTCACTGGCTGGTTGGCTTTAGGACTTTAGACCAGTCATTTCCCCAGCGACTACATCAACCTCTAGCAAGTGCTCACAACTGGTTGGGGAATACCCATTTCTAGGCCTGTGTGGCTGGTGCCTTATTCACATGATTCTACAGTGTCACCACGATTGTCACAAAATGGCAGCCAACTTAACGCCATGTGGTTTGTGGTCACGTGTTAGCAAAACCTCAAAAGTGGTTGCACCATTTTAGTGTGAGTGTTGTGGCTGACTTGATGGTACTCTGCACACACCTGTGCACAACTGACTGAAGAAGGAAGATTTTATCTTGGTGATAGAGGAAACTGTGGGCCACTGTAGAAAACGGAGGACGTTGCACATATTGATGGACAATCTAATTGTGGAGTTGGGATTTTTAAACATAAAGAAAAAAGGTCTGCAAGCAGTGTGCTCGTATTTGGCATTGTTTGGAAAAGAACAAGACATATTGTTTGGTTACTGATGTCATATAATATTAAAGTTTTCATTCACTACATATGGTTCTTTTGCTGCTGTTGATCTTTGTTGCTTATAGCTGATCACTTGCTGTGCTTTAAAAGAGTGGCGAGTGCTCTGAAAACATTCACTACAGTGTTTAGTTGAGGGTTCGTGTTGCTCTCAAAGCTGCATGCAATTTTTAAAAAAAGGCACCTCTAAGCTGGCAAACGTGTCCATGTGGGTTTAAATAGTCCGTAGGCTCTTCTACCAGCTGAAAAGTCTCTCTCCTGTGTTTCTTCATGTTCTACTTCCCCCGTTCACTTTCAAACACGACCTGTTGTTTTCTGTCCTGCCACTTTGACCTGTGATTTTTGTTTTCTAAAGCGTGGGCGTTTTGTCTGGACTGTGACTGACGCCGCTTTCATACTGAACTCATGAAATCTCATAACGTCATTCTGCTTGGTTTGTTCTTTCCAGCCAAGCTGCCAAATCTCCATCTTTGGAAATTCAGCTATGACACACCGTGGTTTCTCTTTTCCATCCACAGTTTTGGTTTGACATAAAATAGTCTCCAGTTATAAATAGACGATCCACACGTGGTGATATTTGTTTCACTCATCTGTAGTCAGTGTCACACATTACGTGGTTTGACGGTTTTGTCACATCGCATATTTGTGTCCTGATGTTTCCCTCCATCGATTGTTGCTATAACATGTTTCGAATGCCGCATGAGGCCGCACACTTCCCTCACGTCTTTGCTTTTGAGCCCAACTTTCTACTTCTCACTCCGGAGGGAAGAGGAATGAGAGGAAATGAAAATAAGAGGACATGGAGTTTAAGGACAAAAGTCTTACTCATGCACTCTATTCAGCTGAATCCAATCTCATTGCTTTAATAGGATGCAGTCAGCTCTTCAGCCTAGGCATTCAAGCATAGCTGTAGCAGGATGCATATTCATGCACTGCTGGTCTGCAGCTTGTGTTACAATGCACATACAGTGCTGCAGAGAGGGGCTGTTAATGAAAGAGAAGAGGATAGAGAGGGAGAGGGACTCAATCAGGAGGGACTGCAAAGCGCTGCTAGTGAAGTGGCTTTATGGGAATGTGATCAGACTATATGTGTTGACTCAATGAATTTAAATTGAATTGGAAGTGATCATTTAAGGTGAATGCAAAGTAGGGCTTGCTGAATTTTATTTTAGTTGCCATCAGTGCAATGACATGCTTGTGTTGACTTCCCGAGTCTCCGGAGTTCATTTAACAATTTGAATAAAATGAGAGAAGACTAAATGCCATCATCGTTGTCTTAGTTTGCCTCACACCTTCTCGTTGTTGTTTCCTGAACGTCTTTGCTTCTGCTTTCCTTCAGGCCAGCCAGCTGGGCGTGTATAAGGCCTTTGTGGACAACTACAAGGTGGCGCTGGAGACGGCAGAGAAATGCAGCCAAGCCAACACCCAGTTCCAGAAGATATCTGAGGTGAGTTCAACCTCCATGATTTTAAACAACGTGTAACAAGAGAACTTTTAAATAGCAAACATGTCATTTTGTTGCTATGTACTGCATTTTAACATCAGCATATCAAACTTAGCGCAGTAATAATAAGGATCCATCAAACCTCCCCTTCACTGGTCTTAAGGGTCTTAAGCCATTATATGAATTCTCTTCAGTGAAGAGAACAGGAGAACAAATACATGACGACACAAACCAGCCGAGTCGAAACGTCCTCTTTTTGGCAGGAAACAGCAGTGTTTATGGGAAATGTGGTCTTATTTTGAGGAACCGTTGTTGAAAACACAGTTAAGAGGTATTTGTGTTCAAATGTGCTTGGGACAGCACTTAGCCAGCAAGCGCATTAGGTAACAGAAAGATGAGAGGTTACATTCACAGAAAAAACATCCAGGCTAGTCTGAGTTTACTGTACGGTACAACTACACGCACTTGAAGCGCAGAGAATATTTTGAGCGTTTAGAACAAAAGAGTGTGTGTATTTGGGGAGGTGCGGATTGCTGGGAAGGTGTCAGTGATGTTAATTAGCTGAAAATGTTTGTGGCAGAAGTGACTGAGGTAACACAACCTCTCATGCCCCTTGTTTACATGCTAGCTTTTCACGCCTTAGGTCAACACAGGATATAGTTATAGATTGTTCCTTATTGTTAGGTGTGTTCAACAAAGATCGAGAGGCAAAGACATTACAGTAAAGGAAAGTGCTTACAGAATCTAACTATGATTATCCATCTTCATCATCCTTTAAGGAGCATGGGCATCTTTGATTTTTAAGCATCAGACTTTCCACTCCCTGTTATCTTATACACCAGCAAAGGGTACATCTTTCACCATCTTACGATGCTGTGATTGCAGCCATTCCCCAACTCTCTGTGAATGGTACTCATAGCCAATGATCAAATCTTTGATCAGTGGTCATTTGCATATTAATGATCAAGAAACGGACCTTTTCAGTCATTATACAAATATACCGTTCCTCCCGTCCAGATGAGTCAAATCAGCTTTTTGGGACCTGCTGTAGAGGTTTGTTGGTGGTATTATTTACTTAAAGGGAAACTTGTGAAAGTTCCCGTGCCCAGTCTTTTTCAGCTGTCTCAGTTGGATGCACTGATCCTGTACTTCCATTAGTTCAGCCTCAGCCAAGCAAGTGCAGCACAATCCTGTGAGTGTGCACAATTAATTAAATTGATTATTCCACTCTTTTATTTCTTTCAGAACCTCAAAGTAAAAGGTCCTAAAGACTCCAAAGACTGTACAACAACTAGTTCAATGGAGGGTAAGTTGGTGTTTGCTTGTATCTCTATGCATGTGTGTGTGTGTGTCTGTCTAGGCTGGATTGCTGTTTTAAGATTCCAGCCCTGCCTCTTCTTCTTGTGTATGCAGTGGTGAGCTCTGGGAGGCAAACTGGTGCATGTGTGAGTCTGCTCTCTCTCTCTCCCTCTCTCTCTGTGCCTGAGAAAGGAGGCAGTGGAGCAGGAGTGTAGAGTGAGGAGAGGAGAAGAGGGATATGGAGGTGCTTCTGGTCCTCAGACTGTGTTGTAACTGCACATACGGTAACGACTGCATGTTATGAGCTTCCCGCTTTTTGACGTCGGGTATCTGTTAGGACATCTACAGCTTTTACGGCGCTTATGATAGACTGTGTGGAGGCAGTTATTAATTAGCTGTCAGTCTGACGTTTGGACTTTTGTGCTCATGCTTGCTGAGGAATTTTGCTTTTTCTGAACATTTGCATGCCTGTGATGAGCTTTTTGAGTGATGAGCCTCTGGAGTGTGGTGTTCACTCAGGCTGTCATACGCGACTGTCTTTCGATCATATAGAACATACAATAGAGAGCATCTTCAAAATGTATCTGTCTGTTTACAAGCTGGGCACGTTTAGTCTGTATAAGGACTGCTGGCCCCAGGCTGCTCCTCGTACAGAATACTTATCTCAAGAGGATCGGAACAAGTGGTGTGTGTGTGTGTGTGTGTGTGAGAGAGGTTGTCTATTGCGGTACGTGCCTGTACTCTGCTGGCGCCTTGGTAACTTCGGCCGTTTTGGGGATTGCGTTCAGTTTGGTGGGTAGAGCTGTACACAGTCATTAGCAGATAAGATGAGTAGACTGTGCGACTGTCGGGCTGAGAGTGGCTGGGTGAGTGTTCATTTGTATGTCAGATTTCAGTGGCATGTACCTGTGAAGTGTCTGTTAATTTATGCATTGCAGATGAGGAATAATCAACCTGTCCCAGTTGTTTTATTCTTTCTTTTCTCATCATTCCTGTTTTAGATGATTTTAAAATGATGTCTTTGGTTTTCTGTAGTTTCACATGGCTGCTATGTGTCATGAAACTAGTCTCATATGCCCTTAACAATTAGGGTGTGTCAATACCCAAGGCACTTCCTTTGATTGCTGTTTATATTACAGTACATTAATTACCTGGTGGGTCAGCCGAGGGGTTTCTCTACCTTAACTTTGCAACAAATGCCTCCTCTATCTACTCTCTTTGTTTCTTTTATTATTTTCCCCTTGTTTCTTTTCTCTGCTCCATCAGCTTTTTTTTTTCTTTCCAAAGTATTTAACAGGATCTCAGCTACAGTAAATGGCTGATAGGTTGATAGAAACACAAATACCTGCTCAAACAAGAATCTGACATGTTTTAAATGTAAATGGGGACTCATGTCCTACACAATGACCATTTTCTCACTTTCTCTTAATCCTTCTTTATTTCCTTCTGTGTTATCAGTTCTGTCCTGTCCTTCTCACCCTCTTTCACAGGCTTATGGTTGGCATTGGTAGCTGAGAGTTTTGCCAAAATACTGAGGCCTGAAACCTGGCAGTCCTAACTGAGGACTAAAAGTCCTGTCAAACACTTCGCCCACATGGTCAAGCACCTCGTTAGCACCTCGTTAGCAAAGATTAACTATTTGTCCATCAGCCAAGTCATCAAGGCGACCTTGGAAAAACGACCAGTCAGGCACGCCTCACTGGGACAGGACATCGACTTCCAATAATCCCCCTCTCTCTATCTGATTCTCATTCTCTCTTTGTGTCTTCATCCTCCCTCGTCCTGACTTTTGACTAGACTTTTAACTCGGTCCTTGTCTGTAAAATACATCCAAGTCAGATACTCCACATGATGTGGAGTCAAAAAGTGATGACGCTTAATCCTGCGTTCGGAGAGAACTTGAGTAGATTTCTGTCTACATTAGCATTCAGGTGGCAATCCTTAATCTGTCTTTGTATTCAGGAGAGTAACTTCATTATTCAAATCTCTTGTATATAATTATTATGTTTGCATGGTTGAAAAACTAGAGGAAAACGAGACGAGAAAAAGAAAGAAGTAAAGTTTGAGATCTCTGAGCTTCCTTGATAGGTTCAAGACTATTAAGGATGAACCTATCTTGCATAGTATTGCAAAGAGACTTGACTTGACTCTAAAGCAGTAAAATGTGATCTTGAGTTTAAAAAAGCCTTTGATTGAAACTTGTAATGTTAAAAAAAAAAAATTCTGGTTGCATGCTTTGCCGATGGCTTTGATGACTTTTTATTTAACCCCAAAATAATCAAAATGTGTCTAATTTTTCATAGTTTCCTGATAAATGAGTCTTAATCATTGATCAACTGTGATATTTAAATGTGCAATACTGGTATATGACGAATACTATACAGTCTGAATATTATTGGTTCAGACCGACTCGGATTGATTGCAACGTCGGTCCGTGTTTATAAATTAGATCACAGTTACCTGCAAACCTTTGCTAATCTGTGTGAAAGTGACTGCAGTCGAGTTGTAACAATTGTTGGAGACAGGTTGCTTCCCACCATGTGACCTGTGCAGTCGCCCTGTGATCCAAGGAGTTGGACGGTGTCACATGTTTTAGCTCCAGCTATACTTTGCGTTTTGCGGTTATTAGGAAGTATTATCATGCTAACATGCTACACTGCATGTTAGCATGCTAGCATTAGCTTTTAGCTCAGATATTGTTTTGTCATGCGACACAACATATGGCACAAAAAATACAGCAGCTTACTTACACAAAATGTACAAAACCTGGCACTTGTGCTTAAGTACTTATACTCAAGTCATCCTGAAGTCATCTAATCCTCCCTGCATTGAAATGAATACAAAACTGCCAACATACCGCACACACAGACACACACACAACAACTTAGATATTCACTGCCCTTGCAGTCAATACAGGCTCTGTAGTAAATCCTCCTGGAGGTATCAGTATTGGTTCACTGATCCATGACCCTCAGTGGAGGCGGCATTAATTACCAAACGTTGGAGAAACTTCAAAGAGCAACTGCAAGTCCCTCTCAAAGTCCCTCTATACACTTCATGTGGGCCAGTGTATATTTTAAAAGCAGAGGGTGTGTGTAGAGCGTTAACATGACGTGTTTCATCAGTAGATCTGATAATAGTCACTGTAAGTTTCTGCTCTCATGCTAATTTCGTAAGTCGCAGGCAGAGGTGTGGCGGAAAGACTAAACACTTAAAAGCATCTGAGTGACAGAACAACGCTGTACATATAAAGAGAGCGTTATTGAATGCTTTAAATAGATAAAGTTTAAAATTCAAATAGAAGTGTAGCTTTGCCTGTAGATCTCTGTGGGAGCAGAGCACAGTCAGTGTGGGGCAAGCTTGCCTGCATACAGAAGACACATCAGTCCTCTCTGTTTCACTGGGCCAGCTTTTCTTCTTCACTTTAGAAATAAGCTGCTTTAACTCTGATGTTCTCACTTGAATAAATGGAGATTAGCATGATCAATAAGTGGAATTGTTTCAGATAATTTCACAATGTTTATGACCTAGTGGGAATTTTTTTTTAATTGCATTCGCTCAGTTTCTAGATCATGAGCAGAGGGGTGTTACCGTGCTTTATCGAATGTGTAGTGTGATATTATATTTGCTATTTTGAGACCTTGAGGTAATTTAGGCATTTCCTTACATGACTTGTTTGCTTCTTCTTTGTCTCCTCTTAGAGGTTCTCGTGTCTGCCATCTTTCCTCCTGCGTATCTCCTCACTGTGATTTGTTTTTCTTTTATTTCTCTCCATCCTTCACTCTGCCCTGTCTGTGGGAGTGTGTCACAGAGAGCTGTCATGTATGTCGGCTGCTGCTGTTCACACCACCTTAGCAGCAAAGCCTTCCCCAGGGAATCTAGCCAAGTGCGGTGATACAGGCTTAAACTCTGACTGAGAGGCACTGAGGGTGGCATGTTGGCAGGAGGCAGTCTTATTGCACTTTTTATAGATGCATCCGTCTGCATGTGTTGTTTGTGTTTGCTTTTATTTCCAAGTCTGAATATGTACAACTGTTAAACTGATGAACAACAGTAGCACAAACCTTTGCTGCCCCCATATTGAAATCAGTGTTTTACTTGACCCCCCCTACAAGGCTATTTATGATCAAGTGTTTTTCTTGCTTCAGCAGTGCTTCAGGCAGGAACCTCGTCGTCATTAGGCTTTAATGTTAACCTAAGAATCATCAGCAGTCAGACTGTAAGAGTAACCAAAGTGGACATTTTTGTCCTCGTGTGAGCGGTGAAACTGTGACCTACTGTGTGTGTCTGCATGTATTGATTTGCCTGTAAGCAACACTGACTCAGAGCCCTCCTCTTCTCTCTCCCACAGCTCTCCTTTACAAGCCGATTGACCGTGTTACCAGAAGCACCCTGGTTCTTCATGTGAGTACACAGCTTGCACTTGCATGGCTTTCAAGGATCAGCTGAATCTAAAGCTGTTCTGGCAGAAATGTCTTACTTCTAGTGTTTTAGGGTGGAGAAAAGACTGAGAACTGTGTCAAGATAAAAAAACAAAAAATAATATTGGAGCAGATTGCAAACACATCCCTGAGATTAAAAAGACGTGCAAGAATTAAGCCTAAAGCCTGCTTTTTGATGTTTATCGCTGAGTCCTCTCAGTCTAAATCAGCCTACCTCCTTGGAAGAGAAATAATGGTGTCGAAAGTGCCAGCGAAGCAAAGCAGAGATCTCTGGATGTGTCCAGTGTGGTCGTTGTAGTGTAATGCATGAACAGGTTTGCATGAAAGCTGACAGTAAGATGCTCTGTGCATCCAGCATGAGCATGTGTGTCATGTTCTTGTCACGTATGCAAACAAACAGAAGAAAATTGGTTGATGTTAATCTGGGAGGAAAGTAAGAAAAAGTATCTTTGACAGAAAAAACCGAGAAACAAGATTGTTTTAGTGTTTGTAAGAAGTCTGTGTTTGTGCAGCGCGATGACGTTTTCGAAGAGAAGATGAAACTAAATCTGAATCTCTGCTCACAAAGGTCAGTTGCTTTGTGGTAAATACATTTTTGGATGATTGAATGTACTTTCACAGGATTTGCTGAAACACACTCCAAAGGACCACCCGGACTTCCCCCTCCTGCAGGACGCTCTGCGGATTTCTCAGAACTTCCTCTCCTCCATCAATGAGGAGATTGACCCTCGCAGGACTGCTGTTACTACACCCAAGGGCGAGGTTTGTGTGTGTGTTCTTACAACACGTCTTGTCAACTATAGAGAACTTACGTTCATATCTTTAGAACATTTGTCTTCACTTTTCCTCTCATATGAAATACTATTAGGTACTTTGAGAAAACTATAATAAATGGTTGCATTGCTTTAAAACTCCAAAAGGAACATTTAAGTTAAAAACAAAGACATGCACGTCTCTGTAAAGCAAACGGTAATATATATGTTAATTTAGTAAGTCAACTTATTAATCCACAATCTCAACGATGTTTCGATTCACAACAACAGTTAACACAGAGTTCTGTTACAGGCGCGTCAGCTGGTGAAGGATGGCTTCCTGGTGGAGGTGTCGGAAAGCTCCAGGAAGCTACGGCACGTCTTCCTCTTCACCGATCTGCTGCTCTGTGCCAAGATGAAAAAGACGGCTGTGGGGTGAGTCCACCTTCATCCTCTTACAGTGTGAAAAGCTGTGAGCGCGATTATCGTTAACGTCACCCCCCCATCCCCATTCCCATCTGAAAAATGCTAAAATGATGTGCGAAAGCCAGAAAGTGGAACAGAGACGGGGCGTGGATGGTGCGGCACAGGAGTCGCTTATTAATTCTCGGGGCAGAGAAAAATGCAGGGTGACACGGCTCTGTCACAGAGTTTTCTTTTGAAGCAG
This sequence comes from Perissodus microlepis, assembly GCF_051167445.1. Lineage (NCBI taxonomy): Eukaryota > Metazoa > Chordata > Actinopteri > Cichliformes > Cichlidae > Perissodus > Perissodus microlepis. The sequence goes on from NC_140470.1 coordinate 10,769,856, forward strand.
ACTGTAGGTATATTCATTCGAGGCTTAAGCAGCTTTGGGCGGTGATGGCCTCTTTCTTTCATTTGCTTCCTGTCACAGCAACGTACTTTCATTAAATCTTCAAATGTGCACAGATGTAGTGAAGGGAAATAATTCAAAATCACCCAGCCACTGATCTAAAGTTCCAAAACTCTGAGCGAGTCAGCTCAACAACTTCTAAATGATGAGACTCAGTCTGGATAAAACGTGTGCTATTTCAAAAATTTCCATTGAAGAGCACAAGCCTCTAAATGGAGGGCGTCAGCGATGTTTTTACATATAAATTTCACGGTGTCACTTCACTCTGTCCACCTTGCACAGTTTAGGATGTTAAGCTACGTTAAATAAGCTACATTTTATAAATTGATAGAAATGCCAGTGTTAACATAAACATTTATCTGCTTCATAACAATGCATTTTATTATTTAGCTTAAGGCTCATAAAGCTTGTTGAACTGGGTTCTGCCTCTTTAAATATCCACGCTTTTTCGTCCTCTCTGTGTTTCTGCCCGTGTGTCGTGCAGTTTTCCTTCCACATCAGCTCATCAAACCCGGCGTGCAACAGAAAGGATCACTTCGGAAAGACGCTCTCCCTCTCTGATTCCAGCTGTGGCTAACACAGTGGTGTTTGAAGCGTCAGTAACAAAGAGAAAGACTCGCAGGCATTTTTGTCTGTATTGTTTTGAGCAGTGCAGCAGAGTAGCAGATCTACACGCAGGACAGAGTTATGCTAAATGTGTGAATAATAAAAACATTTTAAAAAAGAAGACAAAAGGTGTAAGTAAAAAAACTGAAGGTGTTGTGTTTCAGGGTGCAAGCTGAGCACGGGTTAAAGTAAAGAGAGGTGACAGAAAAAGATCGCTCATGTTTGTGTTTGTGTGCGCTGCTGCGTGTCAATCTTTGACACATGTCAGTAGATCGAGGGTCACGCTTACAGCACCGACTCGCCTCCCCTTCGTCTGATTGGTGCCTGCTTTGGTTGACATTCGCCGTTTCTCTGTGTCAATTGCAGCCGCCCTTCACTTGGAGGAACACATAGTGTTGCCATAACTACCAAACCTGTAAATGGGGCTATTATATGATCTGGGTTGTTATCTCAGTGTGCTGCCTACAGCCTACGCGCTTACACACAGAACAGAGCAACCATCCAGAAACTCAATCACCTTGACTTTAGTCACTGAGGATTATTATTATTATTTTAGAATGAGTCAGATTTACGATTGCCCGCTGCACGTTCTGCACCTTGGATAATTCATCATTTCTTTATATATGCACCACCTTTGCTGTCTGGCATTAAAGAACCACATGATTTGATATGGTAATTCATTCATTTCCTTCTCAGTCATGTATCAAACCTAGCTCCACCCCCTTTTCTTTGTGTTTCTCTAAGTCTGTGTCAGAGTCTGATTAGAACAGAAACAAATCGGTGGTCTGTAACATAAAAGGACTTCCCGAAAGACCCAAGAGCGCGTAAACAAGAAGGGCTTGATAATGGAGTGGGTGGGTGGGGCAGAAGATCAGGGGACCATAATCTGCAGCGGGAGGATGTAAAATTAATGTACTTCGTTAATAAAGAAATGACAAAGTCCTTCTGGTGGGAGCTGATTGCATCACTGCGAAAGCTTTGAATGGGAACATGAGACTAAACACGAAGCAAGAGTCCTTCGTCGACATGGCTGAACAAATCTTTGAAGTTCCAGTTAAAGTGCACGCCTGAAAAAAACGAGTGCAGTAAATAAAGTAGATAAACTGTGTTTCGAGTAGCTGCTGCACTGAGATCAGTAAAATCTCATTTGTCATTTTACGCGTGTTCCCTGTTTTGCTCAAGGACATTTTAACATGCAGGCCAGAGAAGCCAGAGTATTGAACCACTCCCAGTCCACAGTGGCTCCACCTTTCAGGTGGTTGTAGTGGTGTAAGTGCAACGTGCAGAGGAGAATATCACAGAAATGAGAACATTAAAACTGAGTTTGATTGCTTGATTTGATTGTATAAATAAATGCACAAGTTTTATATGTAGAACGCTGGTAGTGTTAACACATGCTTGTTTAGTGTGGATTCATTGTGACGTCAAGCTGCTTAAACTAGCCGTCTGATGAAGGTATTATGTCGTCGATGAGTCGACTGTGCAGCACTCAGAAATGTTAATTAAAATCTCATTAGAGACGGTGCACATTAGTGTCCTCAGCCCATGTGGAAATAATGTTGTGCATTCATCATTTTTATTAATGTGACTTTGAATGAGTGACTTTGCTATAAAGAAATGAGGTCAAATGAGCACACGTTTGAATAGAAAAGTGTAACATTTGTTAGTGTGGCTTCAAATTGTAAACCGGTTTGCTTCGGTTTTGTGCGTCCATTCAGTTCAGTCATGATTAAAAAAGAGAAAATATATTTTTTTTAATATTTTGACTAATTCTGTTTCATTTCTTCCATTTCCATTCTTGCATCCTCCCATCCTCTCCCTGCAGTCGCCATCAGCAGTATGAGTGCAAGTGGTACATCCCTCTAGCGGACTTAACTTTCCAAACCCTGGACGACTCGGACACTTGCCCGAGCATCCAGGTCCTGCCAGAGCACGAGATTGAGGAGATCAAGATCAAGATCTCGGTCTTAAAGAATGAGATACAGAAAGAGAAGGTAATCCTTTTTCCTGGCATTTGGAGCCCAATTCAATGTATTCGTGAGGCTTACAATGGCTTATTCGGCCATCTTGGGTTTAATTTTGAGATGATCCAGGATTAAAGAATAAAGGGGCAAATTCAGGGTTTGGAGCCCAGTTCTAGACAGCTTTAGAGTAAGAAAAGTTGCTGGTCCTGTTATGAATAACAGGAGCTTTTTGATGTTCATCTTTAAATTCTAACATATGCATAAAACAAATACATTTGAGGCCAAGAGCCACACAATTAGGAGAACTTGGTTATTTTAAAAGGAGCTTCTTTTAGTTTTAATCATCAGCTAAATTCTTTTTATTTAAGAAATAAAAATAAATAAGAAGTAAATCAGAAGTTCGGTGTCATATCAAAGCTTTGTGACCCTTTACTTCATTTTTTATTATGGCCTACGCAGACTTTACTAAATGAATTGTGACTATTGTGTGAGTGAATACAAGCAGCAAAACAAGTCCAAGTATGAATAATAAACATCCTGAAACTGAGGACAGCTGCCTTTTCCTTGAGTATGAGTGGCAAAAGTGCTGATCCAGATTTAAACTGTGACTTGTGTGTGCCACGGTATGAGTCTGTTTTGTTTAGCACATGCTGAAATGCTCAGTTGTCGTTTCGAGGTTGAAATAAAAGATGTTACAAGTACACAGTAATCCACCCCCGCAGCCATAACTGCGTTTAAAGGCTTCAGGAGCGCAGAGTTCCTGTTATTCCCCTCTCATGGCGTTAAAACTCGCCCACCCGGAGCACAGTGAGTGACCACGGCTGGTATGTGGAGTCGCAGGAGGCGAATGCTGGGAGAGATCAAGCTGATTGTATCCAGGCAGGCTCTGACTCACCGCTTCCTGGTGAGGGTTGGGGCTGTGTATGAATTTGTTTTCCTCCAATAACGTCAAGAAACTGCTCCATGAATTATATATAAAGACTCTCACAGTATGGGGCTTGCTTTAAGCAGCTTATATACACTTTGCTGGAAAATATGAAAGATTTCAATAAGGCAACGCTGAGTAGTCCTCACTTTAAAGTTCAGTTTGTATGTTGTTAAAAATATAGACGATGGGTGGTTTGATTTTTGTCATGACGTACAGAAGAGAAGCAAAAGAAATCCAACTCATTAATAATAGAAATTCTGGTGTTATTGAAAGATCTTCACTTGAACAGCTAATGAATTTTACGTAGCCACCTCCAACCAAACACAACCAGACAGGGTTGGGTCTAAAACCTAAGAGGTCCTACAAGTGTGATCACTGCAACCGCTTTGCAGATGTAACAGAAACCACTAATCAGCTGCAGTTTAATCTTTCACGCCCCGCTTTTCATACGAAGAGGCGACAATAGAAACCTAACCAAAGACAGGCCACCAAATCTCTTGGTTTAAATGAGGAACTAGATTTTACTGCATATGTTTTTCTTCTTTGTGCGTTACTCTCTTGTTCTCTGTAACTGGTGCACTGCCTTATGATTATCATGCTCTGGTTAAATTTAAACTCGACAAACACTGAGGGACAAAAGGGCACCAGCTTCTGACGTCTTCATACGTTCACACCCTGTTTAGCCACTAAACTTGTTCAGATTTACCAATCCGTGTTGTTAGGTAACCAATACTGGAATATGACACTTTGGAGGTGGAAGTTTGGTGTTACGTCTCTGTGAAACTCCCTGACGGAGACTTGTCTGCGTTGGAGGCTTTTTGTTTTTGTAGGCTAAACATGACTGTGCCGTACAAATAAAGATGTTTTAACTGTCAGTCACGTTGTCATTAAAATAACTTAATGAGATCCATAAAGCTGACTGTACACTCAGTGTGACTGTCTTTTTTTCCATCATGTCAGGCGTCTGCTACATCTGCTTCATTCTGTTTGTTAATGGAAAAATACAATTCTAGCTGAAGTAGCTCCAGATATTTAGTCTCACAGTAAAACCCAATGATCAATGAAATGGATACAAAAGGAAATCAGTCTTATAACTTAGAGCAAGGGCCCTCAAAGTCAGATCATATCTCCCCCCCATCACCCACCCCCCACCTTGCACCTCGACCCTCATTTTGTAAGTCACACTGAATCTAAAAATATAAGCGTCTTCTGTATGTGTCGAGACCTGAGATGAGTCCTGTCCGTGTCCTTGTGCAGAAAGCGCCGAAGGGTCAGAGCCGCGTGGAGCGTCTCAGGAAGAAGATGAACGAGCAGGAGTCCTGGTTGCTCCTGCACTCCCCCACCATCCCCTTTCGCATCCACAACAAACATGGAAAGGTATTCTGCCCATTCTTAATCTGTTACTGGCTCCATTTGTGTCACTGCACTGTGCAGGTTTCACCACTAGAGGGACACATTTTACTTTCAAAGAGTTTGCTGTTACAGATTTAAAGTTTGAATCCCCCAAAACAGCATCAGAGCATTTCCCATCATTTCGATTGATGTGTGCTAGTGAGGATTTTTTCCAGCTATTTTGGTTGTAATTGCTAACTGTGTGTGTGTAGAGCTACCTGTTCCTGCTATCCTCTGACTACGAGAGGTCAGAGTGGAGGGAAAGCATTCAGAAACTCCAAAAGAAAGGTACGATTGTGTTCACTTTTCAAACACTGCTCCACAGAAACATAAAGGTTTGACCCCCACCTCCCTATATGATGTTTATGATATTTATTTCCTTTCTTTTTCTTCCAGACCTCCAGTCATGCGTGTTAAGTTCTGTAGAGCTCCAAGTATTGACCAGCTCTTGTTTCAAACTCCGAACGGTCCACAACATTCCTGTCACCGGCAACAAAGACGGTAAGAAACACGAGCAGGATCATTTTTGTCTCCCTCTCCCTCTTCCCTCTGCTTTGAATTTAACTTCACACAAAAGTGCCTGTTACACTCTGAGCACTAAAAAGCCACATAATAAGTTAGGGGGGCCTTGCAGGAGATAAATTTAGGCTACAATATGTTTCTCATCTAGCTTGGAGCAGTCAGTGCCGCGCAGTGTGTCGGTGGCGTGCTCGCAGCTTCTATATGTTTGTTTTTTCCTCCCGATCTCCTCATTGCAGCCACTCTCAGAGTCTGAGGGGAGGGGGGGTGACATTAAAGCCATCTGGTCCATCTACTCTGATCTGCTCAGATGGCAAGAGGGTCTCTCACACACAAAGACAATACACTTTTGATGATACGCTCTTACACTGAAAGGCCCGCTGTCCTGATGTTTTTGTGTCGCGTTTCCTTTCTGTGCATTAGAATCTCTGTGTTTGATGTCCAATAGATTTAAAGTCATTTTCAGAGGGATTTTAGTTTTGTATTTTCAAAGTAGTCAGCAGAATGACAAGTGACACTTAAGTGGTAGCATATTTTTTGGTGTGCTTTACCCCACCCCCCCCAAACGAGGTGTTTTATTTGAGTGCAACTGAACTTTATGTCTGATTCTGTTTTTTTATTTAACATTTAACACGGCATCAGGCTGTCAAAATAACAGATAAGTAAGTCAGACGTGACAGTACATAACACCACACATGGATACACAACATGACATACAGACAGATTACTGTTAAAAATGCATTTGCACCACTTGACATGGTTTTAATAAGAGAATTAACTCTGTTTGCTTTCCCTAAACGAGTTCTTCTCACTGCTTTGGTGGACTTTTCCTTACATGTTATCTTCCTGCTGCTTTCTGTGAGAGCTTACTGAGATTCCTGTGTTTTAAATCAGACTTCAACTCCTGCGTTGTCTTAGACTTTTGACCTGCTCCTCATTACGAAGCTAGAATAAACACACACACACACACACACCTTCATCCTGACATGTAATGCAGGGTGCACAGCAGGGGTTTAAATGGAGACCAGCTGGTGGAGGAATGTCTCTCATACTTAAGAGGATGGATGACTTAAATACTCACTCTTTCATTTGACTCCATTGAATAATCATCAGTTATCACATATTAGTTCATGGTTTTCCATTGAGCATAATAGATAGAAAGGGCAGTCGGTCTGCTATGATGCTGAACCTATGAACCGACTCTCTGTGAAACTCCCCTGTTAGTTATATAAAACACACACGCACAGTTAACCCCGAGGGCTGACTGCTCTCCTCTCAGCTGCCTACAGTGGAGCTCACAGCAGTCCTGCTGCCCTCCACCCTAGTTTATTTACCAGGAAGCAGCCGGGCTTCACAGGCCTCAACCAAAGCAGGACTGTATCCTCTTCATGTTTCTGTCGGCGGTACAAAGAAGGGTGTATGGGCTGGCCAAAAAAAAAAAAAGAGGTCCACCCACGATCTCTATTCGAAGGCCAGCTCAGTTTCGATAACAGACGTCTGTGCACTGCTAATGTGTGGTCTGATGCCAATCTGACAAAAGGCTGTAATAACGGTTAATTTTCTTTCAGATCTTCCAATAGTTGTTTCCTCAGCCGTTTCCCTGATTTCATTTTATTCTGTTTTTTTCTGAAGTCATGTGAAGTTTAATCTGTCTCTTCTCAAATGTTGATAACTGACTGCTGGAGGGAATGAGAACCAAACCACTCAAATGAATGATTAAAAACAATAAGAATGTAATCTCCAGTTCGGACCACCCAAGAAAGGATACAAAAACCCACTAGGGTTCCCACTAATCTGCCCCACTGAGCGATTTTAGTTTGAATGGATCTGGATGTGGCGACACACGCTTTAACAGTGAACTTTCAAACTTCACGCATATTTGAACGGTTCATTTTACCTCGATGAATACCACTAATTCATGAGCCGACAGAGGGGAAAAGGTGCTCTAAATGGCCACGTGAGCTGACCCGCTTCCAGCGAAGGGAAAGAGACTCGTTCACAAAAAGCTGAAAGAACATGTAGCATTAAAGTCCTGCTGTTGGAAACAACAGAAGCAAGTTTAGTGTCAGTGCCAGTAAACGAGTCTGCAACAGATAGAAAATAATACCATAGCTGTCAGTGATAATAAAGACTAACAGCCTGCACACAGGTGCAAAATAGGGTAAGCTCGAGAGAGAGAGAGAGAGAGAGAGAGAGAGAGAGCTAGTATCATCATTAGCATTTAGTGATCAGGCAGTACAGAAAAAAAAAACGTACGAGATGTAGCAGAAATGAAATGAAACCTGCTGGTAGAGCTCATGCTCCATGAGACGAGTTCCTTTTCCTTTGTTTCTTTCTCTCACCGTTTATCTTTTTTCTTTACATTATCATCGCAGAGATAATGGCAGGAAGCCAGAGTATCATACATTTTATAGTTTGCAGTGACTTCTGATTACCCTGCTGATTTTTGTGCACGGACTCCCATATGTGCACCCGTGCTGCTCTAACTCCTCTGTGTGCTTGTTTTCCAGATGAGGAGACTCCTGGCCTGTACGGCTTTCTGCATGTGATTGTCCACTCTGCCAAAGGATTCGAGCAGTCAGCCAGTAAGTCTGCCAGAAACAGCTTCTTTTTTTTTTTCCCTCTAACTGCACTTGTGCGCACACTCTGGCTCAGCATCTGCTTACACATAGCGGCTGCGCATATACTTGTCTGCCAGCAAAACACATGACCCAGTCAATCATCACAGCCGGCACATACAGTTTCCATCATCACATGGCCAAGATGCAAAGGAAGGAAAAATCAAGAGAGAGAGTGAGAGAATGAGGTTGTCTCAGAGGAAGTGTTGAAGCCAAAGTGGGATTCCTGTGGTTGTTTTCGTTAAGCAGACATCACAAGTGACAAAGATGCTGAAGGCACATTGAAAAGGATCAACGTCAAAATCACAAACAGCAGCATTCAGAAGTGGACAGCTGGCAATTGTAATACCACTCGTCTTTGTTCACACACTATGTTATTGCCTTACCTTGCACAAATGTTTCTTTGTATAGCTGTGTGCGTGTGTATGCGTGTGTGTTATCTACCGAGCTTGACGTTGGCTGAACCTCCACAAAGGCTGTTTCAGATGTGTCAGCGGTGGACAGCTGGTGCTCACCGTGCTTGAGCACCGTGCCCCGTGTTGCTCAAGCACCAGTTCAAATATCGAATATCAGGAGAAGAGATGGAGAAATGATTTCCTCAGTTACCATGACAGCCTTCAGTGCTGGCCCACAAGAATTTCCCAGTTAATGGATTGGAAAGCACTCTCTCCTGAAAGCCTGTTTGATCCTCAATGGAGCGCAGAGAGCTAAAGGCTTTATGGAGTGTGTGTGTGTGTGTGTGTGTGTGTGTGTGGAAGCAACTTTGGTTGTTTCACTGATACAGTTTTGATGTCAGTATCTCCAGTGGAGCGTACAGACCCAGGGTGGGGCATGCAAGCCATGGAGGCATGGAGGATGTGCTGGACTTGTTTGGGACCATCATGATGATGATGATGAACACTATGATAAGGGAGGTTTACGGGGATGCCGTGAGAGAAGTGCTGACCTTAATGATATATAACACTACTGTTACACAGACAAGTGCTCTAAATGAGGACAAGAGTCAAATGATTAATTATCAGATTTAATTATTGGAGTTAAAGTGAAGCTTCAGCCATCCATAACTTATATCTGATTTCATTCATTCGTACAGGTCCTCTAATGTGTTTACACATGTTTAAGTCCTTTTACTTGTGGTAGATAAATGGGTGGGTGGTCACTGTTTATATGTGTGTGTGTGTGTGTGAGTCACTGAAGTAAATTTAACTACTATACCTGATGATGTATTTCCAGTGGCATGTGTTCATTATTCATATTTTATTTTGTAAGGTTTATTGCTGTGATTTCAGGATTAGGCAATCTCGTCAGTATGGTTATACCGATCTTTTAATACTTATATTGGAATTCAATTCTGATAGGTTACCCCAAAAGTCTAGTTTTGAACTGCTGTGGGTTCTGAGTCTCCATGTAAACAAAAACACCTTTAAATGTAGGGACTGTGACTAGTAAAGGGAGGGAGGTGACTGATATGATGGAGAGAAGGAATGAGCCGTTTGGAGGGAGAGGGTGAGATGGAGGCAAATGATTCGCTGTGGTGACCCCTAAAGGAAGCAGTCGAAAAAAGAAGAATGAGGAAAGTGTAGTGTCTGCTATCATACTCTGCCCTGCAAAACAAAAACAGTCACATGCTCCAAAATCTCCCCAGATCGCCTGTAACATTCGAGTCCCTAATAAACTTTGGCAATGTCACAACGTTTGTTTCCATTCAGAGTTTTGCATTGATGATGGGAGAACATGAAGTCTTACATAATACATCCCAAAAAATCTCAATGGGGTTGAGGTCTGGACTCTGCGGTGGCCAGTGCATGTGAGAAAATGAGGTCTCCTTAACCACTCTTTCACAATTTGAGCGCGATGAAACTTGTATTGTGTTCTTGAAATATTCCTGTACTGTCAGAGGATAAAGATGAAAAAATCTGGTCATGCAGTATATCCAGGTGAAGCTGGACCTGACCAACCGAAGCACCCCACATCAAAATACATCCCCCACAGACTTACATAGTAGAAGAAGGCATGATGGATGCATCATTTCATCCACCTCTCTTCTTGTCGTCCATCAGTCTGGAGCGGGGTTCATTTTATAGAAAAAGCTTAACTGCACTAAAGGTTAAGTGATCAATTCAGCAACAACAGTTTTATTTAATTTGAAAGTTCAACAAAAGAAATCAAATAATAGCTCAAATTAAATAAACCCTTAGTAATATAATACACCCCTTTTATAGTGAATATGTCTGACTAACATCAGGACGGTACATCTTTGCCAATTGCTTCCTATAGCTTTTTTTAATATTCATGTTTAGTTTTTAAAACCTGTCCAGCATCGGCACAGTTTCTCTGGGGTTTCAAACGCATACAGAGATCATTGAGACACACTGTATTCCTCTGCTTGTAGAATTTCCTCCAATACCACAAATGACGAAAATTACAAAGCCCCCTCCAGATGTAGCTTAACGATGGGATTCGGTTTGTGTACAGGTTTTGCGTGGCAATGTTCCAGCCTGTGTTAAAGCTTAAGTGCGGTTCCAGTTGCGTTGTCGGTACTCTTCTTTATCGTCTCTGGCATTTCAGATTTCAATGTGCGAGGATTTTGCAGCAATTTCCTCTTTTGCATAATCGTGTGTGCGCATGTGGTTTCTGTTATTGCAAATGGTGATTATTTTCATATTAGAATGGAAATGTGTAATGATCTGAAACAGCAGTCATTATTCACTGTGTCAGGTTAAGTGGGCACTGAATGCTCCACAGTAGGCTTTCTCTTTCCCCCTCCTTTTTTTTTTTTAAATCAAAAAAATCAAGTAAGCATGTAGTCAAAGATTTTACTGAAGCTGTTATTTATGCCACAACAATCTTCCCCCAGTGGGAAAGGGCTTGGAAGCGCAGCCCAGGGCAAAGTTAGTCAAACTGGGTCACAGAGGGAAAAGCTGGGAGTTGAGCATCTCCCAAAAACTCAGATAGAAAAAAAAATCTATGGAAATACTGACCTAGATGAGAAGAAAAAAACATGTCATGTCATTTTATTCTTGCTTTATTTTCATTTGTTTGTATGTGTGAGTGTTCGCATGTCGTTCCCTTCAAAAAGATGCAACAGTTAGCTCAATACACACCTATAGAACTGCACTTTCTGCATAGGGTGGGGGCACAGATCCACATTAGAAGATGAGAGAAAGGTGCATTTTAAAATTTTATTTTATGGTCAATGCACAGTTAAAGCACCTACTTGGCATTTTTTAAATTTTTGTTTCGTTTTGACGTTTTTGCTTTTCGACGTTTTTCCTGTAAGGCTCAAATTCAAACCACTGCTGAAAGTGTTCACACGTTCTCAAGACTGTATTTCTGTGTAATCCAATCCAGCCATGGCTGCATGTATTCTCAGTCGCTCTATGTCAGGCTTTTATTAGTTTTCTTCTTCTGGGTTCTGTTTAAACAGTTGAATTATGGCATTTCCCTGCTTATTATGTTTTGTAGTCTGAGAAGAATATTTTGTCCTGAAGCAGCGGTTTTGGTGACTGCGATCTGTAGCTGCTGAGACACTAGTTAGTTGAACTGATTATCACGCGTCTCCTGATTCTGTGAACCAACAGTTTGAACCAGCATTCGGCGCAGCCTCGGGCAAAGATTAGCCTGCTGTATAAGAACATACGCGCCCCATAAGGGCTACAGCCCACAGCTAATTGAGATGGAAAAGGATGGTATCCATTAACCCTGTATTTAGGGGTCAGAGACCCCATGCTGACCAATAAATCCCCCTCATACTCTGAGCCTGGTGGCGACCTGCCAGAAAAATGAAAACTCCAGGCCTCTTTTAGTCTGTCCTACTTCTCAAAGCCCTCTTGGATCCACTGTGAGGACACAAAGACCTCTCAAAATATGCTCTCCATGGCCTTGTTTGAATTTTAGGTCTGGGCACATAAACCCATTTCAGCTGGAGAGGAAATCAACTTCCAGAGAAAACTGGGAGCTGCTCAGGACTATGAATACGCTTCTCTACTCCAGGGCTAGATGAAACGAAGAGGATTAAATCACATTAGAGTTGCACACAAAGAACCGATTGAATCGCTCATTGCAACCATCAGAATGTTGCCGCCTCTTTAATGAAGCAGACTGTGACAGGTAGTTTAAGGATTTTTCCAGATGTCAAATCAGAAGTGACAGCCGTGAGCTGTTATGCTTCCGTACATAGCGGAAGCGTGCAATAACTGCTTCGTGTTTTTTTTAAATATCCCCCAGATGGTCGCACTGAATTCCCCTTCATTGAACTTCCCTCGTACCACCACCGCTAATCTCTTCCTAACTGGGAGTGATTATGGCAAAACCTTTTAGGATGCTGAGAAAACAAACAAAGGGGGAATAAAACCAGATGGGACGACATTCCTTTATACTGTACGCTCCTTTTTATCCTATAGATACATGTGCATGTTTTCTCCAATCGCAGCTCATCCAGGTGATCTGGTTGGTATCCTCTCATAACCCGGCTCATGTCAGGCTCTTAAATCTTGTGATCGTGATGATGACTTTGCTTTTGACTTTTTTTTTTTGCTTAAATTAATGTATTTTTTATTTTATTGCATATGTAATTAAACCCACTCCCCTGCCGTTCAGCTCTCTTGCTTAATCTTAGTGACTGTCCCGGTGAAAGGTCGAACCACTCACCCATCCATCATGCTGTCTAGTGGAAGTTAACCCGAGGGGTTAAGTCCAACATAGGGGCTGTAGTGGAGATGCTTTACAGACAGCTGGTAGCACAGTCTGCAGGAATGGTTTCAGGAGCATTTAAAGAAACACATTAACAGACTTAATTGCTCTGTGTAATAGCTGAGTGTGAGCTGATCCCAGAGGAGGGAAGGGGGGCGGGTTACTGCTGCGGTATGAGGATGTTAAGAGTGGCGAGGGGCTGCTGGTGCTGATTGTGTACACAGGGAGGAGATTGATGCCTGTCTGCTGTCAAACGGTAGCATATTGACAAATTGGAGGGCTTTTTTCACCTTTTAATTGCACATTTGTTAGAAATCTGTGAAATCAGTCTTTAGAAGTGATACTTTTATACATGTTTGCACTTTTGGCTGTGCTCTTATGGTGATTCCAACATTCACTGTTCACAGCTTCCCTCATATTTAGTTGTTTTCTTTCTTTTCATAAGACAAGTCTTGTGTCCTAAGTTGAGTTTTTTAATGGATTTTTGGCTGTTGGTTATTATGTTAACACATCATTATGGCTTATTTATTTTTTGAAGACTCAAAAATGTATATTTAAATATCAGGCAGTTCCATTGGAGGATTGATGCTATATATATTTGACCTTTTCCAGTAAATCAATCAGTCGCGGTGCAAAAAGAATCCACATCTCTTTCATTGGAAGCTGGTCTGGCCAAAATCATCCCTAAGATGCTTGGAGAGGGAAAGTGTCTGTATATTGTGTGCTTTGTCTTATGTTCATGTGATTGTTTTTATATGGTGCTTTGAAATGTCAAGTATCTTCTGCTGCTATCAAATTTCCACACAGGGAACGATAAATGTATCTGTCCAACACCCGTCTGCGGCAGTTAAACATGTGTAACAGCATGTTTTAGTCATTTTTAAACATCTACAATATGTTTGATCTTCTTTTTTTTAAGTGTTCTCCAGTGCTTCAGATTTTGTCTGTCATACTCTGTTGTTGTTTCATCTCACCGACCTGTCTACTCTCTGTGCTTTCAGATCTATACTGCACTCTCGAAGTAGACTCATTTGGATACTTTGTCAGCAAGGCCAAGACCCGAGTCTTCAGGGACACCACGGAGCCTCAGTGGAACGAAGTCAGTCGCAAAGACATCTTTTTTTCTTTTCTTATTTTTTTAACTGTGCTGTTTTCATCTTCATTGTTCTCCTTGTTTACATCCGTGTCACTGCACAGGAGTTTGAGATTGAGTTGGAGGGCTCCCAGTACCTTCGGATCCTGTGCTACGAGAAATGTTACGACAAAAGCATGCTGAACAAAGACGACAATGAGATTGTGGACAAGATCATGGGCAAAGGGCAAGTCCAGGTAGGAGAACGGCTGTAAAATAGACCATGCACAAAGAGAGACGTCTGTGTCCTCTTGGGGGGAGATTTTCCACCATATGACTCATTTTAATTAGCTGTCTAGCTTCTGCACACAATTGTATGGTTTGTAGTGGTTACCTCTAATGACGCTGGTTGGATTAATAGTGTGAAGGAGAGTTTATTTAAGGGGGGTTCCCCCTGTCTTATTGTGAGAAATGTCTCCATAAAACTCCCTTTCAGTCTCGTTAACTAGATACGGCCTCCACAGTGGAATCTGCGGTTTCCTGGTATTGAGGCAAAATGCCGTTCTCCACTAACTGTTTAGTTTTGGCTGAAAAGCCTACAGAGGTGTCACATTTCCATTTTTTCCAGAACGTCTTCAAAAAAATCTATTTGGTCAAGTGAAGCTTGACTCCTGTCAGTTTTCTGCAAATTGCAGCTGTTGTAGTTTCCTCCTCTGCTGCCCTGTAATCGATCAAACTTCACATTATGAAAATGGGTCAACTCGGAGGGCTTTTAAACGCCGTTATCTTCAATTCATGCCCTCATGTTTCTCTCAAGTGGCGGGTGTCTATGCCAGAGGTGAGTTTATGGCAGGTTATTTATAATCTTGCTTTTGACTCTGGACTAAGCAGTTAAAGGTTTGTTTGTGGCTGCTGCATGCAGCATAATACTCTTAGTTGATGCAAAGCATCTGTTACAAGTTGCATCAGGAATAAACAGGAATTCAAATCCTCCCTCCTCTGATATCAGGAAAGTGGGACACACATCAGTCACGTTTGTAAAGTTGGATTTTTAGGGGAGGAATGTGTCTCAAAAATATCTTATAAATCTTATGTGAATGAGCGGATATGTTTCTCCTCAGACCCAAGTTCCTGCAGTCTCTTAAAGGGGCTTTGAAGTTTGTTGTTTGTTACAGCATTTCCTGTTTGTCACTAGATCTTTCCAGTCTTTTCTCTTTCATTTTGATTCTTTACGTCCTTCAGTGTTGGCTTTGAAAGCAAAACACCCTGCCTGAAATGGCATCTTTTTGTGCCTTATCGACAGCTTCAATATCAGGCAGTGAGTAGTTAAACGTTTAAGACTGAGATTTTAGTGCTGGTTTAACAGACAATGGGATACAATAGAAGCTACATCAGCTCATTAGTTCTGCAACATTGTGACTTAACTATAAAAACCTGAGGCGGATGCTGCTGCTGCTGCTGAAACGTTACTGGGAACATCGATTTCAAGCCAACATCATGCAGAACCCCCCCCCACTCCTCCCGCAGAAAACAAACAAATACGCCACATGCTTTTGCCGGGGGGGTTAGTAAGGCGGATAGAATGGCATGTTCTGTCCCAGACGCGTGGAGGGTGGGAATACTGTGAATATGTTATACATAGTAGGTTTGTGGGTGAACCTGTCAACAGTGCATCCACTGAATGCAAAGGCCCTGATCCTGAGCACAACACTGCTGCTTTAGTCTCTGAATGAAACAACATATGTGTCCTAAAACAGGAGGATTTATGGTCTGACTGCTTATTAGTTGGTTTCTTGTCATTCTTTAAATGTTCATGAATGCTTCAGACATGGTGGCACTTGTGTTAGACTCTGATATCATATGTTTATTACAGCCACGAAGGAGCCCTGCAGAGCCCACAGATAGAGAGCAGGACCTGAGCTGTTTGCTTTCCTGAAGCTGGGTTGAGAAGGAGCCTTCAGTGTTTTGCTTTGCTCTCTGGAGACCCTGTGATTTATTTAAAAAGCTTGTGGAATACTGACTGACCGTAAAAGGGCATATCGAGAGGGAAGTTTTTTTTTTTCTTTTTTCTTCTTTTTAATCCGCTGTGGTTACTTTGTTGAGAAAGTCGATCGCCTCTATCGTCAGAAGATCGTGGTACGATTCGAGCCAGAGATTTTGTTATGATAGTACCAAGAAAGCATTTTTTGATACAGACTTGTAAGGAGGTACATTATGTGGGATTTCCGCCAGTGTACACGCACACGTTAACTGTGGGAATTAAGGTGACTTGATTGAATTGCTTTATTTCCATTTGGGCTGACATCCCCGGAGCAGATAAACTCTGAACTCTGAGGTCGTGTTGCTAATCCCACACTAAACGGAAAGAAAATCAGAGCTGCAGCCCTCCTGTCTTTCAAACTGGAAACACAAATTCATTCTTAAAGCGTCTGAAAGCAGGCGATTGAGAAAATGGACCTTGCCTCAAGTGCTTGAATTGTTTGCCTCCAACCAATGGCACTTAGTTTTAAAAGCTCCAATACATGGATGTTTTTGAAATTATAAACTTTTCAGGGTCAGATTTTTCTTTTTTCTGATTTTTGCTAGTGTGATTCAGCCAAAGTAAAACAGGACACCAACTCCTGCACTGGTTATGAGTGCAGACACTCGCTTGGCCTCTAAACCATCCTCTACCTCATGCACTGTGCAAGTTTGCCCTTTATGTGTCAGCTGTAACTTGCAATACTCGTCTTCAGAGGGCCACTTATGTAACCGGGTAGGCTGAGCGGCAGAAACGCATCATATCGCCCTGCTTCACCAGTCCTTTCATCTGATAACACTTGTGCAGCCCATCTCAGCCTCCTCTGGGCTCACCTTGTTTGGGTTTAATTACTTGGCTTATCTGAGGAGGAATTTGTCACCAGCTCCCAGCTCTACATTAGTCGGTCTCCATTTCCCACCTATCAGGGCTTTAATTGAGGAAATGGGATCCTACTGCAGGTATTGTGCTTCCCAAGACTCTAGTTTGACATCTTCAATCATCTTGCACAAGCACAAGTTTTCAAAGATGAGTTGAAAACAACAGGAAGTTGGTTATTTGAGGCTTGACGTTACTTTAAAATGCTGATTTCTGTGAGGCTTCCTTCACAATCACATTAGCATGCTGACATGATGACAGTTTTATTGGATTAAATGGGACTTACACCTACTATCAATACTTTGATGCAAATTAGCATCGCAAGTCACAGGATGTTCTTAAGTCTGTGTCACATTTTTAAAAATATCAAACCGAGGTTGATGTTGTTTCGAGTCTGTCACTAAAGCGATCCCATCCAACAGCATGTGGTGCTGCACTGAACCGCCTCCTCCTCAGTGTTCTTTCTATAGAGGAGCTTCGTGTTCTCTCAAGAGTCATGTAACAGCTCTAATAATCTCCTCACTACTTCAGCCCTCTCCCTCCCCACTTGTTCCCATCATCCCTTCAACACCGCACAACACTGGGGGTTGTTGTTATTGGTTTGAGCGCGTGGCAGCCCCTCATCTCGACACAGACGACGCGGAGTGCAGCGTTGTCAAGCCGCGAAAAGCAATAACCTGATAGTTTTGAGCAGTCTCCCGGAGATAATGGGAGCCAGAGAAGTTGGGCATTAGGTACAGAAGGAGAGCAGTGATGATGTTGTTTGTTCCCGGCAGCTCTCGCCTCCCTCCCCGAAGCCGCGGAGCCGGACAGGGGTGCACACACATTAGGCCGGCATTACTGTAAAGCTCCGGGTGCAAAGGGGTTGTAAAGTTTGAGGTGAGCATCCACGTGCACTCAAGTTCCCACTTAGGAGCCTGAGGTCTTTCATCACTATGAAGCATTAGATGCAAAGGTTGAGGGGTTTATTGGTCAAAGTGCCATTGTTTGGGATAGTAGCCGGCTGATCGTAGCAGTAAAACTTCTTGACCGATGGAAATGTGCCAGTGTAGAAAGCTCAGGCCCCGAGCTCTGATCTCATCTCTCAAGTACTGCATCAAACTTGATGCCAACATAAAGCTCTCATTAGAATGAAATACAGCCTGGTGAGTGTATTTAGAAGTATATAAACACTGAAGAAGCGTAAGCAAGCGTAGGGAGATTTTTCCATTTTTCATTTCTTATTATTATGGGGGTAAATTCTACATTCTGGTGCTGCTTAGCATGTTATTAACACTCCCAGGAATAAAATTAGGTTCTCCTTTTATTTGTTTTTATGGGAATTGGGCCTCGGACTCTTCTAGGCTTTTTTCTCCTAGAATGCATGTTTTTTCCAACACATCTTCCCTCTGGGCGGTGCAAGGTGGCGGTATTTCATGCAATGTTAGTTTTTAACTCAAAACTCAGTGGTTTTAATGAAGGTGTGTGTTTCCATGTGTCAGTGTGTAGATATTAATATTAATTAGTGTCTAATAGATGGTGTCATCTATTTTATTGTTGTGCCCTGTCCTTTAGGGCTGCGATTTGTCATGTTTCCACCATGCACACAGCCCCTGTGGCTATACACATCCACACACACACTGCTGTCATCAACGCTAACAGATGGGACTCCACTGTGTGTGTTCAGCCCCCCTGGGGGGAAAACCACAGACTCACATACACACACACAGCTGGGTGACAGGCTAATACATTGTAAACGATATCAATAACTTCAGCCGGCTACATTACCTGGCATTTATTAGCTTATACCTCCTTTGTCTGGCCTGGTGTTGTATATTGGGGTGGGGAGTGTGGATGTTCACTGCTTAACAAAGATTGTCCCAGTGCTCATTTGCTCTCTTACTCCTAAGCCTACTTATTTTATTATGTTTCTTCCCTTTGCAGTTTTTAAGCCATGTTTTTTTAATGAGTCGCATATCTCATGGTCTCTGTGTTTGAGCATATGGCACTTTTTTTTATTGATGGGCCCCAATTAAGCCGACTTCCTCATCAGACGATCCTTGATCAGTGGAGCTGATAGCAGCTTTTTGATGGATTTTTATTTTTTCCCTGTCATCTTTCCACAAAGAAGCTCCTCCGTCACAGCCCTCACTTTTAGACAGCCTTTGTTCCCTCTTAAAACATTCACTCCCTGCCACTTGGGATATGCATGCCCTAAATAACTACACGCACTCTCAGATCATGCGAATGTGCAGATACCCCCGTTTTTTCCCTATCTATCTTCTCTCTGGGAGTAGAATAGGAAAAACCCCAGACCTGCCAAATTTAGTTTGAGTGTATGTTACAAAAAAATGGTCACATTTGATCACCGTTTTTCATCAAGCTTGATGCTTTTTTGTTGGGTTTTTCTTGGACAGTCTAGACTAGAAAAAAAGCAAAAATAAGGATTGTGATGTTGGACTGCTCTCATGGAAAACCAAAGGCCGAGATGTCCTTAAGTATTAACGGCATGATGCTAATCGTGTAGTAGCCTTCCATTCAGTTTGTAAGTTGCTAAATAATATCTGAGATTGTTTCCAGTCTAATGCCAGGCCTAGAAAAGAATGTGTCAGGAGGACACTTGTTTAAATAACAGTGACGTCTGGATTTAAAAGCTAGGATGGCGACATTTGAAGCACTCAAGTTTAAGATCGACAATCTAGTGGGTGACAAGCCCCATCTTTTATCTACAGTTATATGCTGTGGTCTTTACACTGCTTAGAAAATGCAAAGAGGTTATGGCTGCACATGCTGATACTTAACAGATATAATGTCGTTTGTTGTGTTATTACAGTCCTAGTTTAGCATGCCAAAGTACCATTAACTGATTAGCAGTGAAAACAAAGTACAGATGAGGCTAAAGTCTTTTTAGTTTGGATAATGGAGCTAGACAATTTGAGCAACCGCCAAAGTTATTATAATTCATTTTTAGGGGAATATGAATGTGCTTACAAAGTTTTATGGCAGTCCATCTCAGATTTGATTCTGAATCTAGAAAGTTACAAGTAAAGAGATGTCAGAAGGAAAAGCTTCAGTTGCTGCTATCTGCGCTAGTTGTGGGCGTTGGGCAGAGATTTGATTCAGCTAGAAAAGAAAGTAAACGGTGATCCATGTAAAGCAGAAGGGCTACCAGATGGATAAGGACAGTGGAAGAATAAAGCGAGAATGTGAAAAGGCCACTTAAAGGCCAGAGGATCTCTTTGGGACCCCTTCACATTGTTCTCTTCCACATTTGTACCTTTCTTTTTTTCCCCCTTGCTAAAAAGTACAAATGCACTGCTTTCCAATGAACCGTCGAAATGTCGAGGGCAAGCTAGTTCAGTAATTGTTCCTCATTATAACATTACATAATCCTTCAGGAAAGAATTAGGCATTGACAACAGATGTCTGATTTCCTACCATGAAAACATGCATATGTAGCACATGTGGTAAAGGCGGTCACAGGGAAACAGAAGAGAATGACATGGAGCAAAAGAATAGGAATGAGAGTCCCAGATGGTGGCCAATTATGTGATGCTGGGAGTTAAAGTGAGAACAAAGGATCTCATCACAGCCTGAGAAATGAAATGCTCTCCAGAGAGGAACCGTGAATTTCTCTGTGCAGTTGCTACCACCCTTTTGTCTCATAAAAGAGTTCAGGGTTCAGGAATAATTGGTAACAGTCTAAAGGGGCTTTCAGATAATACAAAGAGTGTCATGTTTGAACACTCAAACATGAGAGGCCACGAACGCTGCATCGCCAGAAAATCATGATCGGGATGAGAGCCTCTTGTCCAACCTCAAGAGCCTGGGGGTTTTTTTTCTTTTCTTTTTTCTTTTTAGCAAATCGTGATCAGTTGTTGTAGCTGTTGATCAAACTTCACTGTGTTGTTCTCATTGTTTCTGCTGCCAAGTAACATCGTGGCCTGAGACATGAAGAGAATAACACTGCAGATGGAGGCAAGAACAGAAAGAGAAGTAAGAAGCGGTCATTAGTAATGACAAGTAGACTTCTAGTTAACACCCCAGCCTCTCGTTGTCTTTGTTACGCTGCTGTGTTTCTGACAGCCAGCTCTTATCCAGCCACTGCTACCAAGCCAGTAAATGCTGACAAAAGAGATTTTGTAGTCCATATCAGAGTAATTTCATTTAAAACCTCTGTTCCCCCGATTTGTTTTTGTATTCTAGGACTTTCTAGTTCAGGCCTCAGGTTTCTCATATCTCACATACACACATCTCCTGGCTGTTCTCGAGCTGTGGAATTATACACAGCAGATGACATTGGGGTGGGGGCTCGGGGCAGCGAATCACCTCAGTCCTCTCATCACGTCCCCGCCTGACTCTCTGAGGGATAAAGCCCATTTCATGCTTGACTCTGCCTGCCAGCACATTGTGAGGCCCAGCCCTGTGTACAGTTCTGGGCTTTTCTCATCTCTGTTTATGTGTGTTTAAAATCAAGTGGCAAAACTCTAAAGTACTTAGTTTCAAAGGAGGTATTTGGGTAGCATGATGCATGTGAGCTACAGAGACTGAACGTGACTTTAAACATGGTGGTGGTAAATCAGAAATTCTGCTCAATTTTTTTGTGTGATCTGTTAAAACCAGACGGTGATTTTCCATAATCTTTATTTCTATCCTACACGGAACAGCTGTTGGCTGCATTCTTGTAATCAGTGCACCAGTATGAGAATTGATTTCCTCATCCAAATCTCTACAACAAAGTGAAAAAGGATTTTTCTGCCCTTCCTCATTGTCCCCCTTTGTCCTTGGCTGACTGATGAGCCAGCTTTACAGAGACACCCCACAGTGTCTCTCTGCCTTCGTTCTTAATCAGATTTCACATCTCTGACAGAAACAAGTCTCTGAACACCAGCTGCAACTCTTTTTTTTTTTTTTTTTTTGTTAAATCCCCCAAACCCCAGTGAGACCAAGATACTTTCTCCCTTTCCCTCTTGTTGTTGTTGGCAGTCTTCTGACAAGCATTAAAGTAAATGAGCCTCAGCTACACGCTGTGTCCCAGCTAGGAGAGCCTATTCTGGCTTTCAAGTGGTCAGCCGAGGGACCCGAGCTGTTCTTACAGCGGTAAAATGTGTGGCTGCCAGTTGCTCTGGGCTGATTGTGAACCCCATGTTACCCTGGGAAAGATGGCTGATCAGGTCGGACAGTTATGAA
The DNA here is from genome assembly GCF_051167445.1 of Perissodus microlepis. Lineage (NCBI taxonomy): Eukaryota > Metazoa > Chordata > Actinopteri > Cichliformes > Cichlidae > Perissodus > Perissodus microlepis. The sequence continues at coordinate 10,791,769 of NC_140470.1, forward strand.
GCTGTAGCTTGAACAAGACTCTGCATTGTTCAAATGCCCTTCTCTTTTGTTTGTTTAGACCTGATGATTGTGCAGGAACTTGAATAATTTCCACATGTCCACAACTGGAGACTGATGCTTGAGCAAGAATTTACCCACAGTGGTTCTGCACTTCATTACAGAGAATGGGTGATGCCCACTGTATGAGGTCTGGTTTCTTCTAAGAGATTCTAAGTACTCGTCTGCATCAGAAATGAATATGTGGAGTTATAAATAAAGCTTTTTGTATTATACTTTGTGCATGTTTCTGTGCTTTTATGAGATACTACAGAGGTCAGTGTTGGACATCAGGCTGTATATTTACAGCTTTGTCCCAGGCAGCTTTTAAAGAACCAGGAGATACTTTTACTGCAGTGCGATCTCCCTGTTCACCACTCTTCCCCGGGACTTTGTTACTGCTTTGCAGTGTTTCACTAAACGTTTCCCCAGCATCCCTAAGAATCTGTTAGGTAGTATAGTGTGTCAGTGAGGTTTTGGATGTCCCTGTTTTCCATTCTGGAACACTGCTGGGAGCTGAAGGTAGTGCAAAACCTCCCTGATCAACAGTTCGTGCAGTTCATGCATAGGGAGCACAATACTATGTGATATTTGAGCAAACTGAGGAAGCCTTTCCCAAGAAGCTGTGAGAAAATCGCAAACATGACCATCATGCTCATTAGAGCAGGGCGATATGACCAAAAATGTTTATCACGATATAGATTTGAAAATTTGCGATAACGATATAACTGACGAAATAATTGACACTAGACAAAATACTTTACAACTCCACAATTTTATTAGTGCAAAAAAAACCCCATCAATGTATTTTCACTTAAACAAGCAGCTGTTTTTGCATTAAAGTTATATAAAAATGTAACAGTGCAAATGCAAATCCTTGCTGACAGTTTAACCAAAAGGCATTTCCAGTGGAAATTGGCCGACACATCCTCAGCATAAACGTGTATAATATCCACAAAACTTAAAAAGAGGTTATACACACACGATACGGTAATATTATGTTGAAGCACAGTATCACTCCGCGAGGCTCCTGCCTACGATAGCCGTAATGCTCCGACAATCCATCAAGCGCTGCGGGTTCGTAGCTTAGCAAAGTTGTACTAAAACATTTGACAGATTTTCGAGCGCCGTGTACCACATAAAATCGTTTCGAGGTCAGTAAACAACCAGAATTCATACATAAGGCACACGGGATTATAAGGGGCACTGTCGATTTTCAGAAAAATCAAAGGATTGATTTTAAGTGTGCCGTATTTTCCAAACAACACGGTAATAACGACGGCCCGCTAGCATGCTCTACCAAAAATAGTGCTTTGTTGTGTATCTGATGGACGAAAGCTAAACCAGTTCCACACCACTGAAGTTGCAGCATTTTTACAAACCAATTCTGGTTCATCCGTTTCACTCAACGATCCGCTTTTGCTCTTCTCATTCTCCGTCGCCGCCATGTGCGTATGAAAACAAAGGCACTGCGCATGCGCGTTTTACCCATATTCTATCGCAATATTTCATTTTCTTGTCGTTGCCCAACATTATACCGGTATTACCGTGAACGGTATGATATGGCCCAGCCCTAATGCTCATGAGAGATTTTGATGGTGTCTGTCTGTATTTTCTTCTTACAAATTTCCACCAATTTTTGAGCCTTTAAGAACAGTGCAGTTTTCTGTTCTCCTCCCTAAAGGTGCTCCTTGTCCTTAAGTTTCTTAGTCTGTCTGTGCGTATGCCTCTGTAAGCCGTCAGATCACTCTTTATATGCCCCAGCAGCTCTCACACTTTCTCTGTAAGCACGTAAAACCTGAAACGTTCTCATGAAGGTATGCAGTGCTTCTGTTAATCACACTTTTGCTGCTGGATTTCTCGTAATTTCTAAGATGTGATCATACCAGGTTACTCAATTTTACACGTCTCTGGTTGGTGCCTCATTTTTAAAAAGCTTGTGTTTCCTCTGCAGCGTCTGAAGATGAAACAGTAGCTGACTCTTAATCAGTAGCTTGAGGTAATGCAGCTGTTATTTTTGGGTTACTGTGTGCACTTTTTGCATGCTGGAGTGTTACACGGGCATCTGCTGAGCTCTCAGTGATCTAAGTTTGTTCCTGAGCCTCCAGTCACAAACACGTACACTGAATATGCCTGTGAGACGGAGGGGAGAGCGAGTGGACATGAAATCTTCTGGCTGTTACTGCATTCTTTCAAGGCTTCTAGTGAGGTTTAAAGTGAACGTCAGCCCTTTTAAAATAGCACTTTTGTATAACACATCTGTAGCTTTATGCAAGCTTTGACTTTTGACCCCGAATGGAAGCATAATCTGATGCAGTGGTGACGATATTTTTTTACGATGTCTGGTTTATGGCTGAACATAGCTTAAGAAAACAAATGGCTCCAAATAGTATTAAGAGCTTGACTACTGATTAAACTTCAGAAGGAAAAACAGATTTAAGGATTTCGTTTTCGTGTCTTTGATTAAAAACATTTTTCTATGGTTGCTGTTTAAGAATGTAACTGTTGTAAAATGTGGATTTCTACATGCTTTTTACTCATAAGGTGTTTGACGCTGCGGTTAGCGGTCGTAGCCCAAACCTTTGTGCTTTTGTATGTGTAGTTTTCTTTTTTTTTTCTTTTTCCCCTTTTTGCATTTCAGCACGTCCTGATTACCTTTCCATATTGCTTCCACTCCAGTAATCAGAGGGGGACAAGCTTTCTCCATGTACATGCACGGGAAAGTGTGCAGTTAAAGAGTGTAGTGCTCAGACGGCTTCTCCGCCACCTGAAGGATCAAGTTTTGATAGCTTTGATTATTGCAGCGGCTCTGAGTTTCTGTTGAGTCCTTGATCTCTCGTGACATTATGCTCCTCATATAGCTCGACTGTAAGCAGTGCCAGGCGTTTGATCCTGCTTTATGACTTCCTGTCCCAAGGCAAAGGAGGGAAGCTTCCCTTTTCCTCTGCTGTCCACATGAACCCCAGTGCTCCTGTACTAAGCACAGAATCCCTCATTAAATTTTTCTCATTTTTTAACAAATACGATGCATCCTACTCCATCCTTTATTTGTTTTTATTTAAAAAATATTAGACTTTTTAAAATCAGACTTTGTGGTGTTAATGTTTTAGAGTCTGTAATCACAGCTAATGATGCTGTTCCCTTCCAATTTCTACTGTACTGAGCTGCAGCCAGCTGACAGCTGGACACTCCACAGCAGGTGCTTAGCTTCTTGCTTGGCAGATATCCTCGCTCTGTAATGAGTTAAAACTATGTAAATATATATTGATAACGGTTAAACTGACGTTTTGTTTGACCCTTCCACAGCCGTAAAAATGTAAACTCTTTTTATGGGCTTCCTGACCTGAGATCTCGATGCCGGGGCCCGTTTGTCACCACAAATTAGGCTAAAAGTGATGTAATTGTTTTCACATGGAAGAAGCGTCAACCCTCCAGACCTCCCTGTGAGGATGTTTTGGACTTCTCAGCTGTGTAAATGATGAGGCCATTACTGTTAGCTATCTAATGTTGAGCTGACACCACATGTAACACATCAGTGGTTGAAGTAAAAGTTAAAGTGTCACTAAACTGTACCCACTAACATGCACCAGTTTGGCTCTGTGATAGACTGACAGCATGTCCACAATGGACATAGAGACAGAGCACCTTTAATAACCTTGGAGGATGGCACTGTTCTCTTCAGCTCCCAGTTTCTCTGCGTTGCTTTGCTTGCAGCAGCCTGTTGCATAACCAGCGTGTCATGTTGAATTCAGTCGAGCAATCTTTTTAAAAAGCGTCCCTGGCACAATCAGAAAATGTTTTGATCCGACGGAGGCTCTGGCTCTAGAGTGTACCTGTTTCCTCCGTTAGTCCTGCTTTCAAAGAGCGAGTGGGCGTTTATGAGGGAGGAGATCTCAAGAGTCTGTTTCACAGTCACAAATTGTTTGAATTATGTAATGTGTGTTGTATAATAGCCAGGAGAGGGGTGTGTGCTATATGTGTGTGTGTTCTAAGAGCTGCGGAGGAGTTGTTTGGGTTGATTACATCTCTGCCTACTTGTATCTCGTTCTCTCCGCCCAGCAAACCTGACAGTGTTTCAGTCAGGCAGCGTGAAGGAGGCGGATCAGCTCTGGTTAAAGAGAAGGCGCCACAGTCCAGCCTCCCTGTTTGTGCCACTGGCTGCTTTATGTCAATCATTAGTAGAAAGCACTCTTTCTTTAGTTTCTGCTTTGTCTTGTTTATCTACGATTAGGAAGGAGGAAGGAGAAAAAAGCCTGAGGATCAAAGCAGAGAGAGAGATTTGGAGAGCAGTTTTCTGCATCAGAGACGACGCTTTTAGTCCGATGTCTGATTTTCTGAACACAAAGGCCGGTCATCATTGCAACAAAGCCACTGGGAGCTTAAGCTGGTGGCTTCTCTGTTGATTAACTAATTGATTTATCATTACGAGTTAATGGCTTTTCTTGAAACCAATTTTTTTTTTTAACGCTGCTTATCGAGAATTGAAAGTGGGAAAGCGATGATGGATGTGTCTGTTACAGGAGAGTTGACCTGCTTTTCCTGGAACTAAAACATCAGAGCTTACAAAGCTGATCTTTTCGTGATGGGGACTTTGTGTTCTTCATTAAGGTGTGCTCTCAGTTGTTGGCCTGCTTTTGCACCACCTCGGCCTCATTTGTTCTGATAATGATTATGAGAAATTGCAGGCCAGGCCTTTATCATAATTACAGTGCTTAATTTAGCATTTTTTGAAGACTAAGTGGCTTTTGCCCCAGTCTATTAGTACGTACTGTGTAGCTCTAATGTGCATATCAAAAGGGGTACAAATAAAAAGCCACATAGAAACACTATGTTAACAGAGCTAATGCCTGCTCATGTGGACTTCTTTAAAATCACAAAGTAATTGTTTAAAAAAGTGCTGAGAAACTTTGCTGGTAAGTAAATTTCTCATAAATGCTGTGTGGGAGTGGGAAGTGTAACAAACGTAGCATGTGCTGGAAAACAGTGACTCTGTGAGAGTTTATGAAAAATTAATATAGTAGTAATGTTGCCTCAGCAGAGAGGTGATATGCACGTGCACACATGCTGCTCAGCAGAAGATGTAGGTGTTCTGTTTGACCATGAGAGACTGAAAGCATGAGCCGGGCTGTCTGCCGTCTGCATAGCATCAAACCTCTCCTCCTCTTCATTATTGATCAGACCTCTTAGAAAAGCAGCAGGCTAACTCGGGCGTATTGTTTAAAGCAGCGGTCCCCAACCCCCGGGCCTCGGACCGGTACCGGTCCGTGAGTCGTTTGGTACCGTGCCGCGAGAGTTGAGGCTCAGGTGTGAAATGTATGGTTTTGGGGGTTTTTATCGGTTTTCAGCGTCATTTTGTTATCGTTTTTATCGTTAACTCGGTTTTCCTGGGTCTTTTCACGTGTGTTATGAATAAATCTTCTTTTTTTCGGTACCAGTACTAGTTTTATTTTGTTGTATTTATCTGCAACACCTTAAAGGCTGGTCCGTGAAAATATTGTCGGGCATAAACCGGTCCGTGGCGCAAAAAAGGTTGGGGACCGCTGGTTTAAAGCACTTTCTTATCCACCCTCTGCCCAAAACAATCATGTTTTCCTTTAAAAAACTAAGAAATCTCAGTTCTGTTATACTTTCTGATACTGTTGTCTCTTCCTCTCTGTAATTCCCACCAGCTTCCTGCCCCGGCCGTGTAATCTTTCCAGGTGGCTGCGTCCATTCAGCCACGGTTATACACTTAAGCGTGAATTATTGAAGCAGGTCAGCAGCACCGTTCTGTGAGGCTGCACTCTCTTCATCCTAAAACTGGGTCACAATGTTCAGATGTAGCACAGCCTTGTCCCCAGACTAGCAGAGATCACAACACTGAGATCACAGCCTCAGCATAGTAGGTGCCCATCCACATCCCACCAAAGGGCAGGTTGGCTCATATGATGAAATCACACCCAACACCAGGCTCTATATCGGGAATAGTTACCAAAACAGGGGGAATGTGTCATCCTCCACTGGCTGTACATCTTAGCAAAGTGCAGTTTTAAAGATCAAGCTTATTCCAGGTGTGACAGACACTCAGACGGGTGGATGATCTCCATCCTGCAAAATGTGGACATGTTAAGGATGTGCAAAGACTTCTTATCAAACGTCCTCACCTGCTTACCGCAAAAGTAAGAAAATAGACCCAGACCCCTCGGGTTATGTGGTCCCCTGATGTTATGGTGCTTTAGTAGTTAGGAACTGTTCCACAAAGTTCTTTTCTGGGTTTAAAAAAAATATAAATTTGCCTTGTGCAGCTTTGACTTTATTTTATGTTTATTTCAGGCAAACGCAAAGCTCTGCTCAGACTTAATGCAGTCATTTCTTTCTAGAGACGGTAGGAGGGGAATCAGTTGTAATTAAAGAAAAAGTTCACTGTGTTGTTTTGCTGTAATTATCTCCACCAAAGAGGATTTGCTGTTTGCCTTTTTGAGGAAAAATGATTATCTTGTGTTTGATGAACAAATACACTCTGAGCCAGGGAACAGCACAGTTTACTCTTAGAGTTGATTTTGCATCTGATGTTCTGCCTTTAGCTTTTTTTTCAGGTGGATGTATGTAACACAAAGAGTTTGAGGTATTGCAACATCTTTACTGTTTCATTCCTGTCATTGGTGGACATCGGAGTGACTCGGATCATGTGAAACTATAATGAAGAATTATAGACACAGACATTAGGATAAATAAAGAGACAAGCATTAAACAGAGAGAAATTATATATATATAATTACATGGATTTTACTAAATCCATGAAGAACTGCGTGTATACAGGGTGTGATCTCATTGTTTAGTCGGAGGTTTGTGATGCAGAGTGCAGCATTACTGCTTCACCATTTGTTCTTGCATCACCCTTCTTCTCAACCTCTTTTCCTTCCTCTCCTTCACTTTGTTTCTGTGTCCTTACCGTGTGCTGATCACACTTCACAGTACTCTTCTGCTAGATGTACCACAATCTATTAATATGTACACCCTGAATATGCTGACTCTGAAAGAGCACAAAAACACGCTTTACCTCTCTTCAGCCACGCCCAAAGACACACACACACAGATTCAAGTTAAGCCTTTTCTTTGCTCACTCCTCTTCCTTCCCTCCTCTGTCTCCTTCACCACTTTTGTTCCAAAGTGCTTAATAAGTGATGGAGTGGTTAATCGGAGGATGCCCCCAATGGCTCAGATGAAAGAGATGCAGGAATAATCTGCAGTGCACCCTAAGGCTGTGATTTCCCACCGAGCCAAACCTCCTCCCGCCTTTACTCTCATCTTAGCACTCTCACTCTTACCCTCGAAAGCCCCCATCACACACACACAAACCTTTTTTTTTTTTTTTTTTTTTTTTTTTTTTTTTTACCCCATTTCCCCTTCTTCCTCCATAAGAGAGCAGGAGAGATCAAAGAGGTGGAGCAGATCATCCTGTAAACATACTTGCAGACCCATCGAATTAACCCTGATTGAATTATCCGCTCGCAGTGTGGTTTCTAGCTATCGCAGCCACCCAGCCACTGATGTCAGCCGGTCGCTGGCCTAAGAAAGATGCACGTGATTAATATTCCCAAACAATCACCTTTGTTCCACTGTCAGCTGCTTTGGGGATCAACCGAGGTGTGGCCAAAATATGGATGTACACATACGCACATTCTCAGATGCCAGCTTTCTGTGTATCCTGCTCTTGCTGTGTTTGCAGGCTGGAACAAACAACAAACCCGTGTGTGTGTGTCCATCGTGACAGCCAAAATAGAAAAATATAAAGGTTAATGGCCTGCCTGCACTTTGGTGAAGGTTTTTTTTTTTGTTTTTGTGAAAGCACTAAAATAGTGAATGTCCTAAAAAAAAAACCTTACCAAAAAAACATGAAATTAATGAAAATACGAACTCCACTAAACCTTTGAAAATGTTAAAAAAAAAAAGCTTTAACTGTAAGTCCAAATCTCTGTTAGCTGTACAGCTGCGTAGCAAAATTCCCCAGGTTTTTATTAAAAGGGTCGACTGTCATTGGAAGAGATTTGAGCTTCTTATTTGGTAATTAATTTGGTAATTAATTATTTATGTATAACTCCCCTACTTTTAGTGTTTATTGGAAGCTGAGGTAATTTTCTCCTGCTTTAGTTACTGTTCATACATGAAAGTGAAACTTTCTTTTTGTCTTTTTTTAACCTTTATTTAATAGGATAGTTTAAAGTATAAACAGAGGGCAGGAGGTGGTTTTTGGGGTGTCTAGGGTGGACTACACCCAGACCCCTGTAGTAGCTTTTGGCAGCCAGGTCTTCTTATTCATTTTAAAGCCAAAAGCAAACTGCTCCACATCTCCAATAGAAAATAGTGATTTTTCTTCAGAAGGAGCTCCTGCTGGAATTTAAAGGTAGATTGTTGCAGCAGCAGGAGCTTATTACACACAGCACACACTAAACCTGCTAAAACAGCAGACTGACAGACTGACCACCCCGCGTTCATTAGGCAGGCATGGATTCAGAGCTGCTCCATATTCATGTCAGAGCGGCTCAGCCCTGCGATTGATCATTAATTTGTCTCTGGCTCCTGAAGGTGTGTGTGATTGGCAGAGGTTTGCTGAAGGCCGCAGCACTAGAGGCCCTAGACTCGCACAGTCAACAGAATCGCAGTGCTTGTCAGGCAGCAACTACACAACTAGGTGGAGTTCGTAAACGAGGGCCTCGTTCAGCAGCCCCCCTCCCTCGTCTGTTCATGTGGAGCAGCTTTACGAGGGGCCGTGCCACCCGGCGCATCTATAATTAAGAGCCAGGGCCGGCCATGATGTCAGAGCACAAGCACTCGGGACTCAACCTTCTGCTTTTTCACCTTTTCATGTGGTAGCCAAATGGTATTAAATTAAGATCATTTTAAATAAAAGTGTGTGCTGAACCTCTGACTGAGTGCCAGCAGTGTTATTATATATCTCAGTTAAATCATAAAAACAACAATTTGTGGGTGTTAGATGGACGGAGAGAGTAAAAGAAGGCAAACATATCCCCCACAGTCACCTCACATAAAAAACACATTTATTTTAGCATTGAGACTTTTGCTAATTACTCATGTCTTTTCTTTCATGTACTTTTACATTTTCTACTCTTCTCATAAGAATTCTTAATCTTATCTCCCCGTTGGGCGCCCTCCTCCTCCTCTTCCTCCCCTGCATGCATCTTTCGTCTTTTTATCATTCCCATGTTTCCTAAGCTCAAAGCCCCACACAATTCATCATCTCATACAGTTAATTTATCTCTACAGTACGTATCTATCTATGCAAGGTCCTGTTTTTTTGTGTGTGTGTGTTTTTTAAGGAAAATTGGGAGCCATTATTCCACTGTTCTTACGCACAGCAAAACCGAGCAATAAAACCACAGAAACGAATAGTTTTGCTTTTGACATGATTGAGAAAAATATTATTCTGGTACATCGACAGCCTGTTATTATTTTTGCATTTAAATGCCACGTATGGAGTCGGTTTGAGTTTTGGAGGGAATTGAGGCGGTCTGTGTGCAGAACTGCTTGGAGTTTTTGATGTGTGCTGAGTTGTGTAAACCCACAGGTATTCTGCGCTAACATGTCTGCATATAGTGTGCAGGCATAAATAACTTATGAGCAAACACAAGAGAGAGTGCAACACTGGCAACTCTGTGTGCGCGTGTGAGCTCGCTGCATCAATGTATTTGACGTGATGGGCATAGGTTGCATGAACACCTGCTGTTACTCTACTCCTCTGCTGTCAGTATCTTTTGACTTTGGGGCTTTTTGAGACTTCAAAGAGAAGCCAAAGGTCAAAAATTTGCGAAGTGAAGATGAGACATGACTGGAAAGCAGATAGCGCTATCCATAAAGTGTGAAACGTTTCCTGAACAGCATTGTCTAAGTGACAGCTACAAGCTGGATGATGATCACACTAATTAATATCACAACACATGAAGCTAAATTTTGCTTGCAGCCATAAACTGTAGTTTTATGGTACCAAGAAAGAAAATAAGGCTTATTTGAGCCTGTTATACTAATTTCTGTCACCATATTATTTATCATTAAACTGTGATTGCTGTAGGAGCTAAATAGTTTTAATTGGCTGCCCCTCTCTTACTGTGATTATACTCTACAGACATGGACACAGACCAAACAAACAAACAAAACAAAAAACAAAACTAAAGCAAAATTTTAATCATGGATTAAAACTAACTTTTCCTCACATTCGGTTATTTTTAAGCTTGAATGGGATCTGAGATTGTACAACATGAACCTTCTCAATAACAAAGTTTGCAGCAGGCTTCATTTACGAACATCTGTTTGCTTTTATTGTTAATGCTTCATGTTTTGTGACTGTAAGCCAGTAAAAGTAAGCAATCAGGTGTCCTCATGTTCCTCCCCATTTTCTTAAAAAGGTATTTCCTATCATCGGACCACACATTCTGAACATTATTAATACTAGTCTTTTGTCTGGTCAAGTACCTAGGGAATTTAAGCATGCAGTCATACATCCTTTACTTAAGAAACCGGGCTTAGACAGTTCAGTCATATCAAATTTTAGACCCATCTCCAAGCTTCCCTTTCTTAGTAAGATTCTGGAAAGGATTGTTTATACTCAGTTGATGGATTACTTGAATGACTCTAACTTGTCAGAAATCTTTCAGTCCGGCTTTAAGCCATTTCACAGTACGGAGACAGCCCTCGTAAAAGTTATGAATGACATCCTGATAGCGACAGACCGTGGTAAATATGCAGTGCTGGTCTTGTTGGACATGACCGCTGCATTTGACACTGTGGATCACGATTTGCTGATCTCCCGCTTACAGCACTGTGTGGGAATTTCTGGTTCGGCACTTGTGTGGTTAAAGTCCTATCTCTTAAATAGGACCTTTTGTGTTAAGTTGGGGTCGGCTTCATCCTCAGTGGCCCCTCTGCTTTGGGGTGTGCCACAGGGATCTATTCTTGGGCCGTTATTGTTTTCACTGTACCTTTTGCCTCTTGGCGCGATTTTCCAAAAACATAAAGTGCCATTCCACCTATATGCAGATGACTGCCAGCTCTACTTACCTTTTAGTCATTCTGATAGTCTCCCAAGTCGACCTCTGCTTGACTGCCTTACTGCTGTCAAAGCATGGATGGCAAAAAACTTTTTAAATTTTAATGATCGGAAGACAGAAGCGATTTTATTTGGCCCAAATCGTTTTTCTCATACTCCAGATGTTGATCTTGCAGCTTTGACTTCCCAACTAAAGAGTTCGATCACAAATCTCGGAGTTAAAATTGATTCTGCACTTACCTTTGTGATGACCATGTAAACGGGGTGGTAAAATCAGCATCCTATCACCTCAGACGTTTAACGAAGGTTAAGCCCTTTCTTTCCAAGTGTGACTTGGAAAGTGTTATTCGTGCCTTTATTACCTCACGTTTAGATTATTGCAATTCTCTTTTAATAGGGGTTGGGCAGGGCACTTTGTCACGCTTGCAATTAGTGCAAAATGCTGCGGCATGATTTTTAACTGGCAGAAGGAAATTTGATCACATCACTCGATTTTGGCCTCTCTACACTGGCTTCCAATTGAATTTAGGACCCGTTTTGAAGTCCTTTTATTGGTTTTTAAATCTCTAAATGGTCTGGCAACTGTTTATTTGTCTGACTTTTGAAGCCCCACGTCCCCACTCGTTCCCTTCGGTCAGCTGAGCAGTTGCTGCTTTCGGTCCCAAAGTCACGGCTGAAACTTAGAGAAGACCGAGCGTTCTCTGTTGCAGCACCGATGCTTTGGAATAACCTTCCTCTCCATGTTAGACAGGCTACATCAGTGCCAGTTTTTAAGTCTTTATTAAAAATTTATTTTTATTCTCTGGCTTTTAACTCTGTGGGTAACTGACTTTTTTTAAAAAAAAATTTATTGCTATGTCTGGTTTTATTACTATGTGCATATTAGTATTGTACAGCACTTTGGTCTACCAGGTGTGTTTTTAAAGTGCTATATAAATAAATGATGATGATGTTGCGTTTCAATTGGAAATGAGAGGAATTCGTTTTTTTGTCTCATCCTGTACTGAAGTGGGACGACTAAAGACGCACTTGACTGATCTTGCGAGCGAAGATTGTTGCTGCTCGGCCTGTGAAAGCAGCTCTGGGGGGATTTTCCAAAGTGTGAAAAGCTTTCTTGGCTTGAGCTTGAAACTTGAAGCTTTCCCCATGAACCAGACTGCAGGTGTAGGATCTGAAAGTAGTAAGAATTCGAGCCACGAGGTTCTAATGAAAGATTTAGAATTGTTTCAATGACGATGTGAAATCATTTTGGGACTAGACTGCAGACACTCAGGGTATCTTGGCCTTTGCTGCTTGTACTAATTTTGAAGCTCCCATCACATATGATGACACTTGCTGATTGTAGTTCATTTTTCTGCTTGTTTTAGTCTTTATTTTCTCTTCTGGATGCTGTGATAGCAGAAATCAATCAAACAAGCTACAGTTCGATGTACGATTCTTTCAGTGCGTTGCCCAAAAAGATTTCCTGTCGCCCTGTGGGGTTTTTTTCCCCTCCCATTTTAAAAACATGGTTTTCCCAGACATTCCTTCCAAGATATGACGCATAGAGTGTGTATGCTTCATAGTTACGAATTCTGAGAGTTAAAAATAGTCTGTGGGGAGGGTTGACTGAGGTCTCCTCCACCACCACCCCCTCTGTACTACACTTTCGGTCACAAAGTGAGACATGCTGGCCGTTCTGCTCCCACTTTAGTGTTTTATCATTACCACAGAACACATTCTAACCCACATGTTTTTACACTATGGTATCAGGCTGTCTGCTGTTAGCTGAGACGCCTTGTGATGACGGGATGAGTCCAATTTGTTGCTAAAAACTGTGGCGAAAACGGCAAAAAAAAAAAAATCTGCCGCTTTAGCAGAAGGTAACTAAATTATAATTATTTCATCGCAGATACTGTCTCTGAATCACAAAGACATTTCGGCCCAGTAGACGGTGCGTCTTACCAGTCTGGGGGTTTTAAAATGCAGCCTCATGTCTGTAACCTTTTCCACCAGCAGAACCCCCCCCTCCCTAATTCAAATGGGATGGGACACGGTGGATGGAGATGGAGTTTGACAGGCATACACAGGCTCCCTTGCCCCATATCGATCCATTATACAGAGGAATCCTTCTCTTAAGAGCAGCCAGCTCCGGCTGTCCTGTTGAATAAACATGGAGATTCGCTGGCCGTGTCTCCCGGGGTGTGAGCGTGCGTGTGGATGTCTTTGAGTGACTTTCCAATGTCAGCATACAGGCACGGTGAAAAGTGTCGAGCATTGTAGTGGAAAAATGACGCACACATTCGCAGAGAGTAGACGGTGGAAATCGGAGAACTGTAAGAATGCGGGAGGAGAAGTCATCTGCAGAGGGAGGCACAGAGAAGAGGAGGAGAGAGGAAAGATATTTCTTGTCAGATTTTAAAAGGATATGACAACATAGGAGCCTTTAGAGCTTCGTAGAGGTCTGCCTGTGTGTTTCAAGTCATGTTTTTGGCGACGCAGGTATTACCTGTCTGTGTTTCATGCTTTCACTGCCTCTTTCTCATCGTCACAGTTCTTTGTTTACTCACTTCCTGAGCATGCTGGCCGACTCTGGGAAAGGTTGACAAGGGGTCAAAGCACTGAACAAAACAGAGTCCAGCATTTAGCCTTTGCTCCTTCTCTCTCTCTCTCTCTCTCTCTCTCACCCTCTCTCCCCCCTCATTTCTCATTGACTGTTTATTGTGCCCTCCTCCCCTCCCTTCTCTCTCTTTGGAGGTGTGTCCATCAACATCTGGAGAAGCAGAGCTGCTCACTGACAGCGGGAGCCCATTCACCCCCCATCTCCCTCCCTCTTCTCGCGCTCTCTCTCTTTCTCTCTCGCTCAGTCGCTCTGTATGTGTGCTTGCTGTTGTGGAACTCAGATCGCACACTGAGGAGATGCTGGCAGCTGACTGTGGAGCGAACTCACAGAGAGGTGCATCAGCGTGGACCTACTATCAGGCTTATCAAGGACACCATGGCAGCATCTTTCTCTACTTCTCCTCCTCCTCATCACTCATTCCTTTTTTGAAGTGAATTTCAGAGTCTTTTTCTGAAACTTGATTGCTGAAGCGACTCACTGATCTCTAAGAGCTTCCGTGGGGATCCGTGCTCCCATCCTCTTCATCGTCCGCAGTGTTCTTCCTCCACCTGTGTTTCGGTGGGAGAGGAATTCACAGGCTTTGGCATGACGGAGATCTTGGTATCGGATGTAAACTTGAACTCGGTGTGCGAGCGTCTGGAGCAGCACTGCTGCGTGGATCAGAATCAGCACAATCTGTCCAGCCAGCCACAGACCCCTGTGCACAAGAGGCACAGCAACACTGGGGCCAAGCTATGGGGCCGCGTCCGCAGCAAGCTGCTCAGACAAAAGGTTTCTGGTTAACATATGTACACACACACACAAGCTGTGGTTTTGCTCTTTAATCTTTTTTTCATCCTCTATTTATCACTGTGTCACTTCCATCTGTTGGTTCTCCCTCTCTTTTATCCTCAGTTCATCCCTTTCTGTGTGCGTGTGCTCTCTTAATGGGTGTCTTTATTTCTGAGTTGACTATTGTTCTATTCTGAAAGGTCAGATGACTGAATGTAGCTAGTGATGACAGTGATGGATAAACTGTGACCCAGAAATAAGGATATGGGTTTATTTCCCTTTTTTACCCTGGTAGAATCTGCATCTCTATTACTAACTTTAATATTTGAGCTTTAAAAAGTATTGAATATTCTTGATTAATCCTGAATTGCACTGGAGTTTGATGCAGGATCGGTTACACTCACTTGTGAATAACTTGTGAGAAGATGTTAATATTTGAAAAAATGGTACCGACATGAAACGGGACTGTGCGGCAATTTAATTAAGATAGGAATTCACGATCGCTCTAAAAGCACTCTGTTTAATAATATGAAATAATAATTTCCTGCTCCCTGCCCTCTCCTCTCCATCAGCCTTCATATCCACAAGCCTTTTTTTCTCCTTTAAAAAAAAAAAAAAAAAAAATCTACTAGTGATGACTAAAAGGCAGCTATATCATGTTGTTTGACGATCAGAATGGCTCCCTCTGCTGTTCAGTTGTGATAATGACGCCTCTTTGGCATTTAAAGCAACGATTTTTCCTTCTTCTGTTTATTAAGTGTCATATTACTCCATATTGTCTCTTAGACACACATCTGGAATGTTTGCGTGATGTCGTTTTGGTATGCAGCCAGTTATTATCCCTTTCTTTGTAGTGTCTGCAACTGGCCTTTCGTGGTGTTGCGACGTTGTTTAAATGCAGTTTCTGGTTTGTGACTCATTTGGCTGAGCAGCAAAGGTTCTGTGATTCAGTGCACACCTCTGCACCCACAGCTGAAGCGGAGTAATGCAGACATAAGCTGAGGAATTTTTAGGTATTTATTTATCTGGAGGGGGTGACCACGTTCTTGCACAGCCCTCCTCTTCTTCAGCATCAACAGCGTTTTGAGCTGTAATTTGTGTGCATAGTAACCATGTTCATAACAAAGAGTCAGATTTAGGATGACCTTTGCTTCCATGTTTTCCATTATTCAGCACGAGCCTGAGGAAAGCTGACCACTCTTTTATACTGAGCGGAATAAAACAGTGATTACGTGCATTATTTCTCTGTACACAGGTACCACCGTGTTAATGTCAAGGCATTAGAGGAGGAAGTCCCTTTGTCTCACTGCTGTCCAAATTTCTCAGCTTTGGCAATAAGTCTTTTTGGTATCTTGCCACCCTGCACTCACACCGTGCCGAAATCCCTGTTCACCCATCTGCTCTGTAAGGTTTATCCTTTAATTCTTGTCACTTTTTCTTTCTTTCTTTTTTTTTTGAGTGAGCTTGTGTTGTCATTTTTCCAAGCTTGGTTGCCTTTTGATCCTATCAGTCTTTCTACAGTCCCCCCCTTTCTTTCCCTCGGTCATGTGTTTCATTGCAACATGCTGGTGATTGCTCTCGATGATGTTTAACTATCCACTGATATTATCTAAAACCATAACACAGCAGAGGCACGCATGGATTTTTTGAATAGTTCTGTTTTCTATAAAGGGTTCATT
The DNA here is from genome assembly GCF_051167445.1 of Perissodus microlepis. Lineage (NCBI taxonomy): Eukaryota > Metazoa > Chordata > Actinopteri > Cichliformes > Cichlidae > Perissodus > Perissodus microlepis. Next base: position 10,807,898 of record NC_140470.1, read on the forward strand.
CTTAGTTTTTGGTTAAGCAGTGTGTGTGTGTGCAAATGAAATACTCTGTTGTGCATGCTTTTAAAATTAAATCATGCAGATATGCGTTTAGAAATTTGAATCATAATTGTTGGGGCCAGGAAAAGCAGACTTTAGGGCATATTGCTTCTTGTTTCTGTCTGTGCATCTGTGGCATGCATCATGTTATTTACTGGGTGTTTAGAGGAATGAAAAGGAAAAGGATAGGTGAGGGCACGGAAGTACACCAGGGAATTGTGCTCCCTACGTGAGCTGGAAGCAGTGCCTAATTAAGACACAGTGTGATGAGATGGGAAGCTGGCTGGAAAATGCTAATTGGTGTAGAACTAGACACAATATATTTGATGTGTCGCAACAAAGGAGCAAATAGCCTTGATGCTGGGATGTGGGGTTATAGCTTTTGTGTTGTGTTCTGTTTTTCCCCTCCTTTTTGTGGACTTTTAGCCAGCTTAGTGCAGAGAACAATGCAGACTAAGCCATCGAGGAGAATCGCATCCGACCATTATCATCTTCCCTCCCTCTCGCTCATCCTACCTCTTACCCTTGCAGCATTTCAGCTCCCACATGGAAATTATACTCTCCATTTTAGTATGTTGATTAGTGCAGACGAGATATTAGAGTTTCATCCTTTCTGTGTGCCTAAAATGCCATCTACTCCCCTAATGGCCTTTTTATATAGGCCACATAAATCTCCTCCTGTCTCCACCGGAGGGCATGGCCCTTTATTGGCCCCAATTCATCCCCCCCTGTGTGCAAGATCTGTGATTGGTTAATGGGCTCCAGGAGGGGAGTGGCAGGTCAGTAAAGCATTCTCAGGTTGATGCCCACAGTGACCCTCTTGCTTCTGGCTGTGCAGCAGCCAGCATGCAAATAGCCTTTAATCTCCTTACAGTGACACAAAGGCATTAATAATCTAATTACGGAGTGAGATTTTGGGGATGTGCTATTAATCACAGTAGTGTTGTGCACTTTATTAACCCTATCTATAAAGATATGGTCACTAAAAGTGTATTTGTCACTGCTGGTAAACATAAAGCACATGCTGTGAGCCTGAGCAGCAAAAGTAATGCGATGAAAAGTTACTAAATAATCAGGAAAACAAACTCGCATAGTTGCTCAGTTGAATCTTACTCCAGTTCTTTTTTTTCACATTAGCTGGGAGGTTAGTTGCCGTGGCTACAGTTGACAGACTTTGGACGGTGGGAACGGTGCATTTAAATGATAAAATGTCAAAGTAAATGAAACAAAGTAGTCTTTGACTGTGTCTCTCCTCCATGTGGAAACGAGAGATGACACTGGTCAATAACAAAGTTCCTGAAATCACATGAATTTGAAGAGATGTCAGTCTTTTCCTGAGCATGTTCATGCTGCAGCACAATGAAGAAATCATAAAAAACAGATCATAAGGGTATTTTAAGGAAAATAAAGGAGGTGTTTGTTTTTGACTCTGAATATTAAAGGAATATTTCACCCCTTTTTGTTTTTCTGCGTTTCAGTATCAGTGCTCCGCTCTGCTGCAGGCAAGGATGGTGTTGCGTAAGTGTAGTACTCATCTGTGTGTCGCTGCTTACAGGCGCTGGATGAGAATCACACACTGCTGGCAGAGATAAAAGACTAGTCTGCAAATCACAACTCTCATTCAGTTGAAAATCCCTGCCGATTGGTCCAAACTAGGAAGAGAGGGCAGAAGGCAACATGGCAACCGAGTCAAAGACCTCCCATGGCCTCGTTGACATCAGCAGCTGTTGAGTAAAGAGTCATATAAACATTATGGTTCATGAATCCAAAAATAGTCCTGTTGCTTATGGAGCAGGAGCAACTTTGCTGCTGCAGGATGTGTTAGCTGGAAATTAAAAAGAAAAAAAATGAAATAAAGGTTCAGTCACTGTGCACACGGTTCCTGTAATCCTTCTAAATCCAAGGAGCCGCGCAGTTAGCACCACGTTCTAATTAAAGGACAAATAAAAAGCTTTCTGCAGCTGAATGAATATTTAATCAGGCAGAGAAGCAGTGGTGAAAAAGTGTGATGAAACACAAAGGACAAATTAAACAGCGATTCATTAATTTAGCATATCAAAAGATCAAGTTATGCTTTTTGCTGTGTTGTCGCCAGCACGCATTACCTCTCCAAGCACAGCAACAATAAGCTAATTAAGTCTATAGAGATTTCATTAGTTTGGCTTTACACATCACTTTGTACCTGACTGTTTGGTTCAGGCTTCTGCCGCTGTTTTTCTTCTCTTTGGTCTGCATTATTCAGCTCTTGCTTTTACATAAATTTATAATCACACAAAACAAACAAGTGTCCAAACACCGCTCTTTAGTTGTACTAAATCTGAGCAGCATGTGATACTAAGGCTACGTTCACACTGCAGGTCTTAATGCTCAATTCCGATTTTTTGATCAAATCCGATTTTTTGTGTCTGCTCGTTCACACTACAAATAAAATGCGACAGCAAACGCTCTCTAGTGTGAACGCTCAAAGCGGCCCGCATGCGCAAAAGAAGATGTCACACACAACGCGCTCTGTTTAAACCCAGAGCAAACAGTATTGTTTGACTGATGGCCGTTAATATAAAGACTTCGGACTTTACGTTTCCCAATTTTTGCTTTAAGTTATTTTGTTATTTACATAATAATGTAAATAACCTAATAATTATCCTTATTGCTGTTTTAGAGAGAAGCAGTGCTTCAAAGGATAGCTGCAGATTTCTGTCAGAATCTGCAGATTATACAGTACAAATAAAATGTTCACGTTTCTCCAACGTTGTCTTCCCAACAGTTTCACTGACATCTACACTGGATGGCCAGGAAGCGTTCGCGATGTCTTCTCCGGAGCTGATAATTGGCGTCTGTCTTGTGTCAGTGACGTAAAAGACGGATTTAATGCGACATGACCGTTCACACAGCAGTCGCTTTCTAAAACATCGGATATGTATCGGATCACATACGAAAGTGACCCAGATCGGATTTGAAAATATCGGATTTGTGCCGTTCACACTGTCATACCATGAATCGGATATGGGTCGCATAGGGTCAAAAAATCGGATTTGATGCGCTTTCGCCTGCAGTGTGAACGTAGCCTAAATGTTCATATTGGTGACAAATTTGCACATCTGAGCAAGATTTTCTTTTTGCACTTAACTGAAACGTAGTTTTGCAAACAACTGTCCTTTCACAGACCTGCATCGGTCACGCTTGTCAGATGAAAATGCTTTCATGTATAGTGTTCCTGTGGACAGGAAAGAGGGATCCCTGTGCACGGGGAGCATTGTGCATGATGTACACCGATGCATCAAGATTCTTTGTAGCGCTGCATGTCTTGAGGCTTGTGCAGCTCCAGAGGGGATGCAGACCCTTGATTGCCCCCTGTGTTGTTGCTGTCAGTCTCAGATCCACAGCAGGGTGGAGCGCGGGATTATATTATATATATTATATATATCCAGAGGGGAGGGCTCTCAGTTAGTTCCCGTAGTGTAGTCATTATCACGTTCGCCTAACACGCAAAAGGTCCCCGGTTCAAAACTGGGCGGGAACAAGATTTTTTTTTTTCTTGAAATGTAAAACTGAAATCCAGAGTGCAAGTCTGAGTAATACTGTGTGACTGATAACCACATTCTGCCCTGTCGGTGTAAAAGAAACCATTTAGTAGCACAAAAGAATGACTTATCAGCTTTGATCTTGTAGATCAGTCTGAGTAGAGCACAGCCTGTACTCTGTTCAAGCTGCATGTACGTCCCGGCTCATGTCTGCCTGCTTCTTTATTTGGAGACTCTTAGTCATGATACCAAAGCCTGTATTCTGCATGACTGACCTAGAGTCCAGCAACATGCAGCAAAAAGGATACTCAAATCAACCGTGACTTTTCTGTAGGTTTCTGCAAATGGACCGAATCACATGGCAGCCACATGCTTCCTGTTATGTTCATTTCAATACGCTCAAACATGCAGGAGAGCAGATAAATGAGGGTTAGTGTGTTTAAGCACACAGAGTACAGGGTTAGTGGGACGTGCACATATACGGCCGGATGGAAGTAAACCGGCTGTACCTCATACTCTGTGCGCACACTTGCTCCCATATAAAAGCCAGGTCAGTTGCTCTGTCCTCAAAACAACCGCACATCGTGTGCTCTCCAACAAACAAACAAACAAAAAAAAGAAGCAGAATGTGTGCACTCCAGCTGGAATGTGAACAAATTTTTGTTTTCAGCTGTTTTTGTGCTTCAGGGTTCTCCTCAGAACCATGTAAGCCTGAGAATGTCTGACAGCTTCTGACTTTTATCTCTTCCTTGACATGTGCCCACATACTAGATGCATGCATGCATTCCTGAGAGAAGGAAATTGGTCATTGTATTTTTCATTGGTGTGGGCAGGAATGAAGCTATGCTCTTCTACTGAGCCTTAAAAAGTCTTTATGCACAGTAAAGAACAACCAGAAGAAAGGTTTTAAAATGTATCCTGTGTAGTGTATGTCTTATTAGTGTCTGTTCTGCTGTGGTTACATTGAGATCTTCAGAGTTTAACCAGTAAAGCAAACTTCTTTTTTCTTCTTTACGTCTCTCATATCAAGTCTCAGCTCTGTTACCTCCTGCCATCTTCCTGAAGGTTCCCTGACTGCGAGCTGTCACTCGGAATAAAACCTTAAATCCTCCCTCTGCTGTTAGACCAGCTGACTGAACTCATCCTCCGCTAAGTCACAAACCGCCTCTTGCAGTGCAATCCCTCCTGCTGACATTTTGTGCTTTATTCTGAATGAAATACTATAAAGTAAATGAAAGCTTGCTTCATGCAGGCCTCCTCTCAAACTCATTTCTCAGGGACGCAGGCGAGTGGGGGAGCAAGTTCCTCTCAGCTATTTTTTAATAAACGGCCCAGTTGTGGATACAGGCTTGGACAGGGTCACTGAGTATACAAATGGCTGTAATGGACCCTCTTTGTTTTTACAACCCTATTTGAGTACATTCATTTTTAATCAGGATTTTTAGAAATGAGCAGAGTAATAAGGAGGAAATGGGTAGGATATTTATTTTTATTTTTTTCAATTAGTTTACTTCAGGGGGGCTTAAAGAGGCGTCATCAGTGAGCCTTGGATCTTTGCCCGGTTCCCTTCTCGGCAGTTGCTGTGTAAAGCCCCGATTGCAGTGATTACCTGTCCCTCGTCTGAAGCCCAAACACTGCTGGGAAAACAGGCTTTAGCGATAATAGGAATGCGTGAAGCCGGTGCCAAATGGCCTTTTTACGAGGTAATGAAATACACTCACTAAAAACTTTTAATGCCGACAATAAGAGGAGCGTGCTACCCCTGCGCTCACCCAGCAAGAGTAATTTTCCTCTACGTTGAGCACATAGCTGTGCAGGGTTGCGATGACATAACTGAGTAGTGCAGATGCTGAAACTATAAAAAAGGCATTAGCTGTTGTGGCCTCGCACAGCGGGCGCAGACTCCAGGAGACTTAAAACAACAACAAGCTGTCTGTGCTGTCTCACTGAGAGACGTGAGAGCCACGCTTTGAGAATATGTGCGGTGAACGAGGAGAGGTGTCTCAGTCAATCTGGAGCCCTCGTTCGACGCCTGAGAGACTGCTGAAGGCGTACAAGGGCAGCAGAAGCGAAAAAGTTGTGCGACGATAAACTTACTGCCTTCAGTTTATTGTCCAGCATCTACGTTAGAGCCCGGGGTTACAAGCATTACTTTGCCTGGGCTTCGGGTAGTGCAGTCATGTCTCCAGTTTCCTTATTTTTTCCTCCACTAAAACCGAACGTTGAGCTCCATGTGGTTATAATTTTGGAGATATTTTTCAGTTGTTTTAATTATGTTTTAATTCTCTGTAGCTACAAAACCCCAAAGGTGTCAGATCATACTTGAATGTCTTACTGCGTGCATCACTGGGATTCTTCTTTAGTGAAATGTAAAGAGGTTAAATCGGCATTTCTCTGTCAAACACACGAGGACGGTTACTTTTACTTCACCACTTTCTGTCTTAGAATGGAAATTTAAGGCTTTCTCAGGTTTTATTTAGAGACAGATAAAAGCATAAAAGCAGACTCTATTTCCGTACTACAAGAACAAACATTCCTGAGGATTTATGTGGGAAAAGAATTTCCCTGGTGGCAAAGTCCGGTTTGGTCGCAACACCCACCGTGGGTACGCTGGAATTAAGTGAGCAGGTTTCGAGGAAATGTACAGATAGTGTTGCCAGGCTTTTTTTTTTTCTTCCTCTCTGTGTGTTGTATTGAGAAATGTCGAGTTGTCCAAGGGAGCGACGGCTCACTGATGATGTGATTAAGCAATTTTTCTGTTCCTGGGAAAATCCCAGTATGAATTTAGTCATGTCCTTATTTAGGCTTCTCAAAAATGTTAACAACCATGTTTCTGTCTGTGTTGTGTCTTTCAGCTGGATCCTCAGACTGTGCAGTCCAAGAACTGGCACATGGATGTCATAGAGATGAATGGGGTAAGTATCTGAGAGGGACTTTTAGCTTGGACTCGTCCAGTAAATAAAGCCTTCAAGGTCGGAGATTTGTACAGACAGAATTTTGAATAGAATAACTAAATATATACAAAGGAAATCTTGATTTATGTTTTTTTTCCATAAACTTTTTTCCACAAATTTTTCTTTTCTTTTAGGTTTTTTTCTCCATATATTAAAATGATTAGCTTAAAGATCATCATCATCATCATCATCATTTATTTATATAGCACTTTAAAAACACACCTGGTAGACCAAAGTGCTGTACAATACAAATATAAACTTAGTAATAAGATAGCAGAAACCAGACATAGAAATAAAATTAATAAAAAAACAGATGTCAGTCGTCGCACACAAAGTGACTCGTAACAATCCCAGAGTTTCAATTTTGCCTTCTTAATGTTGTTTGTTCCTCCTCAGATTAAAGTGGAATTCTCCATGAAGTTTACAAGTCGAGACCTCAGCTTAAAGAGAACGCCGTCCAAAAAACAGAGTGGCGTGTTTGGAGTCAAAATCAACGTTGTTACAAAGTAAGCTTGCTTATGTTGTTGAGACTGAAAAGGGCTCAGAGCTCATGTGTCTAAATGATAGAATGAGACATTTCAAGGTTTATGAATAGGCATTCATTGATGTATATGTGAGATGATGAGCAAAGTTCCCGTCTCATGAAAAGAAATGACTGTTTTCAATAACTGCTGTGTGTGTCCACAGGCGCGAGCGCTCCAAGGTGCCTTACATAGTCCGTCAGTGCATTGAGGAGGTGGAGAAGAGGGGGATCGATGAAGTGGGAATCTACAGGATCTCAGGGGTGGCCACTGATATCCAGGCCCTCAAATCAGCATTCGATACCAGTAAGACTCCATTCACTGTCTCTGTGTGACACGCTCTTCCTCCCATCGTCTTTACTGCACGACAATATTGTTTATTGTTCTTTCTCTTTGCAATGCAGTAGACGTCATTCTGTGATGCAGAATATGTGCAATGACATTTAGATTTATACACTACTGTGCAAAAGTCATGAGCCACAGTTCATTTCTTTTGCTCTAGGAAAATTCCAAATAGCAATAATTTATTGAGAGGCAAAGATACAGCTAAATACAGAGTTTGTATGATTCTGAAACTTAAAAGTTAATATTTGTTATGACCACCTTTATTCGTCATGTGAGCCTGAACTTTCATACTTTAAACTGCCTTTTTGTAATTTCTCTAAGAAGTCCCAGGAACAGTAGGAAGAGGCTTCTTGAAGGACACTCAAAGCTCTTCTTTGGATGTTCTCTGACAAGATGATCCCACATTGCTTCAGTAATGTCGAGATCCACAATCTAGGGAGGCCAGTCTATGACTGATAGTATTGCATCGTCCTAAAGATGTTGCTGCTGACTTTCAGTTCAGTTCTTGTGTAATCTGGCATACCTCAGCAACAGTCGTCCTTCTACTTAGACCATTTCTGATGAAGCTTCAGTGAACAGTAGATGGATTAACTAAAGAAATGGGGGCAAATTGTGTTTTGCCAAATGCAGCTAGCAACAAAGTACCTAAAGATCCAAAGATAAAATAAACTCTTTGCTGAGTTGTCTGTTATGTGTAGACACAACAATGGTTCATCCCCTGAGTCAGATGCCTTTTTTATGCTTGAGTGATTCACAGATTGGCGTGAAGTGGCTTAACAAAGAAAAAAAACATTCCTCTGAAGCTGGTCAGATACAGACACAAGAACAATAGTTCAGTATCAGTGAAGTCTTATACTGATTTTCAGCAGAATACATGAGTCATCTGTCTGTGTTCTTGCACTTTGCTTTTAAAAATCTGTGAGACGCCCAGTGCACTCTGCACATTGTCAAAAACACTGGTCTCACTGCAGCGAACAGCTGAAACTGACAGGAAACCGCAGACAGACTGTACGAGGACACTCTGCAGGGCTCACTCTGTTTTCCAGCACAGCGATTAATTCGCTCACTCTGTTCAGCAGGAATCACGTATGAACAACCAGGTTACAGATGTTACTGGCAAACATTATAAAATGATCCACACAGCAAAAAAAATCACCATTTGTCTTTTATTGTATGTGTCCTGAACTTGGGTCATGTGAGAGTCACTAAGGCGATAGGTTTAACACAAAACCGGCTGCACCCGCATTACAATCCCACCATACCCCATTTTTTCTCAGTAGTTTCCTAAAAACGTAGCACCTTATGCTGCTTTTAGATGTAAAAAAAATTCTGCAGCCAGGTTTTTAGTAACTGAGGTCTTTGCTTTAGCACTCTAGATGAGGGATTAGTGAAAACTGACAGTCAGGCAATCCAGGACAGATGAGGAGCAGCAGCTGTATCGTGTTCAAGGTCTCCTGTTGCATAAGAGTCTTTGTGGTCACAGCTGCTTTTACTTCGCTGAGATGTGACTGAGCAGGGCCTAGCATCCACTCTGATGTGACAAACAAAAGTCAAACACCAATGCATGCGGGGTCGTTAAGAGATCGCCTCAGTCCTGGAGACGGAGGAAGCAGAGATCAAGTGTAAAACTTGAATAATGTGTTGAGTGTTTGTGTCTGACTTGCAGATACCAAAGATATCCTGGTGATGCTGAGCGACATGGACATCAACGCCATTGCAGGAACGCTGAAGCTGTACTTCAGGGAGCTGCCAGAGCCTCTCCTCACTGACCGCCTCTACCCCGCCTTCATGGAGGGCATAGGTGCGACCTTTGAGCTCTTACATTCATTCCAGGAAGTGTGTGTGTTTAGACTTTTGCCAAAGTGAGTTACAGTTGACCAACTGGAGAAGATGAGGACTGTTAGAAAGCCGTCTTGCCATAATTGAATCTGACATCTTCTTCCTTCCTCTCTCACAGCTCTCTCAGACCCAGCAGCCAAGGAGAACTGCATGATGCACCTCCTGCGCTCGCTGCCTGACCCCAACATCATGACCTTCCTCACGCTGCTGGAGCACCTCAAACGGTACACAGACACGCAAATACACACACTTTTTGTTATTCTTTAATCGTGCTTATTCGCTTTTTTCTTTAGAAAAATGTTTAACCTGTTCCAGTCACTTTTATACATAAGACTAAGCTCATCACAGAGAATCTAACGGTGCTTGTTGGTTGTTGTTTCTGCAGGGTGGCTGAGAAGGAGCCCATCAACAAGATGTCCCTTCATAACCTGGCCACCGTGTTCGGCCCCACTCTGCTCAGGCCCTCAGAGTCAGAGAGCGCGAAGGGACAGCACATCACCTCCGCTTCTGACATCTGGTCACATGACGTCATGGCACAGGTGCATGGATGTTTTTGAAAGTTGAATACAAAGCTGCATTTTGTTAATTGAGATAAAAAAAATCGATTGGCCTAGCAGGTACAAGTAGTCGATGTTAAATTGGTGCGTATGTGCGTATCACAGCTGCTGCTTGTGATCTGCAGATGAATTTCACTCCCACATCACCCAGTGACCAATGTCACTGACCCCCACCCACCCCACCCCAGCTGTATTTAGACTGCAGGCTATCCATTCATCTCTGCAAAGAGATGTGTTTCCTGTTCACAAATAGCTCCGCTTGGCAGAATAAACAACATCCAGAGTAAATCATCATAAATGGGGGCAGAGTGCACATGCACGGTCCCATCTGTCCATTACAGTGAAGCCCAGTGTTTGCACTGAGGCTTATTTAAAGTCTAAATGTTTACTGCATTAAGAATACAACATGTCAGAGAGATGAGGCCAGTACTTCATCCTGCATGTAATCTAAGTATAATCTGGGTGAATTAGTGATGGATTCCTTTGTATTTTTTGTTTTGTTTTTTTAATTAGAGACCCTCCACCTAGCAAAGTGGCAACATTCTTGCTAGGAGGTGATTTTCCTGATGAGCTGCGACAGCATTAACCAGACATGTGCCCTTATGATAAAACTGGTTATTAAAGCGGAGATTAAGGGGAATTTGTGGAGCAGAGAAGGAAGAACATTAGATTGATTGATTCATCTATGTTTATGAAGCTGATTTTCTTTTTAATAATGGTCAAAGGTGACTTTCCGTCCATGGCTTACTGCCACAACCTTTCCTTACTCATTTTTAGGTCAGCAGCAAGTTGTCTGCCCTGTAAATTCTAAAAATGTAAAAATAAATGTAAAAATTCAGAGATATTTTAAAGCAAAGCACATCACAGCAGCCTGCTCATGAGCCATATCTGTTTTCATATTTAAAAAAATATATGTTGGTTGTAATGTTTCTGTCACAAAATCCAGAATGATCATTTTCACCCTCATCCAAGCGCAAATTGTTCCAGCAGAAGCTGTACTCATACAGCCTTGTTTTCTCCTCTCTTAGGTCCAGGTGCTGCTCTACTACCTGCAGCATCCTCCCATCTCCTATGCTGAGCTGAAGCGAAACACACTCTACTTCTCCACCGATGTTTAATCCCCGGCCACCTCCCACAGGGCTTCACTGGAGACGAAAGAGTGAGAGAGAGAGAGAGAGAGACTCCATACAAACATTAGTCCCCAGCAGTCAGTAATCCTGCCTCAGCTCTCCCTCGCCCACAGCAGGCAGCTCGTCTCAACTGTACAGCCCCCCAATCCCCCACCCCCAGCCCTCCCCTTCCACATCTCCCTTCCGTTTAAACCCCACATCCACCCGACCCTACCACACCCAGTCCTGTGAGGAGATGGAGCCGGGCACGTGAAGGAGATTTCTGGGGCGTCTTAATAGTCATGTGTCGTGTCCTGTAAACGTGAGGAGAGCCCAGCCGCTTCCCACTGGCAAGAAGACGGGGAGTTATGGGACCACTGTGGGGAAAATGGGAGGGGACAAGGGTCTGGAAGCCACAGCCTGGCGCAGTGGCACAGGATCATGCCTCGGCGTGTGGGGTGTTGTCATCCCTTTGCCAAGTTCTGGTTTGATTATTTGAAAAACCAGTCGACTCAAACTCTTTCTGTTTTTGTTTTCTTGGTCAGAGGCATTCCACAAATAAAGGAATTTACATGTTTTGGAATAATGTTTAGCACCTGATTTTTGTTTCCTTTCCTGGGTTTTCTGTGTGTGTGTGTGTGTGTGTGTGTGTGTGTGTGTGTGTGGTAGGAGGAGGCCAATGTGTCTGAATGACAGTGTGGATGTACATGACATGTGTGTGTACTTGTGTGTTTAAGGAAACACAAGAATTATAGAAAACGGCCGTCCCAGTAAATGGCTGGAATTTTTCTTTTCCCTCTCTCTGTACTGACAAGCAAGAGAGAAGTGCCCTCCTCACTGAGTCTTGGCCAAATTAGCCCTATTTATTTTAAATATATATAATACGTGTGCCTGTACAGTTCTGTGCAACTAGAGAAATGCTCTAAGGAGTGTGTTTTTTGAAGTTTATTCAGGTAGTGATGTTATTTTTTAGTCTACTTTTCTTATTCACCATGTCCATGGTTGGTAAGCTGTACTGAAAATACACCCAGAATTCATTTCAGATCACTTTGTAGAGGAGAGAGGGCACCCTGTGACATGACGGTTGTTTGGAGAGAACACAACGAATGGAACATTTAGCTTTTTTGGTTTGTTTGTTTTTTTGTTGTTGCATTGCAAGCCTGTTCCAAGTGTCTTACTGCACCGGTATAATCTGTAGGATGATTTTGTGTAGTTGCCCTCATTGCATGTTCAGCTTGTCAATCAAACTAGGCCAGATAACAAAAAGGTAGGCTGTCTCTGCAAAGCAAAGAAAAAAAGTAAATAAATACATAACTGCATAAAAGAAAACCCTCTGTGCTCTGTATAAAGCCAACCTTTCTGCTATCAAGCCTGCAGCATATCTTAAAATACTGCAAGCACTGCTAGATGAGTACTATTTGATATTTTTAATATAAGGTTAAAAGAAAAGAAAATGTTGTATTTTACTTCCTTTGAGAAGAATTTCAATATACTGTAATATTGAGGCTAAATGTTAATGTGAACTTTCTCCCCATTTTTTTTTTTTATTAAAATAAAACTTATCAAAACACTCTCACCTTGTGTCCGTCTCTGCTTACAGGTCTGCTTTAGCACCAGCTTCCTGCAACTGCAGTAACTCAAAATGATCTTTTGGTTATGGCATCATAATGTTTTCATGTCAAACTGTCACATGGTAAAATGATGGTAATATCAGGCACGGGACAAAAACACTGACACTTGCCTTTCCCAGACTCTGTGTGAGCTGTGACTTCATTCTGCATCACTGTACCGTAACACTGACCTGAATCAGCCACATCGGTGCTCTCAACTCTCAGGAATAGTTCTCTATCAGTACACGTTGCTCCCCCTGGTGGTCCAGTGAAAATCTGTGCTGAAATGAGCTGAGAGAAAGAGGGACGGCACTCCAGGATGTTCTTTTGATAGCTATAGTAATGTCCAAAGGTCATGAGCAACCCCTTAAAAAACAAAGATAAATACAGGAAATAAGGGGGGGGAACAGAGTTTGTACTGTTCTAATGAGCTTCAAAGTCAACATTTATCAGAATCAGAATACTTTATTAATCCTGAAGGAAATTAGGGAAATTAATGTGACCAGCTTTATCCTTAAACACAGCCTGAGCTCTCGCAGGCAGCTTTCTTGTCATTTCTTTAGGCAGTCGTCAGGAATAGTTCTCCAGGTTTCCTGAAGAACATTCAAAACTCTTCTTTGGATATTTTTGCCTTTTGTTCTGTTCTCTGATAATCCCACACTGCTTCAATAATGTTGTGGTCTGGCCTGCCGGGAGGCAGTCCATAACTGATAGTATCCATTGTGTCTTCTCCTATCCAGCTATGCTTTTAGGCAGTGTGTTTGGGATCATTGCATTGATGAATGATGAAAACATGGCCAATCAGATCTTTTCCACAATGCACTACATGCTGACTCTGACTGTGCTTTTCTCCTCTTAGCATGTCTTCTCTAGCTGCTCCTGTCTGATCTGCTAACATGAAGGTTGGGTGTGGTGGGTGAGGTATGACATATAGCTCAGTCAGACACCAGGGGGCGATACAGACATTTTGGCTACACTTCTTGTCAGGTTGATCATGTTTTTTCACAGTACTTAAATTATCTATTATTATTATCTATTACTAAAACTTTCAAACATAATACTTGCAATATCATTTATAGATCTAAAAAATATTCAATGTAGTCTAGAAGATGGTATAAAGTGATACAACTAGGATCTGAAACTGGAATACATGTGCCTTGAAATTTTATTGAAGCACTGTTTTTCATTCAGCTGGGTTATACATAATATGTTTAATGTAGGCTATACTGCATTATTAATATAGATATAAAAAATCCTCCTGTCTCTGTCAAACAATGCTGTCCAAAATATCCCTGTTGCAGGCTACACTGTCCCATTTAACAACCACTCACTTCTGAGTTTGATGGTCTTTGCGGCTTACAAAGGTTTGGCTTGATGTAACAACCCTTATTATTGGGATAATAACACGCGGACCCCCACCCCACCCTCGCGGGCCGCAGCACAGCTAGACCTTGTGCGGAGGCTCAGTGAGGGAGGGTGGGGGTATGGTCGCGAAACGGGACGAAGGGCAAGGGCCCTAGAGTAGCAGGAGCAGCAGCAGCAGTGCTCGATGCGCCTAAGTTTCTTCCGCTAAAGAAGCCGCGGTTTCCCCGAGAGGTTTGCGATGCTGACACAGATGTTGATGCTGTTGAAGCTGCTACGCCTGAATCCCTCCTCGGCTCTCACGGCCTGGTGCGGGACATGTCCTTGTCGGTGGTGTGCGCTCCTGTCTGTCTTTTTGGCTGGCTATTTGTCCGCAACCCCGACACACTTAGTAACTCGTATATTGCTACCTTTACCGATGTCGCGGTGGGGCATTTTGCTACCCCGCATTATTCGCATTAGGGTATTTCGCTACCCCTGTCTCATCGCCTCGGAGGTATTTGCCAACCCCTTAGTAATCGCGATGGGGTATTTCGCCACCCCAACCCACATTCGTAAGTTGCGATGGCAAACACTGGGGTCTGGAGGGACCCCCAGGCGCCAGGGCAAACAACTCTCAACTTCAAATCATCATCATCATCATCTCCTTCCTCCTCCTCAGTTCTCCTGCGCCGAGCTTGCGGACGCTTAGCTTTACAGAGAGCAGTGTTCGCGTAAACCGGTCTAAGTGAGGACCTCGGACTCTCCCAGCCTCCCCCGTCCTCCTTCCTCCTTCTCCTCGGTTCTCCTGCACCTCGCTGGTGGACGCTTAGCTTTACAGAGGGCAGTGTTCGCGTAAACCGGCCTCCGTGAGGACCTCGGACTCTCCCTGCCTCCTAGTCCTCCTACCTCTTTCTGCTCCGTTCTCCTGCTCCTCGCAGGCAAGCGCTTAGCCGGATGGGCCCCGGGTTACGCGTAAACCGGGCTCCGCGAGGACCGCGGGTGCTCAGTGCTCCGTGGGTTCTCTGTGATCCCTTAGCGATGGGGTTTTTCGCCACCCAAATCCACATTCGTAAGTTACGATGGCAAACACTGGGGTCTGGAGGGACCCCCAAGCGCCGGGGCAAACAACTCTCAACTTCACATCATCACCATCATCATAATCATCATCATCAAAGATCTTTTATAGTCTGGAGGTTTAGACGCCTATAATCGATGCACAACCGGACTTGGCTGTTCTTTTTCTGGACTACCACAATGAGTGATGCAAATGGAGACTCTGACTCTCTGATAACTCCTGCATCAAGGAGTTTCTGAATGTGCTTCTGGACAGCCTCAATGTCCTGTGGGTGGATTGGCCGGGCACGTAGTTTGAAAGGCGTGTCATCCGAAAGTTTTATATGATGTCGCACCTGGTCCATCCGGCCAAAATCCAGGTCATGCTGTGCAAACACCTCAGGCATGCTGTTGAGCTGCTGAGTGATGTGCTGTTTCCATTCCAGTGCAACTGGGGAGTCACCAAAATTGAAAGTTATGGTGGGCTCTTGGGAGGACGGAGTCTCTGGAGTTCTCTGTGGTGGTTCTGACTGGTCTTGTTGTGTTCCTTTAATAGGATGGTCTGATAAGCACTAACCTCTGCAATAGTACACTTGGCAGGGATGACAATGTCGTGGTCAGACTCGTTGCTTATAACAACTGGCAACTTGTGGGGCCGCCGCTGGGGGAAGTCAACCAGACCGGCTTTAAATAGCAGGCCACCGGGCAAGGGGGACGATGACGGGTACTCAATGACAACTGATTTTTCATCCTGAAGGCCCCTGCCAAGGGCAACTCCCTCCACTATTACAGTTGAACCAGCTGGAATGACTTGAGGCATCTTGCCTTGTAGCTTCACTACCCCCTGATGGTTGTCACTTGTCTGCTTCTGTCTCAACTCAATGATTTTGAAGACTACTCTGTAGCTATGTGGAAGGGATTGACGATCAGCTAAGTCAGTCTCTGAGTAGACGTCGAACAGAACATCTAGGATGTTAATGCCTATGAGCACGAGGGATTGTGAAGTGTGAGGGACGATTAATGCAAGTGTGTTTACATCTACTGGAACACCAATAAAGTCCTTTGGAAAAGTTATGGTCATTTCTATATAGCCAAAGTAGGGTACTAGCTGGCCATTAGCACCTTCCACTTCTAAGAGGTCATGTAGTGGCTTGATCTTCTGCTCTGAAAGGTGCTGCTTGTAAAATGACTCAGGAACGGTGGTAAATTGGGAGCCTGAGTCAAGAAGACAATTGACTTCTTCACCTCTCACAGTCACTTGAGCTGTTGGCTCTTACTCTTGAAGCCAATCAACTGTTTAGGGAGTTGTAAAGGTTGTTTCTGCTCTGAATGTTTTAAGCCAGAACATGCTTGTGCTTTGACGTTCTTTGCTGGGGTACTTACTTTGTCTTCATTGTTTACATCTGAGGGATGTTGTTGACTCTTCTCAGCTCCTGTTTGTCCCACAACAGGAACTGCTAGTCGTTTAATGGTGAGTCTGAACCATCTTGCGCTTCCCACTGGTGCTGTTTTTCCTCCAATTGCTTCTTTTTCTCTGCCACTAGGTTGGGGTTAGCAGGGTCAACACAGCATGGAGCAATGTGCCCATCTTCACCGCAGTTGAAACAATACCAGGGCTTGGGTCTGCATGTTTGTTTCTTTGTAGTCTGCCTTTGCATACGTCCATCTACATCACGTGGCTTTGACATCTTACTGTGCGGCTTCCCTGCAGATCACTTGGTGTTAGCAAACTTTGTTTTTTTTTTCTGTGACATGAATGTAGTTAGTTGACTTTGCAGACTTGCCACCTGCTTTCTCAGATCCTCAATAGCAGCGATGCTACTCTCATGTTTCTCCTCTGGTTGACAAACATGTGCACCCGGGAACTGTAACTAAGTTCTCTGCTTTGTGGTGCCAATGTGTTTTCTCATACGACTAGTTTTTGCTTGCTGTCGATCTTCCTCAGAGCGAATCATTAACAAGAGGTCTGAGAATTGGGGTGGGCTGCTCTTCTTTTGTTCAAGTTGCAGGGCGCTGAGTAGGGCGTTGTCCCAACATCCCCTGCAGAACTGTTTAAGGAGATGTTGGTCCACTTCTTCACATGCGACCCCCTCTTCCTGGCTCTGTTTAATGCTAGCTGTAGCTGGTGAAGGTAAGTGGATGACTTCTCACCTGGATCTTGAAGGGTGTTCAGGAATTGAGCAAAAAGCTGCTCCCCATCTTCTACAGTGCCAAGGGCTGAATCTAGAAGCTGCAAATAAGTCGCAGGTGGTGACTCAGGCCATAAACTCTTAACTATATCAGCTGCTGGTGGGAGCAGGCTCTCATGGATCTTTCTGGATATTTGCAGGGGGGACATGCTGGGGTCATTTTGGAGCAGGTTAATTTGTGTGCACCACGTGTCATAATCAGTTTCGTTGTTAGGTCTGGGAACCTTACCGGAGAAGGAACGGAGTCTAACCTGGGACTGGATGTGTTTGACATCTTGCCTTCGTACCATATGCTCTACCACGACCTTCTGAATGTCAGGTGGATTCAAATCACTTACTGAAAGGGACGCTGCTCTCCTCCCATTGGTGAGGGGAACATGATCAGTGGCACCAATATCACTTGGTGTAACATCTGAATGTGAGGTGTGACACTGTTGCTCTTTAGGAGCGGGCGGAGATACGACAGTGGTCTCCACATACGTGGGAGAAGGTTCTTCAGTGGTAGGTCGCATGGCTTCAACATCCTCCCCAATCTGGCACATCATCTCCTTCAACATCTCATCATAGTCTTTGCCACTCAGCTTAGCTAGCTCCTTGAGCTCAGCTAAGTAGGTCTTCGTAACATTACTCCCAAACTTGGTAGGGTACATGCTACTGAGTGTTTTAATTTCATAGCCAATGCTGGGGTACGTGTATGGTAAGTGAGGTTCTAAACCTTCTAAGAATATTCAACGATCAGGTTTCGCCATCTATCACGACCGGAATCTCGTCCTGGTCCTCGGACTTTTCCTGTCCTCTCCAAAAACCTGACCGTTGCTCTGTTTCACAAAGCCGAACACACATTGGTGTCAGAATTGCAGCAGCTCTCCGGATGAACGGTGAGTGGTTAGCTGACGTTGCTTCTCTCCTTCATCCAGCTACTCGACTGTGGACTTCCAGCAGGTAAGTATGCTGGCTTTCCTTCCTCTCAATCCTGAGTTTTTCCTCTCTTTCGTCCCTGCGTTTCTTGGTTTGAGTAGCAGATGCCTCCACTCCTGTTGCTGAGATGAGAAAACCCGGGAGAACCATGCCCCTTCACCTCACTTCCTGCCTGACATGGTCAATGCGGCCTGCGTAGGCTCTGATTGGTCGCTGAGCTAGGTGGCCTCACGTGGGGTGAACTGAGAGGTGCATTCAATGGTCATAGGAAATATGACACTTTGTTGATGTGAACAGTTAAAATAAAGAGAACAAATACTCACTCTTCTTTATCATTGGTGTAAATGTGTTGTTGTTTTTTTCATCTGGGCTACACATACCTTTGACTTACTAATGGGAACTGCTTGTTAAATGAAGGCTGAGATGATTCCTTAATGACTTTGTTCACTGCAATGAAAAAAAGGGATATTTGATAACTCAGAAGTGAAAAGTTTGTACTGTGCTGGACAAGTGTTTTGCTTATGTGCAACTCTTGTACACCCAATTTTTATGCTTGCTTTTTTTATGTTATTATTCTATTGTCTGTGAATGCAGAACAACAGTGTTATGGTGTATAGAACTGATTCAGAATTGATTTTCTTTTCATTAAAATGGTTTCATATAACACACACTTCTATCCATCAAAACAATAAATGTTTGCACCCTTATTTTTATCCATTTCAGGCCAGAGACAGTTTTTATTCCACATGACGTGTGTTCCATGAATTTGGTACTGTTAACAATAACTTTTATATCCAGCTGAATAGATCTGTAATTTATTACTTTGGTTTGATTTTTTTTAGTTTTTCTTTACAGGAAAAGATGGATAAGCTTGGTGTTAGTCCTTTCCACAAAGTTTGATTTGTTAAAGCTGTTTTCTGCTTACAGTATGTGAATATCAAATAAAGTCTTATGAATCAAATTATGCCAGTCTTTCATCACATGTATCACTTGTTTTTCGAGTGTTGTTTTGTTTGTTTGTATGTTTTAATTTTGTTATCCCACATGGAAAGTTTCAAAACTGCAGATTTTAGACACTTTAGACCTAAAATTAATGTATATTTATTAGGGAAAAAACATTTATTTCTCCATGTGACAGTGAGAACATTGAGCTTAACAAGTAAGGTCCAGTTATTTGTTTTAACAAACATTTCAGGCACATCCTCCACATCCTAACACCAAGACTTTAATATTTGAGACTGCTGTTAAGCAGGTCAAAAATGAAATTTCATGCTCATCTGAGGCTACAGATATACAAAACCCGATTTACTTCACACCAGATCATTTCTCATATGTAGGAAAAGGTAAGTTCATTAAATCAAACTTGAAGGCTCTTTGGCTCACGTCTTCACCTGGATGGTACAGCATAACCAGGTTAAATCAAATTGTTACTGCAGCAGAGTACACAAGGCAGGAACAAATGAACACATGCAGCATACCTAACAGCAATAATGCAAAAATCGAAGAAATATAGACTAAGAAATAGATATGTACTTATATATGTAAGTCTATATATCTATATCTATATCCATCTATATATACATATATCGATCGTGGCTCAAGAGTTGGGAGTTTGCCTTGTAATCAGAAGGTTGCCGGTTCGAGCCCCGGCTTGGACAGTCTCGGTCGTTGTGTCCTTGGGCAAGACACTTCACCTATCGCCTACTGGTGTTGGCCAGAAGGGCCGATGGCGCGATATGGCAGCCTTGCTTCTGTCAGTCTGCCCCAGGGCAGCTGTGGCTACAACTGTAGCTTGCCTCCACCAGTGTGTGAATGGGTGGATGACTGGATGTGTAAAGCACTTTGGGGTCCCTAGGCGGGACTAGTAAAAGCGCTATACAAATACAGGCCATTTACCATTTACCATATATATATGATGCAATAATACAGATTACTATTAGAAGAAGAATGAAACATTTCATAGTGCAGTGATTGGGTGTTAATGGTAGCAGGTATTTAGTATTGCACACTGATATATGTAAAGACTCCAGTGTGTGCATATGTGGTGTACATTCACTGCTGTTGTGCAGTGTACAGTCTGACAGCAGCTGGAGGGAAAGGCCTCCAAAATGTCCCCTTTGCACACTGTGGGTGCAGCAGCCTGTCACTGAAGGGACTGCTTAGTGTTGTCAGAGTGACCTGTATGGGGTGGGAGCTGTTATCTGACAGAGATAACTACCTCCACTGGGTCAAGAGGGCATCCCAGAACAGAGCTAGTTTTCTTGATCAACCTGTTCAGTTTCTTCCTGTCCCCAGCAGACCACACCATAAAACATGGACAATACCACCAAAGAGTCCTAGATGGTCTTCAGGAGCTCTCCCTGCTCCCTTCCAAATCCCTTCCAAAAGACTTCTCTGTTGCAAATACAACCGTCTCTATCCTTTTCTGTAGATGGACTCTCTGTTGTTACTCCAGCTCAGTTTATTGGTCAGATCACTTATATGAGTCAGCTATCTTAATGCCCATTCTCTGGATGTTCACTGGTGTAGGTGGAGTCCACTACCTGCTCCTTGGTTTTCCGAGTGTTGATCTGGAAGTGGTTCTGCTGGCACCAGTTGGAAAAAGTCCTCAGTCAGTTCTCTGTATTCCCTGTTGTCCTGTTGTCAGTAAAGTACACAGTGAGGAGATGCTGTCATTGCCCACTCATTATTTTAAAATAGAGATAGCCTACATAGTTCATATATATGAGAGACTGTTATGAGCCAATTACGAGAAAGCGTTAAATGAGCTGTGGGCCACTGCTGGCACTGTCATCACATTGGAGGGTCACTTTAGTGTTCAAGTAGTATAAAAACAAACAAGAAAAAACCCACAAATATTCCAGAAAATGTAGTGTTTTGTTTGTTTGTCACTGAATAGTGTTGGAATAAAGTGTGAAAATTGTGAAGGATTAAAATATTCCAAGAGCTCAAATTACTTCACCAAAACACGTTTCAATCATATTTTATCAACACAAATTGCACAGGTTTATTGAATATGAATAACTTGTGTTAATTCAACTCAATTGTTTAAGCTTGTGCCAAAGCAAAACATCTGTGTGCAACCAATGTCCACTATTAACGGCTGGCGCCGCTTTGGAAGCAGAAACTGTTGGTTTGAAAGCCTTTAGTGTCTCCTTGTGGCGGGACTCTTATACTGCACTGTAAGATGTCGAGCAGTGTCAGCCGTATGCTAGAAAGTGATACATTAAAATTTCTGGGGTCACCATGAAGAGCTTACTTCCTTTCTTGGTCAGTGTGTAAAATGTGGTACTTAACAGATTGAAAAGAAAAATGATGGCACCCTTGTAGTTCACACAAGTGGTGATGATTCAGGGTTTTAATTTGTAAGGTTTAATTTTTGAGCCATCATAAATTTTAAAACAGGAAAGTATACTATTTAACAAATGTTAAGACAAAGCTAATATAGCTGCTCATATATAGCTACTTATAATTTGAAGACCAATGAGTAGACTTCCCAGAATGGAAACAGCACTCTTTGTGTGGTTTGAGAAAACAGTCAAGTTGTTAAGAACTATAACTGAGAAGAATCCGCCTGTGTACAGCAGCAGGCTGCCTTCCTAGAATTTGGATATCCTCCGTGCGCTCGTCTCTGCATTATGTGCATTACCTCTCTTGGAACGTTAAAACCACAGCAGCTTTTTATACTTTTTTTCATTCACTATCAGCTTACACGTAAAGTCTACTCTGAAGAAGATTATTCAAAACATGCAACACAGTCACCAATCCCAGCAAATTCACCCCTAAGTCCGACTGTACAATACAGAAAATAAAAGAGCTACATCTCAGACTCTACAGGCTTCAGTTAGCATGTTAAATGTGAAAGTTCAGTTAGAAAAAGACTGAACAAAAACGGCCCGAGTTGAGCAATTAACCAAAGTGACAAACATTGCTCTAAATAATACTCCCCTAATCCAAGTAGTCACACAAACCTGGATGTGGATTTAGAGGCCTGAGGGCCATCTCACACATGTATTCAGAATAAAACAAGTTTAAATTAAAATTAAACAAATCAAAATCTTATGGATGTATCCCTTTTACATGTTGGTAAAATGTTTAGGATGACATGGAGATATAACACTCATGCACCCTGAAAATTATGAAGGTCTAAATATGTATCAAAGGGACTCACTGAACATCAGTGGATTTCTATGGGGCAAACGTACTTAAACCAGCCACTGTGACCATTGCAGCAGAGCAGAATGAATGATACTGATGGGGACTGTGAGGGTTTGTAGTTAAATTCCTGCTCTTACAGGATCAGTGAGTGTCTGTTTAAAGATTATTAACATACTTTTACATCACTATGGAACACCAGCATTTCTGCACAGGAGAGAACCACCTGCCTTAATCTACCATGATGCTCTGTGTTGTGTTGTCATGGCAATATGAAGTCAAATAAATACAAATGTAGAAAAATGCACATTTGAAGGAGGACAAGAAGACAGCCAACTGGAAGAGCTTTTGAAGCAGGAAAACTTTTCTGGACTTCTCTTAATTTAACTGGAAATTTTGCTAATACAAGTCAAGGAGGAAACAAGGAGGCAGGTTGGATTATATCTGAGGACAGGACGCATGAAGGAGAAGCATGAGGAGAAAACAGCAGAGCGATGGTGCAGAGCTAATCGTGGATCAAGTCAAGGAAGCAAGCATCAAAACTGTGAGTAAACATAACACACAAAGAGTTACAAATTACTGTGCTGATTAAGGAAACATTAAATTGGGTTAGTTTGAAGTCTGGAGCTTAAGGTTTGTGGGTTCAGTTGGTCTCAAAATTGAGGAAAGACAAAAAATGTTTCTTTTGAAAGGTTGTTGGAGGATTCTAACTGCCAGAAATATCTGGGTCTGCATCTGCTTTTATTTAAAAAACAAGTTGAATTTTATTTTGTCACATTGGAAAGGGAAGATTGGAGGATCAGGACAATAATGTGGCCAAATTTACTGTTTCCTTAATCAGAGCAATAATTTTGATCTGAACTAGAAATGTTGAAATGGGTTATTTTCTTTCTTCTCTACTGATCACTGTGTTACACGTTGAGTTACTTGTCAGTCTACATTAATGTTAATGGTACTTTTAAAAAATAATGCAGTTTATTCATAATTTTGTAGAAAAAGGCTCTGCACCTGTGAAAAAAATGGGTATCCACACCCCCAAAATCACTGTAGATCAGAGTAGCTAAGCCCTGGTTAACTGCAATTATATTACAGGAGATGAAAAATATTGGAATGATTGAAAGAAACAAAGATTGCTTTAGGGTTTTTAGATTCCACTTTCTTATTGAAAGAGACGAAAACTAATCTATGTGTGACACTGAGAAAAAAACTGGAAGCTTAAAAGACCTGGACGTCCAACTGTTGTTATACAAATGTGCAAACTTGTTTTAATGACATTAGAAAGAAAAATCAGATGTTTAAAAAGGTAATATATAAAAATGATTTTTATATTACTTGAAAAAATGATGTTGGTTAGTGCGGCTGTATTTGGAAAAACTGCTGGGTCACTAGTAAGCTGAGATTTAATGTGATAAACTGAGGATAGGTAATATAATCTACACACTCGCTATTATTGTTGTAATCCATACACAAAGTTAATATTTTATAAAACATCAATCATAATTGGTGATCAATGCAAGTTTTAAGCAATAATATTTATTTGCATTCACAACTAATTTAAAAAATATAAAAAAGAATCTTGTTTTTTTTAAGAAAACAAGACGTTTCTGACTGACTCCAAACTTTGAGCTGTAGAGGAGATTGATGAGCACGCAATAAAGTGAACTTTTTAGGGAGAGTTTGCCATCAACTCAATTTTTGATGATAGACAACCTAAAAAAATGAGCGTTTCTTAGACACGGATGTGTGGAAAGATCACATGATTATAAACCAGATGAAAATTGACTTCAAACTTTTGAGCTGTAGTGTAGATTGATTACAATGATAGCGTATAGTTATCTATTACAGAAGAATGTATAGAAGTATGAGGACAGAGAGACATTATTTAATGTAGTATCACCATTTTTAGAGACAATCAGTCCTGTGTTATAATGTTAATTGAAGTTTATCAGGTCAGATGACCAATAGAAGATAAGAAATATACTCTTACTAATTATTAGAGTTACAAGTACTTTGCTAAGCAAAATTAAATGAGGTTAGGTTGGAACTTGAGACGTTTACATAAAAGGTTCAGTTGGTGATGCATGAAAAAAAATAAATTTCTTCTAAAAATCTTTTGGAGAATTCTGATGGTAAGAAATGAAAAATATTCAAAGAGTGAAACTGTTAAAAAAGTGAAGGTTTTGTGCAGCTGGGTGTTGCAGCCCCTTTAGAGGAAAATGTCAACTTGCTTTAATGAGGTTAAAAACAAAACCTGGGATGATCCAGACACATTTATTGTTTCTTTAATCACCACAGTAGTTTGAGTTTATGCTAAAATCTCTTTAAAAAGCTGCTTTGAGTGATAAGTTTGACTTTAATGTGTTAAACTTGCATTAGATAAGACAATGTACCACTGAACACAGGAGGGATTATTGCTGAAAATGGGTCTCTGAACACCTCTGTAGATATTCTATTCAAAGTCATTCATGATTTGTGATCAGTGTTAATATTAAGCATTTATATGATTATTTACTCTTTTGATTAATTGCTGTGATTCAACATGAGACCAAATGTGAGTCTATTCAGAAAACAAGACATTTCTAATTCACCTCAGACTTTTGAGCTGTAGTCTACATTGTAATTATAGAGTACGGTTATTGATTAGAGCAGATGATATGAGACTATCAGGAGAGACTGTTAAAAAGTTATGAGCTGTCTTGATGCAGAGAAAGTGGAGTTTGTCATCCTTGAGCTGCTGCCAAGATAGGCATCATGTAGGATTGAATGATGCTCTGGCTCTGTGGTCAAGTTCAGACATAGGCTTTAAGCAAGCATGAGCCACTGATAAGCGTGATAGATTAATAAGCATGTATAAAGTGGGCTTGTTAAACAGCTCTGATAAGAGAAAGTCAATGAGCACGCAATAAAGTGGACTTGTTAGGGCCAGTTTACCATCAGCCTTGCTAAAGTTGAACTTCATTTGTATTTAAAAACAGACTTTAAGGAAAATTCTTATTTGAAACTGGTGATAAAATACAGGTTAGACACAGTTACATACAAACATACAGTACACACTACTGCTCAAAAGTCCCTGCTTTTAATAGAAAATTGGCTTTAATGTAATATCACATGAAGTTTATCAGTAATGTTTTCACAGCTTTAATCAATCAAATCATTCATCATCCATAAGTTGTGATGGAAAAATGTCTGCAAGTGTGCAGGAGCCCATTTTTAGAGACAATCAGTCCTGTGTTATAATGTTAATTGAAGTTTACCAGGTCAGATGACCAATAGATGATAAGAAATATACTCTTACTAATTATTAGAGTTACAAGTACTTTGCTAAGCAAAATTAAATGAGGTTAGGTTGGAACTTGAAACGTTTACATAAAAGGTTCAGTTGGTGATGCATGAAAGAAAATAAATTTCTTCTAAAAATCTTTTGGAGAATTCTGATGGTAAGAAATGAAAAATATTCAAAGAGTGAAACTGTTAAAAAAGTGAAGGTTTTGTGCAGCTGGGTGTTGCAGCCCCTTTAGAGGAAAATGTCAACTTGCTTTAATGAGGTTAAAAACAAAACCTGGGATGATCCAGACACATTTATTGTTTCTTTAATCACCACAATAGTTTGAATTTGTGCTAAAATCTCTTTAAAAAGCTGCTTTGAGTGATAAGTTTGGCTTTAATGTGTTAAACTTGCATTAGATAAGACAATGTACCACTGAACACAGGAGGGATTATTGCTGAAAATGGGTCTCTGAACACCTCTGTAGATATTCTATTCAAAATCATTCATGATTTGTGATCAGTGTTAATATTAAGCATTTATATGATTATTTACTCTTTTGATTAATTGCTGTGATTCAACATGAGACCAAATGTGAGTCTATTCAGAAAACAAGACATTTCTAATTCACCTCAGACTTTTGAGCTGTAGTCTACATTGTAATTATAGAGTACAATTATTGATTAGAGCAGATGATATGAGACTATCAGGAGAGACTGTTAAAAAGTTATGAGCTGTCTTGATGCAGAGAAAGTGGAGTTTGTCATCCTTGAGCTGCTGCCAAGATAGGCATCATGTAGGATTGAATGATGCTCTGGCTCTGTGGTCAAGTTCAGACATAGGCTTTAAGCAAGCATGAGCCACTGATAAGCGTGACAGATTAATAAGCATGTATAAAGTGGGCTTGTTAAACAGCTCTGATAAGAGAAAGTCAATGAGCACGCAATAAAGTGGACTTGTTAGGGCCAGTTTACCATCAGCCTTGCTAAAGTTGAACTTCATTTGTATTTAAAAACAGACTTTAAGGAAAATTCTTATTTGAAACTGGTGATAAAATCCAGGTTAGACACAGTTACATACAAACATACAGTACACACTACTGCTCAAAAGTCCCTGCTTTTAATAGAAAATTGGCTTTAATGTAATATCACATGAAGTTTATCAGTAATGTTTTCACAGCTTTAATCAATCAAATCATTCATCATCCATAAGTTGTGATGGAAAAATGTCTGCAAGTGTGCAGGAGCCCATTTTTAGAGACAATCAGTCCTGTGTTATAATGTTAATTGAAGTTTATCAGGTCAGATGACCACTAGATGATAAGAAATATACTCTTACTAATTATTCGAGTTACAAGTACTTTGCTAAGCAAAATTAAATGAGGTTAGGTTGGAACTTGAAACGTTTACATAAAAGGTTCAGTTGGTGATGCATGAAAGAAAATAAATTTCTTCTAAAAATCTTTTGGAGAATTCTGATGGTAAGAAATGAAAAATATTCAAAGAGTGAAACTGTTAAAAAAGTGAAGGTTTTGTGCAGCTGGGTGTTGCAGCCCCTTTAGAGGAAAATGTCAACTTGCTTTAATGAGGTTAAAAACAAAACCTGGGATGATCCAGACACATTTATTGTTTCTTTAATCACCACAATAGTTTGAATTTGTGCTAAAATCTCTTAAAAAGCTGTGTTGAGTGATAAGTTTGGCTTTAATGTGTTAAACTTGCATTAGATAAGACAATGTACCACTGAACACAGGAGGGATTATTGCTGAAAATGGGTCTCTGAACACCTCTGTAGATATTCTATTCAAAATCATTCATGATTTGTGATCAGTGTTAATATTAAGCATTTATATGATTATTTACTCTTTTGATTAATTGCTGTGATTCAACATGAAATCAAATGTGAGTCTATTCAGAAAACAAGACATTTCTAATTCACCTCAGACTTTTGAGCTGTAGTCTACATTGTAATTATAGAGTACGGTTATTGATTAGAGCAGATGATATGAGACTATCAGGAGAGACTGTTAAAAAGTTATGAGCTGTCTTGATGCAGAGAAAGTGGAGTTTGTCATCCTTGAGCTGCTGCCAAGATAGGCATCATGTAGGATTGAATGATGCTCTGGCTCTGTGGTCAAGTTCAGACATAGGCTTTAAGCAAGCATGAGCCACTGATAAGCGTGATAGATTAATAAGCATGTATAAAGTGGGCTTGTTAAACAGCTCTGATAAGAGAAAGTCAATGAGCACGCAATAAAGTGGACTTGTTAGGGCCAGTTTACCATCAGCCTTGCTAAAGTTGAACTTCATTTGTATTTAAAAACAGACTTTAAGGAAAATTCTTATTTGAAACTGGTGATAAAATACAGGTTAGACACAGTTACATACAAACATACAGTACACACTACTGCTCAAAAGTCCCTGCTTTTAATAGAAAATTGGCTTTAATGTAATATCACATGAAGTTTATCAGTAATGTTTTCACAGCTTTAATCAATCAAATCATTCATCATCCATAAGTTGTGATGGAAAAATGTCTGCAAGTGTGCAGGAGCCCATTTTTAGAGACAATCAGTCCTGTGTTATAATGTTAATTGAAGTTTATCAGGTCAGATGACCACTAGATGATAAGAAATATACTCTTACTAATTATTAGAGTTACAAGTACTTTGCTAAGCAAAATTAAATGAGGTTAGGTTGGAACTTGAGACGTTTACATAAAAGGTTCAGTTGGTGATGCATGAAAGAAAATAATTTCTTCTAAATATCTTTTGGAGAATTCTGATGGTAAGAAATGAAAAATATTCAAAGAGTGAAACTGTTAAAAAAGTGAAGGTTTTGTGCAGCTGGGTGTTGCAGCCCCTTTAGAGGAAAATGTCAACTTGCTTTAATGAGGTTAAAAACAAAACCTGGGATGATCCAGACACATTTATTGTTTCTTTAATCACCACAGTAGTTTGAGTTTATGCTAAAATCTCTTTAAAAAGCTGCTTTGAGTGATAAGTTTGGCTTTAATGTGTTAAACTTGCATTAGATAAGACAATGTACCACTGAACACAGGAGGGATTATTGCTGAAAATGGGTCTCTGAACACCTCTTTAGATATTCTATTCAAAGTCATTCATGATTTGTGATCAGTGTTAATATTAAGCATTTATATGATTATTTACTCTTTTGATTAATTGCTGTGATTCAACATGAGACCAAATGTGAGTCTATTCAGAAAACAAGACATTTCTAATTCACCTCAGACTTTTGAGCTGTAGTCTACATTGTAATTATAGAGTACGGTTATTGATTAGAGCAGATGATATGAGACTATCAGGAGAGACTGTTAAAAAGTTATGAGCTGTCTTGATGCAGAGAAAGTGGAGTTTGTCATCCTTGAGCTGCTGCCAAGATAGGCATCATGTAGGATTGACTGATGCTCTGGCTCTGTGGTCAAGTTCAGACATAGGCTTTAAGCAAGCATGAGCCACTGATAAGCGTGATAGATTAATAAGCATGTATAAAGTGGGCTTGTTAAACAGCTCTGATAAGAGAAAGTCAATGAGCACGCAATAAAGTGGACTTGTTAGGGCCAGTTTACCATCAGCCTTGCTAAAGTTGAACTTCATTTGTATTTAAAAACAGACTTTAAACAAAATTCTTATTTGAAACTGGTGATAAAATCCAGGTTAGACACAGTTACATACAAACATACAGTACACACTACTGCTCAAAAGTCCCTGCTTTTAATAGAAAATTGGCTTTAATGTAATATCACATGAAGTTTATCAGTAATGTTTTCACAGCTTTAATCAATCAAATCATTCATCATCCATAAGTTGTGATGGAAAAATGTCTGCAAGTGTGCAGGAGCCCATTTTTAGAGACAATCAGTCCTGTGTTATAATGTTAATTGAAGTTTATCAGGTCAGATGACCAATAGATGATAAGAAATATACTCTTACTAATTATTAGAGTTACAAGTACTTTGCTAAGCAAAATTAAATGAGGTTAGGTTGGAACTTGAGACGTTTACATAAAAGGTTCAGTTGGTGATGCATGAAAGAAAATAAATTTCTTCTAAAAATCTTTTGGAGAATTCTGATGGTAAGAAATGAAAAATATTCAAAGAGTGAAACTGTTAAAAAAGTGAAGGTTTTGTGCAGCTGGGTGTTGCAGCCCCTTTAGAGGAAAATGTCAACTTGCTTTAATGAGGTTAAAAACAAAACCTGGGATGATCCAGACACATTTATTGTTTCTTTAATCACCACAATAGTTTGAATTTGTGCTAAAATCTCTTTAAAAAGCTGCTTTGAGTGATAAGTTTGGCTTTAATGTGTTAAACTTGCATTAGATAAGACAATGTACCACTGAACACAGGAGGGATTATTGCTGAAAATGGGTCTCTGAACACCTCTGTAGATATTCTATTCAAAATCATTCATGATTTGTGATCAGTGTTAATATTAAGCATTTATATGATTATTTACTCTTTTGATTAATTGCTGTGATTCAACATGAAATCAAATTTGAGTCTATTCAGAAAACAAGACATTTCTAATTCACCTCAGACTTTTGAGCTGTAGTCTACATTGTAATTATAGTGTACGGTTATTGATTAGAGCAGATGATATGAGACTATCAGGAGAGACTGTTAAAAAGTTATGAGCTGTCTTGATGCAGAGAAAGTGGAGTTTGTCATCCTTGAGCTGCTGCCAAGATAGGCATCATGTAGGATTGAATGATGCTCTGGCTCTGTGGTCAAGTTCAGACATAGGCTTTAAGCAAGCATGAGCCACTGATAAGCGTGATAGATTAATAAGCATGTATAAAGTGGAATTGTTAAACAGCTCTGATAGGAGAAAGTCAATGAGCACGCAATAAAGTGGACTTGTCAGGGCCAGTTTACCATCAGCCTTGCTAAAGTTGAACTTCATTTGTATTTAAAAACAGACTTTAAACAAAATTCTTATTTGAAACTGGTGATAAAATCCAGGTCAGACACAGTTACATACAAACATACAGTACACACTACTGCTCAAAAGTCCCTGATTTTAATAGAAAATTGGCTTTAATGTAATATCACATGAAGTTTATCAGTAATGTTTTCACAGCTTTAATCAAATCATTCATCGTCCATAAGTTGTGTTAGAAAAATGTCTGCAAGTGTGCAGGAGCCCATTTTTAGAGAAATTAAATGAGGTTAGGTTCGAACTTGAAATTTTAATATAAAAGTTTCAGGTGGTGATGAATGTAAGTTTCACATAGTAGAAATTTGTGTTTATCATTTATATTGGTTATATTCTGAGTTTAGTGTTTATTTGTGAGCATTGTTTTTATTTCCATGAATTTACTCTGTTTGTATCACATGTTTTTAGTCTGTTTTTACATTGTTTTTATCCACTGTGGATTGGCTGGGCATGGGAAAAATTAGCTGATAGTCATCCCCTGCTGAGGCATGTGTCTGTCCAGTGGTGTCCTTTCTGTTTAAAGGACCTATTAAAAGGAAGCAAGCTGAGTACTGGAAGGAGAGAGGCCCTAGATTCGAAGAGGAACGCATGAAGTCCGTCTGGAGACCGGTCAGCGTGATGTGGTGACCCAGTCCCGACAGCAGGAACGGCGACAGTAGGAGACAACGCGTGTGATTGACATCAGTGCAGATGTATACCACTGCCTGCCTTTGTGAGTAGTGGCTGACTGTTGTTCACTGGGTGCAGCCGTGTTGGGAGAGGGTCACCATGGCTATAAGCCAGGGCAGCTTCCGGGATGATGGTTCTGGCTCCTATTTGTTTTTACGTACAGGCGATGACGTGAGGGGAGCCGCTGTGGTATCGAGCGACGGACTCCAATGCAGAATGCGAACTGGGCTGGGATGTGATGGGGCCCAGTGGACGGACGAGACTGGGACAGGAGGCTCCTAGTCTGCCTGGCACGATGCTGGCGTGGACCTCGCTTAGCAAGAGGAATTTCTGTCCAGCTCAAGAACACACAAGGAGTATTCGTCCTGGGATGTGGGACTGGGTGGGATGTTTGTGCATGAAGAGAATTGTATTTTTACCAGTTTTAGAATAATCTTATCTAGTCTCGGTGGGAATTTTAGCATATTGAGAAAAATGTTGTTGTGAATTGGCTTGATTTAAATCCAATTGAACTGCCCTCAATTAAAACCAAATATAACTTGTAATCAAATCTATTCAAATGTAAAGTCATTTCACTCAATTTGGACAACTAGCACTGAAAAATACACTGACATCCTCTGTTTCCCAATTAGCAGATGAGAGGTTGCTGTTTTATTCATGACTCAATACTTGAATGGTTTTATCCTGTTTATGAATACACATTTTAAAATGACATTGCTTCATTGTATGAATAATTCTTTGTCTGTGTCAGTCCTTAATACATACACATGTGTACAATAATTCTAGTTGCCACAGTCTCCGGAGATCCTGTGCTCTGTTTTCTCATACTTTTCTTCACTGTTTACCTCATTCTGCCCAATAAAATGTACAAATTTCTGTAAACAATTATGACTTGTTTTATGCCATTAATAAAAAATGTCTCCATATGAGGACGCACTTAAAAGAAAAAGTCACCACTTTGCATTTTACAAAGCAAGTAAACAAACACGGGGCTATTTATCACATAAATAACTTTTAGGTCTGTGGGATAGAAGGATAGGAGCTTTAAATGTTGTGCCTCCATAATTACTCTTTACAGTGTTCAGCGACTGTTGTGATTTGGTGCTATATACATAAACTTGAAGTGAATGAATCCACCTGTTCACAGGAGATCACAGGAAGATGACACCAAACATCAGAAGATCTTATTGTGCGCCAGAGTAAAAGGGTGGTTTCTTGGGACTAAAAGCACATAAACTACAGCAGAAGCTCACATAAAGCAGGAAATAAGCAGGCAGCACTTCAACTGCTAATGCACGTTTTGCACTTTTATTGTTGTGTCATTCACTAACAGTTCAATGGTGCAAGATTACCATACACAGAATTAGGATATCTGCATGACACATCTATGCTATACAGCGAATGGATTATAATTATTACAAATACAGTAAGCATATTTACATTTGATTTCAAGCTCCATACAACATAGATATTTACAAAGTATGAAAATGAA
Organism: Perissodus microlepis; assembly: GCF_051167445.1. Classification (NCBI taxonomy): domain Eukaryota; kingdom Metazoa; phylum Chordata; class Actinopteri; order Cichliformes; family Cichlidae; genus Perissodus; species Perissodus microlepis. The sequence continues at coordinate 10,840,432 of NC_140470.1, forward strand.
ACCGGTCTGACAAATAATGTACAGTGTTAATGACGTTTTTTTTTCTCCTTTTCCTTTGGTGAACAAACCTGAAAGGGGGCGGGGTTAACTGATATTAATTGTCAGAGGGGGAAAATATCATGGCTAGTTTCGTTTGAAAGGCATCAACGGAAAAACAAACACACACACAGAAAAAAGTGATGAGGTGAAGAAAGACACATTAAGTGTGCTGTCGTTTTAGATGTCACAAGCTACTTTGTATAGTCCTATATCCCTGATATTAGAAAGAATTAAAATGAGTTAAAATACACCTTTATTTTGATAGAGTTCAGATGGATGCCTAGCAGTAGATATCCTCCCCCCCCCCCCCCCCCCCAAAAAAAAGCAATAGACTTCTAATTCACTCAAACCGTTTTTTAATAAAGAGGAAGCACTAATGTAACTCACCTCCTCAGTCGGGGTGCAGGGGTTACATTTTAGGTCTCCTTTTCCTTCCCCCCCCTCTCTCTCTCTCTTACATTCAAACCCTCTTTTAGTTCACACTAGAACAGGCCGCCACACCATCATTTGGTTTAATATGAGTGGAACAACTAAACCGCACAGACTTTAAATGATCAGTTAGTTGAACCTTTTATTAATATGTGCAAAGAGCTGCAAACTAATATATATATATATATATATATATATACACACACACACACACACACACACTGCAAACAATAAATACACAATCCAAAATAAAAACACCTCTGCAAATGAAGTGGAAACGTTTGCTCTGGCGGCGCTTCGCATCAACATGTATATGAGGTACATTGCACTTTTGAGATTTGATCTGTGCATAGGTGCATCTTTGATGTGCAGCTCAGAGATCCACAATCCAGCACGTTTCTGTTTCTCTGACCGTCAGGCTGGCTGACCCGAGGTCACATCAGAGCTTTGTTTTCTATCTATATGTAACAGACAGTCGGTTCCTCTCCTTCCACACATTTCATACGACATAGCAGGCATACTGCTGGTTGGTTGACCAGAGTTTTTTAATGCCTGTCTACATGAACACATCTCGAGAGGCGTAGGAGCCAAAAAGTGAATCTGGAGCCAAAATGTAGCAGCTGCAGCAGGGCACACAGAGCAAATATTTTCATAGGGTAGTATCAGAAATAGGACCTTTGAATATGTAGTCCCTTTAACTTCTTTCCTTCTATTAAACCCTTTGAGAAACAGCTATCCAGTGTACTCCTGATATGTGCTCTTATCATTTGTTCCTGATGCTCAAATACAATCCTGGACTCAACATATGTGGCTGTGTCTCTGTCCTTGCTATAGATATGTGTTAATGTGCAAAATAAGGTTAAAAAATAAAGAAATAAATGTGGGTTAGAGCAAGCTAGACGAGCAGAGAGGAATGTGTTAAATGAGGGTTAACTACCACACTGATCCCAGAACAGACCGCATGTACAAATCAAGTTCTCCGTCTAGTTCGTTTTCATCCTCCTAGTCCTCCTCCTCCTCTCCTCGTAACCCTGTTTTTACTCCTTGGGATGAAAAAGCAAAAAGGGGCCCGAATCTACTCCTGCAGGAACAATCGGTCATTTTTTATTTTCTTTTTAAACTGCTGAGATATGAAGCGATCCGCGCTTGTTTGTCTCTAGTTAGTCTGCAGTTTTTATGTTAACACAAATGCATGAGTATTTTACTGACTCACTAACTGACACTGGCACTATCGGGGGTTTAGTGGCGCCATATGTACACAGATTGAGGAGGATCTAAGTATAACGTGGATAACCGTGGAAATCGGGCGTGGCCCTCCTGTCAAATTTCATTCCCACTTTGAGTTTTTGTTTCAGAGCCTGTTTCAGCCTGATGCAAATCTCACTGCGAGAAGAAAAATAACCTATAAATCTATTAGCAGCTATAGTTTAGGTAGCAGAGCATAAAGTAACACGTCACTTGGAGAGATCTGTAGATTTTTCCTTCATGGTTTCAAATGTAAGCTGGCTGATTTGGTTAATTTTTGTTTTTTGTTTTAAACTGAGCAAACCTGGTCTTCTCCCAAGGACTGCTGCAGGTATCATGCAAGCATGTTAATTTAATAAAAAACCAACAACAAAAAAACCCCCAAAATAGAATGAAACTCATTTCAGGAGACAAATAACACTGATAGCGACATTTTTTTGTACAGATGATTGGCAAACGGAAAGTTCCTGGAGAGTCGTGCACACACAAGTAGACTACTACAACATGCTACTTAGGGGAGTTTGGGAATGACAACGAAGCAGAACAAAATTAGACCCAAACATTGTCATGGAAACAAAAACACAAAAAGCTGAGGGGAGGGAATAGAGAGGAGGAAAGTTAAGTTGGCAGCGGGGTTGCTGGAGGGAAGCGGGGAGGCAAAAGTTCTGTGGAACTTCAACGTTTTAGTCGCATGAAAAGAGACTTAAGCCACAAGTCTACTTACAAGAGCAAACTGTCAAGAATCACAATGATTAATACGTTTTAACACTTGGTATTTTCGGTATTTTCAAAGGCTTTTCAGAAAGGATGGAAGCGGTGGTTTTCCCGCATACCGCTCCGCAAGCTCAGTTCTTCGTCAGGCCGCTGCGCCACCTCGCCAGCTTAGATCTGCGGGGAGAGTTTTACGTTGTGAGGAGAAGGGAATGTTTTTGAAGGGTGCAGAAGCTGCACATTTGACTGTGGTGTGAGGAGCGTGTGTGTGTGTCTGTGTGTGTGTGTCTGTACCTTCTCGTTCCTGCTAGCAGAGGATTAAAAGCGTACAGCCAGGGGTAAATGGGATATTGCGCAGTGGCAGGAATGAGCAGCAGTATAAAGTGAACAGTACAAAATTTGTAGTGGCAGTTATTACAGTATTGCACTTTTTTTTTTCAATATAAATACCAATAAAGGGAAGTGACCAGTGCAGATTATACAGTGTGCTTGTGAAGCTGCAGGGTAGCTTCTGAGTGCGTCCTGTGGAGTGTGTTGTGTGTGTTTAAGTGTTGTGGTTGAGGTGTCGTATGGCTTGATGGTAGAAACTGTTTTTAAGTCTTGTAGACAAGTGTGTTACATCCATCCGTACCTTAAGCATGGCCTGCTGGTCTTCGCTGTATTCCACCTGTGCTGTGGAAAGGTTGAGGACGCCTCGCTCCACGGGGTCCTTGTCACCAAAGACCTACAACATCATCTTGCAGCAGATGGAGTCACTGTGGATCGTTCAACCATTCGGCGCACTTTACACAAGGTGGTGCTGTATGCGAGAGTGATGCAGAGGAAGCCTTTTCTCCACCCACAGCACAAACAGAGCCGCTTGAGGTATGCTAAAGCACATTTGGACAAGCCAGCTTCATTCTGGAATAAGGTGCTGTGGACTGATGAAACAAAAATTGAGTTATTTGGGCATAACAAGGGGCGTCATGCATGGAGGAAAAAGAACACAGCATTCCAAGAAAAACACCTGCTACCTACAGTGAAATATGGTGGTGGTTCCATCATGCTGTGGCGCTATGTGGCCAGTGGAGGTACTGGGAATCTTGTCAAAGTTGAGGGACACATGGATTCCACTCAGTATCAGCAGATTCTGGAGACCAATGTCCAGGAATCAGTGACAAAGCTGAAGCTGCGCCGGGGCTGGATGTTTCAACAAGACAACGACCCGAAACACTGCTCAAAGTCCACTAAGGCATTCATGCAGAGGAACAAGAACAACGTTCTGGAACGGCCATCTCAGCCCCCAGACCTGAATATTATTGAAAATCTGTGGTGTGAGTTAAAGAGAGCTGTCCATGCTTGGAAGCCATCAAACCTGAATGAACTAGAGATGTTTTGTAAAGAGGAATGGTCCAAAATACCTTCAACCACAATCCAGACTCTCATTGGAACCTACAGGAAGCGTTTAGAGGCTGTAATTTCTGCAAAAGGCGGATCTACTAAATATTGATTTCATTTCTTTTTTTGTGGTGCCCAAATTTATGCCCCATCGCCAAGATCTTTCCGTTTACACAGACCCTCAAGACCCTCTGTGAACACAGCAAAATGCCTTTGCATTATTTATTTTACTCAAGTCTTATCTGATCATTTGAGGAAGAAAGAAAACACAAGCGTCCCCAGTCTGTTTATAGTAAAACCAGAAATTAACAATTCACTTTAATCATGCATTAACAATTCGTTGGCCGCTTAGAACAACATTTAAAAAACAAAAAACCCATAGATCAGAGGATAAATCCTTTTGAGGCAATAATAATTTTAGGTTACTTTACAAAAGTAAAAAGAAAAAAAAAATGGTACATTTTAAAATCCTTTGTTTATGGACAGAATTCTTCCTGTTGGACACAAGAAGCAGACTCCAAAAGAACTTTGAGACTCTGCAGAAGTCTGATTAGGCTGCTGTTCATGCAACTGGCTCACTGTGGTGTGATAATAGTGTATTTCTCAAAGCATAGGGTGTAACAAAGAAATGGATGCCTCCTGATGGGAACAGTGAAGATGGTTTGGAAGTCCTAAAACCTCTTCCTTTGTAATGGGCAGCAGTGGGTGACTCCTCTTGTTACATGCCAGTTATACCACAGACAATCCAGCTCAAATTCTCACAGAATTTCTCACAATTGAGAAAGTGTCTTATTTCCTTCTGACTTTCCCATCTTACTCTTGTTTTTATTTTTTGAAGTACATTTCCTGAAAAGTCCCCCATTTCTATGATCAGAGATGTGAGCCTGATCTCACAGGTTAGGGTTCGGTAAATGAACAGTCATACCATTTATTTTTTTCCATTCACAACATACTAGATATTATTCTTTGGTTCACAAGCTGGACCAGCTCTACCAAGTTATCTATCACTGCACTATGCAATTAACAGCATTAACCCTTCAATGCCTGTAACAAAAAACTAAATGTCCTTCACATGATCCAAAGTGGGGCCTTCAAACAGTCCAGCACCTGGAACTGTTTGTGTACTTAATAATATATTGCTGAGCTTCTCTAAGTTACAGTAGCTTGTGTTCGTATGTGTACACAAAGACATAAACGTTCAATGATAAAAACACACAGTAGAATAAAATTGTAAGAAGTCATCAGTTGATGCAGTTTAAGGACACTTGTTCTTCTGTGCAGTCTCACCTGGAGCTCACGTTTCTAGTTCATGCCATCATGACCAAAAGATTCTTCAATTAATAGTTTAAAGATGTCCATGAATGCACTGCTAACTGCTCTTCAACCTTATAAAAATCAACATGCATTTTGAATAAGAAACACTTTTACAAAACCAAAAGCTTCACTGTGCTTAGTGATTTATCTGTCTAAAAAAAACAGGTTCAGTTTGTAACTGAGAGAGCGGCTCGGTGGCGCTGAATTATATTTCCAATAGAAACACAATTTCATATGTTGTAGTAACAACACACTGCCACAAGATGGCACCCTACACCTACTTTACCATGCTGTTCCAGTAAAAAAGAAAAAGTGACAGAGCCTTGAAAGAGTGACAGTGACACTTTTTATGAACTCATCTGTAATGTGTCACCTTTTCTGTAGAATGAAGTGCTTCCCTTCTTTTAAAGTAAATGCAGGCTTACAAAGATCCTCTAAACATGTTTCTGAAATAATCCTAAACACAATCATTAAATCAAAAATGCAAGAAACTATTTATTTAATCACTGTTTGTAACTTAATTCCTTAACTTATTACAAAAATAAACAAAGACTTTTCTGCTGTCTCACCCCTGTCAGTGTTCATGCTGTTACAGGAACAGGTGGAGGTGCAGGTGGAACTTTGACTTCACTGTGGTTTGTATGTGCAGGCAGGAGTGTGACATCTCAGAACAGCAGCGGATTGTCGAGCACGGTGACTCCTGCTGCGACGCCCCCGTCTGACTGTCCTGAGCTCTTGGTCCTCAGCAGATGGCCCACACACTCATTTATCACCATGTCTTTACCCTGCCTGTAAGAAAACAAAGAAAAGGCCAACATTAGAAACAGCCACCAACCAATCCCTTTTACTCCACCGCCCAAAAACCAGTGAGAAGCACTAGCTAGTATTAACTTGGAATCAAAGTCCACTAATCCCCAGGCTCCCAGCATAACATACAGTCCAACACAAACTCCACAAACTGTCTTGCTTCAGCTGACTTTCCTTCACCTTCTCTCCAGAGAATCTGTTGTGCTCTTTTCAGCACGAAGCCACACTCCTGCTCACTGATCGTCACCTCTTTTTAACCTAGTCTCAGCAACTTTGTCCCATAGCTTGCACATCCTTTCCACCTCCATCTTTCTTCCCAGGCTTCCTTAAAAGCCAGCCTAAGAAATACGATTTTATAATTGCCCAATAAATTAAACTGCCATTTTCAAAAGTGTTATCATGCAAATTCATGCAGCGTGGCTAAATTAAGAATGAATTACAAACCCTAGCTTCCTTGCTAATATGATTAACAGCGAAATTCTATCATAGTGGAGGTGTAAAATTACTGCTAAAATAGCTCATGTGAACCCTGATACTGAACTATGTATTTATCAAAACAAATGATCTGATATTACAAAGAAAACTAATTATTGCTTTTTACAGTATTAGCCCAGAGTGATGTAAGGCAGGGTGGTTAGTCAGCCATAACTTGCTAACAACTTGTATCTGGTAGCTTTTTCACATCTTAATCAATGTTGTTGTCAAGTGTGTCTCGTATACACTATTATCTCAGTCACAGTACAGCATCTATGAATCACAGTAGATACACAGTAATGCAAAACAGCAGGCAGTCATGTATGTGTCGTCACTGTTTTGACTGAGGCTAGCTCATACATGGAATGCAAGAAAATGCTGCATGTGTGTGCAGATCCATGCACTGCTTAAGCTTCCCTAGTTTAACAAATGGTGAGAAACAAACAGAAGTTTCAGCATTTGCTGCATTGTCAACATTTTTAAAGATGCTTTTGTCCCCCCGCTGTACCTCCTCCTTCTCCCTGAGGCTTCAAGACAAACCGTTCTGCTGCTGCAAGGCTATCGATACTGTTTTATAGATCTCTGGACCCTGTAGACGAGCGCAACCACAGAAAATAAATCAGAGGAATAAAATGTGAATGATATTGCTTACACTGGACAGCAAAACCCAGGCGAGGATTATCTAATGCCAAATTTTCCAAACAATGAAAAAATCGTGTCCTTTTTCTCCCCATGTATAGAGTGTAGAGGTCAGCGAATGTCGCTCGGATCTGCTGCACAGCTTGAGGCTGGTCCGGGAAGAACCTCTCCAGGACTCCAGGTCTGGCGAGCACTTGCTGAACCTTCTTGGTACCAGCCAGGTAAGCGCTGATATCTGGACACTTCACAGCTCGAGAGCGCTCCATCAGAAGACGAGCATCCCAGCTCTGCAATTGAAAACAGACAATGAATTCTCCAGCACACCGACCAGCAGAGCGTGACAATAGTTGGTTTATATTATGCTGAGATTTGACAGACAGAGACAGAAGAATGAAGGAGAACAACACAGAGTCACGCTATCAAGGAGAACTTGGACGGTAGATTCAGCAGTTTGGCTTGAAACTTGCAAACTGTTTTAACTTGTTATGTCCGATTAACTTTTCCTTCCAGGGTGCTCGGCAGTTTTCTTTCACTTGTTTCCTGTTCCTGCCAGCAGAATGCACACACAGCTGCAGTAACTACACACAATGTTACAGAGAACATGGAGCAGCAACAAACATGTGTTGGTCTCTAATCACCCATTCAAACTGACACAGCGACAGAGGTCTGTTGTCACTTATATCAGCCAATCAGGGCTAGACTTGGTGTTGCTAAGCAGGGAAAGAAATAAACTCAATGATAATGACGTTCCAGTTTCTCATGAATACGAATCACTTTAAGCAAGTCTGCAGGTTTCATTTTAGTGTTTTTAACTAAACTCTTTGATGTAATCATTCTGAGTGCAAATCAAAAGTTGGACCTGTTCAGAAGTGTAGTTGTCAGGCATGTAACCGTTCCTGAAATACACCACGGCGACCTGTTTGCTGTCCCTGAAGTGAAAGTGACACAAAAGACACATTAATCCATGTCGACACACAGCGACCTCCACTTCCTTGAAGTCTCTCGTGCTGCTGTCCACTGGGAATCCCCATGGTGCCTCTTCCCAGTGTCTATGACATGTAACAAATATAATAAAACAGCAAGGAATTATAAAGTAAATGACAAGATTTTCCATTTAGTTTAATTTAACAGTAGTCATTTTGCAGAAGACAGACATTTGGTTACTATAGTAAAAACTATTATGTCAAATTAACCAAAAAGAAAAAGAGTCAACAAATGCAGACACTTGGCTGTCTTCAGCAACAAAAACGCCATCAAAAAAGTCACAGTCACCAGAGCAACATCAGAGAAACAATAAAGTCTAACCATGGAAGGTATATAGAAATATATGCATAAAAACACAAAAACAAAGAACATCAACAATGAGCACCTTTCGTTTTGCTGAAAGTGATATAGCTTTCTGTTCCCATCAACTGAAAGCGCCAACATTTCAGGTGTGCATGCTGGGCAGCTGAAGCTGACATCACAGCACAGCTGCTCTTCCTCATCAAGAAAGCTGTGCTGCACTGCATCGCTGTTGGCACGCCCAGTCTGTATGTACAGAAATATAACAGAGGAATAAATATTTGCATCTGCTTATTGAAAAACAATATCAAAGAAATACTTCACTCACCCTTCCCCCACACTTAGTACCACGCTCCAACAGTTTTGCAAAAGCTTCCCTGGAGAATCATGGAGAAAATACTTTTAGCTCCTGGAAGGAGCTCAAGGGTCTAAGTGTAAAGAGTAGACATGTTGACAGATGCTGGCCAATATCCACTCCTAATCAGGTCCTTTAAATCAGGCTGCACTGCTGCTGGCATGTTTGACATCTGTATGTCGCCTGGTGCACATCATAACGTCCTTGGACCAAAAAGAAAAATAAACAACATGACTAATAAATCACTGCCTTCACAAATGACTTCTATTAATGCAATACCATGTTCTGATTGTACAGCAAGGGCAGAAAACATGCTTCATCACACTATGTTGAAATCCATCACCCTAACCTAAATAGCAGGTTGCTGTTTACTATTAATGTTGATTAAAATCACTATTTTTCCTGCTGACACTGTGAAGTTTACGCCCCCACAGGAGCAGTTTCGAAGCTTCACTGCTGGCAGAATGCGAGCTACCAAAAAAGAGAAAACCACTTAAATAGATTATTTCTAACTGGCTGTAGACACATATGAAAACCAAAATTGAGTATCTCATGAGGAAATACCTTGTATATTGGTGCAATTTTGACCGTCCACTCTAATAATACATGTGGTTGGAGGAATGGATTTAAAAAAACATCAATAACACTTTCTCTGTTGTGGAGTGGCTGAGGTTTGTGATGTAGAACATCACAATCCCCACAGAACCATTCCTCTGGAAGACACTCTCTGCACATAGACAGGACTTTTTTGTAACAAATTCAGCAAAATTTGAATAACTGAAAGTAGTACGCACTCAGATCCAGCCACTCTTGACAAAGGTAGCAGCTTCTATTTTGATATTATAGCTCAGGGTGGCTCAGTGTACTTCACTATGAGCTGAATGTTAAAAGGACATTTGTCAAATTCATGTGGTTTTATAAATATTAAAGTTCTAACACGCTCAAAGACATAAATGTCAGCCAACAAGGGATCGCTCATCAAGCTTAGCTATATAGAAAAGTACTTTATTGAGATGACACCTAATAACAGCAGGGTGAAGACAGTAGCAAAACAGAGGATGACCAACAGTTTCTGTGTCAGAGAGACATTTCAGCTGGTATGGCCGTGCTTCTTTCCAGCGCTCAGCAGCTTTCTGCTGCCAAAAGGATCGTGACACTGCCCTACTTCTTTGAGGCTCAGGAGAAGGACATCAATCCAAAACAGCAGACAGCCTTTTCATATTCTTTTCTCTAAAGAATGCAAATATGAACTATTTGCAAATATGAATTAACAAATTTCCCACGCATGGGACTAATAAAGGTTATCTTATGTTATCTTAATCACCTTTGTTTCTGATAATGTCACTTTTACAAATCGTGTCCCATCAGCTCTCATGGCTGAACTTTGGCTTTGAGGGTCGGGGAGGACAAAAAGCTATTAAGGACCTTTTGATTTGCAATCCAGTTCTTCTCTAAATGCTGTGCTTGGTTTCAAGTTACATTGAAACCAAGCACACCATTGTTTTTCTTGTGACATTACCAATAAGTTTGATGTGTCACATGGCCTTATTCCTATTGAAAAAACAAAAGTTGTATCCAAGATGGCCGACTTCTAAATGGCCACCATGGTCACCACCCATCTTGAGGAGTTTCCCCCCTCACATATACTAATGTGCCACAAACAGGACTTTAATATCACCAACCATTCCCATTTTATTATGGTGTATCCATATAAATGGCCCACCCTGTAGTATACAGTATATCAGAAATCTGTTCACTATTCACATACGGTTACCTCTCTGGTTACAAAGTTAACATTGACAAAACATTGGCAATGGATATAGGAGGAAACATTTCACAAACATTCAAGGAGCAATGTGGCTTTAAATGGCCAAACGAAGGTATCAAGTGTTTAGGAATTCAAATTCCTCACTCATTATCAGACTTGTATAAAGTAAATTATGAAGCTATAGTTGCAAAAATAAAAAAAAGATTTAGAGAGATGGACAGTCCTGCCTCTGTCTTTCTTGGGTCGGATCGAGAGTATACGTATGAATGTATTGCCAAGACTTCTATACCTTTTTCAAATGCTGCCTATTAACATTCCCAACTCTACATTTGATAATTTAGATAAACTTTTTTCCAAATTTATATGGCAAGGCAAACGCCCAAGGATCAAGTTCCAAACATTAAAACTGTCAAAACTGCAGGGGGGATTGGCTGTTCCAAACCTGAAATATTATTTCTGGGCAGCTCAGATGAGACCCCTGACTGTACGGGTGCGGGATTTGTCTGAAACTCAGTGGTTAAACATTGAGAAGACAATGTGCGAAAGATCATTGGAATCCCTGCTTTTTTCTAACATTTCAATTAAAAATTTGCATATGGGGGAATGGACAAGGGTCACACTAAAGATTTGGCGTAGAATCAAACAATCATTTGGTCTTCCAAAAGAAATTTCAATTTTATCAAGCCTTTCCTCCCTGCAGGGTTTTTCTCCTATTGTGGAAGACTCTGGCTTCAGAGCATGGTCAAATAACGGGCTTCATAAACTTTGTCATGTTGTGAGGAATGGACACCTGAGCTCATTTGAACAGTTGAGAGGTCAGTTTCGGCTTCCTTCTTCTGACTTTTTTAGATTTCTGCAGCTAAGAAGTTTTTTTGACAAAACATAAAGAATGGAGGCAAGTTTTGGAGCCCTCACCCATTGAGGAAATATTTCTAAAAATATTTCAAAGTAATTCCTCCCCAAAATTAATCAGCAATTTTTATAACACATTTATGAGTTTCAATAGAAGTGCAACTTTGGATATTAAGGCAAGGTGGGAAGCTGAGACTGGCACTCAAATCTCAGAGGACACCTGGGAAGAGGTGTTCGGTGAAGCCCATCTTGTGACTAATTCTGGGCTGTGGAGAGAATTTAAATGGAAGGTGGTCATGAGATATTTTAGAACCCCAGAAATAATTGCCAAAATGAAGCCTACAAATCCTGACACCTGCTGGCGAAATTGTGGTACTTATTTAGGAACCCACTCACATATATTCTGGTCATGCCCAAAAATCTGTTCATTTTGGAATAACATATTTAAAGTTCTCAATACAGTTTTCCAACAACCATTAACAAAAGACCAACAGCTAGCCATTTTAGGAGTATTACCAAATGGTTTTGCGGGAAACAACGAAAAGTATCTCTTAAGAATCTTGCTTACAGCAGCACTAAAGTGTATTACTATTAAATGGCAGAATCTTGACCCACCTTCATATAATATGTGGATTGATAAAGTAAGAGAAATTTACCAGATGGAGGAAATAACATATGCTCTGCGGATTCAGAGAGAATTGTTTACTGAGCGTTGGCGACCCATACATGCTTTACTGTTTCGATAATTTAGCATAGGTCTGTTTCGTTTTGTTCATTTATGGCTAAGATTGTCACATGTTATTTAATATTACATAAAGTTTTTGTTTTTGTTTTGTTTGTTTGTTTGTATTGTTTTTGGTTGTTGTTTGTTTGTTTGTTTGATTGGGTTTTGTTTTGCTTCCCAGTTTTGCTTTGTGCTTCCTAATTGCACTTCTTATTTTAAGCTGTATTTCTGCATTGCGGTTCCTGTAACTGCCCTACTTTTGAACATTGACAAGTGCAAGTTGCAATTTTGTAAATTATAATAAAAACTGAGTTAAAAAAAAAGAAAGAAAAGTCGTGTTTAAAATATGTTTAATGACAGAGCTGCCACAGTGAAGACGCAGTAACAACATCACCGTCACGTGTTTAGGATGTCAAACTGTTTACGGTTTAAAGTTTTTATAATGAAACAGAGATGCCCTGATTTATGCTGTGATACCAATGGTTGATTTTCCTTGTTATACGAGACTGCCACCTGGTGGTGAAGGAGCTTCAACTTCAGTTAAATATTACAGCTGAAAAGAGGTAATCTATCTTCAATGTGGTTTTACATAAATGGGCTTCGTGTTGCACCAATGTTCATAAAGTGAGGTGTCATACTAAGAATAGTTGTCTTGCTATGATTTGTCCATGTTGTGGCTGCTTTGATCATTGCCAGATCCCAGGTACAGTTCTACAGGATGATGCACTCATGTTGCGTCTTGGTGAAACTGTGCTGTTTGTGAGGACTGTGTCTCTATTCTCTTACCCAGATCCAGTCACTGGCACAGTGAGCCCAGCCCCTGCAATACAGCCAGCTGCATTTTGTAGGCCAGGGTGTGTGTGTAGACAGGCCCAGCCTTGGTGCTGATCGGAGCCTGCCGTGCCAGAGAGGCGCTCAGCTTGGGTAGAACCTCTTTAGAAACCCTCCTCCTTAGAAAGTCCCCACATGTTTCACCCAGCACGCACAGCGCCTGGCATGTAATGTACAAAAATGTAATGTATAAAAGCAGCAAGCTGTCAAAATTCAATAAAACCTTCCCGTTGTGTACTACTGGATGAATTATCATTTACAAAACTCGTATATATCCAAAAGCTGATGAAGCAATTTCCCAGCAGCAGCTCTGAGTGAATAAATGACTGTTTACAGACTTAACGTGTCTGAATTTGTCAGTTCATCAATGAAAATATGAATAACAAATTCAAAAATAGTCCAGCTGATGACAGGAGCTGACGAGTAGCCTAATTTACACCGACAAGTTGAATCAGCTGACACTTGTACCAAAGATGACAAAAAACTATCAGCTTCGTTTATCCCAAAGTCCTACTTTGTGATTCTCTGAGACAGTTTGAAAAGCAGCCTCTAAGAAGGCATCCACACAGGGATTTTTCTGTGCTGATAGAAGAAATGCTAGTTTAAAGAGTCTTCACAGACTCTTACAACCCAAAAAGAAAATAATAGAACTATTTCTGAATGAAATAAGCCTATTGTTGAGCGTAATCTTTCATTCTTTCACTATTAAGAGTTTAAAAAAATTAAAGATGACTTGAATAATTTAGACTCACATAATGAAAAGAGAGGTTTGTTTTACTTAACCTGAAGGCTCTGAGGACTGCTAATGGGCCATCGGCTGTGAGTCTCTGCAGGAGTGCTGGCCAGCAGCGATGAGCCATAGGCAGCAGTTCATTTTCCCTCTCACTCAGCACCTGAACGCACAACTCCAGCACATCCAGTACCTAAAGACAAAGACGCACAACACACCTAACAATTATCTCTGTTTTGATCCTGATTATATGTGAGCTGAAACCAGGGCTGGACTGGGACAAAAAATCGGCCCGGGCATTTTGACTGGTGACCGGCCCACCATGGTATTATAGCAAAAACCATAAATCCTTTGAATGAAAACAAACGCTGCTGTCACAGTGATGTACACTGTCTTGTTGGTATATATGTATCAGTCTAATAAACTTAAACCTACACCATCCTCCCTATTCTGGTATTCTAAACAGTACCTGAAAGTAGACTGCTTGGTCGAGTTAACCTCCTGAACTATCTACAACACATGGTGAAAACCTGAAATTAAGACAGAGAAGACTAGAGGTGAGACATGATCATTACTGATTACTGATGACAGATTTAGATATATTTTCATAAACCATTCATTTGCCACATCAATAAACAGCATGGCAGGGCAAAATATTTTTTCTAACATGGCAACCTTTAATAAGTGAAAGGAGATACAAAGACAGGTGAGAAAGAATAAAACTTAATTGACTTTTTGATGGCATTTTACACACAGTACTGGTACAGTATCTAGAAAATGTGGGAAAATACTGGCATCATATACAGTACTTAGCTATTTCTGAAGAAATTATGATGTAATTACTATGTACAATAATGGATTTCTATACATTTTACATCAGATGAAAACGTTTGTTGTAAGATTCAGATAATTATTTGTTAAAAGTGAGAAATTTTAAATGAGAATAAGAAAGTATTTCTTTGTGCCCCCCTCTCCCTGTTAATGCCCTACCTGCCCACCTGGCAAAACTTTGCTAGACCCGCCCCTGCACAGTTACCAGCTGTCAGCTACTTAGAAAAGGATCCTGGTGTTATTTGTCTCTCAGAAACAGTTCATAACTTCCCTTCAACTCATTCATGTCACGTAAAAGGTAAACCTGTTTCTCCATCACCTGTTCAGCTCTGATGGTTCAGTAAGGATATCTCCTGGTATCATCTTCATGTTTCCCTCTCACCACATATCCAAACCGACATCATGACCAGCAGCTTTACAGCTGTGGCTCCAGCAAACATCAGCTGATACTAGAAATTAATATTAAATAAATTCTAACAAAGCTGATCAAGCTTAAACGTGCTGCTGTTGTTTAGCGCGACAGCCGCTGGTTTCCTCTTTCTGGCGCAAAGTGGGCGATAAACAAACAAGGGAGAAAAGCCGATCAGCTGATCATTGATCAGTTTCATGATTGAAGTAGAAACAGGAGAGGGAGGGGGAGAGAAAGAGAGAAGAAGAGGCAGCTGTGCAGCAAAGACACAGAATAACTCCAGCTTTGTGTCTGTGACAAACTGTGTTCCTTTTCAGCTCAATACGAAACGCACAATATTTTCTCTGAATACGAGACGATTCCGTTTTTTACGGGACGGTTGGAAACTCTAATAACTAACCTTATAAATAAAATAAGATAAAACAAGTTCAACATCAATAAAATCATAGCACCCGCCCAGCTGTATATAAACTCCGTCATGCTAGCTAGCACGCAGTACGAGTTATTGTAACTGACTGTAAAAAGTCAGCATAACGAAAATAAACTCCACCTAAACTTGGTTTATATCTGACCCAGATAGACTGCAGGTCATAACTTCTTACCTGAAGTTCAGTTCACCGCCTCGGGTCTCTGCTCCTCCTGCCTTTCCATCATCCACCTGCCAGCGTGTTGCATCTGCTGGCCTCCACCACTTGCTAATGTTACTGAATCTGTGGAAGCTCCGCAATAGCCACCACCAAACAACTGAGTTATGTTTACACATCTCCCAGCATCTGGCCAATCCACCACCTTTCAGTGTTTATACCGTTACGGGGAAAAAACGAAAAAAAAAAATCACCATTGGCCCACCGGACAAATGCCTGGTATGCCCGATGGCCAGTCCAGCTGTGGCTGAAACTAAGCATTGAGGTCTTCATTGAGAGCCCAAACTCCTGAGCAGGCACGACTTCAGCACAGACATGACTTATTTCTGTTTCACTCCTGGACCAGACTGAATGTTTTTCCTTGATGAGCATTACACGAGTGAACAGTCATCCACACAGTTCTGACAGGATGAATTGTAGCAAAGGTCCTACCCTCACAAGAATGATTACTTTTGTTATTAGTCCAACAGTTGACTCTACATAAAACTACTGATACAGTACCTTGAGTCGGAGCCTGAGGCTGGGATCAGACAGCAGATGAATGCAGTGCTCCGTAACATCCTTAGTGATGCTGAGGTGGGAGGGAAGCTCTGCTTTCACATCAGGACTACCAATATCTTCCACATCCTCACACTCAGTGGGAGGGACCTCTGCAATGGCAGCACGTGTACAGTTAGACCGCCAGTTTAACAGTGAAGTTCAGATTTCTATGACTCTTAATTACAATGATCCATCTCCTCTACACTCTAAATCTAATCTCACCACCACTACAACCTATAGCTTATATTCCACTGGCCCGTAGACAGACCTGTTACCTCGGTCTTCAGTGTCATCATCCTCTATTCCAAAGCTCTCTGCCAGTTCTTTCTGTTTGCAGTAATTCAGAAGGAATTGGCGAATGCTGAGGTCTTCCTGGTCACTGGAGCTTTGCCGGGAGCTGGCAGACTTACTGGTCCCGCTACAAGTGGAAGGAAACCACCTCGCTAAAGAACAAACAAGACAACAATATGAACATAGGTTTGGTTACAATAAAATAAGTCAGTTGATCAAAATCAGTGTGACACAGACAATGATGTTTTTGGAAAGAGCCCATTAGTGACATTTAATTTATACATTTTTACTGTGAGGGCTTGTAAAACTTCTGTATGAATATTATTATGAATATTAATTCTACAACAGAAAACAACTCAGCATTTAAACCATCACGATGTATTAAATGTTTCCAAAGATACTGATAATTTGATAACAAGCAAAGTTATATATCCTGAAATGCACTCATTGATAGAAACTTTGAAAGGCAACACAGAAAAATGCGGTAGCGAATGCCTTGAGTCACATTTTCTTCCTTAGGATACAGCGAGGCCATCAACAAGGGACGGAAATTGCGGCCCACGGCCGGTGATGCCGTCTGGCCCCGCCGCTTTCCTTGTGTTCACTCTCCTCAATGCCGCTCGGACGTCAGCCACCAATTGTGCAAGTTCTCCCACTTAAAAATATGAGAGAGGCCTGTAATTTTCATCATAGGTATACCTCTAACTTGTCCGAGTTTTAAAGAACTGATTTGCAAATTATGGTGGAAAATAAGTATTTGGTCACCTCATTTTTTGCCCCACTGCGTAATATACAAAGATATTTGTGGCAACTCGATGTGCTTTGTCCACTTTTATTATCGGATTGCTCTGTTAACCAAAGAGAATACCTCAGTTTATTGTATGTTTGACTATAATTTACAAAAAGACTAAAGCATCATTTCTTATCGTCTCTACAATAACTATCAAATGAACAAATGGAGAGTGCTCACTCAAGTCATGGATCAAGTGACTTAAAGGGCCGTTTTCAAAGAAAACTAAAAGTGTATAAGCAACCAAGGAAGTGAGTCCTACCTGGCCACTGGACAACATTCAGTGACAGTGCACTTGCTGGCATCTCCGGTGGGCAGAGCCCTGATTCAGTAGGGTCAATAAGGGATCTTGTCTCCTCCGTACTTAATGAGAGTGGTGTATCTGTCAGTCATGTCTGGCACATAAAACACCAGGTAGGTCCCATCATGGCTGTCACAGATATCTGCTTCTTGGGCTTCCCCTCTGGGTCCTTCAGGAGAAAACAAAAACTGTTACCTAAATATCAATGCTTTGAATACATTATTGTGTGGTCCACGTTCATGCACTCACAGTGATCTGCACTGCCAGCAGTCCCTCACCTGCATCTTTGGCATCAATGGTGACCTTCACTGGCAGAGAGGTGGGCACTCCAGTGGTGTTAAGGCCGGATCCACTTGCACGCACCTTGCTGGTATCATGGGTGGGCAGCACCTTCACCTTGTAAGGGCGGACCAAAGGGGAGAGAAGACAACTGGCTGTGGAATACAGTCTCACAAATGAAAGGAGCCTTATTTACAGAACCGAGTAAACCACGCAAAGAGTTTTCCATTTTCAAAGCTGGCCAGAGTGGAACACTGTAACATGTAACACCTAGAAGGTTCAGATGGCTGCAGTACTTTGCTAATTTGGATCAAAAGTTTGGGGAAAAAAATGTAATTAAATCAAGTGATTGTAATGCTGTTACTTCCGTTGTGTAGTTAACCATCTATCATTTTAGATGTTTCATTAGCAGCCTGATGAAATTAGCTGTGTAGTTAGCCGACTTCTGCCATCCAAACAGATGAGGTGAATTATGCAGATCACTAGCACAGTACACAGATTACCACTTCTTATTCCAGCCAGACTTCAGGTATTTCATTCTAATCATGCAGTAACAACAAAGATTTATTACTACTGGCTTTTTAAATTGTGGTTCTTCTGTTCTAGAAAAACAGAAACATGTTATCACAGGGTTTTGTTTTTTTCAATGACATTTGTGTTGGTTGTGTCGGTTGCAGGAAAACATTTATCATAATGGTTAGATATTAGGAAATAGCTTAAAATGTGTGCATATTTAACTTGTTACACTGCCGTAGTGTTACCTGCGTGGGATCTCCTCATGAGCATATGACTGTACCCTGGATGATGATATGTGAGGAGCTTGAACTTGATTTGCTAACACAAACTAATTTAGCTAGCTTAGCGCACATGTCTTGTGGCAAGATATATGCACTTAAATGTTTTAAGTCATTGGCTGTTCTGCCAAATTGCCACCAACCTGCAACTTTGTGAGCTGACTGTTTCGCGATTTTTGTGTTTTAGACAACAAAAATAAAAGAAAAAGATGTACAGATCCAGGCTTTTCCTTTACTGTGGTAGTCGCATAGAATGACGTCACTGACACTGGTTTAATATGAAAACAAACTTTGCAAAAAAAAGAAAGAAGAAGAAGTGAGTCGGCGTGTCATCTTTATCGAGCACCATACATGTTTTGCCTCACATTAAAATTATTATTTTTCCTTTTCAAAAATAATTTATATTCAGAGAAGTCAAATATAACAAATTTGTACGGCTTCCACGGCCGGCAGGTGGCGCAGAGCACTTGCCGGCCCCTGGCAATTGAAGCACAGACGGGCGCTGGTTCGAGTCGAGGCTCGATCACTCTCACACACACACACACACTCACTGACTTCAAATCCTCTCTGTCGCTTCAGTCTGCTAGGGGGATTCCTGGTCTGCGCAGGGAATCCCAATGTTTTCTTTCTTTTCTTTTTTGGGGTGTTGGGGCCTGTATTTACAAAGCTGGGACTATCTCCGTTGTCATGGCTACCAAGAACAACGCCAGCTTGGGGGAGAGCGGAGAGCCGATAAGCAAACACTCATTCATCCTTTCTCCTCTTTCGTTTCACAGCTGCTGCGGTGGGAAACGCTGGGACTTGTGTGGCTATGCAGTTTTTGCATTGTTGGGAACTTTTAAGGACCAGCCTTGAATTTTACAGATTTGATAAGTGAAGCCTGGATATTTAGTGAAGAGAGCTGGGATAATCTGGACACAATCTGCAGGCTGCATCTCCAAATCAGAAGTGGCTTTAGATCTGACTCTTACAGACAGGCATGCATGTCTCAGGGTGATTACACACTAACACATTGTGATTAATCACACACATTTGTATACATTTTATTAACAAGATAATAAAAAAACACTATACAAAATGTGTTTTTGTGACAGGCCGCTAGTAACAAAGTGCTTAAAGATTTAAAATTGGTTCTTTCTCAAGTTTTCTGTTATGTGTACACATATTCCTTGAATTAGGTGCTTTTTAATTCTCCAATAATGGTCAGTGCAAAGTGTTTACACAAACAAACAAAACAAGTGTTTACACAAACAAACAAACAAAAAACATTACTCAGAAAATGGTCAGGTACAAGAACTGGATTAAAAAGGATTGGAAAAAACAGATAATGTCCAATGAAATACTTCAGCGTGTGGCTCATGACTTTTGCACAGATACTGTAAATGTTATTAATAATGAAAGATATAAAGATGTAGCTTTCCCATTTTTAAAAAATTCCCATACACATTATAGACAGGCTTCACAAACCACATCTAGGTCTGCTTCAGCTGAGCAAACCATACACAGGACATTTTAACTATATTTTATTCATATAACAATTGTAATACTTTTACCGTTTATCCAGAAATGACAAGAGAAATCAACTTGTAAAAGAAAATAAAAAAGAATAAAATGCAACAAAGCCAAGTTAATTTCACTGATTAAACACAGCAGCAGAATACAGTTTGAGCTCGGTGCCTAGTCTTCGGGTGGATCACTCCCTGCAAATATGTTAGTCATAAAACTCCAGGAGCGTACAGGTGGATGTTGGGGTGGTGGATGGGCTTAAAAGAAAGTGGGGCACGTTACATGTCCAGCTCCAGGTTCCACTCCATACACGGTTACTGTTGTGAGTGCTTCTTTTCTGATTATGTCCAGTGCATGCACATAATGACACTTTTATATCCAAAAGAAGAAACCCTTTAAAAATATGATCCTGGTTCCAAAAATATGGGGTAAAGATAAGAAGATGAGAGGAAAAGAAGAGGAACTAGGAAAAAGATGAAAGAGTATAAAAAGTAGACCAAGCCTGGACTTTACCGCTGCTAACTCCTAATGAGCTCAGTAAAACTGCTGAGGTGGTTCAGGGAGGATTTCACAGCAGTTTTGAGAGTTTAGAACGTTAAAGTTTACCAACACTAATTCTGCCTGTCCAGGTGAGCATTTATTCTTGAAATTGCCCACTCCCACTAAATACCACCTCTCCCTCACCACTGCTAGTTAATCTAAATTTTTAAACCCATCCTTGTCCCACCCACTGTGAACTGAAGCCACAGACCATACTGAAACCCACTTGACAGAATAATCACAAAGAGCATCTCAAACACACAACGTGTATCGTGCCTGTTTATCTGCACACTATACTGTATGAGAGAGTTTGCAGTACAGAAAGTGCCGTAAGCTATTTTAAAGGAACAGTTTCACAAACAACCTGATTTCTTACAAAATGAAACAATTGTCTTTACACTGCAGTCCTTGTCACTGTTAGATGTAACGCTGGCTCTGGAAAGGCTGCAGACAGCTCTGTCACCTTTGTGACTCTTTTCCTCTGTCAGCGATGAACCTCAGTGGGAGGGTGTGACATTCGTGATGTTCACTCTGTCACTCAGTTCACCTCCACACTGCGCAGGTGTCCAGCCTGGGGCCACCACTAATGAAAATTAAATCCCAGTTTTGTCAGTGGATGGAAACTTATTTTTATAATGCTTAAAAAAATAAATTGAGCATTTCATTTCCAGTTTAAATATCCAGACCACCTTGTCACTTGGACCCACACACTCACATTCACACCGACCAGTTTAGCCTCCACACTGAAAGGCACCAGCTGGCCGGCAGGTTCCAACCAGGAGTCTCTTCTCTGTTAGGTGACGGATTGTAACGTGTAAGCTCGGACACAGGATGAATACTAAAGGGCGCGCACACGCGCACACACACACACACACACACACACACACTGAACAGCTTATCAATTAAATGGCTTTGCATTCGCTGATTGAACAATCACGTTTCTCAGTTGGGTATAAGAAGAGCTGCTTGCAGTCGTTGCTGTGTGTGCAGTTTGGACCTGAGCAGCATCCTGCTGGCACAGCTGGCTGTGGTCCGTATCATCAAAGTCGTGTTTAAAATATGTTGAATGACAGAGCTGCCACAGTGAAGAGGCATTTTTAGTAACAACATCACCGTCACGTGTTTAGGATGTCAAACTGTTTACGGTTTAAAGTTTTTATAATGAAACAGAGATGCCCTGATTTATGCTGTGATACCAATGGTTGATTTTCATTGTTATACGAGACTGCCACCTGGTGGTGATGGAGCTTCAACTTCAGTTAAATATTACAGCTGAAAAGAGGTAATCTATCTTCAATGTGGTTTTACATAAATGGGCTTCGTGTTGCACCAATGTTCATAAAGTGAGGTGTCATACTAAGAATAGTTGTCTTGCTATGATTTGTCCATGTTGTGGCTGCTTTGATCATTGCCAGATCCCAGGTACAGTTCTACAGGATGATGCACTCATGTTGCGTCTTGGTGAAACTGTGCTGTTTGTGAGGACTGTGTCTCTATTCTCTTACCCAGATCCAGTCACTGGCACAGTGAGCCCAGCCCCTGCAATACAGCCAGCTGCAGTTTGTAGGCCAGGGTGTGTGTGTAGACAGGCCCAGCCTTGGCGCTGATCGGAGCCTGCCGTGCCAGAGAGGCGCTCAGCTTGGGTAGAACCTCTTTAGAAACCCTCCTCCTCAGAAA
Source organism: Perissodus microlepis (assembly GCF_051167445.1). Taxonomy (NCBI): domain Eukaryota; kingdom Metazoa; phylum Chordata; class Actinopteri; order Cichliformes; family Cichlidae; genus Perissodus; species Perissodus microlepis. The sequence continues at coordinate 10,862,613 of NC_140470.1, forward strand.
GTCCCCACATGTTTCACCCAGCACGCACAGCGCCTGGCATGTAATGTACAAAAATGTAATGTATAAAAGCAGCAAGCTGTCAAAATTCAATAAAACCTTCCCGTTGTGTATTACTGGATGAATTATCATTTACAAAACTCGTATATATCCAAAAGCTGATGAAGCAATTTCCCAGCAGCAGCTCTGAGTGAATAAATGACTGTTTACAGACTTAACGTGTCTGAATTTGTCAGTTCATCAATGAAAATATGAATAACAAATCCTTCCTTGAGGGAAGTGTATCCACAGGCCTTACTGATGTCCTACATGGAGCTCAGCGCCGCCTGGCTCACCAGCAGTGTCTCCTCACCAGCTTTCTCCAGCACAGGATACAGCGAGACCATCAACAAGGGACGGAAATTGCGGCCCACCGGCAGAGCACAGCAGGCGATTCCCTCGAGTTCGATGCACAGCTGACAGATGTTGCTGTTGAGCTAATGGATCATGGATGCAGATGTTGATGATGAAGGAATCACTTGGAGAGAGCTTGTATTTGAGTTGCTGGCATCACTGTTGTATATCGAGGGGAGTCTGGATGGACTGAGCAGCTACGCAAAGAGACAAAACCTGTGTTAATGCACTGCTTTCCAACCACTTTTACACATGCACTGCAGCTCTGAAGTTTTCAAGATATCGTCCATGCACGTGAGAACGCAAATGTCTGACACAGTTAGATCAAACATTAAACAGCCTTTAGCCTTCCTGCTCCTGAGTGAAAGCCTGTATTATATCTGACTGTGCTCATGTGGGGATAACACAGATTAGCCTTTCTCAAAGTGAAGAGTGGGGGCCAATTTAGGATCTTCACTCAAATTTAAAATACAAGGGAAACTGATGTATTTCCTTACATAAACAAAAACCACACAAGAGCTTATAAAATGCTCATCCTACCCAGTCATATGCAAAGTGTTAGAATCAACGTGTGATCCACCTGCCACTAAGAGATATTATTTCTCTTTGGTAGATGGAAAAAATGTAATCAAACTCACTGTCAGTAGCTACAACAGCACATTTGTTATAATATGATGAATCAAGCATTTAGATATTAAATAGTATTGAGGGAGACAGGATCAAATACAGTGGGGCAAAAAAGTATTTAGTCAGCCACCAATTGTGCAAGTTCTCCCACTTAAAAAGATGAGAGAGGCCTGTAATTTTCATCATAGGTAGACCTCTAACTTGTCCGAGTTTTAAAGAATTGATTTGCAAATTATGGTGGAAAATAAGTATTTGGTCACCTCATTTTTTGCCCCACTGCGTAATATACAAAGATATTTGTGGCAACTCGATGTGCTTTGTCCACTTTTATTATCGCATTGCTCTGTTAACCAAAGGGAATACCTCAGTTTATTGTATGTTTGACTATAATTTACAAAAAAACTAAAGCATCATTTCTTATCGTCTCTACAATAACTATCAAATGAACAAATGGAGAGTGCTCACTCAAGTCATGGATCAAGTGACTTAAAGGGCCGTTTTCAAAGAAAACTAAAAGTGTATAAGCAACCAAGGAAGTGAGTCCTACCTGGCCACTGGACAACATTCAGTGACAGTGCACTTGCTGGCATCTCAGGTGGGCAGAGCCCTGATTCAGTAGGGTCAATAAGGGATCTTGTCTCCTCCGTACTTAATGAGAGTGGTGTATCTGTCAGTCATGTCTGGCACATAAAACACCAGGTAGGTCCCATCATGGCTGTCACAGATATCTGTTTCTTGGGCTTCCCCTCTGGGTCCTTCAGGAGAAAACAAAAACTGTTACCTAAATATCAATGCTTTGAATACATTATTGTGTGGTCCACGTTCATGCACTCACAGTGATCTGCACTGCCAGCAGTCCCTCACCTGCATCTTTGGCATCAATGGTGACCTTCACTGGCAGAGAGGTGGGCACTCCAGTGGTGTTAAGGCCGGATCCACTTGCACGCACCTTGCTGGTATCATGGGTGGGCAGCACCTTCACCTTGTAAGGGCGGACCAAAGGGGAGAGAAGACAACTGGCTGCGGAATACAGTCTCACAAATGAAAGGAGCCTTATTTACAGAACCGAGTAAACCACGCAAAGAGCTTTCCATTTTCAAAGCTGGCCAGAGTGGAACACTGTAACATGTAACACCTAGAAGGTTCAGATGGCTGCAGTACTTTGCTAATTTGGATCAAAAGTTTGGGGAAAAAAATGTAATTAAATCAAGTGATTGTAATGCTGTTACTTCCGTTGTGTAGTTAACCATCTATCATTTTAGATGTTTCATTAGCAGCCTGATGAAATTAGCTGTGTAGTTAGCCGACTTCTGCCATCCAAACAGATGAGGTGAATTATGCAGATCACTAGCACAGTACACAGATTACCACTTCTTATTCCAGCCAGACTTCAGGTATTTCATTCTAATCATGCAGTACCAACAAAGATTTATTACTACTGGCTTTTTAAATTGTGGTTCTTCTGTTCTAGAAAAACAGAAACATGTTATCACAGGGTTGTTTTTTTTTCAATGACATTTGTGTTGGTTGTGTCGGTTGCAGGAAAACATTTATCATAATGGTTAGATATTAGGAAATAGCTTAAAATGTGTGCATATTTAACTTGTTACACTGCCGTAGTGTTACCTGCGTGGGATCGCCTCATGAGCATATGACTGTACCCTGGATGATGATATGTGAGGAGCTTGAACTTGATTCGCTAACACAAACTAATTTAGCTAGCTTAGCGCACATGTCTTGTGGCAAGATATATGCACTTAAATGTTTTAAGTCATTGGCTGTTCTGCCAAATTGCCACCAACCTGCAACTTTGTGAGCTGACTGTTTCGCGATTTTTGTGTTTTAGACAACAAAAATAAAAGAAAAAGATGTACAGATCCAGGCTTTTCCTTTACTGTGGTAGTCGCATAGAATGACGTCACTGACACTGGTTTAATATGAAAACAAACTTTGCAAAAAAAAGGAAAGAAGAAGAAGTGAGTCGCCGTGTCATCTTTATCGAGCACCATACATGTTTTGCCTCACATTAAAATTATTATTTTTCCTTTTCAAAAATAATTTATATTCAGAGAAGTCAAATATAACAAATTTGTATTGCTTCCACGGCCGGCAGGTGGCGCAGAGCACTTGCCGGCCCCTGGCAATTGAAGCACAGACAGGCGCTGGTTCGAGTCGAGGCTCGATCACACACACACACACACATACACTCACTGACTTCAAATCCTCTCTGTAGCTTCAGTCTGCTAGGGGGATTCCTGGTCTGCGCAGGGAATCCCAATGTTTTCTTTCTTTTCTGTGTTGGGGCCTGTATTTACAAAGCTGGGACTATCTCCGTTGTCATGGCTACCAAGAACAACGCCAGCTTGGGGGAGAGCGGAGAGCCGATAAGCAAACACTCATTCATCCTTTCTCCTCTTTCGTTTCACAGCTGCTGCGGTGGGAAACGCTGGGACTTGTGTGGCTATGCAGTTTTTGCATTGTTGGGAACTTTTAAGGACCAGCCTTGAATTTTACAGATTTGATAAGTGAAGCCTGGATATATAGTGAAGAGAGCTGGGATAATCTGGACACAATCTGCAGGCTGCATCTCCAAATCAGAAGTGGCTTTAGATCTGACTCTTACAGACAGGCATGCATGTCTCAGGGTGATTACACACTAACACATTGTGATTAATCACACACATTTGTATACATTTTATTAACAAGATAATAAAAAAAACACTATACAAAATGTGTTTTTGTGACAGGCCGCTAGTAACAAAGTGCTTAAAGATTTAAAATTGGTTCTTTCTCAAGTTTTCTGTTATGTGTACACATATTCCTTGAATTAGGTGCTTTTTAATTCTCCAATAATGGTCAGTGCAAAGTGTTTACACAAACAAACAAAACAAGTGTTTACACAAACAAACAAACAAAAAACATTACTCAGAAAATGGTCAGGTACAAGAACTGGATTAAAAAGGATTGGAAAAAACAGATAATGTCCAATGAAATACTTCAGCGTGTGGCTCATGACTTTTGCACAGATACTGTAAATGTTATTAATAATGAAAGATATAAAGATGTAGCTTTCCCATTTTTAAAAAATTCCCATACACATTATTCTTTTATTCTAGTGAAGGTGCCTCCTCCTTCAGACCTTAGGATAACTAATTTCTCAGACAGTGACATCACGGTGCGCTGGGAAGCTGCAGATGATGATGATGTTTCTTACCTCATTAAGTGGATCTCCCTAAGTGGGAGAGGCAGGTGAGGAAGAACTATTGGGTTGTTGGAGTACATATTATGAAATAAAAAATACAATATCTCAATAAACTGTTGTCCTGTGTCTTAAGGAGTATCAGATATCACTGTCTGCACTCTATGGAGATGGAGCTCAGAGTGAAGCTGTGGCCGTACGCTATAGCACCTGTGACTCACACATTTTCTGATCCTGAGCATTTCTCAAACACAGGAGGGGAGAGCCTGAAACCATTTACCTAAGTCACATTAGCACTAGTGTTCAGCCTAAAAAATAGACAAGTTAAAAGTCATGCATTTGAGTCAATCATCCTTTTTTATTTTTTTTATTATATTATTTGTTTATTTATTAAATTATTTTCGAGACACTGTTAGTTGTTAGAAGCCAATGTTTTAATGATAGGATATATATGACAGTAATGAGACAACCTAAGATATCCAAGATTACCACAAAAACACAGAAATAAAAATCATAGAATCACAGAAAGCTTGTTTCTCTCCCGTTAGTCTATAGGCCCAGTTACCTTTTACTTTTCTGTGGTCAGTAGCCCTTCGTGTCATATTCTGTCTCTATGTATAATATAGCATTACTAATACAATAACCTGTACGTAAATGAACTTCATTGTGTAATTGATGGCCGTTCCCAAAGTACTAGTCACTTAAAGTTTAAATTTCACATCTAAATTCTCATCTTTGAGTAACTAGAACTCTGAGCTATGAAATAAATGTAGTGAGGGTAAAAGTATCAAATCAAAGTATCACATTCTCTGTTATACTTTACATTTATTGTCTAAAAAACACTTTGCACTTTCCTCCTATAAAGGAACAAAGTGAGTGTTAAGTGTCGTTAGCTGTGGTACTTTATCTCTTCTATGATGTTGCTGCAGTGTCTGGTGGAGGCCCGACCAGCCTCACGGTTTCTGATGAGACTGCCGTCAGCATGGTGATCAGCTGAGTATCTCCCAATGCTCATGTCCTCCAGTATCGTGTGTCCTACACAGCATTGACTGGAGCTGATAGCCAGGAACACACTGTGAGTGGGTTGTAGTCATTACATCTTCAACTATTCTGGGCTTCAGCCGGCTGTCATGTGTGGGAATTCCAGAAATTCCATAAGTCCCAAATCTTTAAATGAGTTCTGACTGTGTTGGGATGATAGTGTGGTTTGTTGTCTGCAGGTGCTGGTCCCTGGTGGGAAGAAGCAGGTGATGCTGGAGTCATTGCAGCCAGATACACGTTACAGCATCTTGGTCACCGCTGAGTACCACAACAGAGAAGGAGGCAGCGGTTCAGCTCAGGGCAAAACTGGTGAGTCAAACAAGGGAAAGATGCCAAGACAGCTCAAGTTCAACTTCCAGTTAAGACCGACAGGCTTACATGCAAAAAGTGCAAATGTCCCATAACTTTACCCTCACAGGAGGATATGCAAACTTGAAGGTCTCCTCATCAGGGTTTTTGGGCAGTATCGTTTCTACAGCACTACACATACAGTCATTTTGGTCCAGAGACACAGATTCCTTTCTCTGCATAATGATAGGCTCTCTGAACAATGAGACAGCAGCCAGTATCAGTACAATACCAGTACTGCTCTTGAAACTTGGTTATAAGTTCAAAAATTGCTGGGTGCACTGTGTCTACGTTTATTGTCCATGCTAGTGTGCAAATGACATTCTTTGGCTTTGTGTTTTTTGTTTCTTTTCTGTCTTTTTTCTGTCTCTCTAGCCACTTTGTGGGTAAGCAGTGCAAGTGTGGTCAGGTCAGACCACTCCAGTATCTGTGTGCCATGGAGACCAGTATCTGCCGTTGATGGATCCCCTTCTGTGTCTCATTCCCCTCGTTATTCCCCAGTGTATTTAAGCCCTGTGTTTCTCTGTGTCAGTGTCGCGTCATCCCTCATTGCTGTTTGATTCTCCCTGTGTTTCCCCGTGAGGTTAGGTTATTCTTTTCCAGTTTAGTTTAGTGTTGCATGCCTTTTTCCCTTGCCAGTGAATAAAGCTGTGGTTTTGAGTTTATCCCTCGTGTCTGAGAGTCTGCATTTTGGGTCCGACTCCTGCCCGCACACAGCCAAATCATGACAAAACGACGTGACCACAAAATGGACTCAGCAGACGCACGTTTTGCCCCGGAGGAGGAATGGTTAGAGCAGGTAGGGGATTATTACTGGAGGATAATCCACGCTGCGGATCCCTACAAGAGGCAACTGGAGGTAGTGTTTGTTGATCACTTCCTGTCGTCCACTACGTGTCCAGTCAATTTCTTGGACATTAAAGGGTTAAAACACATTATCATGGATTTGAGAACAAGCCTCTGTTTTGAAGTGTTTGGCATGGGTGGCCCAGGCAAGGAGGACTCGGCCACCCTTCTAAAAACCCTCGCAGCTTGGTTGGCTCAATCAGTGGCTTCCCCGTTAGTTCAGCCTGTAGCCCAGTTAGCCGCCTGGCCTGTAGCCCAGTGTCACCCTCAGCTCAGTCTCCTGTGTCTCCAAATCATTCTCACCCATCCATTCCTTGTAGGGAGAAAGCCTCACCCTAACCCTAGGTGTTTCTCATGAACTGGCTACCATAGAGACAGTAACTCGCTCCAGGGCCTCCCCAGAGGCTGGGTTTCAGCCCGTAGCTTATTCTGGATCACTGGAGGCTAAGAAGCCAACTGAGGACTGCACCGTGTTATCACTGCCTGGGCAGAGCCAGTACCCTGCGCAGCTCCAGCTACCTTCATGTCTGCCACAGAACCATATGCCTGCTGGTTTTGTGCCCGTCTCCGCTGGGGGTTCTGGAGAGCCCGGCCAGCACTTCCTCGTCTCCGCTGGGGGTTCTGGAGAGCCCAGCCAGCACTTCCTCGTCTCCCCTGGAGGGTCCGAGGGGCCCGCACGCAGCCAAATCATGACAGTGCAAAGCTTTAAACCTCATGTGCATCATTAGTAACTAACTGTGTTCAATACACGGTTACAAGGACAAGACACGGTTTTGTGTACAAGTTTTTAAAGATGGACGACTGACAGTCAGGTTTAAGGATGCAGTCAGAACTCAACACAACTGGCATCTCTTTAGTTTTTCTCTCTTTTGGTTTACAGTTAAAAGGAAGACTGGCTATTTTAATGTCACCCCACAGATCATCATCATCATATTACATGATTCCTGGGAGACCAAGATAATGGAAAAAAAAAAACTATTGGTGGCTGCTACTGCTACCCCTCATCATCCAAGTAGATACACCCATGGTATCAACTTGGATGGTCATGAAGACATGGTAATGGTGATGGGGATCTCTAGTTCAGACTGAAGGAGAAAAAAAATGTTCTTACCATTTTAAGACTCGCACAATTCAATAAAGATATGCTTTTGCATATTTTAAAAGTAAAATGTTAACAATTTTTCTTATCTGGCCTCTGCACTCATACAGTATGTATCTTATCTCACTAATTTATTGCACTTCTTGTTTGTTGGTAAGGTGCTTTTAACGCTTTATCTGTACGTGTGTGGGGACTTGTTATAAATCACTTTTCAACCTTGAACCTCTCTCTGCCTATAAGACCTTAATGAAAATAACTGAATTTTCCTTGTATTCAGTTAGCAGTAAGTTACCAATACTGCCATTTAATTTTATCTTCTGCTCTTGTGTCTGGTGTGATAACTCTTGTATATGTTGCAGAGTGTGGCATGGTGGAAAAGAACTGAGAGAATTCTCCACTAAACATTTGGGTTGCTTTGGTGTTTTTGTCTTTGTGAGGTGTCTGCCACATCCATGTGGGAGTGGAGGTTCTACTCTAGTCCAGCTGCCAGCTATTTGGAGTTGAGTACAGGGAGCAGAGGAAACTGGAAGGAGGGGGTGGTTGTTGTTTTGTTTTGTTTGTGGGACACTGTTGCAGCAGGGAAGACAGTTGACCTTGGAGACTCCAGGATGAAAAGTGCACATTTTAAATGACTTTTTTTTTTTTTTAAAAGCTGGTTTTGCTTTTAAAATAATCTAATGATGCTGGAGGGAGGACTCGTTTTAGTTAGGATTCATGTGGATCTGCTGGGACAAAAAGACTGGATTAGAGACCCTCTGTGCCCAAGGAAAGGAAATTGGTCAAGATTTGGAGAAGTTTGAATTTGAGAGTGGAAGCCCCAGAATCTGGTGTGGAGACCCATCCTCTAAGAAACGCCAGGCCTGATAAAGTGGATGGAAAGCCTTTCTCAGGAAGATTTAGGATTGATATGTTTTTGGCTACTTGTTCTTCTGAGTGACCACCTTTCCCTGTTTGTAACCAGGCTAACAATCCTGACCCTGGTGGCTTTGGGCCTTGGATTCCAGGCCAGACTTGTGTCCTCAGCCAGTAGTCTGACTTGGAGGAAGAAAACTAAATCTTGTGTACCCCATTGCAGTGTGAGTGTGGAGGTTTCTTACTGGTCAGTATTAGAGCTTACTACGTTCTTGTACGGGAGCCACTTTGTACGTAATATTTGGCGTTTGTCGACAGGATTTTTGACCAGCATACAAAACCACCTGCCTTAGACTGATCAATATGGCTGATGAACTATCTGAAACCGTTAATATGGTGTCACCATTTTTTATTGGTGCACCTTAAAGCACTAACCTCTGCAATAGTACACTTGGCAGGGATGACAATGTCGTGGTCAGACTCGTTGCTTATAACAACTGGCAACTTGTGGGGCCGCCGCTGGGGGAAGTCAACCAGACCGGCTTTAAGTAGCAGGCCACCGGGCAAGGGGGACGATGACGGGTACTCACTGACAACTGATTTTTCATCCTGAAGGCCCCTGCCAAGGACGACTCCCTCCACCACTACAGTTGAACCAGCTGGAATGACTTGAGGCATCTTGCCTTGTAGCTTCACTATCCCCTGATGGTTGTCACTTGTCTGCTTCCGTCTCAACTCAATGATTTTGAAGACTACTCTGTAGCCATGTGGAAGGGATTGACGATCAGCTTGTCAATCTCAGAGTAGATGTCGAACAGTACATCTAGGGTGTTAATGCCTATGAGCACGAGGGATTGTGAAGTGTCAGGGACGATTAATGCAAGTGTGTTTACATCTACTGGAACATCTATAAAGTCCTTTGGAAAAGTTATGGTCATTTCTATGTAGCCAAAGTAGGGCACTAGCTGGCCATTAGCACCTTCCACTTCTAAGAGGTCATGTAGTGGCTTGATCTTCTGCTCTGAAAGGTGCTGCTTGTAAAATGACTCAGGAACGGTAGTAACTTGGGAGCCTGAGTCAAGAAGACAGTTGACTTCTTCACCTCTCACAGTCACTTGAGCTGTACACTTGGCGCCAATCAACTGTTTAGGGAGTTGTAAAGGTTGTTTCTGCTCTGAATGTTTTAAGGTAAGGCAAGGCAAGGCAAGTTTATTTGTATTGCACAATTCAACAACAAGGTGATTCAAAGTGCTTTACAGAGACATTAGAAACAAAAACAAATAAAAAGCATGATTTAAAATTGATTAAAACAAGCAAACAAACAAACTAACTAACTAACTAACTAACTAACAAACAAAACAGTATATAAAATCAAAAATCAAAACAGATAAAATCAGAACAGTAGATAAAATCAGTAGTTAAAATGTAAGTTTTGAAATTTAAGCTTAAGTTTAAATTTATTTAAATGCAGCTGAGAATAAGTGAGTCTTCAACCTGGATTTAAATAAACTGAGTGTTTCAGCTGATCTGAGGCTTTCTGGGAGTTTGTTCCAGATATAAGGAGCATAAAAGCTGAATGCAGCCTCTCCGTGTCTGGTTCTGAGTCTGGGAACTGATAAAAGACCGGATCCAGATGACCTGAGGGATCTGGAAGGTTCATACTGGGTCAGGAGGTCACTGATGTATTTTGGTCCTAAACCATTCAGAGCTTTATAGACCAGCATCAGAACTTTAAAGTCTATCCTCTGACGGACAGGCAGCCAGTGTAAAGACCTCAGAGCTGGACTGATGTGGTCCACTTTTTTGGTCTTAGTGAGGACTCGAGCAGCAGAGTTCTGAATGAGCTGTAGTTGTCTGACTGATTTTTTAGGTAGACCTGTAAAGATGCTGTTACAGTAATCAAGCCTACTAAAGATGAATGCATGGACTAGTTTTTCCAGGTCCTGTTGAGACATCAGATCTTTTATCCTTGAAATATTCTTGAGGTGATAGTAAGCTGACTTTGTTATTGTCTTAATGTGTTTATCTAAGTTTAGGTCTGCATCCATCACTACACCCAAAATTACGCCTGGTTTGTGGTTTTTAGGTGTATAGATTGAAGTTCTCTGGTGACCTGTAATCGTTTTTCTTTGGCACCAAAGACTATTACTTCAGTTTTGTTTTTGTTTAGCTGGAGGGAGAAAATTGTGGCACAACCAGTCATTAATTTCCTCACTGCATTTACCAGGAGCCTGTACAGGGCCTCGGTCTCCTGGTGACATTGTGATATATATTTGTGTGTCATCTGCATAGCTGTGATAGTTTATTTTGTTGTTCTTTATAATCTGTGCCAGTGGGAGCATGTAAATGTTAAACAGAAGGGGTCCCAAGATGGAACCTTGGGGAACCCCACATGTGATACTTGTCTGCTCAGATGTGAAGTTACCTATTGATACAAAGTATTTCCTGTTTTCTAAGTATGTTTTGAACCAGTTTAGCACAGTTCCTGAAAGACCTGCCCAGTTCTCCAGTCGTTTGAGTAATATGTTGTGGTCAACTGTATCAATCCAGTAAAACTAAGACTGACATTTTTCCACTGTCTGTATTCAGACATATGTCATTAAACACTTTGGTCAGAGCGGTTTCAGTGCTGTGGTTCTGTCTAAAACCTGACTGGAAGGCATCATAGCAGTTTTTCTGTTTTAAGAAGTATTGAGCTGTTGAGAAACTGCTTTTTCAATGATCTTACTTAAAAATGTGAGATTTGAGATTGGCCTGTAGTTGTTCATTTGTGTCTTGTCAAGATTGTCCTTTTTCAGTATAGGTTTGATTACAGCAGTTTTTAGTGGTTCTGGAAACACACCTGACATTAAAGAAAAGTTGACGATCTGTAACAGGTCTGACTCCAAAGTCTTTGAGACCTTTTTGAAAAAACCTGTTGGCAGGACATCTAAACAGCAGGAGGAGGAGTTCAGTTGACCTAAGATGTCCTCCAGGTCTTTGCTGTTAATAGGGTGAAACTGTTTGATGGTGTTTAAACAGTTTTTCAGTGGACACGGTATATATCCTGAATATGCTGTTGATGTAACAATTGCTTGTCTAATCTTTTGGATTTTGTCTGTGAAGAATTTGGCGAAGTCATTGCAGGCCATGGTCGAATGAAGTTCAGCTGCCACTGACACAGGAGGGTTTGTAAGCCTGTCAACTGTAGAAAATAAGACCTGAGCATTATGACTGTTTTTAGTGAAGATGTCAGAGAAGTAGGACCTCATTGCACTCCTCAGTTGTAAATTATAATTGTGAAGTTTCTCTTTATAGATGTCATAATGAACCTGGAGGTTTGTTTTTCTCCATCTGCGCTCAGCTTTCCTACACTGTCTTTTTTCATTTTTCACCAGTGTGGAGTTTCTCCATGGCGACTTTTTCCTTCCAGAGATAACCTTCACCTTAATGGGAGCAATAGTGTCCATTACATTTAACATTTTAGCATTGAAGCTATTGACGAGCTCATTGACTGAACCTCTGGACAGGTCAAGATGGTAAAACACGTAATAATATCTACAAATGCATCTTAAAGCTGTTATATTAGCACTCGGTGTATTACTAACATAACCACATTAACATTATTGACACTCGCTGACTTTTAATTAGGGATGGGTACCGGTAGTAACCAGACCAAAAAGCAGCGAACATTTCGGTGCTTTTTTTTCCTGAACTGTGATACACTTTAGATTCTAGCCAATCATTTTACGTTTCCGAGGATAGCAGGCGGGCCCAGGTACGTACGTTCTTTTAGAGCAGAGCTACAGATTAAAAATGCCCAAGGCAAAGCGGTCAAAAGTCTAGCTGTACTTCACAGCAAAATATGCAAACTCAGCAGCCTGCAACAAGTGCTTTAAGCTGATACTGTGATACTGTCAAAGGAGGTAACACCTCAAATCCGATGAAACACCTGGCACGCATAGCGTTTTTTTTAAAAGCCGAGAAATGCGCCGTATTTGATAGCTTGCTGCGAGACCTCACACCGTGCACATCTACTGCGGGTGTGGTGCCTGTTATCGGACCCGGAGTTAGCAACATCCCCCAAAAACCCGAAGAGTAGAGTCCTGGCCCCTAGCCCTGCCAGTGTAGCAGAAATGATGACGGATGATGATGGCAGCAGCCGCCGTTCTTCTCTGCGCGAGTAGCTTAATGTTGTTCGTGTGTAACCTTAATGCATGTAAGGTGAACTAGCAAACACCGTTGTAGTTACATGCGGCTGTCTTCTTGTTTGATGGCAGATACTACACTCTAAAAAAAGATCTGCTGGCTTAACGTAAAAAAATTAAGGTAACAATTTGCATGGATCTTTTTAAGTTACTTCAGCTTAGCCACTATAGCGTAAATGCCACAAGAGTTCTCTAGTTAGGCAAACTCTATTCCTTACGTACAAACAACATGATTTGCTTTGTCCTCCACAAGCTTAATTAAGTTGAACCAACTTAATTTTAATTGTTTAAAAATTACTCCATTTAGTTATTAAAACTTATTTTTTTACTTTTATTCTACTCAGAAATATCCATGCAAATTGTTACCTTAATTTTTTTGAGTACTAATAACTTACAATAACTTATAACTTACAATTATACAATAAATTACACATTGAAATTCCAGTTTTATGATCAAACTGTTTATTAGAACACCAGTCCACCATTCCAGACTCATTGACATTTCAATAGCAGACAAAATTGTTGCCTCCATAAAATAAATGACATAAAACACCCCTGTAAATCTGTCTCAAAAAGACTGAACATTTTGACAGTCATGCTCTGATTCAAGTTTGTTTGTGTTAAAGTGATAGTTTAGGTTTTTTTAAGTATGAAGTACATTGTGAGTGTATTACACACAGTAGACAGCAGTCAGCACATTCCTGCCACCGACACGCACGATAGGCTCAGTTTGTTTGTGTGACTTTGGTAAATCTGAACTAACCCGAACTAACACCAAAGTCACCAAATAACACAATTACACTTACTGATCAAGGCAGCAGGAGACCAGCAACTCCTGTGTGCTGTCAGGTAAAATTGCTGTTTTTGTCCATGGACGCTGGTGGGCCAGAGCGATTGAAACAACAAGCAGTAGAACTTCTCTTTCCTCACAGAAAAGGCTGTCTGATAGCAAAATAAAGCAGTAAACATATTCTTGATATAATGTACATTTAAACTGACATCAGTTTTATTAGGATGGAGGCTCATCTTGCGTGCCGGTGGCCCCGTCTGCTTCTCCGTAGGTGGAGCTTACTGACTGCCATCTACTGTGTGTAATACACTCACTATACATATGTACCTCATACAGCCTCACTTCAAAAGACCCGAGCTATCCTTTTAAAGTGCATTATTTTGAACTAGGTGTACTTAATGCTCAACGCTCAACTTTACACCTACTGCCTACTGTACAGTATGTAACACAACACATTGCAAACAACAGTGGAACATTTCCCGTTTAATTTGAGGATAGCCTCACTCTTCACATTTTTTAGTACAACAGTTTACTTTTTAGTGACATTACCTTAGGACTGGCTTTCAGATCATCCAGCTCGAGGAATATCTTTTGAAACACTTCAAAAGTGTTTTTCAGTTCTTTTGGGTAGCTGAGGTTGAGTGCATATATCAGCCCCATTAGCAAGGCACAGGCTCTGGGTACATCCAGGTCTGCTAGGACTTCTGTTCCTTCAAGTATGATCCTTGCGCTGGCTGGATCAGACGTTGTGGCACCTCTGGTTACAATCTTCATCACTTCATTGGTAATATCCCCGCCACCATCCTGGTAGGTCAGAATCAATATAAATGTTTTAAGTAATCATACTTATACATGAGAGTAACACAAAATAGGGCTGCAACTAACAATTTTCTCGATTATCTGATTAGTTGTTTGGTCCAGAAAATGTCAGAAAATGGTGAAAAATGTCAATGTTTCTCAGAGCCCAATATGATGACCTCAAATGTCAAACATATTCAGTTTGCTGTCATAGAGGAGTAAAGAAACCAGAAACCATTCACATTTATGAAGCTGAAACCAGAGAATTTGGACTTTTTCTAAAATAATTACTCAAACCGATCAATCAATTATCAAAATAGTTGCCGATTAATTTAGAAATCAATTAATAATAGATTAGATCGTAGCTCTAATACAAAGTATAGTCATGTCTGATATACCTGCTCTTTGAAGAGATCCTCCTTCTTTTCCCTGAGATACACCACTAAGCCACGGATAGCGACCTCTCGCCTTCTCTCCACAGAATCGTCCTGTGAATAAGAAAAAGAGTGTCGAACTGCTCTTCGAGGAGGATGGGTTTTTGATAATTACATCCAAAAAAAAAAAAAGGATTGACTTTATATGGCCTGAACTGTACCAATTATAGATTTCCAGTGATAATCAAAATAATGAATTGATCATTTCAAAGAGCCATTTCTCTGAAATGATCAATTCATGAACTTGAAAAATCCAGGTAACAAATAGAAAAACTGCAAAATCTTGCAAATTACTCTGCCAATCATGATCCACATCACCTATAATTTGTTTTATTATTAAGTATTTATAGTTTTAATTGATATTTGTGCCTCAAGCTCTAAACAATAATTTGACATAGTTGAGTTGTAAACAGCTACCTTTTAAGACTCAATATCACCTATTGGAAAAAAAAAAGTGGATTATCCTATTTGAAATAAACTACATTTCATTCATTCATACCTCTAGCAGCATGTTCTGGATGCGCTGAATGCGCATTTTTGCAGCCCCTCCTCTTGAGGACAGCAAGGACATTATTTTCTGAGAGTACTGGTCCAGCTTTGCCATGAATGTTGTCTCCAGGTTAACAGTGGTGATCCTTCTGAATTCTTGGTTTATCTGTATAAAAAAAAGGCACAAATAGGCACAACATGTTAATGTATACAATTTACTTTAAAAGAATACATACTGCAAATTATCTTATGGAAAAATATTTACCTGAACTGCATCAAAAAGAGCAGGCCATCTTTCTTTCAGGTCATTGATTTTTGGTGCTTGATTGAGGCTGTAGTACAAACAACTTGTGCTACATCAGCATTACAGTAAATTTTAATTCATTGTTTTTGAATATTCAAGATGAAAAACAAGAAAAATGCTTGTAAACTACTGCAAAGAAATGGGCAAACTACACGCAATCAATATTCACGCTTTTTTAACTATAGTCTTTAGTCTAATCATTATCTCACAGGAAATCCTTATGACATTAAAAGTTAAAACTATGTATATTATTTTTAGTGTTGAGTTTCTCCTAAAAGTTGCTTTATGTTTCCAAATCAAAGATATTTTTTCTTAAGTGATACAACTGCGCTTATGTATCTGCAGTTAACACCCAAAAGAGCAAAATTATATTTTATGTGCTAATGCACACTCAATGTAATGTCATTAAAACAACTAGTTTATGAATGTTACTTAAGATCTTTCCTGTGGCGTTTCTACAACATGGCGTTCGCTTCCTCGCCCGCGTTTTTTGACTGAACTTTGACACAGGCTGTTCTTCAGCTAGGGCTCAATTAACAAACTTCAATCTCACATAAAAATAACTCTAGGACTTAAACATCAAAATGCATCGATGTTAAACCGAATGTATACTCAGTAACCTACATTTGTTTAGTCATGAATGTAAAACGGCCCAGCCTTTTGCTGGTCAAACCTTCATCAACGCTGCAACGATTTCAAAGTAGAAAGAAGAAAAACGTGTATTACCCTGTCTTTGCAGAGTTAAAACTACTGCTACAGAAGCTCAGTGTCAATTAACACCATTTGGCTGCCACCGTAAAACAAAACTTAACAAAGACTAATGTTACGGTCGAATTACTTCACAAGTTAGCCAGAAGTGTAACGTTACTAGCTTATCACCACCACTCGCCGAGGAAGAGTTTAGTGTTGTGTAAAAAGGATTTCTTGCAGTGCGTGTTGATAGAGTTAAAGTTAGAGTTATTAGCTGCTGTGAATAAAACAAGGCAAAAAATTGTACTCACCACAAAGCTTTAACGTTTGATAACGTTCCGTACAAAATGGCGCTTCTCCGCTTTCTCTCTTTGCCTCCGTTTCTTTCGATCAGTGGTCTGAGAGCACAACATGTCCGGGCAAGTCAGCCTTGTACTCAGCTTTTAAAGGACGCTTACGAGATTTTTAAGTTGTATTAACTGAATACACTTTCATGTTAAGTTAACACAGAAATGTCTGTTCAAAATCGATATATTACTGAGCTAAGACTGTTTTCTTTATTTTCATTTCGACCAACTCATTAAATTAAGTTATCAACTGATTACAATGTGTACATGCAACAAACTTAATTTTTTATGCAGAAAAAGCTATTGATTTTAAGCTTTACTTACTAACCCCATGAATCATTTTTTAGAGTGTAACTTCACCCTGGCCAAAAAGGCTAAAATGACCAAAGAAAAAGTGGAAAACAGCTAAACATGAGAGGTTTTTAGACAAAGTTTATGTTTTTTCCATTGTTTAAGCACTGCTTCCAGCCAAGAGTGATACCATATATGCCCCATAGCTGCAGAAAAGGCTAACATTGTTATCTTTTTACAAAAAAACAGCTGAACATGAGAGGTTTTTGGACCAATTTTGTGTTCTCCATTCTTTAAGCACCGGTTTGAGCACCGTTTAAGCACCGGCACCGTTTCAAAAGTACCAGTTTGGCACCGGTATCGGATAAAACCTAAACGATACCCATCCCTACTTTTAATAGTCATTCTATAAATGCTGTCCGTTTAAATGGTCTTACCTGTAAACACTGCTGTGTCCATCGGATTCCAGCCAGAGTGGATTCTGGAGTCTTCCCACGCTCCTGTTAGTGATCCTCCATCTGGATGGATGATAACAACCTTCTGAACAATCTAGCAGCTGGAGATGGCCCACATCTATGGGACTGATGTCTGCTAATAACGCCTGATGGACTGATAACATCTGAAGCGGGTGAATAAAGTCACCCAGTCGCTAGCTGTGCCATTACCCAGCATACACCTCTCCCTCCATAAATGCAATAAACGATACAAAAGTAATAGCTGTATTTAATGTATCTGCTGTTTCTCAGGTAGTTGTTTAAATTGTATAATTTATTGTGTTCAGTATACGTCACTACAATGTGATTTCAGAAATATATAAATATACGGACAACAGGCTCTTCCGCGGCAATCTCTTGTCGTCAATAAACAACGTTTAAGGAGATCTATAGTATTCAATAAGAGGACCCACCACGTCAATTCTCGACGCGAGGGGGGTGAAGCAGAGGGAGCCTGACCATGCGTCACACATTTGACGAGTTGGGAGTGAGAACGTGTTGGTTGTTGTATATGTGTCTTTCTGGCTGCTGTTACAACCAAATTTCCCCTTGTGGGACAATTAAAGGATTATTCTATTCTATTCTCTTAAGTTTTTTTCTTTTCTCTTATTATTTCAGGCATTTATCTGCAGTATGTTACACACACACACACACTTCGACTCAATTCAGTTTTATTTATATAGGACCAAATCACAACAACAGTCAGCTCAAGGTGCTTTATATTCATACCTTATATTGTACGGTAAAGACTCTACAATAATACAGTAATTAAATGCAGAGAGGGGTATGTAAACACATGGTGAGTGAAGAAGAAACACCCAATGCATCGTGGGAATCCCCGGCAGCCTACGTCTATTGCAGCATAACTAAGGGAGGATTCAGGGTCACCTGGTCCAGCCCTAACTATATGCTTTAGCAAAAAGGAAAGTTTGAAGCCTAATCTTAAAAGTAGAGATAGTGTCTGTCTCCCGAATCCAGACTGGAAGCTGGTTCCACAGAAGAGGGGCCTGAAAACTGAAGGCTCTGCCTCCCATTCTACTTTTAAATACTCTAGGAACAACAAGTAAGTCTGCAGTGTGAGAGCGAAGTGCTCTAATAGGGTGATATGGTACTACAAGGTCATTAAGATAAGATGGGGCCTGATTATTTAAGACCTTGTATGTGAGGAGCAGGATTTTGAATTCAATTCTGGATTTAACAGGAAGCCAACGAAGGGAAGCCAAAACAGGAGAAATATGCTCTCTCTTTCTAGTCCCTGTCAGTACTCTTGCTGCAGCATTTTGGATTAGCTGAAGGCTTTTCAGCAAGTTTTTAGGACATCCTGATAATAATGAATTACAGTCGTCCAGCCTGGAAGTAATAAATGCATGAACTAGTTTTTCAGCATCACTCTGAGACAGGATATTTCTAATTTTAGAAATGTTGCGCAAATGGAAGAAAGCAGTCTTACATATTTGTTTAATATGTGCGTTGAAGGTCATGTCCTGGTCAAAAATAACTCCAAGGTTCCTCACAGTGTTACTGGAGGCCAAGGTAATGCCATCCAGTAAAACTGAAGGCTAACTATTTCTAAGTCACTGTGGAAACTGATCACAGTTAAAGTCCTGATTTTGATTAACTACATGGGCTCACATGGAAAACAACAGGCTGACATTAACATTAAAGTACAGTTTAATATACTTTCTATTTTGTACAGTCACAAGTCAAAAGCTGTGATTTAGTATTACTATATAATAAATACCATAAATGACGGTACAAATCAATCATTATTTGTTATTGTTTGCTACAGAGAAACACAACATACTGATATTCAAGTTGAAGCTTTGAGTGGAAAAGACTCTTTACACTCAACTCAGCAAAGACACACTGAGGAACCAGGAGATCTGAACCAAAACCCAGGATAAAGAGTTTGAGTGAATGTGGTGTTGAAGGTGTGGAGGTGGATCAGAGTGTCAGAGGAGACTCTGTAGAAGGACAGAGTGCCAGCAGGACAGTCCACATACACTGCTACTCTGTTAGAGACACAGGAGGAGGGGGAGGTAGATGCTTTGTTACTATTGTGCCAGACATAACGAGGACCGTCATCATCAGAGCAGCTCAGACTCCAGGATTGCTCATTGTCTCCAAACAAACAGTCATCACTGTCTCCTTTCCTTCTGATGCTTCTGTAACTCACTGATATCTCAACCTTTCCTCTCCACTCAACTTCCCAGTAACAGCGACCAGTCAGACCATTTCTGCACAGCAGCTGATAATCATCAAATCTGTCTGGATGATCAGGATATGACTGAACCTCCTCCACATGTGTCACCTTCCTGTTGTTGTCAGACAGTTGGAGGTTTGTGTTCACTGTGTTTGTGTCGATTGTGAGTTGACAGGAATCTGATGGAGAGAACAAACACAATCCAGCTGCAGTTATTGATCCATCATCTGTTCATTGATTGACACTTTGATGATGACTCCTGACATCAGAATGATGAAGATGGTTGAATGTGTGCTGCTTTGTTTTCATGAATCCCATTAAAAACACACTTACACTTCCTCAGACCTGGTCTCAACCATCGAACTCCAGCAGGCTCCACCCTGAAAGGAGGAGGGGGGTCAGAGCAGCACAGTCAGAATGCACACATGGACATTACATGGCTCTCATACACACACTGTTACACACTGATAAAGGAACAGTCCAACATTTTCACAAATGCACTTCAATCCATATGTGGATCAAACTGCTGATGATTTACACTGATCCTGGATCTGTCTGTACACCACTGTATTAATAATGTATACTTTATTTATCCCCATGGGGAATTTTCTTCTCTGCATTTAACCCAATCACTCAGTGAAGCAGTGGGCAGCAATGTGTAGGGACGGTACCTTGCTCAGGGGTACCTCAGGGTAGTCATTCAGTGCATTGGGACCTTCCGATCATGGGACCACCACTCTACCTACTGAGCTATCCCTGACCCAAAAAATTTAACATGCTGCAAGGCCTGGGAATCGATTCCATATGACTGATTCAGACTGTGACCTTCATTATCTTTATATTCCTCTCCTGTTAGCTGGAAAGGACACCTCCCTGCCTTTGCTGCCAGCTGTTTTTCTCCTCCTCCATAAAAATGAGAACAGCATTTTAAATTAAGAGTTTATATTGTGACCATGATAATCCTTCAGTTGTCATGACTAATTGCTTCAATTTGTATTATTATTACTACTACTACTACTACTACTACTAGCATGACATATTAAAAGACAAATGTGGGTTACTTGCTACTGCCTTGAAACAGTAAATGGAATGAACACTGAAGGGAACTGAATATTATCTTTAAATGCTAGAGATTCAATATGTTTTGTAGTTCTCTCTCATGTTTGATAGCACATAACACATGCATTGTATTGTCTTACCTTCGAACATTGCCTGTTGTCTTTTCTGTCTGTCATATGACTCTCTGGAGTCCAGTGAAAAAATATAGTGTGAGATTATAATATTATTTTATGCCATGTTAGACCCCTAATTAAAGATTGTGAATTATTATGTAGTTTTAGTTTGCATTATTCTCCTGAATTAGAAGAAGGTGATAACTATTGCATTTGTTAGACTGATTTGCATTACATTAGACTGCTGATTGATTGTGAATGAATGATATTGTTTTATGATGCATTATACTGCTGAGTTATAAGAAATACTGTTCGCAGAAAGTCATCGCCTTATTTGTCTGATTAGAAGAAAACAGAACATACTGGAGAGGTTTTCTGTCCCATCTCAGCAGGAGCAGATAAACAGGGAGCCAAGGTCGTACCTTAGGCGCCGTGTGAGAGAAAGAATGTGAATGTTTAGGCTTTTATGATTAGGTGGGGGCCACTAGAGGCTATAAGAGTTTGATCAATGCTCCACCATTTTGAGATCTGATGCTGTCTGCGTACGGTGTCCATCTCCCACACGTGTGATCATTAAAATCATCGTTTGACTCAACCCGGCCGGACCAGTGTTGTTATTTTGGTTTTTCCTCTTGTATCCATCCCCAATATTTGAATCTGTAACAATAGCTACCTTTAAAAGCCATAACTTGCATTACTTTTTTCCCCTTTTGGTCAGTCTCTCACATCTTTGTGGGGGAATTTTGGATCACCCTTGTTTACAGTGTTACAGTCATTAGTCATTGAGATTTTGTTGCATTCAGTTATGCAGTCAAGCTCTTTGAAAGTCCCACCACTGCCTTTCAGTCAGGTTTTCTCACCTGGCCATAAGAATTGTGGGTTAGTTCAGATGCAGTTTTGCAAACCTAAGCAATGCTACCATATTCTCTTTAGAACAGAGGCCCTCCTTGGAACTCTTCATCCTTCCATCCATCTTCTTCAGCTTATCCGGAGCCAGGTTGCGGGGCAGCAGCCCAAGCAGAGAAGCCCAAACCTCCCTCTCCCCAGCCACCTCCTCCAGCTTGTCCAGGGGAACGCCAAGGCGTTCCCAGGCCAGCCAAGAGATATAATCACTCCAGCGTGTCCTGGGTCTGCCCTGGGGCCTCCTCCCGGTGGGACATGCCTGGAACACCAACCCCAGGAGGTGCCAAGGAGGCATCCTTATCAGATGCCCGAACCACCTCAACTGGCTCCTTTCGAAGAAAGAGTAATAAGAGTAATATTAAACCTAAGTTTCCTTCTGGGGAAAAGGAGGAGGCATTTGTTGGAGCCTGTGTATGTGGTCTTGTGTGTATTTACGGTCTGTGGGACCTGTGATACGTCAGAGACCAAGTACTGTTCCAATTCAAAGTACACTTCAAGTCGAGAACACTAAAAATTCCGTGATGTGTCCTTGCTCCACCTGTTTTATCGACCGTGCATCGGTGGTGACGTGTGTATGGGCTTAAAAACGTTTAAATATTACTTTTTCTGGGTCACAAAAATCAACTTTTAATATACTTTCAGGCGAGAATGTGTTAAATTCAAATATGTGCTCGATTTGTCAAGATATCACATATTTGCAAAAGTGCTCCGGAGTTTTCGGGAGAACTCCCGGCGTATCGTTTGCAAAACCCCTGCGGTCTTTCGCTACTCAGGTTAAACATGATTTATAAGTCACTTGGATAACTTCTAAATCTTAATGTTTGATTTATTTCAGTGTTTTATTTGTTCGTGAGTACATCGGTTTGGCTAAGATTAAAGTTATAATAAAAAGCAATAAAGTAATAATAAAACAACACATATCTCTTAAGGCCTAAACTGACAGTGCCAATACCGCACATTCAGACAGTAGTAGATGGTGTTTTTAGTACTATATGTGCTAGTGTAATTTGGTTGTATGAGGTCTACATTGACCTTCTCTGTTGTATGTTATAATGTTTTTTTTTCCCTTACTGTCTTTGAGGCTCGGACCAGCACTCCCCACATTACATCAAACACTTACAAGTCTACAAAAGGAGCTGTTGGACAGAAAGACATCAACTGAGTGGTATGTATTTTGGTTTTCCAGTATTTTAGTAACTGTCAGTAACATTTATATTAATCAGGCTGAACTCAAACCAAACTTTAGATCAACCTGTTTTACTTATTGTTTCATTTGTGCTTTGGTTTGGGGAAGTTGTTTCTTCATTACTGATCTTTTCCTGTCTTCTGTTATTAGACTTGAGATCAGACTGCTCTATGCTGTTGCTGATGACTCCAGTTAATTCTACAAGAAGTGCTGTGTAATTAAACAAACAACAACAGTTCAGCATTTATTCAAAGATCATATCCCACAAACTTAGTTTAGAGGGTCTACTGTCATGGTCCTGAGTCTGCCGACTCAGTGTTTTGTGTTTCTTTATGCTTTTGTTTATTCTGAGTATGTATTCTGTTATGATTTGCCATTTGTTACGTTTCTGTTATGTGCCTGCCCTGGTCCCACTTCTGTGTTCTGTCTGTCTATGGTGTCACACTGTCTGTTTGTGACTCGTCAGCTGGAGGGCCCGCGGAGCCCGTCCGGCAGCCTGCCTCGTCAGCTGGAGGGCCCGAGGAGCCCGTCCGGCCACCAGCAGCTTCATCCACGCCTGCAGCAGCAGCTTCAGCTTCATCCTCATCCTCGCCTGGTCCAGCTTCAGCCTCATCCTCGCCTGGTCCAGCTTCAGCTTCAGCGTCGCCTTCGCCTGGTTCAGCGTCCTTTCTCCCTCCAACACCACACGGCTCGCCTGGGCAGCCGTGACATCTACACTGTATACAGTGAAGTATATAGTGCCCTTTTTTAAAATATACATGATATTATTGTGTCGGGTGGTGGTCAGAGTTTTTACGTGTTTTGGAGTTTGTACGTGCTATGGAGTTTTTACGTGTTTTGGAGTTATTACGTGTTTTGGAGTTCATACGTGCTTTGTCTCTGGGGGCCACCATAAATATACTTTTATTTATTCACTCCACATAAAATGTAATAAATAAATCATATAGTAAAAGAGCCAACTATTTACATTTCAACTTTTAACTATTTAAATTTTCTGCTTTTTCCTTTTAAACAAATTTAAAGTGAAACAACAAGATGCACATTCTCTGTCATATGGGCCTGCATGAATAAACTTCATGAATCCTTTATCACCCGCAACTGAAAATAGTTGTGGATGATTACTATACCTTTCTAATGTGACATTGTTGTCCCTGGCTCTCTTTCTCTCTCTTTCCCTCCTGCTCTGTTCCTGTGCTACTGAGAGTGTAACTACCGCCCCTCCCCCCTCTTCCCAGTGCAAAGCACAAGGCTCGTGTGCAGAGTGAAGCGGGGAAAAAAGTGCGAGAGAGAGGGTGAGAGAAAGGGGGAAAAAAAACCCAACAACCCAGACTCGCGTCGTTCACTTCAAAGATCTGGCTCTAAGAGCTGTTTCGTTCGCGACCGACACATCACTATCGGGTGGGGAGGGTGCCTGAGATTGTCTAAATTGGGGTCTGTTCTGTAGCAAATGCAGAAAAAACTGTTTGAAGAAAGCAAATAAGTCGGTGTTCCAAAAAATCTGATTGTTTGCTTGCAGGACACCAGGAGAGATGAGTCCTCCGTCACAGATGGTGTGGTCAGTGAAGATGGTCACCTGCAGGTTCAAGCTCATTGCATCTCCGACCCACATCCACTGCCACTGTACTTAAGGGAATTTAAAGACTTTCTTCTTCACTTACATTTGGATCACCTCGATCCATGGCAGTCATTCAGGCAGCAATGCCTGGACTGGAAACAAGCCATCCTTAAAATATTACAACATACCAAACTCCTGTGTTTGAATGCAAAACAAATGTGTTGTTTAAACTAGAGACTGCACTTGTGACTGAACAATAAATACATTTTATTTTGATTATATAAGTAATGTAAGTACAAAACAAAGTTGTGGAAAGCCTAAACTTAGTTTCAGAATAATTAAATCTGAGACTTTGTTTCATTGTAAGATTATAACAGTAATGACAGTATAATTGTTTGTTGTTCAAGAGAACAGTGTCCAGTATGTTGGCTGTTATACTTTTTTTTACATTTGAAAATAAAAGTCAGGCTGATTGTAACATCATTACAAAAAGTGTTGTTAATTATATTTTTTACTCATAATCAGGTTACCACAAATTGTTTTTTTTTTAACTTAGTTGAAATTGAAATGTTTGTCAGTGGGTAAACAATTAGTATTGCACAGTCAGAAATATCAAGTTATTCCTAATACTGCATACTTGCAATGTATAAGTTGTCCTAACAGTCATCTTAAGTAAGCTTTACTTAGTTTTTTTAGGCAACGAGTTTGCATAGTTTTTTTGAGTTCTGGAAACTAAATAGGTTTTGCACAGTGTAGTCAAAGTGAATAAGTTGCCCTAACTTAGTCATCTTAAGTAAACTTTATTGAATTTTTTTGAGGCAAAGAGTTTGCATAGTTTTTTTAGCGTTCTGTGAACTAATTAAATTTTACAGTGTGTTATCATCTTCAATGCCCTGTACCAACACAGAGCAGAGCAGCTACCTGAATGCTACTCCAAGGTCTCGCTGTCCAAGGTCGATTATCTTGTTAATAATTTTACGTCCTCACTACGTATGACTCTGGATACTGTAGCTCCTGTAAAAAACAAGGCCTCAAATCAGAAGGACTCCCTGGTATAATTCTCAAACACGTAGCCTAAAGCGGATAACTCATAAGCTGGAGAGGAAATGGCGTGTCACAAATTTAGAGGATCATCATTTAGCCTGGAGAAATAGTTTGCTGCTTTACAAGAAAGCCCTCCGCAAAGCCAGAACATCTTACTATTCATCACCAATTGAAGAAAATAAGAACAACCCCAGGTTTCTCTTCAGCACTGTAGCCAGGCTGACAAAAAGTCAGGGCACTGTTGAGCCAACCATCCCTTTAGTGTTAACTAGTAATGAATTCTTGAACTTCTTCACAAATAAAATTTTAATCTTTAGAAAATAAATTACCCATAATCATCTCACAGATCTGATATTATCTACAGGTACTTTTAATGCTATTGATATTCATTTAGACTCTTTTTCTCCAATTGATCTTTCTGAGTTAACTTCAATAATTACTTCCTCCAAACCATCAACGTGTCGTTTAGACCCCATTCCTACAAAACTGCTCAAAGAAGTCCTGCCATTAATTAATGCTTCAATCTTAAATATGATCAACCTATCTCTGATAATCGGCTATGTACCACAGGCCTTAAAGCTGGCTGTAGTTAAACTTTTACTTAAAAAGCCATCCCTATACCTGGCTGTCTTAGCTAATTATAGGCCAATCTCCAACCTTCCTTTCATATCAAAAATCCTTGAAAGAGTAGTTGTCAAACAGCTAACAGATCATCTGCAGAGGAATGGCTTATTTGAAGAGTTTCAGTCAGGTTTCAGAGCTCATCACAGCACAGAAACAGCTTTAGTGAAGGTTACAAATGATCTTCTTATGGCCTCTGACAGTGGACTCATCTCTGTGCTTCTCCTGCTAGATCTCAGTGCAGCATTCAATACTGTTGACCATAATATTCTATTTGAACGATTAGAACATGCTGTAGGTATTACAGGTACTGCACTGCAGTGGTTTGTATCATATCTATCTAATAGACTTCCACAGGGTTCAGTGCTAGGACCAATTCTGTTTACATTATACATGCTTCCCCTAGGCAGCATCATTAGAAGACATAGCATACATTTTTTACTGCTATGCTGATGACACCCAACTTTATCTATCCATGAAGCCAGATAACACACACCAATTAGTTAAACATAAAGACATAAAGACCTGGATGGCCGCTAACTTTCAGCTTTAATTCAGATAAAACTGAGGTTATTGTCCTTGGCCATGAAAATCTTAGAAATATGGTATCCAACCAGATTCTTACTCTGGATGGCATTACCTTAGCCTCCAGTAACACTGTGAGAAACCTTGGAGTCATTGTTGACCAGGACATGTCCTTCAATGCACATATTAAACAAATATGTAAGACTGCTTTCTTCCATTTGTGCAACATCTCTAAAATTAGAAATATCCTGTCTCGGAGTGACGCCTGTAATTCATTATTATCAGGAAGTCCTTAAACCCCCCTGAAAAGCCTTCAGCTGATCCAAAATGATGCAGCAAGAGTCCTGACGGGGACTAGAAAGAGAGAGCAGATTTCTCCTGTTGGCTTCCCTTCATTGGCTCCCTGTTAAATCCAGAATGGAATTCAAAATCCTGCTCCTCACATACAAGATCTTAAATAATCAGGCCCCATCTTATCTTAAGGACCTTGTAGTACCATATCACCCTATTAGAGCACTTCGCTCTCACACTGCAGGCTTACTTGTTGTTCCTAGAGTATTTAAAAGTAGAATGGGAAGCAGAGCCTTCAGTTTTCAGGCCCCTCTTCTGTGGAACCAGCTTCCAGTTTGGATTCAGGAGACAGACACTATCTCTACTTTTAAGATTAGGCTTAAAACTTTCCTTGTTGCTAAAGCATATAGTTAGGGCTGGATCAGGTGACCATGAATCCTCCCTTAGTTATGCTGCAATAGGCGTCCATTCCTGGGGAATTCCCATGATGCATTGAGTTTTTCCCTTTCAGTCACCTTTCTCATTCACTGTTTTAACAGACCTCTCTGCATTGAATCATATTTGTTATTAATCTATGTGTCTCTCTTCTACAGCATGTCTTTTATCCTGTCTCCCTTCTCTCACCCCAACCTGTCACAGCAGATTGCCTCCCCTCCCTGAGCCTGGTTCTGCCGGAGGTTTCTTCCTGTTAAAAGGGAGTTTTTCCTTCCCACTGTCGCCAAAGTGCTTGCTCATAGGGGGTCATATGATTGTTGGGTTTTCCTCTGTATGTATTATTGTAAGGTCTACCTTACAATATAAAGCGCCTTGAGGCGACTGTTTTTGTGATTTGGCGCTATATAAAAAAACTGAAATGAAATTGAATTGAAAAACTATTTGATTAGTAGTGTCTGGCTGTTATTTTATCTTAAACAGTAAGGGTGTATTTTTAGTTGACTGCATTGTTTCTTTCCCTCTCTCTCAAGTCACTTATTTTTATTTTGCCTGCCTTCATATTCCTTTTCCACTGCTCACATTCTTTCTCCATCTTTTCAGCAGTTTGTTGAATGGTCTGACTCATCACAGCTGGAGCTGAATGTCAGCAAAACCACAGAGATGGTAGTGACCTTCTCCAGCAGAGAATGGGAACTGGATAGAGGTGTTTCTGCCACTATGTACGGGTCATCAGTAGAGATCGTAAAGGAGCACAAGTACTTGGAGACCATCTTCTCCTCCAAACCAGAGGTGTCACCAGATAATGTACCTTGTTAGGAAAACTGAACTCAGTCTGCATCAGTAATAATATCTTATTGGCCTTCTATAAAACCTTCATTGAAAGTGTTAGGATATTTTCTATAATCTGTTGGTTTCATTTCATCACCATACAGGATAAGTACGGATTAGAACTTTTTCAAGATGTGTTGTAATATTATTTGACTTCCTGCCCAATCCCTGTCATTTGTGTATGAACGTTATATTCTTGTTATGTGTTACATGGGTCTTTCATATGGTTTTTCAGTATTGAATTATCTCCAGTCTTGATGGGATTGTTCTCATAAAAATCCCCTACCACCGAGGGTACCCCCTTGGATGGTTCAGTCAAGAACAGCTGGTTTATTTTCCTGGCTTCTGTCTCTCTTCAACCAACGCTGTAATTTGTTGGAATTTGTCAGGATTGAGAAGCGTATTATATTTCTTATGCAGCCCTTTCTTCATCACACCTTTCTGCTTCCTCCAGAAAGTACCTTTTTCAAAGAAATATAATTTTCTAAAAGTTACTGCACAATTATAAAGAGATCTACCCAAATATTGAAAGAAAGAAAATACATTTGTCATTTCTCCTAGAAAAGTTAATTCAATACACATATCTCATGATTAATAAATTAATTTCCTTATGTTTTATATTTTCTTTTAAGTAGACTAGTGTTCCTATTTGGAATGATCAAAAAATGGTTCTGCATTTGTAATTTGTAACATGATGTTAATTAGTAACTCAGTGAAGGACACAGGAAATGCTTCCAGCTATTCCTCGTCTATCAGACATTCTCTCCATACCTGAGAGTGTCCAGTCTCCAGCATTGTTCCTTCACTGCAGGACACGACAGGAGCTTCATTCCTGAGTTCCCTGGATGATTGTAGCTCAGGTCCAGCTCTCTCAGATGGAACGGGTTGGAGTTCAGAGCTGAGGCCAGAGAAGTACAGCCTTCCTCGGTGATCAGACAGCCTGACAGACTGCACACACACAAAACAACAATTCAGTGAAACTCTTCACTGAAGACTTTCATGATATATTTATTTATATATTTTAATGGAGATACAATGTTATCCATCCATTAGGTTCATTTTAGCTTTTTAAAAAAAAAAAAAAAAACATGGACGGGCCTTAGTCCATGGGGCGCAGCCAGGCACAGCCCGAAAAGGGGACATGGGCCATCCTCCTGCAGGCCCACCACCCGCAGGAGGCGCCGTAGGGGTTTGGTGCATTGTGTGCCGGGCGGTGGCCAGGAGCGGAGGCCCTGGTGGACCAATCCCCGGCTACCAAAACTGGCAATTGGGACATGGAATGTCACCTCTCTGGCGGGGAAGGAGCCTGAGTTAGTGCATGAGGTTGAGACATAACAGCTAGATATAGCAGGGCTCTAGACTAACTTTTTGCCATGGGCGTACCGGTACGCCTAACTTTTTAAAGTTAGGCGTACTGGCACAAAAGTTAGGCGCACACAAATTTTATAATAATTTATATAATATAATATAATGTGTTTTTCTGGATACACTGTGCTTTTTCAGCTTTCAAAGATTGATGACACCGTGTCAGAGCACTGACTATGAATTTCAGAAGGACCAGGCCTTAACTTAACAGAAAAGTTAGCAATAGTTCTTTTCCTATTACAGCTACATCCACTTCTGTCGTGCCTAGGCTGCTCACTAGGGCTGGGTATTATCACTGATTTCTATAATCCGTTCGATTCCGGTTTTCAAAGTCCCGATTCGATTCAACTTAGCCTCAGACAGTCAGAAATATTATAATTCTGATCATTTATCAGTACTGACTTCGTCAGAATTGTGAACATCACAGCAGATGCCTTTGTGTGAAAGTAACTGAGAATAAAACACAGAAAAACATGAAGGAGATTTTCCTGGTCTGGCTTTTTATAGCAGATAACCTTAAAAATATTCTACAATGTTCTGCATATAAAGTTTAAATTTCTTCAGTATTCAACAACAGAAAAAAATAGGCTTTCTTGTCCGAGGTCATTTAAGTGAAAAAAGAAAAAGACAGCGCTGTAAACAACGGTAGACTGGTGGGTAATAAGCGAAAGAATAATACAGAAAACAGAGATTGGAGACGGGAAACTGTTCTTGAAGTACAGAGAGAGATAGAGAGAGAGCTAGCTGTGCATGAAGTGTGATTTTAATAGTCGTGGAAGCAAAACAGCAAAATTCATGACGACATTGATCAAATGTGAAGCGCAGTTTGCTGCTTCTTTTGCTGCTGGCTCGGTGAATTTTGGTTGGAGAGAGACAAAACCTGCAGTTCAGAATCAGCGCAAAAAGACGTAAACACAGCACGGACCCGACGCATCAGAATCACTAAGGTCCTACAGCGTGTCCGTCTACGGGCCGTCGGGTGAGAAAGCCGAGAAAGACAAAGTTGATTCTGATGCGTCGGTTCCGCTCTGTGTTTACGTCTTTGTGTGGAATCCGTGTACCTGCTCTCATCTGCTGTTTGGTTGTTGTTGAAATGGTTTTGTGAGCTTTAATCTGAGAATCTGGCATTTCTGGCAAAACACAGTTATATTTAAAAGTCGATTCAGGATTTAATGAATTGATTTCGCTTTATTCAATCTACTCACCTCCCACTTCCACCTGCACTTTCAACTGGACCACGGCCAATCAGAGAGGTCCCGCCCCTTACCATCTCTGATTGGTTTAGTCCACGATAGGGGCATAATGCGTGTCTGTTGTTGACCACAGGGAAGGTTGCAGATTTTTTTTTTTTTTTTTGCTACCCGAACAGTTGGTCGCACAGGTGCAACCAAATATTTTTTTTTTTAGTCGCACCACTGAAAAATTTGGTCGCATTTGCGACCAAATTGGTCGCACTCTAGAGCCCTGTATAGTCAGGCTCACCTCAGCACAATGCTTGGGCTCTGGAACCAGTCTCCTGGAGAGGGACAGTCAGGACCCGTTCCTCGACCTGAAGGCGCAGGAACAAACCCTCTCATCCACTGGGAAGAACCTCAACATACAGGCAGCAAGCTGAGGGGATACCAGGATACCCACCCCAGCCCGCCCGCCGCCTCTCACCAGGGGCATCTCCAGACTGAGACAGAGTTTAGTCATCTGCGCTTATGCGCTGAGTGGCAGTTCAGAGTACCCGGCCTTTTTAGAATCCCTGGGTCGGGTGCTGGAAGGTGTTCCACCTGGAGACTGTTGCCCTACTGGGAGACTTCAATGCTCACGTGGGCAACGACAGCGAGACCTGGAGGGGCGTGATTGGGAGGAACGGTCTCAAGGATCTGAACCTGATTGGTGTTTTGTTATTGGACTTCTGTGCAAACCACAGTTTGGCCATAACAAACACCATGTTCAAACATAATATTGTCCATAAGTGCATGTGGCACCAGCATGCCCTAGGCCGCAGGTTGATGATCGATTTTATAATCGAATCACCAGACCTGCGGCCATTTGTTCTGGACACTCAGGTAAAGAGTGGGGCTGAGCTGTCAACTGATCACCACCTGGTGGTGAGTTGGATCAGGTGGCGGGGGAGGATGCCAGACAGAGCTGGCGCGCCAAAATGTATAGTGAGGGTGCACTGGGAACGCCTAGCAGGGGCCCCAGTCAACAAGATCTTCAACGCACACCAGCGGTTCAACAGCATTCCGAGGGAGATTGAGGACATTGAGTCCGAATGGACCATGTTCAGCATCTCCATTGCCGAAGCTGCTGCACTGTGCTGTGGCCATAAGGTGGTTGGTGCCTGTCGTGGTGGTAACCACGAACCAAATGGTGGACACCACAGGTGAGGGAAGCCATCAGGTTGAAGGAGGAGTCATATTGGGCTTGGTTAGCCTCTGGGTACCAACAGGCCAAGCGGAATGCGGCTCGGGCAGTGGCTGAAGCAAAAACTCAGGTGTGGGAGGAGTTCGGAGAGGCCATGAAAAAAGACTTTCAGACTGCTCTAGAAGGGCCTGATATCCACTTACAAGGACATTATACTGCTACAGTTCTATCAAAATTTTAAACGAATATCCTCATATGTGGCTCTTATTTTTCTTAAAAACAAAAATAAGGTAAAACATAAAATCTGGTAATTGTTTCTTTTTACATTCATCGGGCCCCATTATGCCCAAATATCAAAGAGAAATTAAAAATGAATGCCGTGGAAGAGTTCAGGTCTTAGGAGGTTAAGTAGTGTAAGTGGTTATTAGTGTCAGCTGTTTTAGGGATTAATGATTAATTAATAACATGTACACTAGAGGGAAACAATAAGACAACCCCCTAAAAAGGAATGTTTTTACAGGTGGAGGCCAGTGACAACACCACGAACCTCCATCAAGATTTTCTGTTTTTGCAGAGTACAAGGATTGCACAGGTAGTGCAACTGTTTTGATTTGGGATCAAACACTTATTTCCCTCAATGAAATGTAAATCAAGTTATGACTTTTGTGACATGTTTTTTTTCAGAATTTGTGATTAATATTCCATCTCCATGAAAATGAAACTGCTATAAAAATAGAAATTGCTGATTTACAGATATTTGAACAAAGTCACAAATTCACAAAGGAATTAAATAATTATTTTCCCTTGTATGCAAGGTCATCCCCAAAGAAAGGTGCAATCTTTTTGGAAGTGGGTTTTTAATATGAGCAGCACTGTTGAGCCCTAAATCTCAACCTTTGTTTTTTTTTTTTTTATTGTTTTTAAACACAAATCTGAACATGAAATGATTTAGAAAGTCCAATAATACAGAAAAAAAAATAACACCTCAACTGCAAATTATATAAAGATTAGCTGTGTATGTAATAATAATAAAAAAATAAGTATCTAAACCCTGACCTCAGAATTTCCAGTCTACAATGGGGATTTTCCAGTCCTGCAGAGAAAAGCTTCACTCCTGAATCATCAAGGTCATTGTTACTCAGATCCAGCTCTGTCAGAGTAGAGCACTGGAAGTTAAGCAGTGAGGACAGAGCTTTACAACTTCTGTTTGAGAGGTTACAGCCATCCAGCCTGAAAGAAAATATTTTTAATCAAAGTAAATTACTTTAGTTGTTGAACATAGGCACACAACAAAATATATTATCATGTACACATCATGTTTAATTAAATAATTAAAAATGTAAAGATTGTTAAAAAAACGTTAGTAAAAACAATTATTTCTGTCTTAATTTAAATAAGTGAGGGGCTAAAAGATTTAGTGACACATAGTAGTAGTTCAGTACCATTTGGCATAGGCAGTACTTTTGATCATTTTTCTTATGATAGTATCAGTGATTAGAATTTCAACACACAGTATGTCATGTACTGAACCTTAATGCAGCAGCCCAGTTCGACCTGAACATGATTTGCAATGTACTTGGAAAGGAATCCAGTGTGCATTTTTTTTAATATATTGCAGGTGTGTTATCATAACATAATTGAATTTGAAGTCACCAGTGAGATTATTCAGGGTTGATCATACTTAAGTAGTCCAACTGCAAAAGGAAGGAATATATTTGTGTCCCGACAAGTCTGTGATGGACTCCAGCATCCTGCCAGAAGGGACTGACCCACAGACATTGTCTGGGGTGGGACGGGTCCACATTTATCTTTCTCGGCCATATTAGTGTTCTGGAGGTGTTCAGGTCTTGGAGAGGAGGTGGATTGCACCCAATCACCTTCTCAGCAGAAGAATTTGCATGGTGCAGTGTGTCCATATTATTGACAGTGGCAGCACCATGTTAGTTAGTTATAGAGAGGTGAAGACAGAGTGATGGAGGAGTAGGAGTGCAATATAGGTAACTTTGGCTGGTTGAATGTCTTCAGCTGCCACAGAAAATATATCCTCTTCTTTACCTTCTTGATAAAGGAAGACAGGAAGATGAAGTCTGGTGGGGGTGCTTTCATTCTGAAGTTAACAATCATCTCCATAGTTTTGACAGCACTGAGCTTCAGGCTGTTATCTCAGCGCAGGTGAGGGTGTTGTCATCTGCAAACTTTGGGAGGTTGACAGACAGGCCTGGAGATGTGGCTGTTGGTAAACATGGAGAAGAGCAGGGGAGAAAGTACAACTGCCTGCCCAGTGTGATGGAAAATGTCCAGTTTATTCTCATATTTAGATTTAGGTGCTTAGAATTTCCACTGTAGAATTTTGTATAGCCTTTTCATAGGTGAAGGACATGTCCTTCACATATGACCTGATGCAGCCTGCTTAACTATGTAGAAGGATAAAATTCCCAGGAAGACCAGTGGCAGGTGCCTCCTGGAACATAGATTGTGGGAATCGCTTCCTGCCCAACAGCATGGGTGGGACAAACTGTTGCAACCGTGAAGATGCAGGAGTTCTTTGTGATGTTATAAAAGAGACGCTGTGACGTCTCAAGGGCAGAGCTCTCATGACTGTATAACTGTGATGCTTGCTGTCTGTTTGCTCTCCTGCATGCAGAAATAAAAGGCTTGACCACAGCTGATCATGCTGCAGACTTTATTGAATGCTGATTCAAACACAATACGCCAAAACAATTAAAAAATAGATAAAGCAATTAATAATTAAAACATAATTGGTATATTAGGTTACAACATAAACTGGGACTCTATTGAGTGAAATGATTGTCAGCACTCAGTTGTGTCAGGTGCGTGAATGAAGTTTCCCTTTGTTTTACCTGCTTGCTGTTTTCATATTCATAACAGAAAATAATTTAACCTTGAAAGATTCATGAAACATTAGCTAATTTGAGATTAAATGATCCAAATGTGTATTATCAAACAAGTTCACACAAGCAGTTCATATTCATTAATCACCTGATTAATGAATATCTTTAAAAATGATGGTGGTGGCTGGTAAGCTATAAATACCTTCCTGGTAGTGAAAGTGACTAAACTGTGATTATGAAGATATTTGAGTTCCTCACTTCCATACCAAATCTGTCACTGACACAATCCTAGACCTTCTCCAGTTCAGCTACAGAGCCAATGGGTTGGTCAACAATGATGGTATCATGGCGGTCCATGGAGTCAACAATAACTTAAGCTAGCCTACTCTTTGTGGATTTTAGTTCTACACTGCTGCAGGACAAACTCTCCCAGGTGAACATGCCTGCTCCCATCTGTATTTGGATCACTGGCTGTGTAACAGAAGCCATCATAAGAGACTGATGTTGTGGAATTTTCTGTTAAAGAAATGAACGTGTAAGCAGCATATTTACTTACAGAGCTTTGTTGGAGGCTTTGACCACTGGCAGCAGCCTCAGAAGAGCCTCCTCTGAAGCAGAGTATTTCTTCAGCTCAAACACATCCAGATCTTTTTCTGATGACAGTAAGATGAAGACCAGAGCTGACCACTGAGCAGGAGACAGTTTATCTGTGGAGAGACTTCCTGATCTCAGGGACTGTTGAATCTCCTCCACTAGAGAACGCTCATGCAGTTCATTCAGACAGTGGAGCAGATTGATGCTTTTCTCTGCAGACAGATTCTCATTGAGCTTTGTCTTGATGTACTGGACTGTTTCCTGATTGGTCTGTGAGCTACTTCCTGTCCGTGTCAGCAGGCCTCGTAAGAGAGTCTGATTGGTCTGCAGTGAAAGACCCAGGAGGAAGCGGAGGAACAAGTCCAGGTGTCCATTTGGACTCTGTAAGGCCTTGTTCACAGCACTCTGGTAGAAAGGTGTCCCTAGAGATTCTCTTGTTTCAGACTTCTGGAAGGATGTTTGTTGTTCTTCCAGCAAATTGAATCCAGAGTTGATGAAGGTCAGATAGACATGAAGAGCAGCCAGAAACTCCTGAACACTCAGATGGATGAAGCAGAACACCTTGTCCTGGTACAGTCCTCTCTCCTCTTTAAAGATCTGTGTGAACACTCCTGAGTACACTGAGGCTGCTCTGATATCGATGCCACACTCTGTCAGGTCTGATTCATAGAAGATCAGGTTTCCTTTCTGCAGCTGATCAAAAGCCAGTTTTCCCAGAGACTCAATCATCTTCCTGCTGTCTGGACTCCAGTGTGGATCTGTCTCAGCTCCTCCATCATACTTGACCTTCTTCACTTTGGCCTGAACCACCAGGAAGTGGATGTACATCTCCGTCAGGGTCTTGGGCAGCTGTCCTCCCTCTCTGGTTTTCAGCACATCCTCCAGAACTGTAGCAGTGATCCAGCAGAAGACTGGGATGTGGCACATGATGTGGAGGCTTTGTGATGTCTTGATATGGGAGATGATATTCCTGGCCTGCATCTTATCTCTGAATCTTGCCACGAAGTACTCCTTCTTCTGTGGGTCAGTGAACCCTCTAACTTCTGTCACCATGCCAACACAGTCAGGAGGGATCTGATTGGCTGCTGCAGGTCGTGTGGTTATCCAGAGGCGAGCAGAGGGAAGCAGTTTCCCCCTGATGAGGTTTATCAGGAGCACATCCACTGAGGTGGACTTTCTAGGGTCAGTTAGGATTGTAGTTTTGTGGAAGTCCAGAGGAAGTCGACACTCATCCAGACCATCAAAGATGAACACAACCTGGAAGTCTTCAAAGCTGCAGATTCCTGCTTCTTTGGTTTCAGTAAAGAAGTGATGAACAAGTTCCACCAAGCTGAACTTTTCCTCTTTCAGCACATTCAGCTCTCTGAAAGTGAATGGAAATATGAACTGGATGTCCTGGTTGGCTTTGTCTTCAGCCCAGTCCAGGGTATATTTCTGTGTTAAGACTGTTTTCCCAATGCCAGCCACTCCCTTTGTCAGCACTGTTCTGATTGGTTCATCTCTTCCAAGTGAGGCTTTAAAGAGGTCTTCTTGTCTGATTGTTGTTTCTGGTCTGTCTGGTTTCCTGGATGCTGTTTCAATCTGTCTGACCTCATGTTCATCATTGACCTCTGCAGTCCCTCCCTCTGTGATGTAGAGCTCTGTGTAGATCTGATTCAGAAGGGTTGGGTTTCCTGCTTTAGCAATCCCCTCAAACACACACTGGAACTTCTTCTTCAAAGTAAATTTAAGTTCATCTTGGCTCCAATGGGAGTCCCTAATGAAAGTTTCTAAAATAACCAATGGATAAAAAAAATAATCATTCATGGAAAAATGAAATGCACATGTTTTCAAAGAAAAAAAATCAAAGTTAGCCAGCTTCTTAAATCTCAGAGAAATCCTCTTACTGCTCTTTAGAAGGTCAGCGAGTTCATCGTGCTTCATTTTTCTTAGGAAGTCTAGTGTGATGTTCACAAAAGCCTCTCTGCTGCTCCCCTCCTCATCCCCCTTTTGTTCTGGGTAATCAGAGTTTAGAAGTTTCTGAATTTTCTTCAGTTCATTTTTCACAAAAGTTATGATGTTGTCCTCCAGCACCTGGAACAGAATACTATATGAATACCTTGTTCACCCATAAAAATTGATTGGTTAGGCAGTGAAAGAAGACATGAAAAATCTTAAACAAAACACACGAAAATCAGGAACTAGAAAGCAAAAAAACCAAACCCAAAAAAACAAAACAAAACAAAAAAAAACCTACAGATGATAGTAGACACATTTTCAGGACAAAGAGTTGTGTTTGTATTAAAGAAAGGATAATGGAGAGCTAAATCTCAGTGCATCATGTGGAATCCATCAGCAGCCTTAGCTTATAGTAGCATAACTTAAATAGAGAATGTGTTTAAATCATCTGCCCTAATTACTATTATTAAAAAATAATAATAATAACAATACATTTTATTTAAAAGTGCCTTTCAAAACACCCAAGGAGACCGTGCAGAGCAAATAAGACAGGCATAAAAACAGGAAATATGCACAATAATAAAAGAAAGTTTAAGAGCATGGAGAAGTTATCTAGAGTAGGCTATTTTGAACAGGTGGGTTTTGAGATTGGACTTAAAAAGAGGGA
This sequence comes from Perissodus microlepis, assembly GCF_051167445.1. NCBI lineage: Eukaryota > Metazoa > Chordata > Actinopteri > Cichliformes > Cichlidae > Perissodus > Perissodus microlepis. The sequence goes on from NC_140470.1 coordinate 10,900,376, forward strand.
ATAAAGCGATATTTCTGAGGTCAGGGGTTAGGGAATTCCAAAGTCGAGGGCAGAGCGACTAAAAGCCCTGTCCCCCATGGTAATAAGACGAGAGGGAGGAACAGAAAGAGAAGAGGCACCTGGATGGGATGGTGATCTGTACCAAATGAGAGAGATATGGTGGGGAGAAAGAATGAATAGCCTTAAATGTATAAAGGCATATTTTAAAATTAATCCAAAGTTTAACCAGGAGCCAGTGAAGCTGCTTAAGAATAGGATTGATGTGGCGGGTAGAGGGAGTACTAGTAATAATACGGGCAGCAGAGTTCTGGACACGTTGAAGCTTGTGGATGGATTTTTGTGTAAGGCCAAATAAGAGTTAGTTACAGTAGTCGCACCGAGAGGTAACAAGGCTATGGATGAGGATAGCAGTGGCATGTGGAGTGAGGAAGGGGCAGAGGCAATTGATGATACAGAGTTGGAAATATGCTGAGTGAGTGATATTATTGATGTGAGAGTTAAAGGATAGTGTGCTGTCAAGAATGACACCCAAACTTTTCACAGAGGGAGAGACAGAAACTGACAAGTTATTGATAGTAACAGAAAAAGTGTTAGTCCTGGATAGCAATAATTTGGAGCCAACCAGGAAGCGTTCTGATTTATTACTGTTGAGTTTAAGAAAGTTGGAGGAACACCATGAATTAAGTTCAGCTAAGCAGAGGGTGGAAGGAGAGTAGAGTTGGGTTTGATGGACAGGTAAAGCTGGGTGTCGCTGGCATAACAGTGGAACTGAATATTATATTTATGGAAAATGTGTCCAAGTGGGAGAAGGCAATTAAATTTAATCCCTGAGGTACCTCAGTTGACAGAGGAAAAGGCTGAGAGGAGGAGGATTTTAATAGAATGAACTGAGTGCAGTCAGACATGTGTGATTTAGAAGCTAGTCTGCTGATTAGGATGGAGTGAGAAATGATGTCAAAGGCTGCACTCAGATTGAGGAGAATAAGGATGGAGAGGAGAACGTTGTCAGCTGCCATAAGAAGGTCATGCATTATTTTTATTTTAGATGTAGAGGTCTGGGCATTCCTCGCTGCACTGTACAGCATACACCACATTGTTAAGTTTGTGTTTAGGAGTTTTGTCTTTCGGGTGAACCAGTTTCTGTCTGAGTGTGTTGCTGGGTCTGAAGTACACTGAAGTACATCGGAGAGACCAAACAGCCACTTCACAAGCGCATGGCACAACATAGAAGAGCCACCTCCACGGGACAAGAATCAGAAGTTCATCTGCATCTAAAGGACAAAGGTCACTCTTTTGAGGATGCCAATGTTCACATTTTGGACAGAGAGGACAGATGGTTTGAAAGAGGAGTGAAAGAAGCCATCTATGTCCACTGTGAGCGACCATCTTTGAACAGAGGCGGTGGTTTACGACACCAACTGTCTGCCATCTATAATCCAGTTCTGAGATCCCTTCCCAGACGCCTTAACGCCCACTCACATCCTGGGCCATCTGACCTCAGGAAATCACATGATAGGGTGGGGCCAGGTTTCACACTGAGCTCACCTGAAACCCTGGCTGATTGTGACCCACACCCGCTTTCACACCTTGGCTCATTTGATTAGGTAGAGGATCATCAGGGGGTCCTTTGTCCCTCTTTGGGGGGAAACTCCCACTGGGTTTAAATCTGGGACTCTCCACCTTTTGACCTTAGAACTGAAGAAGCTTCTCGGATGAGAGGTGAAACATCTTCAAGCAACTCAAAGAAGTCCAGACGCTTTTCTTTTCAAGCTCCTTAGACTATGATGACCTGGATGACTGAGAGCCTTCACAGACATATGAGAAGGACGGAAACCAGACTGGAACGGTTTGTAAAGGTTATTGTTGGTTAGGTGTAGATGAACTTCAGAAGCAACTATTTTGTCAAGAATCTTTGAGAGAAATGTTAGATTGGAGATCGATTGGACGGAAATTATTAAGGTTATGAATTAAAGGGAATTTGGAAAGTTTAAAGACTAATCCTAAAGTTAGAGAGGGTGTCTTTTTTCCTGAATCCAAACTGGGAGCTGGCTCCAAAGGAGAGGAGCCTAGTATCTGCAGGTTCTGTCTCAAATTTTGCTTTTGAAAACTTTAGAAATCACAAGTAACATATACACCTCCAGATGCAGGAAGAGGGCCACCTGTATCATGAAGGATCCCCCTCACCCAGGACATACACTCTTTGTCCCGCTCCCCTCAGGCAGGAGGCTGAGGAGCATTAAATGTAAAACCACCAGACTGAGAAACAGAAGCTGTGAGACTCCTCAATGCATAAATGGACAAGAACTGATATTATAGCACCTTAATCACTAATGACACTGACACTTTATCAATGCTGGTCATCATGCCCTTTTACTGCAAAAGTATTTATACATACATTCTACATCCATATTCCATACTGGTACTCAGGTTGTTGCACTCTATCGTATTGTTTATCGTATTATTTTATTAGTTGTTATTCTGTTTTTTAAATATATATATACATATATACACACACACACACACACACACACACACATATGCACATACACACACATTTAAAAAACAAAAAAATATATTACTTTTTAAAAAAAAATTGGTTTCTTCGTTATTCTGTTTCTTTTCGCTTCAGGACCGTGTGTACATAATTTCGTTCCACCTCATGTAAACATGTGATGCGAATGACAATAAGTAGTCACTGTTACTTTCACAGACATTTTATGTGGCTTGAGAAGCAGAGCCAGTTGTCCTTAAAAAAAGAAAGTTGTTGGTCACTCCTCTGCCTTCTCTAATCATCATATGTGAGATTTATAGTTGATCCTTTTGGCCCTCAGCAGTAGTGGTCCATATGAAAGTATTTTTTTTTTTTGTACAAATTGAAACTGGGAAGGCCAAAACAATGTGTAGTTTTTGTACATGTACAGACCATAAATATGGAGTCCAGCTGTGTTTGATGCTGCTGGGCAGACTGACCACTGGGGACCTCTGAGCTCTGCTGGTCCACTCTGTGGAGGAGTCAGGAAGAACATGAATAGTAACAGCACAGTATAATCAGCTACCTACGGTAATACTGGTCATGTATGTCCTACAAAACCACTCCCACCTGACTCTTTCTGAAGACATGTTAGTAGCTTCCTCTATTCTCACCAATGCTCTTATTATCTTACCAACAGCAACACGCAGCTTAAATCATGGTCTCCATCCAAACCCCCAGAATAAAATCTGACCAGCAATTTTTCTTGTCATGTCGAAATTTTAAAAAAAAATACTGTTATAAAAACATATGTACATATGTGAACAGCACTTAAATACAAGAAAAGACATCCAAAGACAAGCTTTAAATCTATTTAGATATTAACACTCAGATGAGTTTTTAATAAACTAATTAGTCAAGACAAGTCAGGGTCTACAGCTCTCCCCTGAACCCATGAAGCAAGAACCCTGGGAGTGGTCTTTGACTCAGATTACAACTTCAGGTCTCACATAGTTCTGTCACTAATTCTGAAATAATAGTTAAAATATCGCTGGTGTAACTTATGGGGTTAAATGGAGGTCGACACATGCTAAAAAAAAAAAAAAAAAAAAAAAAAAAAAAAAATCATGTCAGAGAAGACTGGTAAATGTGATTTTTTTTTTTATTTTTTTTTTTTTTTTTTATATGCCTAATGTGATATGGTAGATGTCACAGAAGACATCAACCTGTCTGGTATCGGTGTAAATTATCTCCAGAAATTTTGTTTTGCCTCGTGTATAAATTGTTTGTTTTGATCTGATCCTAAAACTGCTCCAAAGTAGGTGGAGCACTTTCTGTGTCACAAGAAATATTTTTCCATCTGTAACTGTCTTACTCTGAGTAACTCAAAGAAACTAATGCCCAGGGTCGACTACAACTATGCTCTGCTGTAGTGTGTTATAAATGTTATAGTATTTAAATATTATTTAGAACTTTGCAGCCAGAGTGCATACTACAGAACACATCAGGACTATTTTATAGTCTTTAAACTGGCTGTTTTATTATTTTTATGTCATTTTAAATATTTTTAAATAATGTTACTGATTTTTAAAACATTTCACAGCCTGTTCTGGGATGGATGTCTTACCTACTGCATGAACCAGTTCACAGCTGAAGTCTTATAATAAATTACTGCACAATTTAATACATAAAAATACTTCACATCTGAATGTTTAGTGCAACTACAAGGTAGACATAAGGATATTACAGACCAAGATTAAATACAAAGCTTTAAGCTTAATAGGTGTGTATGAATTGCAATAAGATGTAAAAATATAAAGTAAAAAACATAACTGAAACTGACAAAAAATATTAAAGAACAGTATGAATTTGAATGAATGAATGAATTTTTGTTTCAGTCAACAACAACAGATTATAATTTTACATAAAAGTACTCAAACAGTAACCGAAAAAGCAGGGCTCGCAAAATTTCAAAATCCCTGGTAGCCCTTCGGGCAGGGACTCTTCAGTTTTTGGTAGCCCAAAATAAATTTAAGTAGCCCGAATAAAAAAGAGAGCAATTTTTTGATTGGTGTTTGGTTTCCTGTTTTGTTTCCGTTACAATATTATACATTAAAGTATAATATTGTAACGGAAACAAAACATTAATCAAAAAATTGTTGAAACACAAATTACAACATTGTATAAAAATTACAATCATCAACTCAAATACTTGGTTCTTACAAGTTCATAGAAATTTCTGTTCAATTAGAACCGTGTAGAACAGCGGTCCCCAACCCCCGGGCCTCGGACCGGTACCGGGCCGCGAGAGTTGAGGCTCAGGTGTGAAATGTATAGTTTTCAGGGTTTTTATCGGTTTTCAGCGTTATTTTGTTATCGTTTTTATCGTTTACTCGGTTTTCCTTGGTCTTTTCACATGTGTTATGAATACATTTTCTTTTTTTCGGTACCGGTACTAGTTTTATTTTGTTGTATTTATCCGCGACACCTTAAAGGCCGGTCCGTGAAAATATTGTCGGGCATGAACCGGTCCGTGGCGCAAAAAAGGTTGGGGACCGCTGGTGTAGAACATGAATCAGTCTGTGTCAGATCCTGAATTTGAAATTTCCACTGAAGTCACAGGTAAGAGGCAAGTGGAACCAAGATCTAGGCCATTTGCTTTTTGAAGTTTGCAAAGACTGCTAAATTGTTCCAGTGGTAGTTCACTCTTTGCAACATAGCAGCTGTTCTAAACAGCTTTTTCAGGTTTATTTTTAGTACGTTATTTGCAATTGGTGTTTGTTCTGGGAAAGATATTGCAGACTGAGCAATAATGCATTTCTTGCATTTCTCATGGGTTCTAACGGGGGCCTTTCTTAAAATTACTGGTCCCAGTAACAAAGGCGCGTGTCGCCTTTGTTACAGAAATCGAGGGAAAACCAACAACACACCCGGCAGAACATTATGTTATTTACACGGGTGCACAAAAGTGGTCCGCATGTGCGCATTCGCTGTCAAAATAAAAGACGCGCACCAGATAAGAAGTTACAACGCGCGTTTGCGTCCATATAAAAGGCACTGTTTTTGTCCGCTAGAGTGGGATTTTCACGGCACATTCTGCACCACATCTCTGTGCGTTCATCATTTGTTTGAAGCCAGCTCACCTCCTGCAACCACTTTTCCGAGAATACGCGCTTCTTTTGCGGTTCGGACTCCTTCTGACATTTCTTTGGAGGTAGAGGAACACCAAAGTAATTGCTTAAATGATTTTGCTTCTTCAACATCTTTAAGCGTTCTAAACAAATGTCTGTCCTCCTCCAGAAAATCCTATGTACGCAAACAGGCGTTGCAACTTCTTATCTTGTGCGCGTTTTTTATTTTGACAGCGAATGCGCACCTGCGGACCACTTATGTGCAGCCCTGGTTATTTAGCTTGTCATATTGCAGCCACAGAAATTCTTTTGTCCATGAAACCATAAAGCTGCACTTTCTTTTTGCCTTATAGTCTGATTTGTCATAACTTTTCCGTTTTGTGGTAAGCTTTTCTTTGGCTGTCCCTTCTTCACCCTGACCTGTCTTATTTGGCTCAGCAGAACTAAAATATATATCCTGCTGCTTTTACACACGCACTCACATAACGCTCAGCGATTCTCTGCGCGATCAACCTCTCACATGTTTAAGCTTGCTGCGGGAGATTTCACTTATCATGTTTGCATAGTAAGCTAACGATTGATAAGACGACGTCAGAGGAATTGCTGCGCAAATTATCGTGACTCACCAATCAGTACTGTCGCTCTCTATACACAGTTCGCGCGATTGCAAAGTGAAAGCAAAAAACAAGCGAAAATTCAAACGCGATTTCAATATGTCACATATTGACAGTGGCTCACCGATGACATAATTACCCAGCTACATTTCCGAAAGAATGCAAAAGCATTGACATATATTTTTCTATGATAGCCCGACGGGCAGGGCAGAGATAGATTTTGGTAGCCCGACTGGAAAAATCGCTAGCCCCGGGATGTCGGGCTAGCGATTTTGCAAGCCCTGAAAAGGAATAGGCTGAAGCCTTGTGGCTTATAATTATCCTATCCCTTACCCCCATAAAAATATGAAGTAAAATAAACTTTGTACAAAACATCTTTGAAGACAAGACATAAAAGTGTGTGTCTGCTGACTTTGAGTCCCACACTGCTGAATGTGATAAGTGAGATATCTCTATATCTCTATATCGATCGATATAGATATATATAATATATATAATAAAAAATTCCCACTCGCCTCTGTGGGCATAAATTTAATAACATAATTTCCGCAACTCATTTGCACATGCGTTTGCACATAACTGTTTAATGTGTTTCAAGTTGTTTGTTTTTAATTTGTAGCACCTCAGCCACCTTCTCCTAGTAAGTTTCATTTTAGAACTCGTAAGTATTTGTAAAAAGGAGAAAACAGTTTTGTTCAAAATAATCTGCAAATAACAGCGTCCTGCGCAGTATCTTAGCTGTCTCTAGGATTGCGCTCTTCTGGACAGAGATTTCTGATGTTGTTCCCGGGATCTGCTGGAGCCACTCGCTTAGCTTGGGAGTCACTACACCTAGTGCTCCGATTACCACTGAAACCACCGTCACCTTCACCCTCCACATCTTCTCGAGCTCTTCTCTGAGCCCGTGGTATTTCTCGAGCTTTTCATGTTCCTTCATCCTGATGTTGCTGTCATTCGGAACCGCTACATCGATCACTATGGCTGTCTTCTTCTGTTTGTCTACCACCACTATGTCTGGTTGGTTAGCCACCACCATTTTGTCCGTCTGTATCTGGAAGTCCCACAGGATCTTAGCTCAGTCATTCTCTATCACCCTGGGGGGCATCTCCCATTTTAACCTCGGGACTTCCAGGTTATACTCGGCACAGATGTTCCTGTACACTATGCCGGCCACTTGGTTATGGCGTTCCATGTACGCTTTGCCTGCTAGCATCTTGCACCCTGCTGTTATGTGCTGGATTGTCTCTGGGGCATCTTTACACAGCCTGCACCTGGGGTCTTGCCTGGTGTGATAGACCCCAGCCTGTATGGATCTTGTGCTCAGTGCTTGTTCCTGTGCTGCCATGATTAGTGCCTCCGTGCTGTCTTTCAGTCCAGCTCTGTCCAGCCACTGGTAGGATTTCTGGGTATCAGCCACCTCTGCTATCTGCCGGTGGTACATACCATGCAGGGGCCTGTCCTTCCATGATGGTTCCTCGCCTTCCTCCTCTTTCTTGGGTTTCTGCTGCCTGAGGTATTCACTGAGCACGCTGTCAGTTGGGGCCATCTTTGTGATGTATTTGTGGATGTTCCTTGTCTCATCCTGGACTGTGGTGCTGACACTCACCAGTCCCCGGTCTCCTTCCTTCCGCTTAGCGTACAGCCTCAGGATGCTGGACTTGGGGTGAAACCCTCCATGCATGGTAAGGAGCTTTCTTGTCTTTATGTCAGTGGCTTCTATCTCCTCCTTTGGCCAGCCTATTACCCCAGCAGGGTACCTGATCACAGGTAGGGCGTAGGTGTTGATAGCCCAGATCTTGTTATTACCGTTCAGGTGACTCCTCAGGACTTGCCTGACCATCTGCAGGTACTTGGTGGTTGCAGCTTTCCTAGCAGCCTCTTCCTGGTTTCCATTTGCTCTCTGGGACCCGCTGATCTTATATAGTTCTAGGTAGGGATGCAACGATACCAATTTTTTCAAACCGATACGATACCGATACTTGGATCTGAGTACTTGCCGATACAGAGTACAAAAACCGATACTTCTACCACACACACACACACACACACACACACACACACACACACACACACACACAATGAATTGGAAGACAGGTTTTATTTTATTCTCTGCCAATAATAAATAATATCTTAATAAAAATGACCACAAAAAAAATTTCAAGTGAAAAATAAGCATTTCTGTTAAATTATTGCAGAGTCTCCACATTGTAATTTAACAAAATATCACTGAACTATTGGCACTGTCTCGAGCTTTCGGAATAATAAATAAACACTTCTGTTTGGAATAAAATAAATACAAATTAGGTTTGAGAATAAAATAAACTTTTAAATTGTTGCAGAGTGTCCATATTGTAAACAAACAAACAAAATAACGAAAGTATTTGGCATTGACGAACGAACTCCCCATCTGCCCGTGGATCATCAGTCCACTGTGCCGTTAAACCAAGGACTGACATCGCGCACACACTGCTTGTTTTTACCTCTTTAGAAAGTTTTGCCCCATTATCTCCCTGATGTGTGGGCGGCTGGGAATTTCATATCGCAGCTCGAGTATGCTGAGAAGAATCCTATGTTTTCCACGACTGGCATTGGCTGGTCATCCAGAGCGATAAAATGAGTCAGAGCCTCTGTTATTTTAACTGCCCGTGGATTTTCTCTTGACATTTTTCATCGCTTTTCCAAAACCTGAGTTAAAGTTGGCTGTTCCGGTCCACACTGCTGACATTTTGTTTAGCCTAGCTACAGCAGCCTCCAGTTTCTCTTTTTTTTTAAATTTTTTTTTTATTTTTTTATCTGGAGCTGCCAGTCTGACTCGTCTAACCCTGTGCCTGTTTAGCGCGGGATGTCCCCCTAGTGGCCAATCTAAAAAACTACAACAAAAATGACAAGCCACCCTCTGATTAATGAAATAAGTTAGTATCGGTTCATGGTATCGGTTAACTTTTACGAGTATGAGTACACACACATTTTACAGTATCGGCCCCGATACCCGATACCAGTATCGGTGCATCCCTAGTTCTAGGCATTCCAGGATCCAGGTGTGGGGCATTGAGTCATAGGCCTTCTTGTAATCAATCCAGGCAGTGCACAGGTTGGTCAGCCTAGTCCTGCAGTCTCGGCTGACTGCTCGGTCTGCCAGTAGCTGGTGTTTTGCGCCTCTGGTATTCTTGCCCATCCCTTTCTGTGCCCCGCTCATGTACTGCCCCATGTGCCTGTTCATCTTAGCCGCTATGATGCCTGACAGGAGATTCCATGTGGTTCTGAGGCAGGTTATTGGTCGGTAGTTGGAGGGGACCGGTCCCTTCTGGCAGTCCTTGAGGATCAGGACTGTCTGGCCTTCGGTTAGCCATTCTGGGTGTCTCTCGTCAACTAGCAGCTGGTTCATTTGTGCTGCCAGGCGCTCGTGGAGTGCAGTCAGCTTCTTCAGCCAGTAGGCGTTAACCATATCAGGGCCTGGTGCTGTCCAACTCTTCATACTGGAGACCCTTTCTTGGATATCTGCCACTGTAATGGTTACTGGACCCTGTTCAGGGAGGTCGCTGTGGTCTGCCCTCAGATCCACTAGCCACTGAGCATTGCCGTTATGGGTTGCGTCCTTCTCCCATATGCTCTTCCAGTATTGTTCTGTCTCCAGCCTTGGTGGTGCTGTTTTCATATTGTTCCCCTGCCACTGAGAGTACACCTTGGCTGGTTCTGTGGAGAACAGCTGGTTTATTCTCCTGCCTTCTATCTCTCTGGTGTATCTCCTCAAGCGGCTGGCCAAGGCTGTGAGTCATTGCTTGGCAGTTTCCAAGGCCTCAGGTATGGACAGCTTCCTGTACTTCTTAGGCACCTTCCTCATCGTGCCTTTCTGCAACTCCAATAGTTGGCGTAGTGGTTACTACGCTATCCAGATCCCCTATGCTAATGCGAGCCTACCGCAGATATGAGCGAGATAGATAAATATGAAGGCATGCTGGCTCAGACGTCACCCGGATTAACAAGGTGCGCGTCAGGTGTTGAGGAACCAGGGCACCCTGACGAGAAGTGGCTACTGGAACAAGAAGGTATCGGTGGGCAAGAGACGACACACACACACACACACACACATATATATATATATAATTTATTTCCCTAATTATATGAACGGTTTGCTTTTGGGGGTAGGAATGTTACATGGTACATTCTGTGTTACGCACAGTCACCTTGATGACGGAAAGGGAAGTTAAGAAAGTGTGTGTAAAGAAGTTGAGTAAAACTGTAAGTTAACTAAGAAGATCAGCTAAGGTGTTTAAGGTGAAAGGAAGCTATAAAGAAGCGGAAGAAGAAGTTAAGAAGTGTTTTGTTAAGTTCCGTTTTAAAGTAAACTCATTCCCTCACGGTTACGTGCAGCCAGTGAGGTAGGTTTAACTGTGTGTCATTATTGTCCATTTGCTAGTGTTACTAACTCTTTGTTTTGTCTAGGCTCCACCTCCTCTGGCCTGATTGGATGCTGCTCAGAGTCCAGATAATTGTTAATCAGCGGAGCACTACTTAAGGCCTGTGGAGCTGTGTTTCTGTGCCCTCTGGCCATTTTGGTTGCCATACCTGTACAGGCTTGCATGCCTTTGTGACTTGTATGTGCATTTTTGTTTTCATGTTCAGACTGCTTCTAGGGGAGAGCTGCCTTTTGTTTTGACACCATGTTTTCTCCTGTTTATGTGTTGTTAGGTAGGTTATGGTCATAGGTTGTATATTTTGTTTCTTTGGAGTTAGGTAAGTTTCTTTTATTTTTACATCAGGGATGTTTTGTTTGTTATGTTGGCCTTGGCTCTCCCTGAAGTTATACCTCAGTCTGAACCCAAATCTCATCACCAGCATTAAATAAACCTTCTAAAATTACCATCTTGGCTCCTCCTTCACTATCCACCTTTATGTTCGTCCCTTCAACCCCCTAGACTAGCCAGGGGACGTAACAGCTAGCTTTAGTTTATATGTTTATTTGTAATATTTATGGTTGATCATTCTGTTTATTCATGTAATGACAGTTTGACAGTGGATTATTGGTTGAATTGACGGAGAAGTGTGGCGGAAGAAAAAAATCCATCCGTTAACGAAAAACTGATGTCGTGTATTACCTGGAGAGAGTGATATTACTAACAGCTCACCTCTCTGCAGGAGACACAGGCTGGTCTTTAAAACCAATGGGGTGCCCTTTGGACCGGTCACTCTTTAAGGATACAGAGCTGGGTTCAGGTTGATGTTTGCCTTTAGTTCCTCGTTTATTCCTGTGAATAATGATGGAGCAGTGATATGAGTGCTGACCTGTGACATGGAGAAGAGTCATGGACAGTTAGAGATGGTCATCTCACCTCTGAGCTTTGGTCTGGCTCTCATGTTTCCCACACAGAGTGGTTTTAGAGGGAGGGACTCCCTCCTCTCTGTCTTCACACTGATCCATGCTGCTGAATTCACATCAGCTCACACACACTTTCTACCTTCACCTGCAGAGGAAAAACAAATGATTCATGTGCATTCATGTGTTAGACTAACATCAACTCTATCTGAGACACAGCTTTCATTTCAGTAACAATGCCAAACTGACTGCTTACAGAGAGTTTATTCTGTAACTGCTAGCTGTTCTTTGGGCTCCACCTGCAAAACTGTGTTGTGGGTTGAATGGGTTCTTTGTGTGCGCGGCTGCTGAGTTGTTGCACACGGTTGTTGAATTTATGCGCAAGGAATTTAATTGCACCCATGAAATTTAATTATTTGCTCGTATCATGTTTTTGCTTGTGCATTTGTTATGACATAAAAATCTGTAGGACAGGTGAGATGGGGGCAGATTTTCAGATTAGTTTGTAACTATTTATCTTTGTTTTGTCAGAGTTAAATGTATCTTATATCTCCCGTTTTTCTCTATTTTCAACTTTTATTAAAATAGAATGATATTTTTTAAGTCTGCAACTTGTGCATTATCAATAAAAGCACAAAGTGTATTTATTTTTTTCATTGTGATAAACAACATGAATGTGGTACCAATGAAATAACCTCTTCTTATTGGCTTTCATTCAAAGTGAAAACTATATCCAAATTTTGGAAAGCGGCTGTATTTTCAGATGTTTCACTGTTGCTCTGTAACGCAGCACACACAGGGACTTTCCACTCTTCAACCTTCTGCATGACTTGACTTTGTTTTCTTTTCAAACAAACTTTACTGAGACTATGAACAATGCAACAGACCTGTAGATAAAGATAAAGATGCTGATCAGGAATTTCTAGGAACGTACTTACAATACAATTTTATTTATATAGCACATTTAAAAACCAGAGGTATGCCAAAGTGCTTCACAGAACCAATTAAGAGCAATAATAAATACAAATAAATACAAAATAATACAAATAAAAATAAAATAAATACAAATAAAATATACCTACAGGTGGGAGACATAATTAACCAATAATACACCAGACATAGTAGGCACAAGCTGAAAGGCTGAAGGTTAAATCATTATAAACATTAACCAAAGCAAAAAAGATAAATTACAGTACACTTAAAAAAGCGGGCTCTAGGAGGCGGTGAAGGCAAGGCTAAATAAATATGTTTTTTATCGAGATTTAAAAAATTGAATTGAATCAGACATGAGAATAGCTTGAGGGAGATTATTCCAGAGGTAGGGTGCAAAAGAGGCGAATACACGGTCACCTCTGGTCTTAAGCTGAGATCTAGGTCGCACCAGGAGCATTTGGCCTGCTGATCCAAGCGCTCTCCCAGGGGTATAAAAGCTGAGGAGATCCGTAAGATCGCTGGGCACGGTGTTATGTATAATTTTAAGTAAGCAATAAGATTTTGAAATCAATGCAATATTTAATGGGGAGTCAGTGCAGGTCGGAAAGAACTAATAGACTCAAAACTACCAGTCTGCAGCAGCATTTTTAACAAGCTCCAGTCTGAACAAGGGCAGAATGGAGACCAGTATAAAGGGAATCACAGTAATCTAATCTTGATGTAACAAAGGCATGGATAGGTTTTTCCAGGTCCTTACAGGGTATGTAGTGCTTGGCCTTAGAGATTACACGTAATTGATGGAAACTAGATTTAACAACAGAGGAAACATGTTTGTCCAGCTTGAAGGAACTATCCAAGACAACACCAGCTAGTTCAGCCCGAGGGGTGGCAGTATCAAAGATTACAATTTCTGTCTTCTTATCGTTTAGAGTGAGGGAATTGCTCAGTAGCCAGTTTTTTTACTTCATTCATACAATCGAAGAAGAGTTGCAGTGATCCTCAGCCAGTTCAAAATAGATTTGAATGTCATCTGCATAAAAATGAAAAGAAATACTGTATTTTTCAAAGATTCAGCCAAAGGGTAACAAGTATAAAGAGAACAGCAATGGACCCAGCACAGACCCCTGGGGGACACCAGAGGTAACAGGGGCAATGGAGGAGGAGTAGGTACCCATCGTGACAGCAAAGGACCTTTCTGATAGATAAGATTTAAACCAGCTAAGGGCACTGCCCGTAAGCCTCATTAAACGGACATTATGGTCCACCAAATCAAAAGCAGAGGACAAATCAAGTAAAACTACCACAGGGCGCCCTGAGTCAGCAATTGAGAGAAGGTCATTACACACTCTCAGTAATGCAGTTTCCGTGTTATGGCATGGCTTAAACCCCGACTGAAATTTTCCCCGATATTATTTGCATCCAAATACATTTGAAGTTGGGAATGAACAATCTTCTCTAGGATTTTAGACAAAAACGGGAGTTTGGAAATCTTAGAGATAAGATTCCGCCTGTAAAATGAATTAAAATTCTTCACAAAAAACTAAGGAAGCCAATCTCAGAGTTTCAAGACATGTGATGAAAGGTCTAAATAAAATACGTGGGCTGTGACTGTTATCCATAATGACAGTCGACAGGAAAGGCACTTTAGCCAACTTAACAGATTTCTGAAATTCCAGGTGGGTCCTGCGTAGGATATCAAAAGACACCTGGAGCTTATCTTTTTTCCACCATCTTTCAGCTTGCCAGCAAGCGCATCGCAGAGCATGTAAAGAGTAATTTAACCATGGTTGAGAGCAGCTTCTAAGCCGTTTTACCTTTATTGGGGCCACAACGTCCAGTAAAGAGGAGCATGTAGAGAGAAAGAAACTGGAGACGGTGTGGTACGATCAATGTCAGGAACAACAGATTTGGAGAAAGCAGCCGAAAATTCAGCCACAGTCCCAGGATTAATTACGCGCACAAGACGTCGAGGACCCTCAAAGTTCTGGACCATTTTGCATAACTCACCATCAGAGATGACTAGGAAATGGCCGGAGATTCCAATGTTGCTGATGTCCCTGATACAAATGTCCAGTCCATAAGAAAAAAAATCAAATCAAGGGTCCTTTGAAGTGGGTAGGTGCATTAATCCACTGGATAAGATTAAAAGAGTCAGCTAAGACTAGAAAATCCTTGGCAAACACATCATCTTTACAACAAATGTGAATGTTAAAATCGCCAGTGATAAGAACACGATCATAATTTAGGCAAAGAGATGCTAAAAGGTCAGCAATGTCGTTAATGAAAGTCTTGTTATATTTTGGGGGACAGTAGATCACAACACAGAGAGTCAAGGGGGGACCAGCAAGTTCCAGCAGTTGAGCTTCAAAGCTAGGGAACATAGGGGAGGGCAGGTGTCATACTCGGAATTTATTCCTAAAGACCACTGCCAGTCCTCCACCCCTGCCCGAAGGTCTCGGTGAGCTTAAAAAGGCACAATTTGGAGGAAGGAGCTCTGAAAAAGGAAAAGACAGTGACGAATCCAAGTCTCCGTCATGAATAGTAAATCCAGTCCTGTAGCAGTAAAAAAAAAATCGCTCACAATAAAAGTCTTATTTGTCAGCGACCTAACATTTAATAGCGACATCTGAGTCAAAGACACCAAGTCACAGTTGGAGGTATATCTCGGGCGGCATCGGTTGCCGTAACACACTGCACCTTTAGGAGCCTTAATCCAACACCGGGATAAAACCTGTTAAACCTGTTTCTGGTGAGAACAGTCTATTGGAACACAGCCAACATTTTATGACGCAGTATTTAAAGTAGAGTCAAACATGAGTAATATATATTTAAAATACATTTATATAAAATGACTAATTTTTGATTTTTGTAGCTTGTGCTGTTTCCATGAATACAAAGAACCAGTTTAGATTTGCTCCAAGTGTTAGCCAGGAAAACATTACACACTTTAATGGAAATGAAAACACACTGGAAATGAAAACACACACTGTTTGTTGTGTGAAGAAATCCAACATGAGCTAAACAAACAGTAAAGTTCCTAAAGATAAACTGTTAAAGGAGGAAACAAAGCAAACTTACAGTTTCTTCACACACACCAACAACAAGCTCCACTAAACACGGACACACAGGTGAGCTGCTTCCTGGAAGGAGGTGGAACTACAACTGAAATAGGACAGGTGGGAGGAGCTCAGCTCTGTGTCTGTCGATGTGTTAAAAAAAATATGTCGTCTGCCTGCTCAGACTGAGTCTAATTTCACTGATTTCAAGTCCAAATCAAAAAGCTCACATTTTAAGGTTTGTGAGTGATTTTGTTCATGTATCAGCTGTTTAGTCATTTTATGAGCAGATGGATGCTGTCGTTAGATTTGACTTTAGTTTGTGATTTGAAGACAATCAAAGAATATTTCACATGAATTGTTCCAATGTTGTCGTGTAGGAAGCACAGATCATTTTAAGATGTTTGAATTTTCATATTTTAGCTTGTAATTGTATAGAATATAAAGAAGTCCATTTAAAGAGTTAGAGTGAAAAGAAGTGGCTGTAAATGGTCATATAAAGAGAACTTTACCTTTTTCTATGAACAGAAAATATCTGTTAGTGAGACAGAAAATATATTGTGAATAAATTCAAAAGTGTTTGTGATTTCTATTGAATAGAAACTTGATGACTGATGTGTGATCATGTTTAAATGGTTTCAGTGATGAACCAACAACAGACTCTGAGTCCCACGTTTCATCTAGTTTGGAACTCCATGTATGAAAACATAGAAAATCCCTAATTTTCCTCTCTCTATCTCCAGCTGTTTATAGTTAGCCAGGAAATAATTACACACTGACTTTAATGTAGAAAACACACACAGTTTGTTGTGTGAAGAAATCCAACATGAGCTGAACAAACAGTAACGTTCCTAAAGACAAACTGTTAAAGGAGGAATCAAAGCAAACTTACAGTTTCTTCAACCACAAATGGTAAATGGCCTGTATTTGTATAGTGCTTTTACTAGTCCCTAAGGACCCCAAAGCGCTTTACACAACCAGTCATCCACCCATTCACACACTGGTGATGGCAAGCTACATTGTAGCCACAGCCACCCTGGGGCGCACTGACAGAGGTGAGGCTGCCGGACACTGGCGCCACCGGGCCCTCTGACCACCACCAGTAGGCAACCGGTGAAGTGTCTTGCCCAAGGACACAACGACCGAGACTGTCCGAGCCGGGGCTTGAACTGGCAACCTTCCGATTACAAGGCGAACTCCCAACTCTTGAGCCACGATCGCCCCAGTACACAACAACAAGCTCCACTCCACACCTGTGGGCTTTTTTAAACTCCATCCTGTCTTGACTTGTGTTATTCTGCCTATAAACGTTCTTTGCTGTATTTCTTTCTCCAACCATAACAAAAAAAAAAAAACTCCAATGAGAAATCAAATCAAACAAATGTGTGCAGGATTAAAATGGTACAATACCATATTTGTCATTTCCTAAACTGCACACGCTCGATTCGTCCCCTCAACAGCAGGATTCAACAAAATAAGATGTCCTTTAGACTTTAAAGTGCTGTCAATGAAATATCATAAACAGTTTGGTTACACCATAACTATTCTGTACTGATGATGTCACAGCTAACTGTTCATGACACTTTCATTAAATGGACAAAGTGGCCTCAGCAAAGGGCAGAAATGTTCGTCATCCTAAATCAGTGCTGAATTCTTTCCAGCAGAGTTTCTTCAGTGGTTTGGATTTGAGCTTTGAGTGGATCCCTGAGTTCACAGCAGGAGAAAATGACACAGATGATTTCACGGAATAAGTTAGACTGAGGAGCATGATCAGAGCAGTCCAGACTCCAGGACTGATCCCTGAATCCAAACGCTCAGTCATTACTGAATCCTTTCCTTCTGATTCTTCTGGAACTCACTGATATAGTGACAACTTCACAGATAAGTGGAAGAAGATTTACAATTTACACTTTCATTACAGGAAGCTTTATGAAAACAGTTTAGCAAAATCAAATAATAATAATCAGATGACTTAAACACTACTGATGTACCTAAGCTACTCTGAGCTAATGCTGAGTTTGTTCTTCTCTTTGGTGAGGAGAGGCCAGCCAGGCCTAAAGAAGCTCTTATCCCCGAGTTCTGTGTTGATGATAATCCCCCAACAGGAGAGCAGCTGGGCATCCAGTGGAAGTGTGATGTCAACCAAATCCTTCTGAATGAACCATCTAACATGGCAACAACGAGCAGATGAAGCCAAAAATCACACAATCAATAGACAAGTTCACAGGTTGGACTGAGGTTCCCCCTCTAGTGTCTCTGCTGGAGTCTTCAACTTGAACCTCTTAGATCCAACCTGCTGACCTGCTCCTCTCACTGAACACTCATTTATCTTTGATTAACAATAAAAATGCTTTATTATTAGGAAACAGAGAAAAGTTCTGCTTCAGCACTCTGACCATATTTAATCACATAAAGCTGATATTAAGACCTTTGAACCTCTGAGCTGTGATGTAGAGGCAGCCAGGGGGGACTTCTAGATCTTTCTACCCCAGGTCACATGACACTCGTACATGTGATTGTGCTATAAAATGATTATTGATCAATTTAATTACTAGTAATAATTAATAAAGCAGAGCTGCGTTTCTCTGTATTCACACAAACACTTGAGGAAGTCTCTGAATGAGTGTTGTGAGGATCCACTGTTCTGAACCTCGGCTGACTCGACTCAGACTGAAGCTTGATTTAGACTTCTGTGAGTAATCTGAGTAACCGTAATATTCCACGTGACCTGACGTGCACCTCCTGACAGACGTTACTACGCGTTGGGTGGACACACGGTGACTTGAATGGTGTGGAAGGTTGCGGTGTCGGGTTCAGATTTCCTGCAGAAGTTTAATCAAGCTTCACTCAGGGCTCTGCCTAAAAATGACCACTCAGAAGTCATGCTCACTGCTGACATTCACTTCAATTCAATTCAATTCAATTCAATTTTATTTATATAGCACCAAATCACAACAAAAGTCACATCAAGGCGCTTCATAGGTACAGAGAAAAACCCAACAATCATATGACCCCCTATGAGCAAGCACTTTGGCGACAGTGGGAAGGAAAAACTCTCTTTTAACAGGAAGAAACCTCCGGCAGAACCAGGCTCAGGGAGGGGCGGCCATCTGATGCGACCGGTTGGGGTGAGAGAAGGAAAACAGGATAAAGACATGCTGTGGAAGACAGACAGAGGTTAATAACAGGTATGATTCAATGCAGAGAGGTCTATTAACACATAGTGAGTGAGAAAGGTGACTGGAAAGGAAAAACTCAATGCATCATGGGAATCCCCGGCATCCTACGTCTATTGCAGCATAACTAAGGGAGGATTCAGGGTCACCTGGTCCAGCCCTAACTATATGCTTTAGCAAAAAGGAAAGTTTTAAACCTAATCTTAAATGTAGAGATAGTGCCTGTCTCCCGAATCCAAACTGGAAGCTGGTTCCACAGAAGAGGGGCCTGAAAACTGAAGGCTCTCCCTCCCATTCTACTTTTAAATACTCTAGGAACAACAAGTAGGCCTGCAGTGCGAGAGCGACGTGCTCTAATAGTGTGATATGGTACTACAAGGTCATTAAGATAAGATGGGGCCTGATTATTTAAGACCTTGTATGTGAGGAGCAGGATTTTGAATTCAATTCTGGATTTAACAGGAAGCCAATGAAGGGAAGCCAAAACAGGAGAAATATGCTCTCTCTTTCTAGTCCCTGTCAGTACTCTTGCTGCAGCATTTTGGATCAGCTGAAGGCTTTTCAGCGAGTTTTTAGGACATCCTGATAATAATGAATAACAGTAGTCCAGCCTGGAAGTAATAAATGCATGAACTAGTTTTTCAGTGTCACTAAGAGACAGGATATTTCTAACTTTAGAGATGTTGCGCAAATGGAAGAAAGCAGTCTTACTTATTTGTTTAATATGTGCGTTGAAGGACATGTCCTGGTCAAAAATGACTCCAAGGTTTCTCACAGTGTTACTGGAGGCTAAGGTAATGCCATCCAGAGTAAGAATCTGGTTAGATACCATATTTCTAAGATTTTCAGGGCCGAGTACAATAACCTCAGTTTTATCTGAATTAAGAAGCAGAAAGTTAGCGGCCATCCAGGTCTTTATGTCTTTAAGACATTCCTGCAGTTTAAATAATTGGTGTGTGTTATCTGGCTTCATGGATAGATAGAGCTGCGTGTCATCTGCATAGCAGTGAAAATGTATGCTATGTCTTCTAATGATGCTGCCTAGGGGAAGCATGTATAATGTAAACAGAATTGGTCCTAGCATTGAACCCTGTGGCACTCCATAGTTAAACGCAGTGTGTGAAGAAGACTCTCCATTTACATGTACAAATTTGAGTCTATTAGATAGATATGATACAAACCACTGCAGTGCAGTACCTGTAATACCTACAGCATGTTCTAATCGCTCTAATAGGATATTATGGTCAACAGTATTGAATGCTGCACTAAGGTCTAGCAGGACAAGCACAGAGATGAGTCCACTGTCAGAGGCCATAAGAAGATCATTTGTAAATTTCACTAAAGCTGTTTCTGTGCTGTGATGAGCTCTGAAACCTGACTGAAACTCTTCAAATAAACCATTCCTTTGCAGATGATCTGTTAGCTGTTTGACAACTACTCTTTCAAGGATTTTTGATATGAAAGGAAGGTTGGAGATTGGCCTATAATTAGCTAAGACTGCTGGGTCTAGAGATGGCTTTTTGAGTAAAGGTTTAACTACAGTCACCTTGAAGGCCTGTGGTACATAGCCGATTATCAGAGATAGGTTGATCATATTTAAGATCGAAGCATTAATTAATGGCAGGACTTCTTTGAGCAGTTTTGTAGGAATGGGGTCTAAAAGACACGTTGATGGTTTGGAGGAAGTAATTATTGAAGTTAACTCAGAAAGATCAATTGGAGAAAAAGAGTCTAACTTAACATCAATGGTACTAAGAGTAGCTGTAGATAATATTACATCTGTGGGATGATTATTGGTAATTTTTTCTCTAATGATAAAAATTTTATTTGTGAAGAAGTTCATGAAGTCATTACTAGTTAACGTTAAAGGGATGGTTGGCTCAAAAGAGCTTTGACTTTTTGTCAGCCTGGCTACAGTGCTGAAGAGAAACCTGGGGTTGTTCTTATTTTCTTCAATCAGTGATGAATAGTAAGATGTTCTGGCTTTTTGGAGGGCTTTCTTGTAAATCAACAAACTATTTCTCCAGGCTAAATGATGATCCTCTAAATTTGTGACACGCAATTTCCTCTCCAGCTTACGAGTCATCTGCTTTAGGCTACGTGTTTGAGAATTATACCACGGAGTCAGGTACTTCTGATTAGAGACCTTAGTTTTCACAGGAGCTACAGTATCCAGAGTCGTACGTAGTGAGGAGGTAAAATTATTAACAAGATAATCGACCTCTGTTGGAGTAGCGTTCAGATAGCTGCTCTGCTCTGTGTTGGTACAGGGCATTGAAGATGATAACAGTGGGTGGATTATATTCTTAAACTTAATTACAGCGCTTTCAGAAAGACATCTACTTTGATAAAGTCTACTCTCCACTGCTGTGTAATCAATTATTGTAAATGTTATCAGGAAATGATCAGACAGGAGAGGGTTTTCAGGAAACACTGTTAAATGTTCAGTTTCTATGCCATATGTTAACACAAGATCTAGAGTGTGATTAAAGTGGTGGGTGGGTTCTTTTACATTAAGAGAGAAGCCAATTGAGTCTAATAACAGATTAAATGCCATGTTGAGGCTGTCATTTTTAGCATCTACATGGATGTTAAAATCACCCACAATAATTATTTTATCTGAGCTGAGCATTAAATCAGATAAAAAGTCTGAGAAATCAGAGAGAAACTCTGTGTAAGGCCCAGGTGGACGATAGATGATAACAAGTAAGACTGGTTTCTGAGTTTTACAGCTGGGGTGGACGAAGCTAAGCATCAGGCTTTCAAATGAATTAAAAGTCTGTCTTGGTCTTTCGTTGATTAATAGGCTGGTGTGGAAAATTGCTGCCACACCGCCCCCTCGGCCTGTGCTTCGAGGTTTCTGGTAGTTAGAATGACTCGGGGGTGTTGATTCATTTAAACTAACATAATCATCCTGCTGCAACCAGGTTTCTGTAAGGCAGAGTAAATCGATTTGTTGATCAATTAAGTCATGTACTAACAGAGACTTGGAGGAGAGAGACCTAATATTTAATAATCCACATTTCACTGTTTTACTCTTTGGTTCAGATGTGGATACTGTATTGTTCTTTCTTTGTGATTGTTTATGTTTAAGTTGTTTGTTGCTGGTTTTTAGTTTGTTTTTTGTCTTTTTGGGAGCTGACACAGTCTCTATTGAGATGGGTTTTTGGGGGGGTAGCAGGAGGAGAGAAGCTGCAGAGAGGCGTGTAAGACTGCAACTCTGCTTCCTGGTCCCAACTCTGGATAGTCATATTTTGGGGGGTTTAATAAATTTGTCCATATTTCTAGAAATGAGAGCTGCTCCATCCAAAGTGGGATGGATGCCGTCTCTCCTAACAAGACCAGGTTTCCTCCAGAAGGTTTGCCAATTATCTATGAAGCCCACATCGTTTCTGGGACACCACTCAGACAGCCAGCAATTTAAAGAGAACATGCGGCTAAACATGTCACTCCTGGTCTGATTGGGGAGGGGACCAGAGAAAACTACAGAGTCCGACATTGTTTTGGCAAAGTTGCACACCGATTCAATATTGATTTTAGTGACCTCCGATTGGCATAACTGGGTGTCATTACTGCCGACGTGAATTATGATTTTACTGAATTTACGTTTACCCTTAGCCAGCAGTTTTAAATTTCCTTCAATTGAAAAAGGAACAATGAATTCTCTGCTTGCCAGCACACCGACCAGCAGAGCGTGACAACAGTTGGTTTATATTCCGCTGAGATTTGACAGACAGAGACAGAAGAATGAAGGAGAACAACACAGGGTCACGCTATCAAGGAGAACTTGGACGGTAGATTCAGCAGTTTGGCTTGAAACTTGCAAACTGTTTTAACTTGTTATGTCCGATTAACTTTTCCTTCCAGGGTGCTCGGCAGTTTTCTTTCACTTGTTTCCTGTTCCTGCCAGCAGAATGCACACACAGCTGCAGTAACTACACACAATGTTACAGAGAACATGGAGCAGCAACAAACATGTGTTGGTCTCTAATCACCCATTCAAACTGACACAGCGACAGAGGTCTGTTGTCACTTATATCAGCCAATCAGGGCTAGACTTGGTGTTGCTAAGCAGGGAAAGAAATAAACTCAATGATAATGACGTTCCGGTTTCTCATGAATACGAATCACTTTAAGCAAGTCTGCAGGTTTCATTTTAGTGTTTTTAACTAAACTCTTTGATGTAATCATTCTGAGTGCAAATCAAAAGTTGGACCTGTTCAGAAGTGTAGTTGTCAGGCATGTAACCGTTCCTGAAATACACCACGGCGACCTGTTTGCTGTCCCTGAAGTGAAAGTGACACAAAAGACACATTAATCCATGTCGACACACAGCGACCTCCACTTCCTTGAAGTCTCTCGTGCTGCTGTCCACTGGGAATCCCCATGGTGCCTCTTCCCAGTGTCTATGACATGTAACAAATATAATAAAACAGCAAGGAATTATAAAGTAAATGACAAGATTTTCCATTTAGTTTAATTTAACAGTAGTCATTTTGCAGAAGACAGACATTTGGTTACTATAGTAAAAACTATTATGTCAAATTAACCAAAAAGAAAAAGAGTCAACAAATGCAGACACTTGGCTGTCTTCAGCAACAAAAACGCCATCAAAAAAGTCACAGTCACCAGAGCAACATCAGAGAAACAATAAAGTCTAACCATGGAAGGTATATAGAAATATATGCATAAAAACACAAAAACAAAGAACATCAACAATGAGCACCTTTCGTTTTGCTGAAAGTGATATAGCTTTCTGTTCCCATCAACTGAAAGCGCCAACATTTCAGGTGTGCATGCTGGGCAGCTGAAGCTGACATCACAGCACAGCTGCTCTTCCTCATCAAGAAAGCTGTGCTGCACTGCATCGCTGTTGGCATGCCCAGTCTGTATGTACAGAAATATAACAGAGGAATAAATATTTGCATCTGCTTATTGAAAAACAATATCAAAGAAATACTTCACTCACCCTTCCCCCACACTTAGTACCACGCTCCAACAGTTTTGCAAAAGCTTCCCTGGAGAATCATGGAGAAAATACTTTTAGCTCCTGGAAGGAGCTCAAGGGTCTAAGTGTAAAGAGTAGACATGCTGACAGATGCTGGCCAATATCCACTCCTAATCAGGTCCTTTAAATCAGGGCTGCACTGCTGCTGGCATGTTTGACATCTGTATGTCGCCTGGTGCACATCATAACGTCCTTGTTGATTAAAATCACTATTTTCCTGCTGACACTGTGAAGTTTACGCCCCCACAGGAGCAGTTTCGAAGCTTCACTGCTGGCAGAATGCGAGCTACCAAAAAAGAGAAAACCACTTAAATAGATTATTTCTAACTGGCTGTAGACACATATGAAAACCAAAATTGAGTATCTCATGAGGAAATACCTTGTATATTGGTGCAATTTTGACCGTCCACTCTAATAATACATGTGGTTGGAGGAATGGATTTAAAAAAACATCAATAACACTTTCTCTGTTGTGGAGTGGCTGAGGTTTGTGATGTAGAACATCACAATCCCCACAGAACCATTCCTCTGGAAGACACTCTCTGCACATAGACAGGACTTTTTTGTAACAAATTCAGCAAAATTTGAATAACTGAAAGTAGTACGCACTCAGATCCAGCCACTCTTGACAAAGGTAGCAGCTTCTATTTTGATATTATAGCTCAGGGTGGCTCAGTGTACTTCACTATGAGCTGACAGTTAAAAGGACATTTGTCAAATTCATGTGGTTTTATAATTATTAAAGTTCTCACACGCTCAAAGACATAAATGTCAGCCAACAAGGGATCGCTCATCAAGCTTAGCTATATAGAAAAGTACGTTATTGAGATGACACCTAATAACAGCAGGGTGAAGACAGTAGCAAAACAGAGGATGACCAACAGTTTCTGTGTCAGAGAGACATTTCAGCTGGTATGGCCGTGCTTCTTTCCAGCGCTCAGCAGCTTTCTGCTGCCAAAAGGATCGTGACACTGCCCTACTTCTTTGAGGCTCAGGAGAAGGACATCAATCCAAAACAGCAGACAGCCTTTTCATATTCTTTTCTCTAAAGAATGCAAATATGAACTATTTGCAAATATGAATTAACAAATTTCCCACGCATGGGACTAATAAAGGTTATCTTATGTTATCTTAATCACCTTTGTTTCTGATAATGTCACTTTTACAAATCGTGTCCCATCAGCTCTCATGGCTGAACTTTGGCTTTGAGGGTCGGGGAGGACAAAAAGCTATTAAGGACCTTTTGATTTGCAATCCAGTTCTTCTCTAAATGCTGTGCTTGGTTTCAAGTTACATTGAAACCAAGCACACCATTGTTTTTCTTGTGACATTACCAATAAGTTTGATGTGTCACATGGCCCTATTCCTATTGAAAAAACAAAAGTTGTATCCAAGATGGCCGACTTCTAAATGGCCACCATGGTCACCACCCATCTTGAGGAGTTTCCCCCCTCACATATACTAATGTGCCACAAACAGGACTTTAATATCACCAACCATTCCCATTTTATTATGGTGTATCCATATAAATGGCCCACCCTGTAGTATACAGTATATCAGAAATCTGTTCACTATTCACATACGGTTACCTCTCTGGTTACAAAGTTAACATTGACAAAACATTGGCAATGGATATAGGAGGAAACATTTCACAAACATTCAAGGAGCAATGTGGCTTTAAATGGCCAAACGAAGGTATCAAGTGTTTAGGAATTCAAATTCCTCACTCATTATCAGACTTGTATAAAGTAAATTATGAAGCTATAGTTGCAAAAATAAAAAAAAGATTTAGAGAGATGGACAGTCCTGCCTCTGTCTTTCTTGGGTCGGATCGAGAGTATACGTATGAATGTATTGCCAAGACTTCTATACCTTTTTCAAATGCTGCCTATTAACATTCCCAACTCTACATTTGATAATTTAGATAAACTTTTTTCCAAATTTATATGGCAAGGCAAACGCCCAAGGATCAAGTTCCAAACATTAAAACTGTCAAAACTGCAGGGGGGATTGGCTGTTCCAAACCTGAAATATTATTTCTGGGCAGCTCAGATGAGACCCCTGACTGTACGGGTGCGGGATTTGTCTGAAACTCAGTGGTTAAACATTGAGAAGACAATGTGCGAAAGATCATTGGAATCCCTGCTTTTTTCTAACATTTCAATTAAAAATTTGCATATGGGGGAATGGACAAGGGTCACACTAAAGATTTGGCGTAGAATCAAACAATCATTTGGTCTTCCAAAAGAAATTTCAATTTTATCAAGCCTTTCCTCCCTGCAGGGTTTTTCTCCTATTGTGGAAGACTCTGGCTTCAGAGCATGGTCAAATAACGGGCTTCATAAACTTTGTCATGTTGTGAGGAATGGACACCTGAGCTCATTTGAACAGTTGAGAGGTCAGTTTCGGCTTCCTTCTTCTGACTTTTTTAGATTTCTGCAGCTAAGAAGTTTTTTTGACAAAACATAAAGAATGGAGGCAAGTTTTGGAGCCCTCACCCATTGAGGAAATATTTCTAAAAATATTTCAAAGTAATTCCTCCCCAAAATTAATCAGCAATTTTTATAACGCATTTATGAGTTTCAATAGAAGTGCAACTTTGGATATTAAGGCAAGGTGGGAAGCTGAGACTGGCACTCAAATCTCAGAGGACACCTGGGAAGAGGTGTTCGGTGAAGCCCATCTTGTGACTAATTCTGGGCTGTGGAGAGAATTTAAATGGAAGGTGGTCATGAGATATTTTAGAACCCCAGAAATAATTGCCAAAATGAAGCCTACAAATCCTGACACCTGCTAGCGAAATTGTGGTACTTATTTAGGAACCCACTCACATATATTCTGGTCATGCCCAAAAATCTGTTCATTTTGGAATGACATATTTAAAGTTCTCAATACAGTTTTCCAACAACCATTAACAAAAGACCAACAGCTAGCCATTTTAGGAGTATTACCAAATGGTTTTGCGGGAAACAACGAAAAGTATCTCTTAAGAATCTTGCTTACAGCAGCACTAAAGTGTATTACTATTAAATGGCAGAATCTTGACCCACCTTCATATAATATGTGGATTGATAAAGTAAGAGAAATTTACCAGATGGAGGAAATAACATATGCTCTGCGGATTCAGAGAGAATTGTTTACTGAGCGTTGGCGACCCATACATGCTTTACTGTTTCGATAATTTAGCATAGGTCTGTTTCGTTTTGTTCATTTATGGCTAAGATTGTCACATGTTATTTAATATTACATAAAGTTTTTGTTTTTGTTTTGTTTGTTTGTTTGTATTGTTTTTGGTTGTTGTTTGTTTGTTTGTTTGCTTGGGTTTTGTTTTGCTTCCCAGTTTTGCTTTGTGCTTCCTAATTGCACTTCTTATTTTAAGCTGTATTTCTGCATTGCGGTTCCTGTAACTGCCCTACTTTTGAACATTGACAAGTGCAAGTTGCAATTTTGTAAATTATAATAAAAACTGAGTTAAAAAAAAAGAAAGAAAAGTTGTGTTTCAAATATGTTTAATGACAGAGCTGCCACAGTGAAGAGGCAGTAACAACATCACCGTCACGTGTTTAGGATGTCAAACTGTTTACGGTTTAAAGTTTTTATAATGTGATATCTTCCCAGATATCACAGGGTGAAAGGCAGGGTATACCCGGGACAGATCACCAGCCTCTCACAGGCCTAACATGAAGAGACACACACTCACATTCACACCGACCAGTTTAGCCTCCACACTGAAAGGCACCAGCTGGCCGGCAGGTTCCAACCAGGAGTCTCTTCTCTGTTAGGTGACGGATTGTAACGTGTAAGCTCGGACACAGGATGAATACTAAAGGGCGCGCACACGCGCACACACACACACACACTGAACAGCTTATCAATTAAATGGCTTTGCATTCGCTGATTGAACAATCACGTTTCTCAGTTGGGTATAAGAAGAGCTGCTTGCAGTCGTTGCTGTGTGTGCAGTTTGGACCTGAGCAGCATCCTGCTGGCACAGCTGGCTGTGGTCCGTATCATCAAAGTCGTGTTTAAAATATGTTGAATGACAGAGCTGCCACAGTGAAGAGGCATTTTTAGTAACAACATCACCGTCACGTGTTTAGGATGTCAAACTGTTTACGGTTTAAAGTTTTTATAATGAAACAGAGATGCCCTGATTTATGCTGTGATACCAATGGTTGATTTTCCTTGTTATACGAGACTGCCACCTGGTGGTGAAGGAGCTTCAACTTCAGTTAAATATTACAGCTGAAAAGAGGTAATCTATCTTCAATGTGGTTTTACATAAATGGGCTTCGTGTTGCACCAATGTTCATAAAGTGAGGCGTCATACTAAGAATAGTTGTCTTGCTATGATTTGTCCATGTTGTGGCTGCTTTGATCATTGCCAGATCCCAGGTACAGTTCTACAGGATGATGCACTCATGTTGCGTCTTGGTGA
Source organism: Perissodus microlepis (assembly GCF_051167445.1). Lineage (NCBI taxonomy): Eukaryota > Metazoa > Chordata > Actinopteri > Cichliformes > Cichlidae > Perissodus > Perissodus microlepis. The sequence continues at coordinate 10,928,516 of NC_140470.1, forward strand.
AACTGTGCTGTTTGTGAGGACTGTGTCTCTATTCTCTTACCCAGATCCAGTCACTGGCACAGTGAGCCCAGCCCCTGCAATACAGCCAGCTGCAGTTTGTAGGCCAGGGTGTGTGTGTAGACAGGCCCAGCCTTGGCGCTGATCGGAGCCTGCCGTGCCAGAGAGGCGCTCAGCTTGGGTAGAACCTCTTTAGAAACCCTCCTCCTCAGAAAGTCCCCACATGTTTCACCCAGCACGCACAGCGCCTGGCATGTAATGTACAAAAATGTAATGTATAAAAGCAGCAAGCTGTCAAAATTCAATAAAACCTTCCCGTTGTGTACTACTGGATGAATTATCATTTACAAAACTCGTATATATCCAAAAGCTGATGAAGCAATTTCCCAGCAGCAGCTCTGAGTGAATAAATGACTGTTTACAGACTTAACGTGTCTGAATTTGTCAGTTCATCAATGAAAATATGAATAACAAATCCTTCCTTGAGGGAAGTGTATCCACGGGCCTTACTGATGTCCTACATGGAGCTCAGCGCCGCCTGGCTCACCAGCAGTGTCTCCTCACCAGCTTTCTCCAGCACAGGATACAGCGAGGCCATCAACAAGGGACGGAAATTGCGGCCCACCGGCTGAGCACAGCAGGCGATTCCCCCGAGTTCGATGCACAGCTGACAGATGTTGCTGTTGAGCTAATGGATCATGGATGCAGATGTTGATGATGAAGGAATCACTTGGAGAGAGCTTGTATTTGAGTTGCTGGCATCACTGTTGTATATCGAGGGGAGTCTGGATGGACTGAGCAGCTACGCAAAGAGACAAAACCTGTGTTAATGCACTGCTTTCCAACCACTTTTACACACGCACTGCAGCTCTGAAGTTTTCAAGATATCGTCCATGCACGTGAGAACGCAAATGTCTGACACAGTTAGATCAAACATTAAACAGCCTTTAGCCTTCCTGCTCCTGAGTGAAAGCCTGTATTATATCTGACTGTGCTCATGTGGGGATAACACACATTAGCCTTTCTCAAAGTGAAGAGTGGGGGCCAATTTAGGATCTTCACTCAAATTTAAAATACAAGGGAAACTGATGTATTTCCTTACATAAACAAAAACCACACAAGCGCTTATAAAATGCTCATCCTACCCAGTCATATGCAAAGTGTTAGAATCAACGTGTGATCCACCTGCCACTAAGAGATATTATTTCTCTTTGGTAGATGGAAAAAATGTAATCAAACTCACTGTCAGTAGCTACAACAGCACATTTGTTATAATATGATGAATCAAGCATTTAGATATTAAATAGTATTGAGGGAGACAGGATCAAATACAGTGGGGCAAAAAAGTATTTAGTCAGCCACCAATTGTGCAAGTTCTCCCACTTAAAAAGATGAGAGAGGCCTGTAATTTTCATCATAGGTAGACCTCTAACTTGTCCGAGTTTTAAAGAACTGATTTGCAAATTATGGTGGAAAATAAGTATTTGGTCACCTCATTTTTTGCCCCACTGCGTAATATACAAAGATATTTGTGGCAACTCGATGTGCTTTGTCCACTTTTATTATCGCATTGCTCTGTTAACCAAAGGGAATACCTCAGTTTATTGTATGTTTGACTATAATTTACAAAAAAACTAAAGCATCATTTCTTATCGTCTCTACAATAACTATGAAATGAACAAATGGAGAGTGCTCACTCAAGTCATGGATCAAGTGACTTAAAGGGCCGTTTTCAAAGAAAACTAAAAGTGTATAAGCAACCAAGGAAGTGAGTCCTACCTGGCCACTGGACAACATTCAGGGACAGTGCACTTGCTGGCATCTCTGGTGGGCAGAGCCCTGATTCAGTAGGGTCAATAAGGGATCTTGTCTCCTCCGTACTTAATGAGAGTGGTGTATCTGTCAGTCATGTCTGGTACATAAAACACCAGGTAGGTCCCATCATGGCTGTCACAGATATCTGCTTCTTGGGCTTCCCCTCTGGGTCCTTCAGGAGAAAACAAAAACTGTTACCTAAATATCAATGCTTTGAATACATTATTGTGTGGTCCACGTTCATGCACTCACAGTGATCTGCACTGCCAGCAGTCCCTCACCTGCATCTTTGGCATCAATGGTGACCTTCACTGGCAGAGAGGTGGGCACTCCAGTGGTGTTAAGGCCGGATCCACTTGCACGCACCTTGCTGGTATCATGGGTGGGCAGCACCTTCACCTTGTTAAGGGCGGACCAAAGGGGAGAGAAGACAACTGGCTGTGGAATACAGTCTCACAAATGAAAGGAGCCTTATTTACAGAACCGAGTAAACCACGCAAAGAGTTTTCCATTTTCAAAGCTGGCCAGAGTGGAACACTGTAACATGTAACACCTAGAAGGTTCAGATGGCTGCAGTACTTTGCTAATTTGGATCAAAAGTTTGGGGGAAAAAAAATGTAATTAAATCAAGTGATTGTAATGCTGTTACTTCCGTTGTGTAGTTAACCATCTATCATTTTAGATGTTTCATTAGCAGCCTGATGAAATTAGCTGTGTAGTTAGCCAACTTCTGCCATCCAAACAGATGAGGTGAATTATGCAGATCACTAGCACAGTACACAGATTACCACTTCTTATTCCAGCCAGACTTCAGGTATTTCATTCTAATCATGCAGTAACAACAAAGATTTATTACTACTGGCTTTTTAAATTGTGGTTCTTCTGTTCTAGAAAAACAGAAACATGTTATCACAGGGTTTTGTTTTTTTCAATGACATTTGTGTTGGTTGTGTCGGTTGCAGGCAAACATGTATCATAATGGTTGGATATTAGGAAATAGCTTAAAATGTGTGCATATTTAACTTGTTACACTGCCGTAGTGTTACCTGCGTGGGATCTCCTCATGAGCATATGACTGTACCCTGGATGATGATATGTGAGGAGCTTGAACTTGATTTGCTAACAGAAACTAATTTAGCTAGCTTAGCGCACATGTCTTGTGGCAAGATATATGCACTTAAATGTTTTAAGTCATTGGCTGTTCTGCCAAATTGCCACCAACCTGCAACTTTGTGAGCTGACTGTTTCGCGATTTTTGTGTTTTAGACAACAAAAATAAAAGAAAAAGATGTACAGATCCAGGCTTTTCCTTTACTGTGGTAGTCGCATAGAATGACGTCACTGACACTGGTTTAATATGAAAACAAACTTTGCAAAAAAAAGAAAGAAGAAGAAGTGAGTCGGCGTGTCATCTTTATCGAGCACCATACATGTTTTGCCTCACATTAAAATTATTATTTTTCCTTTTCAAAAATAATTTATATTCAGAGAAATCAAATATAACAAATTTGTACGGCTTCCACGGCCGGCAGGTGGCGCAGAGCACTTGCCGGCCCCTGGCAATTGAAGCACAGACAGGCGCTGGTTCGAGTCGAGGCTCGATCACTCTCACACACACACACACACTCACTGACTTCAAATCCTCTCTGTAGCTTCAGTCTGCTAGGGGGATTCCTGGTCTGCGCAGGGAATCCCAATGTTTTCTTTCTTTTCTTTTTTGGGGTGTTGGGGCCTGTATTTACAAAGCTGGGACTATCTCCGTTGTCATGGCTACCAAGAACAACGCCAGCTTGGGGGAGAGCGGAGAGCCGATAAGCAAACACTCATTCATCCTTTCTCCTCTTTCGTTTCACAGCTGCTGCGGTGGGAAACGCTGGGACTTGTGTGGCTATGCAGTTTTTGCATTGTTGGGAACTTTTAAGGACCAGCCTTGAATTTTACAGATTTGATAAGTGAAGCCTGGATATTTAGTGAAGAGAGCTGGGATAATCTGGACACAATCTGCAGGCTGCATCTCCAAATCAGAAGTGGCTTTAGATCTGACTCTTACAGACAGGCGTGCATGTCTCAGGGTGATTACACACTAACACATTGTGATTAATCACACACATTTGTATACATTTTATTAACAAGATAATAAAAAAACACTATACAAAATGTGTTTTTGTGACAGGCCGCTAGTAACAAAGTGCTTAAAGATTTAAAATTGGTTCTTTCCCAAGTTTTCTGTTATGTGTACACATATTCCTTGAATTAGGTGCTTTTTAATTCTCCAATAATGGTCAGTGCAAAGTGTTTACACAAACAAACAAAACAAGTGTTTACACAAACAAACAAACAAAAAACATTACTCAGAAAATGGTCAGGTACAAGAACTGGATTAAAAAGGATTGGAAAAAACAGATAATGTCCAATGAAATACTTCAGCGTGTGGCTCATGACTTTTGCACAGATATTGTAAATGTTATTAATAATGAAAGATATAAAAATGTAGCTTTCCCATTTTTAAAAAATTCCCATACACATTATAGACAGGCTTCACAAACCACATCTAGGTCTGCTTCAGCTGAGCAAACCATACACAGGACATTTTAACTATATTTTATTCATATAACAATTGTAATACTTTTACCGTTTATCCAGAAATGACAAGAGAAATCAACTTGTAAAAGAAAATAAAAAAGAATAAAATGCAACAAAGCCAAGTTAATTTCACTGATTAAACACAGCAGCAGAATACAGTTTGAGCTCGGTGCCTAGTCTTCGGGTGGATCACTCCCTGCAAATATGTTAGTCATAAAACTCCAGGAGCATACAGGTGGATGCTGGGGTGGTGGATGGGCTTAAAAGAAAGTGGGGCACGTTACATGTCCAGCTCCAGGTTCCACTCCATACACGGTTACTGTTGTGAGTGCTTCTTTTCTGATTATGTCCAGTGCATGCACATAATGACACTTTTATATCCAAAAGAAGAAACCCTTTAAAAATATGATCCTGGTTCCAAAAATATGTGGTAAAGATAAGAAGATGAGAGGAAAAGAAGAGGAACTAGGAAAAAGATGAAAGAGTATAAAAAGTAGACCAAGCCTGGACTTTACCGCTGCTAACTCCTAATGAGCTCAGTAAAACTGCTGAGGTGGTTCAGGGAGGATTTCACAGCAGTTTTGAGAGTTTAGAACGTTAAAGTTTACCAACACTAATTCTGCCTGTCCAGGTGAGCATTTATTCTCGAAATTGCCCACTCCCACTAAATACCACCTCTCCCTCACCACTGCTAGTTAATCTAAATTTTTAAACCCATCCTTGTCCCACCCACTGTGAACTGAAGCCACAGACCATACTGAAACCCACTTGACAGAATAATCACAAAGAGCATCTCAAACACACAAAGTGTATCTCGCCTGTTTATCTGCACACTATACTGTATGAGAGAGTTTGCAGTACAGAAAGTGGCGTAAGCTATTTTAAAGGAACAGTTTCACAAACAACCTGATTTCTTACAAAATGAAACAATTGTCTTTACACTGCAGTCCTTGTCACTGTTAGATGTAACGCTGGCTCTGGAAAGGCTGCAGACAGCTCTGTCACCTTTGTGACTCTTTTCCTCTGTCAGCGATGAACCTCAGTGGGAGGGTGTGACATTCGTGATGTTCACTCTGTCACTCAGTTCACCTCCACACTGCGCAGGTGTCCAACCTGGGGCCACCACTAATGAAAATTAAATCCCAGTTTTGTCAGTGGATGGAAACTTATTTTTATAATGCTTAAAAAAATAAATTGAGCATTTCATTTCCAGTTTAAATATCCAGACCACCTTGTCACTTGGACCCCATCAGCCAACTGTAGATTGAAGAATCCAGTTCAGGGTCATGCAGGGTTGAAGCCTCTTCCCAGATATCATAGGGTGAAAGGCAGGGTATACCCGGGACAGATCACCAGCCTCTCACAGGCCTAACATGAAGAGACACACACTCACATTCACACCGACCAGTTTAGCCTCCACACTGAAAGGCACCAGCTGGCCGGCAGGTTCCAACCAGGAGTCTCTTCTCTGTTAGGTGACGGATTGTAACGTGTAAGCTCGGACACAGGATGAATACTAAAGGGCGCGCACACGCGCACACACACACACACACTGAACAGCTTATCAATTAAATGGCTTTGCATTCGCTGATTGAACAATCACGTTTCTCAGTTGGGTATAAGAAGAGCTGCTTGCAGTCGTTGCTGTGTGTGCAGTTTGGACCTGAGCAGCATCCTGCTGTTTGTGAGGACTGTGTCTCTATTCTCTTACCCAGATCCAGTCACTGGCACAGTGAGCCCAGCCCCTGCAATACAGCCAGCTGCAGTTTGTAGGCCAGGGTGTGTGTGTAGACAGGCCCAGCCTTGGCGCTGATCGGAGCCTGCCGTGCCAGAGAGGCGCTCAGCTTGGGTAGAACCTCTTTAGAAACCCTCCTCCTCAGAAAGTCCCCACATGTTTCACCCAGCACGCACAGCGCCTGGCATGTAATGTACAAAAATGTAATGTATAAAAGCAGCAAGCTGTCAAAATTCAATAAAACCTTCCCGTTGTGTACTACTGGATGAATTATCATTTACAAAACTCGTATATATCCAAAAGCTGATGAAGCAATTTCCCAGCAGCAGCTCTGAGTGAATAAATGACTGTTTACAGACTTAACATGTCTGAATTTGTCAGTTCATCAATGAAAATATGAATAACAAATTCAAAAATAGTCCAGCTGATGACAGGAGCTGACGAGTAGCCTAATTTACACCGACAAGTTGAATCAGCTGACACTTGTACCAAAGATGACAAAAAACTATCAGCTTCGTTTATCCCAAAGTCCTACTTTGTGATTCTCTGAGACAGTTTGAAAAGCAGCCTCTAAGAAGGCATCCACACAGGGATTTTTCTGTGCTGATAGAAGAAATGCTAGTTTAAAGAGTCTTCACAGACTCTTACAACCCAAAAAGAAAATAATAGAACTATTTCTGAATGAAATAAGCCTATTGTTGAGCGTAATCTTTCATTCTTTCACTATTAAGAGTTTAAAAAAATTAAAGATGACTTGAATAATTTAGACTCACATAATGAAAAGAGAGGTTTGTTTTACTTAACCTGAAGGCTCTGAGGACTGCTAATGGGCCATCGGCTGTGAGTCTCTGCAGGAGTGCTGGCCAGCAGCGATGAGCCATAGGCAGCAGTTCATTTTCCCTCTCACTCAGCACCTGAACGCACAACTCCAGCACATCCAGTACCTAAAGACAAAGACGCACAACACACCTAACAATTATCTCTGTTTTGATCCTGATTATATGTGAGCTGAAACCAGGGCTGGACTGGGACAAAAAATCGGCCCGGGCATTTTGACTGGTGACCGGCCCACCATGGTATTATAGCAAAAACCATAAATCCTTTGAATGAAAACAAACGCTGCTGTCACAGTGATGTACACTGTCTTGTTGGTATATATGTATCAGTCTAATAAACTTAAACCTACACCATCCTCCCTATTCTGGTATTCTAAACAGTACCTGAAAGTAGACTGCTTGGTCGAGTTAACCTCCTGAACTATCTACAACACATGGTGAAAACCTGAAATTAAGACAGAGAAGACTAGAGGTGAGACATGATCATTACTGATTACTGATGACAGATTTAGATATATTTTCATAAACCATTCATTTGCCACATCAATAAACAGCATGGCAGGGCAAAATATTTTTTCTAACATGGCAACCTTTAATAAGTGAAAGGAGATACAAAGACAGGTGAGAAAGAATAAAACTTAATTGACTTTTTGATGGCATTTTACACACAGTACTGGTACAGTATCTAGAAAATGTGGGAAAATACTGGCATCATATACAGTACTTAGCTATTTCTGAAGAAATTATGATGTAATTACTATGTACAATAATGGATTTCTATACATTTTACATCAGATGAAAACGTTTGTTGTAAGATTCAGATAATTATTTGTTAAAAGTGAGAAATTTTAAATGAGAATAAGAAAGTATTTCTTTGTGCCCCCCTCTCCCTGTTAATGCCCTACCTGCCCACCTGGCAAAACTTTGCTAGACCCGCCCCTGCACAGTTACCAGCTGTCAGCTACTTAGAAAAGGATCCTGGTGTTATTTGTCTCTCAGAAACAGTTCATAACTTCCCTTCAACTCATTCATGTCACGTAAAAGGTAAACCTGTTTCTCCATCACCTGTTCAGCTCTGATGGTTCAGTAAGGACATCTCCTGGTATCATCTTCATGTTTCCCTCTCACCACATATCCAAACCGACATCATGACCAGCAGCTTTACAGCTGTGGCTCCAGCAAACATCAGCTGATACTAGAAATTAATATTAAATAAATTCTAACAAAGCTGATCAAGCTTAAACGTGCTGCTGTTGTTTAGCGCGACAGCCGCTGGTTTCCTCTTTCTGGCGCAAAGTGGGCGATAAACAAACAAGAGAGAAAAGCCGATCAGCTGATCATTGATCAGTTTCATGATTGAAGTAGAAACAGGAGAGGGAGGGGGAGAGAAAGAGAGAAGAAGAGGCAGCTGTGCAGCAAAGACACAGAATAACTCCAGCTTTGTGTCTGTGACAAACTGTGTTCCTTTTCAGCTCAATACGAAACGCACAATATTTTCTCTGAATACGAGACGATTCCGTTTTTTACGGGACGGTTGGAAACTCTAATAACTAACCTTATAAATAAAATAAGATAAAACAAGTTCAACATCAATAAAATCATAGCACCCGCCCAGCTGTATATAAACTCCGTCATGCTAGCTAGCACGCAGTACGAGTTATTGTAACTGACTGTAAAAAGTCAGCATAACGAAAATAAACTCCACCTAAACTTGGTTTATATCTGACCCAGATAGACTGCAGGTCATAACTTCTTACCTGAAGTTCAGTTCACCACCTCGGGTCTCTGCTCCTCCTGCCTTTCCATCATCCACCTGCCAGCGTGTTGCATCTGCTGGCCTCCACCACTTGCTAATGTTACTGAATCTGTGGAAGCTCCGCAATAGCCACCACCAAACAACTGAGTTATGTTTACACATCTCCCAGCATCTGGCCAATCCACCACCTTTCAGTGTTTATACCGTTACGGGGAAAAAACGAAAAAAAAAAAATCACCATTGGCCCACCGGACAAATGCCCGGTATGCCCGATGGCCAGTCCAGCTGTGGCTGAAACTAAGCATTGAGGTCTTCATTGAGAGCCCAAACTCCTGAGCAGGCACGACTTCAGCACAGACATGACTTATTTCTGTTTCACTCCTGGACCAGACTGAATGTTTTTCCTTGATGAGCATTACACCAGTGAACAGTCATCCACACAGTTCTGACAGGATGAATTGTAGCAAAGGTCCTACCCTCACAAGAATGATTACTTTTGTTATTAGTCCAACAGTTGACTCTACATAAAACTACTGATACAGTACCTTGAGTCGGAGCCTGAGGCTGGGATCAGACAGCAGATGAATGCAGCGCTCCGTAACATCCTTAGTGATGCTGAGGTGGGAGGGAAGCTCTGCTTTCACATCAGGACTACCAATATCTTCCACATCCTCACACTCAGTGGGAGGGACCTCTGCAATGGCAGCACGTGTACAGTTAGACCGCCAGTTTAGCAGTGAAGTTCAGATTTCTATGACTCTTAATTACAATGATCCATCTCCTCTACACTCTGAATCTAATCTCACCACCACTACAACCTATAGCTTATATTCCACTGGCCCGTAGACAGACCTATTACCTCGGTCTTCAGTGTCATCATCCTCTATTCCAAAGCTCTCTGCCAGTTCTTTCTGTTTGCAGTAATTCAGAAGGAATTGGCGAATGCTGAGGTCTTCCTGGTCACTGGAGCTTTGCCGGGAGCTGGCAGACTTACTGGTCCCGCTACAAGTGGAAGGAAACCACCTCGCTAAAGAAAAAACAAGACAACAATATGAACATAGGTTTGGTTACAATAAAATAAGTCAGTTGATCAAAATCAGTGTGACACAGACAATGATGTTTTTGGAAAGAGCCCATTAGTGACATTTAATTTATACATTTTTACTGTGAGGGCTTGTAAAACTTCTGTATGAATATTATTATGAATATTAATTCTACAACAGAAAACAACTCCGCATTTAAACCATCACGATGTATTAAATGTTTCCAAAGATACTGATAATTTGATAACAAGCAAAGTTATATATCCTGAAATGCACTCATTGATAGAAACTTTGAAAGGCAACACAGAAAAATGCGGTAGCGAATGCCTTGAGTCACATTTTCTTCCTTAGGATACAGCGAGGCCATCAACAAGGGACGGAAATTGCGGCCCACGGCCGGTGATGCCGTCTGGCCCCGCCGCTTTCCTTGTGTTCACTCTCCTCAATGCCGCTCGGACGTCAGCCACCAATTGTGCAAGTTCTCCCACTTAAAAATATGAGAGAGGCCTGTAATTTTCATCATAGGTATACCTCTAACTTGTCCGAGTTTTAAAGAACTGATTTGCAAATTATGGTGGAAAATAAGTATTTGGTCACCTCATTTTTTGCCCCACTGCGTAATATAAAAAGATATTTGTGGCAACTCGATGTGCTTTGTCCACTTTTATTATCGCATTGCTCTGTTTACCAAAGAGAATACCTCAGTTTATTGTATGTTTGACTATAATTTACAAAAAGACTAAAGCATCATTTCTTATCGTCTCTACAATAACTATCAAATGAACAAATGGAGAGTGCTCACTCAAGTCATGGATCAAGTGACTTAAAGGGCCGTTTTCAAAGAAAACTAAAAGTGTATAAGCAACCAAGGAAGTGAGTCCTACCTGGCCACTGGACAACATTCAGTGACAGTGCACTTGCTGGCATCTCCGGTGGGCAGAGCCCTGATTCAGTAGGGTCAATAAGGGATCTTGTCTCCTCCGTACTTAATGAGAGTGGTGTATCTGTCAGTCATGTCTGGCACATAAAACACCAGGTAGGTCCCATCATGGCTGTCACAGATATCTGCTTCTTGGGCTTCCCCTCTGGGTCCTTCAGGAGAAAACAAAAACTGTTACCTAAATATCAATGCTTTGAATACATTATTGTGTGGTCCACGTTCATGCACTCACAGTGATCTGCACTGCCAGCAGTCCCTCACCTGCATCTTTGGCATCAATGGTGACCTTCACTGGCAGAGAGGTGGGCACTCCAGTGGTGTTAAGGCCGGATCCACTTGCACGCACCTTGCTGGTATCATGGGTGGGCAGCACCTTCACCTTGTAAGGGCGGACCAAAGGGGAGAGAAGACAACTGGCTGTGGAATACAGTCTCACAAATGAAAGGAGCCTTATTTACAGAACCGAGTAAACCACGCAAAGAGTTTTCCATTTTCAAAGCTGGCCAGAGTGGAACACTGTAACATGTAACACCTAGAAGGTTCAGATGGCTGCAGTACTTTGCTAATTTGGATCAAAAGTTTGGGGGGAAAAAATGTAATTAAATCAAGTGATTGTAATGCTGTTACTTCCGTTGTGTAGTTAACCATCTATCATTTTAGATGTTTCATTAGCAGCCTGATGAAATTAGCTGTGTAGTTAGCCGACTTCTGCCATCCAAACAGATGAGGTGAATTATGCAGATCACTAGCACAGTACACAGATTACCACTTCTTATTCCAGCCAGACTTCAGGTATTTCATTCTAATCATGCAGTAACAACAAAGATTTATTACTACTGGCTTTTTAAATTGTGGTTCTTCTGTTCTAGAAAAACAGAAACATGTTATCACAGGGTTTTGTTTTTTTTCAATGACATTTGTGTTGGTTGTGTCGGTTGCAGGAAAACATTTATCATAATGGTTAGATATTAGGAAATAGCTTAAAATGTGTGCATATTTAACTTGTTACACTGCCGTAGTGTTACCTGCGTGGGATCTCCTCATGAGCATATGACTGTACCCTGGATGATGATATGTGAGGAGCTTGAACTTGATTCGCTAACACAAACTAATTTAGCTAGCTTAGCGCACATGTCTTGTGGCAAGATATATGCACTTAAATGTTTTAAGTCATTGGCTGTTCTGCCAAATTGCCACCAACCTGCAACTTTGTGAGCTGACTGTTTCGCGATTTTTGTGTTTTAGACAACAAAAATAAAAGAAAAAGATGTACAGATCCAGGCTTTTCCTTTACTGTGGTAGTCGCATAGAATGACGTCACTGACACTGGTTTAATATGAAAACAAACTTTGCAAAAAAAAGAAAGAAGAAGAAGTGAGTCGGCGTGTCATCTTTATCGAGCACCATACATGTTTTGCCTCACATTAAAATTATTATTTTTCCTTTTCAAAAATAATTTATATTCAGAGAAATCAAATATAACAAATTTGTACGGCTTCCACGGCCGGCAGGTGGCGCAGAGCACTTGCCGGCCCCTGGCAATTGAAGCACAGACAGGCGCTGGTTCGAGTCGAGGCTCGACAACTCTCACACACACACACACACACACACTCACTGACTTCAAATCCTCTCTGTAGCTTCAGTCTGCTAGGGGGATTCCTGGTCTGCGCAGGGAATCCCAATGTTTTCTTTATTTTCTTTTTTGGGGTGTTGGGGCCTGTATTTACAAAGCTGGGACTATCTCCGTTGTCATGGCTACCAAGAACAACGCCAGCCTGGGGGAGAGCGGAGAGCCGATAAGCAAACACTCATTCATCCTTTCTCCTCTTTCGTTTCACAGCTGCTGCGGTGGGAAACGCTGGGACTTGTGTGGCTATGCAGTTTTTGCATTGTTGGGAACTTTTAAGGACCAGCCTTGAATTTTACAGATTTGATAAGTGAAGCCTGGATATTTAGTGAAGAGAGCTGGGATAATCTGGACACAATCTGCAGGCTGCATCTCCAAATCAGAAGTGGCTTTAGATCTGACTCTTACAGACAGGCGTGCATGTCTCAGGGTGATTACACACTAACACATTGTGATTAATCACACACATTTGTATACATTTTATTAACAAGATAATAAAAAAACACTATACAAAATGTGTTTTTGTGACAGGCCGCTAGTAACAAAGTGCTTAAAGATTTAAAATTGGTTCTTTCCCAAGTTTTCTGTTATGTGTACACATATTCCTTGAATTAGGTGCTTTTTAATTCTCCAATAATGGTCAGTGCAAAGTGTTTACACAAACAAACAAAACAAGTGTTTACACAAACAAACAAACAAAAAACATTACTCAGAAAATGGTCAGGTACAAGAACTGGATTAAAAAGGATTGGAAAAAACAGATAATGTCCAATGAAATACTTCAGCGTGTGGCTCATGACTTTTGCACAGATACTGTAAATGTTATTAATAATGAAAGATATAAAAATGTAGCTTTCCCATTTTTAAAAAATTCCCATACACATTATAGACAGGCTTCACAAACCACATCTAGGTCTGCTTCAGCTGAGCAAACCATACACAGGACATTTTAACTATATTTTATTCATATAACAATTGTAATACTTTTACCGTTTATCCAGAAATGACAAGAGAAATCAACTTGTAAAAGAAAATAAAAAAGAATAAAATGCAACAAAGCCAAGTTAATTTCACTGATTAAACACAGCAGCAGAATACAGTTTGAGCTCGGTGCCTAGTCTTCGGGTGGATCACTCCCTGCAAATATGTTAGTCATAAAACTCCAGGAGCGTACAGGTGGATGCTGGGGTGGTGGATGGGCTTAAAAGAAAGTGGGGCACGTTACATGTCCAGCTCCAGGTTCCACTCCATACACGGTTACTGTTGTGAGTGCTTCTTTTCTGATTATGTCCAGTGCATGCACATAATGACACTTTTATATCCAAAAGAAGAAACCCTTTAAAAATATGATCCTGGTTCCAAAAATATGGGGTAAAGATAAGAAGATGAGAGGAAAAGAAGAGGAACTAGGAAAAAGATGAAAGAGTATAAAAAGTAGACCAAGCCTGGACTTTACCGCTGCTAACTCCTAATGAGCTCAGTAAAACTGCTGAGGTGGTTCAGGGAGGATTTCACAGCAGTTTTGAGAGTTTAGAACGTTAAAGTTTACCAACACTAATTCTGCCTGTCCAGGTGAGCATTTATTCTCGAAATTGCCCACTCCCACTAAATACCACCTCTCCCTCACCACTGCTAGTTAATCTAAATTTTTAAACCCATCCTTGTCCCACCCACTGTGAACTGAAGCCACAGACCATACTGAAACCCACTTGACAGAATAATCACAAAGCGCATCTCAAACACACAACGTGTATCGTGCCTGTTTATCTGCACACTATACTGTATGAGAGAGTTTGCAGTACAGAAAGTGGCGTAAGCTATTTTAAAGGAACAGTTTCACAAACAACCTGATTTCTTACAAAATGAAACAATTGTCTTTACACTGCAGTCCTTGTCACTGTTAGATGTAACGCTGGCTCTGGAAAGGCTGCAGACAGCTCTGTCACCTTTGTGACTCTTTTCCTCTGTCAGCGATGAACCTCAGTGGGAGGGTGTGACATTCGTGATGTTCACTCTGTCACTCAGTTCACCTCCACACTGCGCAGGTGTCCAGCCTGGGGCCACCACTAATGAAAATTAAATCCCAGTTTTGTCAGTGGATGGAAACTTATTTTTATAATGCTTAAAAAAATAAATTGAGCATTTCATTTCCAGTTTAAATATCCAGACCACCTTGTCACTTGGACCCACACACTCACATTCACACTGACCAGTTTAGCCTCCACACTGAAAGGCACCAGCTGGCCGGCAGGTTCCAACCAGGAGTCTCTTCTCTGTTAGGTGACGGATTGTAACGTGTAAGCTCGGACACAGGATGAATACTAAAGGGCGCGCACACGCGCACACACACACACACACACACACACACTGAACAGCTTATCAATTAAATGGCTTTGCATTCGCTGATTGAACAATCACGTTTCTCAGTTGGGTATAAGAAGAGCTGCTTGCAGTCGTTGCTGTGTGTGCAGTTTGGACCTGAGCAGCATCCTGCTGGCACAGCTGGCTGTGGTCCGTATCATCAAAGTCGTGTTTAAAATATGTTGAATGACAGAGCTGCCACAGTGAAGAGGCATTTTTAGTAACAACATCACCGTCACGTGTTTAGGATGTCAAACTGTTTACGGTTTAAAGTTTTTATAATGAAACAGAGATGCCCCGATTTATGCTGTGATACCAATGGTTGATTTTCCTTGTTATACGAGACTGCCACCTGGTGGTGAAGGAGCTTCAACTTCAGTTAAATATTACAGCTGAAAAGAGGTAATCTATCTTCAATGTGGTTTTACATAAATGGGCTTCGTGTTGCACCAATGTTCATAAAGTGAGGTGTCATACTAAGAATAGTTGTCTTGCTATGATTTGTCCATGTTGTGGCTGCTTTGATCATTGCCAGATCCCAGGTACAGTTCTACAGGATGATGCACTCATGTTGCGTCTTGGTGAAACTGTGCTGTTTGTGAGGACTGTGTCTCTATTCTCTTACCCAGATCCAGTCACAGGCACAGTGAGCCCAGCCCCTGCAATACAGCCAGCTGCATTTTGTAGGCCAGGGTGTGTGTGTAGACAGGCCCAGCCTTGGCGCTGATCGGAGCCTGCCGTGCCAGAGAGGCGCTCAGCTTGGGTAGAACCTCTTTAGAAACCCTCCTCCTCAGAAAGTCCCCACATGTTTCACCCAGCACGCACAGCGCCTGGCATGTAATGTACAAAAATGTAATGTATAAAAGCAGCAAGCTGTCAAAATTCAATAAAACCTTCCCGTTGTGTACTACTGGATGAATTATCATTTACAAAACTCGTATATACCCAAAAGCTGATGAAGCAATTTCCCAGCAGCAGCTCTGAGTGAATAAATGACTGTTTACAGACTTAACGTGTCTGAATTTGTCAGTTCATCAATGAAAATATGAATAACAAATCCTTCCTTGAGGGAAGTGTATCCACAGGCCTTACTGATGTCCTACATGGAGCTCAGCGCCGCCTGGCTCACCAGCAGTGTCTCCTCACCAGCTTTCTCCAGCACAGGATACAGCGAGGCCATCAACAAGGGACAGAAATTGCGGCCCACCGGCTGAGCACAGCAGGCGATTCCCCCGAGTTCAATGCACAGCTGACAGATGTTGCTGTTGAGCTAATGGATCATGGATGCAGATGTTGATGATGAAGGAATCACTTGGAGAGAGCTTGTATTTGAGTTGCTGGCATCACTGTTGTATATCGAGGGAAGTCTGGATGGACTGAGCAGCTACGCAAAGAGACAAAACCTGTGTTAATGCACTGCTTTCTAACCACTTTTACACATGCACTGCAGCTCTGAAGTTTTCAAGATATCGTGCATGCACATGAGAACGCAAATGTCTGACACAGTTAGATCAAACATTAAACAGCCTTTAGCCTTCCTGCTCCTGAGTGAAAGCCTGTATTATATCTGACTGTGCTCATGTGGGGATAACACAGATTAGCCTTTCTCAAAGTGAAGAGTGGGGGCCAATTTAGGATCTTCACTCAAATTTAAAATACAAGGGAAACTGATGTATTTCCTTACATAAACAAAAACCACACAAGCGCTTATAAAATGCTCATCCTACCCAGTCATATGCAAAGTGTTAGAATCAACGTGTGATCCACCTGCCACTAAGAGATATTATTTCTCTTTGGTAGATGGAAAAAATGTAATCAAACTCACTGTCAGTAGCTACAACAGCACATTTGTTATAATATGATGAATCAAGCATTTAGATATTAAATAGTATTGAGGGAGACAGGATCAAATACAGTGGGGCAAAAAAGTATTTAGTCAGCCACCAATTGTGCAAGTTCTCCCACTTAAAAAGATGAGAGATGCCTGTAATTTTCATCATAGGTAGACCTCTAACTTGTCCGAGTTTTAAAGAATTGATTTGCAAATTATGGTGGAAAATAAGTATTTGGTCACCTCATTTTTTGCCCCACTGCGTAATATACAAAGATATTTGTGGCAACTCGATGTGCTTTGTCCACTTTTGTTATCGGATTGCTCTGTTAACCAAAGGGAATACCTCAGTTTATTGTATGTTTGACTATAATTTACAAAAAAACTAAAGCATCATTTCTTATCGTCTCTACAATAACTATGAAATGAACAAATGGAGAGTGCTCACTCAAGTCATGGATCAAGTGACTTAAAGGGCCGTTTTCAAAGAAAACTAAAAGTGTATAAGCAACCAAGGAAGTGAGTCCTACCTGGCCACTGGACAACATTCAGTGACAGTGCACTTGCTGGCATCTCCGGTGGGCAGAGCCCTGATTCAGTAGGGTCAATAAGGGATCTTGTCTCCTCCGTACTTAATGAGAGTGGTGTATCTGTCAGTCATGTCTGGCACATAAAACACCAGGTAGGTCCCATCATGGCTGTCACAGATATCTGTTTCTTGGGCTTCCCCTCTGGGTCCTTCAAGAGAAAACAAAAACTGTTACCTAAATATCAATGCTTTGAATACATTATTGTGTGGTCCACGTTCATGCACTCACAGTGATCTGCACTGCCAGCAGTCCCTCACCTGCATCTTTGGCATCAATGGTGACCTTCACTGGCAGAGAGGTGGGCACTCCAGTGGTGTTAAGGCCGGATCCACTTGCACGCACCTTGCTGGTATCATGGGTGGGCAGCACCTTCACCTTGTAAGGGCGGACCAAAGGGGAGAGAAGACAACTGGCTGTGGAATACAGTCTCACAAATGAAAGGAGCCTTATTTACAGAACCGAGTAAACCACGCAAAGAGTTTTCCATTTTCAAAGCTGGCCAGAGTGGAACACTGTAACATGTAACACCTAGAAGGTTCAGATGGCTGCAGTACTTTGCTAATTTGGATCAAAAGTTTGGGGGAAAAAAATGTAATTAAATCAAGTGATTGTAATGCTGTTACTTCCGTTGTGTAGTTAACCATCTATCATTTTAGATGTTTCATTAGCAGCCTGATGAAATTAGCTGTGTAGTTAGCCGACTTCTGCCATCCAAACAGATGAGGTGAATTATGCAGATCACTAGCACAGTACACAGATTACCACTTCTTATTCCAGCCAGACTTCAGGTATTTCATTCTAATCATGCAGTAACAACAAAGATTTATTACTACTGGCTTTTTAAATTGTGGTTCTTCTGTTCTAGAAAAACAGAAACATGTTATCACAGGGTTTTGTTTTTTTCAATGACATTTGTGTTGGTTGTGTCGGTTGCAGGAAAACATTTATCATAATGGTTAGATATTAGGAAATAGCTTAAAATGTGTGTATATTTAACTTGTTACACTGCCGTAGTGTTACCTGCGTGGGATCTCCTCATGAGCATATGACTGTACCCTGGATGATGATATGTGAGGAGCTTGAACTTGATTCGCTAACACAAACTAATTTAGCTAGCTTAGCGCACATGTCTTGTGGCAAGATATATGCACTTAAATGTTTTAAGTCATTGGCTGTTCTGCCAAATTGCCACCAACCTGCAACTTTGTGAGCTGACTGTTTCGCGATTTTTGTGTTTTAGACAACAAAAATAAAAGAAAAAGACGTACAGATCCAGGCTTTTCCTTTACTGTGGTAGTCGCATAGAATGACGTCACTGACACTGGTTTAATATGAAAACAAACTTTGCAAAAAAAAGAAAGAAGAAGAAGTGAGTCGGCGTGTCATCTTTATCGAGCACCATACATGTTTTGCCTCACATTAAAATTATTATTTTTCCTTTTCAAAAATAATTTCTATTCAGAGAAGTCAAATATAACAAATTTGTACGGCTTCCACGGCCGGCAGGTGGCGCAGAGCACTTGCCGGCCCCTGGCAATTGAAGCACAGACAGGCGCTGGTTCGAGTCGAGGCTCGATCACTCTCACACACACACACACACTCACTGACTTCATATCCTCTCTGTAGCTTCAGTCTGCTAGGGGGATTCCTGGTCTGCGCAGGGAATCCCAATGTTTTCTTTCTTTTCTTTTTTGGGGTGTTGGGGCCTGTATTTACAAAGCTGGGACTATCTCCGTTGTCATGGCTACCAAGAACAACGCCAGCTTGGGGGAGAGCGGAGAGCCGATAAGCAAACACTCATTCATCCTTTCTCCTCTTTCGTTTCACAGCTGCTGCGGTGGGAAACGCTGGGACTTGTGTGGCTATGCAGTTTTTGCATTGTTGGGAACTTTTAAGGACCAGCCTTGAATTTTACAGATTTGATAAGTGAAGCCTGGATATTTAGTGAAGAGAGCTGGGATAATCTGGACACAATCTGCAGGCTGCATCTCCAAATCAGAAGTGGCTTTAGATCTGACTCTTACAGACAGGCATGCATGTCTCAGGGTGATTACACACTAACACATTGTGATTAATCACACACATTTGTATACATCTTATTAACAAGATAATTAAAAAAAAAAAACTATACAAAATGTGTTTTTGTGACAGGCCGCTAGTAACAAAGTGCTTAAAGATTTAAAATTGGTTCTTTCCCAAGTTTTCTGTTATGTGTACACATATTCCTTGAATTAGGTGCTTTTTAATTCTCCAATAATGGTCAGTGCAAAGTGTTTACACAAACAAACAAAACAAGTGTTTACACAAACAAACAAACAAAAAACATTACTCAGAAAATGGTCAGGTACAAGAACTGGATTAAAAAGGATTGGAAAAAACAGATAATGTCCAATGAAATACTTCAGCGTGTGGCTCATGACTTTTGCACAGATATTGTAAATGTTATTAATAATGAAAGATATAAAAATGTAGCTTTCCCATTTTTAAAAAATTCCCATACACATTATAGACAGGCTTCACAAACCACATCTAGGTCTGCTTCAGCTGAGCAAACCATACACAGGACATTTTAACTATATTTTATTCATATAACAATTGTAATACTTTTACCGTTTATCCAGAAATGACAAGAGAAATCAACTTGTAAAAGAAAATAAAAAAGAATAAAATGCAACAAAGCCAAGTTAATTTCACTGATTAAACACAGCAGCAGAATACAGTTTGAGCTCGGTGCCTAGTCTTCGGGTGGATCACTCCCTGCAAATATGTTAGTCATAAAACTCCAGGAGCATACAGGTGGATGCTGGGGTGGTGGATGGGCTTAAAAGAAAGTGGGGCACGTTACATGTCCAGCTCCAGGTTCCACTCCATACACGGTTACTGTTGTGAGTGCTTCTTTTCTGATTATGTCCAGTGCATGCACATAATGACACTTTTATATCCAAAAGAAGAAACCCTTTAAAAATATGATCCTGGTTCCAAAAATATGGGGTAAAGATAAGAAGATGAGAGGAAAAGAAGAGGAACTAGGAAAAAGATGAAAGAGTATAAAAAGTAGACCAAGCCTGGACTTTACCGCTGCTAACTCCTAATGAGCTCAGTAAAACTGCTGAGGTGGTTCAGGGAGGATTTCACAGCAGTTTTGAGAGTTTAGAACGTTAAAGTTTACCAACACTAATTCTGCCTGTCCAGGTGAGCATTTATTCTTGAAATTGCCCACTCCCACTAAATACCACCTCTCCCTCACCACTGCTAGTTAATCTAAATTTTTAAACCCATCCTTGTCCCACCCACTGTGAACTGAAGCCACAGACCATACTGAAACCCACTTGACAGAATAATCACAAAGAGCATCTCAAACACACAACGTGTATCTCGCCTGTTTATCTGCACACTATACTGTATGAGAGAGTTTGCAGTACAGAAAGTGGCGTAAGCTATTTTAAAGGAACAGTTTCACAAACAACCTGATTTCTTACAAAATGAAACAATTGTCTTTACACTGCAGTCCTTGTCACTGTTAGATGTAACGCTGGCTCTGGAAAGGCTGCAGACAGCTCTGTCACCTTTGTGACTCTTTTCCTCTGTCAGCGATGAACCTCAGTGGGAGGGTGTGACATTCGTGATGTTCACTCTGTCACTCAGTTCACCTCCACACTGCGCAGGTGTCCAGCCTGGGGCCACCACTAATGAAAATTAAATCCCAGTTTTGTCAGTGGATGGAAACTTATTTTTATAATGCTTAAAAAAATAAATTGAGCATTTCATTTCCAGTTTAAATATCCAGACCACCTTGTCACTTGGACCCACACACTCACATTCACACCGACCAGTTTAGCCTCCACACTGAAAGGCACCAGCTGGCCGGCAGGTTCCAACCAGGAGTCTCTTCTCTGTTAGGTGACGGATTGTAACGTGTAAGCTCGGACACAGGATGAATACTAAAGGGCGCGCACACACACACACACACACACACACACACACACACACACACACACACACACACACTGAACAGCTTATCAATTAAATGGCTTTGCATTCGCTGATTGAACAATCACGTTTCTCAGTTGGGTATAAGAAGAGCTGCTTGCAGTCATTGCTGTGTGTGCAGTTTGGACCTGAGCAGCATCCTGCTGGCACAGCTGGCTGTGGTCCGTATCATCAAAGTCATGTTTAGAATATGTTGAATGACAGAGCTGCCACAGTGAAGAGGCATTTTTAGTAACAACATCACCGTCACGTGTTTAGGATGTCAAACTGTTTACGGTTTAAAGTTTTTATAATGAAACAGAGATGCCCCGATTTATGCTGTGATACCAATGGTTGATTTTCATTGTTATACGAGACTGCCACCTGGTGGTGAAGGAGCTTCAACTTCAGTTAAATATTACAGCTGAAAAGAGGTAATCTATCTTCAATGTGGTTTTACATAAATGGGCTTCGTGTTGCACCAATGTTCATAAAGTGAGGTGTCATACTAAGAATAGTTGTCTTGCTATGATTTGTCCATGTTGTGGCTGCTTTGATCATTGCCAGATCCCAGGTACAGTTCTACAGGATGATGCACTCATGTTGCGTCTTGGTGAAACTGTGCTGTTTGTGAGGACTGTGTCTCTATTCTCTTACCCAGATCCAGTCACTGGCACAGTGAGCCCAGCCCCTGCAATACAGCCAGCTGCATTTTGTAGGCCAGGGTGTGTGTGTAGACAGGCCCAGCCTTGGTGCTGATCGGAGCCTGCCGTGCCAGAGAGGCGCTCAGCTTGGGTAGAACCTCTTTAGAAACCCTCCTCCTCAGAAAGTCCCCACATGTTTCACCCAGCACGCACAGCGCCTGGCATGTAATGTACAAAAATGTAATGTATAAAAGCAGCAAGCTGTCAAAATTCAATAAAACCTTCCCGTTGTGTACTACTGGATGAATTATCATTTACAAAACTCGTATATATCCAAAAGCTGATGAAGCAATTTCCCAGCAGCAGCTCTGAGTGAATAAATGACTGTTTACAGACTTAACGTGTCTGAATTTGTCAGTTCATCAATGAAAATATGAATAACAAATTCAAAAATAGTCCAGCTGATGACAGGAGCTGACGAGTAGCCTAATTTACACCGACAAGTTGAATCAGCTGACACTTGTACCAAAGATGACAAAAAACTATCAGCTTCGTTTATCCCAAAGTCCTACTTTGTGATTCTCTGAGACAGTTTGAAAAGCAGCCTCTAAGAAGGCATCCACACAGGGATTTTTCTGTGCTGATAGAAGAAATGCTAGTTTAAAGAGTCTTCACAGACTCTTACAACCCAAAAAGAAAATAATAGAACTATTTCTGAATGAAATAAGCCTATTGTTGAGCGTAATCTTTCATTCTTTCACTATTAAGAGTTTAAAAAAATTAAAGATGACTTGAATAATTTAGACTCACATAATGAAAAGAGAGGTTTGTTTTACTTAACCTGAAGGCTCTGAGGACTGCTAATGGGCCATCGGCTGTGAGTCTCTGCAGGAGTGCTGGCCAGCAGCGATGAGCCATAGGCAGCAGTTCATTTTCCCTCTCACTCAGCACCTGAACGCACAACTCCAGCACATCCAGTACCTAAAGACAAAGACGCACAACACACCTAACAATTATCTCTGTTTTGATCCTGATTATATGTGAGCTGAAACCAGGGCTGGACTGGGACAAAAAATCGGCCCGGGCATTTTGACTGGTGACCGGCCCACCATGGTATTATAGCAAAAACCATAAATCCTTTGAATGAAAACAAACGCTGCTGTCACAGTGATGTACACTGTCTTGTTGGTATATATGTATCAGTCTAATAAACTTAAACCTACACCATCCTCCCTATTCTGGTATTCTAAACAGTACCTGAAAGTAGACTGCTTGGTCGAGTTAACCTCCTGAACTATCTACAACACATGGTGAAAACCTGAAATTAAGACAGAGAAGACTAGAGGTGAGACATGATCATTACTGATTACTGATGACAGATTTAGATATATTTTCATAAACCATTCATTTGCCACATCAATAAACAGCATGGCAGGGCAAAATATTTTTTCTAACATGGCAACCTTTAATAAGTGAAAGGAGATACAAAGACAGGTGAGAAAGAATAAAACTTAATTGACTTTTTGATGGCATTTTACACACAGTACTGGTACAGTATCTAGAAAATGTGGGAAAATACTGGCATCATATACAGTACTTAGCTATTTCTGAAGAAATTATGATGTAATTACTATGTACAATAATGGATTTCTATACATTTTACATCAGATGAAAACGTTTGTTGTAAGATTCAGATAATTATTTGTTAAAAGTGAGAAATTTTAAATGAGAATAAGAAAGTATTTCTTTGTGCCCCCCTCTCCCTGTTAATGCCCTACCTGCCCACCTGGCAAAACTTTGCTAGACCCGCCCCTGCACAGTTACCAGCTGTCAGCTACTTAGAAAAGGATCCTGGTGTTATTTGTCTCTCAGAAACAGTTCATAACTTCCCTTCAACTCATTCATGTCACGTAAAAGGTAAACCTGTTTCTCCATCACCTGTTCAGCTCTGATGGTTCAGTAAGGATATCTCCTGGTATCATCTTCATGTTTCCCTCTCACCACATATCCAAACCGACATCATGACCAGCAGCTTTACAGCTGTGGCTCCAGCAAACATCAGCTGATACTAGAAATTAATATTAAATAAATTCTAACAAAGCTGATCAAGCTTAAACGTGCTGCTGTTGTTTAGCGCGACAGCCGCTGGTTTCCTCTTTCTGGCGCAAAGTGGGCGATAAACAAACAAGAGAGAAAAGCCGATCAGCTGATCATTGATCAGTTTCATGATTGAAGTAGAAACAGGAGAGGGAGGGGGAGAGAAAGAGAGAAGAAGAGGCAGCTGTGCAGCAAAGACACAGAATAACTCCAGCTTTGTGTCTGTGACAAACTGTGTTCCTTTTCAGCTCAATACGAAACGCACAATATTTTCTCTGAATACGAGACGATTCCGTTTTTTACGGGACGGTTGGAAACTCTAATAACTAACCTTATAAATAAAATAAGATAAAACAAGTTCAACATCAATAAAATCATAGCACCCGCCCAGCTGTATATAAACTCCGTCATGCTAGCTAGCACGCAGTACGAGTTATTGTAACTGACTGTAAAAAGTCAGCATAACGAAAATAAACTCCACCTAAACTTGGTTTATATCTGACCCAGATAGACTGCAGGTCATAACTTCTTACCTGAAGTTCAGTTCACCGCCTCGGGTCTCTGCTCCTCCTGCCTTTCCATCATCCACCTGCCAGCGTGTTGCATCTGCTGGCCTCCACCACTTGCTAATGTTACTGAATCTGTGGAAGCTCCGCAATAGCCACCACCAAACAACTGAGTTATGTTTACACATCTCCCAGCATCTGGCCAATCCACCACCTTTCAGTGTTTATACCGTTACGGGGAAAAAACGAAAAAAAAAAATCACCATTGGCCCACCGGACAAATGCCCGGTATGCCCGATGGCCAGTCCAGCTGTGGCTGAAACTAAGCATTGAGGTCTTCATTGAGAGCCCAAACTCCTGAGCAGGCACGACTTCAGCACAGACATGACTTATTTCTGTTTCACTCCTGGACCAGACTGAATGTTTTTCCTTGATGAGCATTACACCAGTGAACAGTCATCCACACAGTTCTGACAGGATGAATTGTAGCAAAGGTCCTACCCTCACAAGAATGATTACTTTTGTTATTAGTCCAACAGTTGACTCTACATAAAACTACTGATACAGTACCTTGAGTCGGAGCCTGAGGCTGGGATCAGACAGCAGATGAATGCAGCGCTCCGTAACATCCTTAGTGATGCTGAGGTGGGAGGGAAGCTCTGCTTTCACATCAGGACTACCAATATCTTCCACATCCTCACACTCAGTGGGAGGGACCTCTGCAATGGCAGCACGTGTACAGTTAGACCGCCAGTTTAGCAGTGAAGTTCAGATTTCTATGACTCTTAATTACAATGATCCATCTCCTCTACACTCTGAATCTAATCTCACCACCACTACAACCTATAGCTTATATTCCACTGGCCCGTAGACAGACCTATTACCTCGGTCTTCAGTGTCATCATCCTCTATTCCAAAGCTCTCTGCCAGTTCTTTCTGTTTGCAGTAATTCAGAAGGAATTGGCGAATGCTGAGGTCTTCCTGGTCACTGGAGCTTTGCCGGGAGCTGGCAGACTTACTGGTCCCGCTACAAGTGGAAGGAAACCACCTCGCTAAAGAAAAAACAAGACAACAATATGAACATAGGTTTGGTTACAATAAAATAAGTCAGTTGATCAAAATCAGTGTGACACAGACAATGATGTTTTTGGAAAGAGCCCATTAGTGACATTTAATTTATACATTTTTACTGTGAGGGCTTGTAAAACTTCTGTATGAATATTATTATGAATATTAATTCTACAACAGAAAACAACTCAGCATTTAAACCATCACGATGTATTAAATGTTTCCAAAGATACTGATAATTTGATAACAAGCAAAGTTATATATCCTGAAATGCACTCATTGATAGAAACTTTGAAAGGCAACACAGAAAAATGCGGTAGCGAATGCCTTGAGTCACATTTTCTTCCTTAGGATACAGCGAGGCCATCAACAAGGGACGGAAATTGCGGCCCACGGCCGGTGATGCCGTCTGGCCCCGCCGCTTTCCTTGTGTTCACTCTCCTCAATGCCGCTCGGACGTCAGCCACCAATTGTGCAAGTTCTCCCACTTAAAAATATGAGAGAGGCCTGTAATTTTCATCATAGGTATACCTCTAACTTGTCCGAGTTTTAAAGAACTGATTTGCAAATTATGGTGGAAAATAAGTATTTGGTCACCTCATTTTTTGCCCCACTGCGTAATATACAAAGATATTTGTGGCAACTCGATGTGCTTTGTCCACTTTTATTATCGGATTGCTCTGTTAACCAAAGGGAATACCTCAGTTTATTGTATGTTTGACTATAATTTACAAAAAGACTAAAGCATCATTTCTTATCGTCTCTACAATAACTATGAAATGAACAAATGGAGAGTGCTCACTCAAGTCATGGATCAAGTGACTTAAAGGGCCGTTTTCAAAGAAAACTAAAAGTGTATAAGCAACCAAGGAAGTGAGTCCTACCTGACCACTGGACAACATTCAGTGACAGTGCACTTGCTGGCATCTCCGGTGGGCAGAGCCCTGATTCAGTAGGGTCAATAAGGGATCTTGTCTCCTCCGTACTTAATGAGAGTGGTGTATCTGTCAGTCATGTCTGGCACATAAAACACCAGGTAGGTCCCATTATGGCTGTCACAGATATCTGCTTCTTGGGCTTCCCCTCTGGGTCCTTCAGGAGAAAACAAAAACTGTTACCTAAATATCAATGCTTTGAATACATTATTGTGTGGTCCACGTTCATGCACTCACAGTGATCTGCACTGCCAGCAGTCCCTCACCTGCATCTTTGGCATCAATGGTGACCTTCACTGGCAGAGAGGTGGGCACTCCAGTGGTGTTAAGGCCGGATCCACTTGCACGCACCTTGCTGGTATCATGGGTGGGCAGCACCTTCACCTTGTAAGGGCGGACCAAAGGGGAGAGAAGACAACTGGCTGTGGAATACAGTCTCACAAATGAAAGGAGCCTTATTTACAGAACCGAGTAAACCACGCAAAGAGTTTTCCATTTTCAAAGCTGGCCAGAGTGGAACACTGTAACATGTAACACCTAGAAGGTTCAGATGGCTGCAGTACTTTGCTAATATGGATCAAAAGTTTGGGGGAAAAAAATGTAATTAAATCAAGTGATTGTAATGCTGTTACTTCCGTTGTGTAGTTAACCATCTATCATTTTAGATGTTTCATTAGCAGCCTGATGAAATTAGCTGTGTAGTTAGCCGACTTCTGCCATCCAAACAGATGAGGTGAATTATGCAGATCACTAGCACAGTACACAGATTACCACTTCTTATTCCAGCCAGACTTCAGGTATTTCATTCTAATCATGCAGTAACAACAAAGATTTATTACTACTGGCTTTTTAAATTGTGGTTCTTCTGTTCTAGAAAAACAGAAACATGTTATCACAGGGTTTTGTTTTTTTCAATGACATTTGTGTTGGTTGTGTCGGTTGCAGGAAAACATTTATCATAATGGTTAGATATTAGGAAATAGCTTAAAATGTGTGCATATTTAACTTGTTACACTGCCGTAGTGTTACCTGCGTGGGATCTCCTCATGAGCATATGACTGTACCCTGGATGATGATATGTGAGGAGCTTGAACTTGATTTGCTAACAGAAACTAATTTAGCTAGCTTAGCGCACATGTCTTGTGGCAAGATATATGCACTTAAATGTTTTAAGTCATTGGCTGTTCTGCCAAATTGCCACCAACCTGCAACTTTGTGAGCTGACTGTTTCGCGATTTTTGTGTTTTAGACAACAAAAATAAAAGAAAAAGATGTACAGATCCAGGCTTTTCCTTTACTGTGGTAGTCGCATAGAATGACGTCACTGACACTGGTTTAATATGAAAACAAACTTTGCAAAAAAAAGAAAGAAGAAGAAGTGAGTCGGCGTGTCATCTTTATCGAGCACCATACATGTTTTGCCTCACATTAAAATTATTATTTTTCCTTTTCAAAAATAATTTATATTCAGAGAAATCAAATATAACAAATTTGTACTGCTTCCACGGCCGGCAGGTGGCGCAGAGCACTTGCCGGCCCCTGGCAATTGAAGCACAGACAGGCGCTGGTTCGAGTCGAGGCTCGATCACTCTCACACACACACATACACTCACTGACTTCAAATCCTCTCTGTAGCTTCAGTCTGCTAGGGGGATTCCTGGTCTGCGCAGGGAATCCCAATGTTTTCTTTCTTTTCTTTTTTGGGGTGTTGGGGCCTGTATTTACAAAGCTGGGACTATCTCCGTTGTCATGGCTACCAAGAACAACGCCAGCTTGGGGGAGAGCGGAGAGCCGATAAGCAAACACTCATTCATCCTTTCTCCTCTTTCGTTTCACAGCTGCTGCGGTGGGAAACGCTGGGACTTGTGTGGCTATGCAGTTTTTGCATTGTTGGGAACTTTTAAGGACCAGCCTTGAATTTTACAGATTTGATAAGTGAAGCCTGGATATATAGTGAAGAGAGCTGGGATAATCTGGACACAATCTGCAGGCTGCATCTCCAAATCAGAAGTGGCTTTAGATCTGACTCTTACAGATAGGCATGCATGTCTCAGGGTGATTACACACTAACACATTGTGATTAATCACACACATTTGTATACATTTTATTAACAAGATAATAAAAAAACACTATACAAAATGTGTTTTTGTGACAGGCCGCTAGTAACAAAGTGCTTAAAGATTTAAAATTGGTTCTTTCCCAAGTTTTCTGTTATGTGTACACATATTCCTTGAATTAGGTGCTTTTTAATTCTCCAATAATGGTCAGTGCAAAGTGTTTACACAAACAAACAAAACAAGTGTTTACACAAACAAACAAACAAAAAACATTACTCAGAAAATGGTCAGGTACAAGAACTGGATTAAAAAGGATTGGAAAAAACAGATAATGTCCAATGAAATACTTCAGCGTGTGGCTCATGACTTTTGCACAGATACTGTAAATGTTATTAATAATGAAAGATATAAAAATGTAGCTTTCCCATTTTTAAAAAATTCCCATACACATTATAGACAGGCTTCACAAACCACATCTAGGTCTGCTTCAGCTGAGCAAACCATACACAGGACATTTTAACTATATTTTATTCATATAACAATTGTAATACTTTTACCATTTATCCAGAAATGACAAGAGAAATCAACTTGTAAAAGAAAATAAAAAAGAATAAAATGCAACAAAGCCAAGTTAATTTCACTGATTAAACACAGCAGCAGAATACAGTTTGAGCTCGGTGCCTAGTCTTCGGGTGGATCACTCCCTGCAAATATGTTAGTCATAAAACTCCAGGAGCATACAGGTGGATGCTGGGGTGGTGGATGGGCTTAAAAGAAAGTGGGGCACGTTACATGTCCAGCTCCAGGTTCCACTCCATACACGGTTACTGTTGTGAGTGCTTCTTTTCTGATTATGTCCAGTGCATGCACATAATGACACTTTTATATCCAAAAGAAGAAACCCTTTAAAAATATGATCCTGGTTCCAAAAATATGGGGTAAAGATAAGAAGATGAGAGGAAAAGAAGAGGAACTAGGAAAAAGATGAAAGAGTATAAAAAGTAGACCAAGCCTGGACTTTACTGCTGCTAACTCCTAATGAGCTCAGTAAAACTGCTGAGGTGGTTCAGGGAGGATTTCACAGCAGTTTTGAGAGTTTAGAACGTTAAAGTTTACCAACACTAATTCTGCCTGTCCAGGTGAGCATTTATTCTTGAAATTGCCCACTCCCACTAAATACCACCTCTCCCTCACCACTGCTAGTTAATCTAAAAATTTAAACCCATCCTTGTCCCACCCACTGTGAACTGAAGCCACAGACCATACTGAAACCCACTTGACAGAATAATCACAAAGAGCATCTCAAACACACAACGTGTATCGTGCCTGTTTATCTGCACACTATACTGTATGAGAGAGTTTGCAGTACAGAAAGTGGCGTAAGCTATTTTAAAGGAACAGTTTCACAAACAACCTGATTTCTTACAAAATGAAACAATTGTCTTTACACTGCAGTCCTTGTCACTGTTAGATGTAACGCTGGCTCTGGAAAGGCTGCAGACAGCTCTGTCACCTTTGTGACTCTTTTCCTCTGTCAGCGATGAACCTCAGTGGGAGGGTGTGACATTCGTGATGTTCACTCTGTCACTCAGTTCACCTCCACACTGCGCAGGTGTCCAGCCTGGGGCCACCACTAATGAAAATTAAATCCCAGTTTTGTCAGTGGATGGAAACTTATTTTTATATTGCTTAAAAAAATAAATTGAGCATTTCATTTCCAGTTTAAATATCCAGACCACCTTGTCACTTGGACCCACACACTCACATTCACACCGACCAGTTTAGCCTCCACACTGAAAGGCACCAGCTGGCCGGCAGGTTCCAACCAGGAGTCTCTTCTCTGTTAGGTGACGGATTGTAACGTGTAAGCTCGGACACAGGATGAATACTAAAGGGCGCGCACACACACACACACACACACACACACACACACACTGAACAGCTTATCAATTAAATGGCTTTGCATTCGCTGATTGAACAATCACGTTTCTCAGTTGGGTATAAGAAGAGCTGCTTGCAGTCGTTGCTGTGTGTGCAGTTTGGACCTGAGCAGCATCCTGCTGGCACAGCTGGCTGTGGTCCGTATCATCAAAGTCGTGTTTAAAATATGTTGAATGACAGAGCTGCCACAGTGAAGAGGCATTTTTAGTAACAACATCACCGTCATGTGTTTAGGATGTCAAACTGTTTACGGTTTAAAGTTTTTATAATGAAACAGAGATGCCCTGATTTATGCTGTGATACCAATGTTTGATTTTCATTGTTATACGAGACTGCCACCTGGTGGTGATGGAGCTTCAACTTCAGTTAAATATTACAGCTGAAAAGAGGTAATCTATCTTCAATGTGGTTTTACATAAATGGGCTTCGTGTTGCACCAATGTTCATAAAGTGAGGTGTCATACTAAGAATAGTTGTCTTGCTATGATTTGTCCATGTTGTGGCTGCTTTGATCATTGCCAGATCCCAGGTACAGTTCTACAGGATGATGCACTCATGTTGCGTCTTGGTGAAACTGTGCTGTTTGTGAGGACTGTGTCTCTATTCTCTTACCCAGATCCAGTCACTGGCACAGTGAGCCCAGCCCCTGCAATACAGCCAGCTGCAGTTTGTAGGCCAGGGTGTGTGTGTGTAGACAGGCCCAGCCTTGGCGCTGATCGGAGCCTGCCGTGCCAGAGAGGCGCTCAGCTTAGGTAGAACCTCTTTAGAAACCCTCCTCCTCAGAAAGTCCCCACATGTTTCACCCAGCACGCACAGCGCCTGGCATGTAATGTACAAAAATGTAATGTATAAAAGCAGCAAGCTGTCAAAATTCAATAAAACCTTCCCGTTGTGTACTACTGGATGAATTATCATTTACAAAACTCGTATATATCCAAAAGCTGATGAAGCAATTTCCCAGCAGCAGCTCTGAGTGAATAAATGACTGTTTACAGACTTAACGTGTCTGAATTTGTCAGTTCATCAATGAAAATATGAATAACAAATCCTTCCTTGAGGGAAGTGTATCCACAGGCCTTACTGATGTCCTACATGGAGCTCAGCGCCGCCTGGCTCACCAGCAGTGTCTCCTCACCAGCTTTCTCCAGCACAGGATACAGCGAGACCATCAACAAGGGACGGAAATTGCGGCCCACCGGCAGAGCACAGCAGGCGATTCCCTCGAGTTCGATGCACAGCTGACAGAGGTTGCTGTTGAGCTAATGGATCATGGATGCAGATGTTGATGATGAAGGAATCACTTGGAGAGAGCTTGTATTTGAGTTGCTGGCATCACTGTTGTATATCGAGGGGAGTCTGGATGGACTGAGCAGCTACGCAAAGAGACAAAACCTGTGTTAATGCACTGCTTTCCAACCACTTTTACACATGCACTGCAGCTCTGAAGTTTTCAAGATATCGTCCATGCACGTGAGAACGCAAATGTCTGACACAGTTAGATCAAACATTAAACAGCCTTTAGCCTTCCTGCTCCTGAGTGAAAGCCTGTATTATATCTGACTGTGCTCATGTGGGGATAACACAGATTAGCCTTTCTCAAAGTGAAGAGTGGGGGCCAATTTAGGATCTTCACTCAAATTTAAAATACAAGGGAAACTGATGTATTTCCTTACATAAACAAAAACCACAGAAGCGCTTATAAAATGCTCATCCTACCCAGTCATATGCAAAGTGTTAGAATCAACGTGTGATCCACCTGCCACTAAGAGATATTATTTCTCTTTGGTAGATGGAAAAAATGTAATCAAACTCACTGTCAGTAGCTACAACAGCACATTTGTTATAATATGATGAATCAAGCATTTAGATATTAAATAGTATTGAGGGAGACAGGATCAAATACAGTGGGGCAAAAAAGTATTTAGTCAGCCACCAATTGTGCAAGTTCTCCCACTTAAAAATATGAGAGAGGCCTGTAATTTTCATCATAGGTAGACCTCTAACTTGTCCGAGTTTTAAAGAATTGATTTGCAAATTATGGTGGAAAATAAGTATTTGGTCACCTCATTTTTTGCCCCACTGCGTAATATACAAAGATATTTGTGGCAACTCGATGTGCTTTGTCCACTTTTGTTATCGGATTGCTCTGTTAACCAAAGGGAATACCTCAGTTTATTGTATGTTTGACTATAATTTACAAAAAAACTAAAGCATCATTTCTTATCGTCTCTACAATAACTATGAAATGAACAAATGGAGAGTGCTCACTCAAGTCATGGATCAAGTGACTTAAAGGGCCGTTTTCAAAGAAAACTAAAAGTGTATAAGCAACCAAGGAAGTGAGTCCTACCTGGCCACTGGACAACATTCAGGGACAGTGCACTTGCTGGCATCTCCGGTGGGCAGAGCCCTGATTCAGTAGGGTCAATAAGGGATCTTGTCTCCTCCGTACTTAATGAGAGTGGTGTATCTGTCAGTCATGTCTGGCACATAAAACACCAGGTAGGTCCCATCATGGCTGTCACAGATATCTGCTTCTTGGGCTTCCCCTCTGGGTCCTTCAGGAGAAAACAAAAACTGTTACCTAAATATCAATGCTTTGAATACATTATTGTGTGGTCCACGTTCATGCACTCACAGTGATCTGCACTGCCAGCAGTCCCTCACCTGCATCTTTGGCATCAATGGTGACCTTCACTGGCAGAGAGGTGGGCACTCCAGTGGTGTTAAGGCCGGATCCACTTGCACGCACCTTGCTGGTATCATGGGTGGGCAGCACCTTCACCTTGTAAGGGCGGACCAAAGGGGAGAGAAGACAACTGGCTGTGGAATACAGTCTCACAAATGAAAGGAGCCTTATTTACAGAACCGAGTAAACCACGCAAAGAGTTTTCCATTTTCAAAGCTGGCCAGAGTGGAACACTGTAACATGTAACACCTAGAAGGTTCAGATGGCTGCAGTACTTTGCTAATTTGGATCAAAAGTTTGGGGAAAAAAATGTAATTAAATCAAGTGATTGTAATGCTGTTACTTCCGTTGTGTAGTTAACCATCTATCATTTTAGATGTTTCATTAGCAGCCTGATGAAATTAGCTGTGTAGTTAGCCGACTTCTGCCATCCAAACAGATGAGGTGAATTATGCAGATCACTAGCACAGTACACAGATTACCACTTCTTATTCCAGCCAGACTTCAGGTATTTCATTCTAATCATGCAGTAACAACAAAGATTTATTACTACTGGCTTTTTAAATTGTGGTTCTTCTGTTCTAGAAAAACAGAAACATGTTATCACAGGGTTTTGTTTTTTTCAATGACATTTGTGTTGGTTGTGTCGGTTGCAGGCAAACATTTATCATAATGGTTAGATATTAGGAAATAGCTTAAAATGTGTGCATATTTAACTTGTTACACTGCCGTAGTGTTACCTGCGTGGGATCGCCTCATGAGCATATGACTGTACCCTGGATGATGATATGTGAGGAGCTTGAACTTGATTCGCTAACACAAACTAATTTAGCTAGCTTAGCGCACATGTCTTGTGGCAAGATATATGCACTTAAATGTTTTAAGTCATTGGCTGTTCTGCCAAATTGCCACCAACCTGCAACTTTGTGAGCTGACTGTTTCGCGATTTTTGTGTTTTAGACAACAAAAATAAAAGAAAAAGATGTACAGATCCAGGCTTTTCCTTTACTGTGGTAGTCGCATAGAATGACGTCACTGACACTGGTTTAATATGAAAACAAACTTTGCAAAAAAAAGAAAGAAGAAGAAGTGAGTCGGCGTGTCATCTTTATCGAGCACCATACATGTTTTGCCTCACATTAAAATTATTATTTTTCCTTTTCAAAAATAATTTCTATTCAGAGAAGTCAAATATAACAAATTTGTACTGCTTCCACGGCCGGCAGGTGGCGCAGAGCACTTGCCGGCCCCTGGCAATTGAAGCACAGACAGGCGCTGGTTCGAGTCGAGGCTCGATCACTCTCACACACACATACACTCACTGACTTCAAATCCTCTCTGTCGCTTCAGTCTGCTAGGGGGATTCCTGGTCTGCGCAGGGAATCCCAATGTTTTCTTTCTTTTCTTTTTTGGGGTGTTGGGGCCTGTATTTACAAAGCTGGGACTATCTCCGTTGTCATGGCTACCAAGAACAACGCCAGCTTGGGGGAGAGCGGAGAGCCGATAAGCAAACACTCATTCATCCTTTCTCCTCTTTCGTTTCACAGCTGCTGCGGTGGGAAACGCTGGGACTTGTGTGGCTATGCAGTTTTTGCATTGTTGGGAACTTTTAAGGACCAGCCTTGAATTTTACAGATTTGATAAGTGAAGCCTGGATATATAGTGAAGAGAGCTGGGATAATCTGGACACAATCTGCAGGCTGCATCTCCAAATCAGAAGTGGCTTTAGATCTGACTCTTACAGACAGGCATGCATGTCTCAGGGTGATTACACACTAACACATTGTGATTAATCACACACATTTGTATACATTTTATTAACAAGATAATAAAAAAAACACTATACAAAATGTGTTTTTGTGACAGGCCGCTAGTTACAAAGTGCTTAAAGATTTAAAATTGGTTCTTTCTCAAGTTTTCTGTTATGTGTACACATATTCCTTGAATTAGGTGCTTTTTAATTCTCCAATAATGGTCAGTGCAAAGTGTTTACACAAACAAACAAAACAAGTGTTTACACAAACAAACAAACAAAAAACATTACTCAGAAAATGGTCAGGTACAAGAACTGGATTAAAAAGGATTGGAAAAAACAGATAATGTCCAATGAAATACTTCAGCGTGTGGCTCATGACTTTTGCACAGATACTGTAAATGTTATTAATAATGAAAGATATAAAGATGTAGCTTTCCCATTTTTAAAAAATTCCCATACACATTATTCTTTTATTCTAGTGAAGGTGCCTCCTCCTTCAGACCTTAGGATAACTAATTTCTCAGACAGTGACATCACGGTGCGCTGGGAAGCTGCAGATGATGATGATGTTTCTTACCTCATTAAGTGGATCTCCCTAAGTGGAGGCGACCTGAGGCAGGTGAGGAAGAACTATTGGGTTGTTGGAGTACATATTATGAAATAAAAAATACAATATCTCAATAAACTGTTGTCCTGTGTCTTAAGGAGTATCAGATATCACTGTCTGCACTCTATGGAGATGGAGCTCAGAGTGAAGCTGTGGCCGTACGCTATAGCACCTGTGACTCACACATTTTCTGATCCTGAGCATTTCTCAAACACAGGAGGGGAGAGCCTGAAACCATTTACCTAAGTCACATTAGCACTAGTGTTCAGCCTAAAAAATAGACAAGTTAAAAGTCATGCATTTGAGTCAATCATCCTTTTTTATTTTTTTTATTATATTATTTGTTTATTTATTAAATTATTTTCGAGACACTGTTAGTTGTTAGAAGCCAATGTTTTAATGATAGGATATGTATGACAGTAATGAGACAACCTAAGATATCCAAGATTACCACAAAAACACAGAAATAAAAATCATAGAATCACAGAAAGCTTGTTTCTCTCCCGTTAGTCTATAGGCCCAGTTACCTTTTACTTTTCTGTGGTCAGTAGCCCTTCGTGTCATATTCTGTCTCTATGTATAATATAGCATTACTAATACAATAACCTGTACGTAAATGAACTTCATTGTGTAATTGATGGCCGTTCCCAAAGTACTAGTCACTTAAAGTTTAAATTTCACATCTAAATTCTCATCTTTGAGTAACTAGAACTCTGAGCTATGAAATAAATGTAGTGAGGGTAAAAGTATCAAATCAAAGTATCACATTCTCTGTTATACTTTACATTTATTGTCTAAAAAACAGTTTGCACTTTCCTCCTATAAAGGAACAAAGTGAGTGTTAAGTGTCGTTAGCTGTGGTACTTTATCTCTTCTATGATGTTGCTGCAGTGTCTGGTGGAGGCCCGACCAGCCTCACGGTTTCTGATGAGACTGCCGTCAGCATGGTGATCAGCTGAGTATCTCCCAATGCTCATGTCCTCCAGTATCGTGTGTCCTACACAGCATTGACTGGAGCTGATAGCCAGGAACACACTGTGAGTGGGTTGTAGTCATTACATCTTCAACTATTCTGGGCTTCAGCCGGCTGTCATGTGTGAGAATTCCAGAAATTCCATAAGTCCCAAATCTTTAAATGAGTTCTGACTGTGTTGGGATGATAGTGTGGTTTGTTGTCTGCAGGTGCTGGTCCCTGGTGGGAAGAAGCAGGTGATGCTGGAGTCATTGCAGCCAGATACACGTTACAGCATCTTGGTCACCGCTGAGTACCACAACAGAGAAGGAGGCAGCGGTTCAGCTCAGGGCAAAACTGGTGAGTCAAACAAGGGAAAGATGCCAAGACAGCTCAAGTTCAACTTCCAGTTAAGACCGACAGGCTTACATGCAAAAAGTGCAAATGTCCCATAACTTTACCCTCACAGGAGGATATGCAAACTTGAAGGTCTCCTCATATAGAAACATCAGGGTTTTTGGGCAGTATTGTTTCTACAGCACTACACATACAGTCATTTTGGTCCAGAGACACAGATTCCTTTCTCTGCATAATGATAGGCTCTCTGAACAATGAGACAGCAGCCAGTATCGGTACAATACCAGTACTGCTCTTGAAACTTGGTTATAAGTTCAAAAATTGCTGGGTGCACTGTCTACGTTTATTGTCCATGCTAGTGTGCAAATGACATTCTTTGGCTTTGTGTTTTTTGTTTCTTTTCTGTCTTTTTTCTGTCTCTCTAGCCACTTTGTGGGTAAGCAGTGCAAGTGTGGTCAGGTCAGACCACTCCAGTATCTGTGTGCCATGGAGACCAGTATCTGCCGTTGATGGATCCCCTTCTGTGTCTCATTCCCCTCGTTATTCCCCAGTGTATTTAAGCCCTGTGTTTCTCTGTGTCAGTGTCGCGTCATCCCTCATTGCTGTGTGATTCTCCCTGTGTTTCCCCGTGAGGTTAGGTTATTCTTTTCCAGTTTAGTTTAGTGTTGCATGCCTTTTTCCCTTGCCAGTGAATAAAGCTGTGGTTTTGAGTTTATCCCTCGTGTCTGAGAGTCTGCATTTTGGGTCCGACTCCTGCCCGCACACAGCCAAATCATGACAAAACGACGTGACCACAAAATGGACTCAGCAGACGCACGTTTTGCCCCGGAGGAGGAATGGTTAGAGCAGGTAGGGGATTATTACTGGAGGATAATCCACGCTGTGGATCCCTACAAGAGGCAACTGGAGGTAGTGTTTGTTGATCACTTCCTGTCGTCCACTACGTGTCCAGTCAATTTCTTGGACATTAAAGGGTTAAAACACATTATCATGGATTTGAGAACAAGCCTCTGTTTTGAAGTGTTTGGCATGGGTGGCCCAGGCAAGGAGGACTCGGCCACCCTTCTAAAAACCCTCGCAGCTTGGTTGGCTCAATCAGTGGCTTCCCCGTTAGTTCAGCCTGTAGCCCAGTTAGCCGCCCGGCCTGTAGCCCAGTGTCACCCTCAGCTCAGTCTCCTGTGTCTCCAAATCATTCTCACCCATCCATTCCTTGTAGGGAGAAAGCCTCACCCTAACCCTAGGTGTTTCTCATGAACTGGCTACCATAGAGACAGTAACTCGCTCCAGGGCCTCCCCAGAGGCTGGGTTTCAGCCCGTAGCTGATTCTGGATCACTGGAGGCTAAGAAGCCAACTGAGGACTGCACCGTGTTATCACTGCCTGGGCAGAGCCAGTACCCTGCGCAGCTCCAGCTACCTTCATGTCTGCCACAGAACCATATGCCTGCTGGTTTTGTGCCCGTCTCCGCTGGGGGTTCTGGAGAGCCCGGCCAGCACTTCCTCGTCTCCGCTGGGGGTTCTGGAGAGCCCAGCCAGCACTTCCTCGTCTCCCCTGGAGGGTCCGAGGGGCCCGCACGCAGCCAAATCATGACAGTGCAAAGCTTTAAACCTCATGTGCATCATTAGTAACTAACTGTGTTCAATACACGGTTACAAGGACAAGACACGGTTTTGTGTACAAGTTTTTAAAGATGGACGACTGATAGTCAGGTTTAAGGATGCAGTCAGAACTCAACACAACTGGCATCTCTTTATTTTTTCTCTCTTTTGGTTTACAGTTAAAAGGAAGACTGGCTATTTTAATGTCACCCCACAGATCATCATCATCATATTACATGATTCCTGGGAGACCAAGATAATGGAAAAAAAAAACTATTGGTGGCTGCTACTGCTACCCCTCATCATCCAAGTAGATACACCCATGGTATCAACTTGGATGGTCATGAAGACATGGTAATGGTGATGGGGATCTCTAGTTCAGACTGAAGGAGAAAAAAAATGTTCTTACCATTTTAAGACTCGCACAATTCAATAAAGATATGCTTTTGCATATTTTAAAAGTAAAATGTTAACAATTTTTCTTATCTGGCCTCTGCACTCATACAGTATGTATCTTATCTCACTCATTTATTGCACTTCTTGTTTGTTGGTAAGGTGCTTTTAACGCTTTATCTGTACGTGTGTGGGGACTTGTTATA
Organism: Perissodus microlepis; assembly: GCF_051167445.1. Classification (NCBI taxonomy): domain Eukaryota; kingdom Metazoa; phylum Chordata; class Actinopteri; order Cichliformes; family Cichlidae; genus Perissodus; species Perissodus microlepis. The sequence continues at coordinate 10,967,405 of NC_140470.1, forward strand.
AATCACTTTTCAACCTTGAACCTCTCTCTGCCTATAAGACCTTAATGAAAATAACTGAATTTTCCTTGTATTCAGTTAGCAGTGAGTTACCAATACTGCCATTTAATTTTATCTTCTGCTCTTGTGTCTGGTGTGATAACTCTTGTATATGTTGCAGAGTGTGGCATGGTGGAAAAGAACTGAGAGAATTCTCCACTAAACATTTGGGTTGCTTTGGTGTTTTTGTCTTTGTGAGGTGTCTGCCACATCCATGTGGGAGTGGAGGTTCTACTCTAGTCCAGCTGCCAGCTATTTGGAGTTGAGTACAGGGAGCAGAGGAAACTGGAAGGAGGGGGTGGTTGTTGTTTTGTTTTGTTTGTGGGACACTGTTGCAGCAGGGAAGACAGGTGACCTTGGAGACTCCAGGATGAAAGTGCACATTTTAAATGACTTTTTTTTTTTAAAAGCTGGTTTTGCTTTTAAAATAATCTAATGATGCTGGAGGGAGGACTCGTTTTAGTTAGGATTCATGTGGATCTGCTGGGACAAAAAGACTGGATTAGAGACCCTCTGTGCCCAAGGAAAGGAAATTGGTCAAGATTTGGAGAAGTTTGAATTTGAGAGTGGAAGCCCCAGAATCTGGTGTGGAGACCCATCCTCTAAGAAACGCCAGGCCTGATAAAGTGGATGGAAAGCCTTTCTCAGGAAGATGTAGGATTGATATGTTTTTGGCTACTTGTTCTTCTGAGTGACCACCTTTCCCTGTTTGTAACCAGGCTAACAATCCTTTTCACTTCCTGAACTCAGAAGTGAAAAGTTTCTACTGTGCTGGACAAGTGTTTTGCTTATGTGCAACTCTTGTACACCCAATTTTTATGCTTGCTTTTTTATGTTATTATTCTATTGTCTGTGAATGCAGAACAACAGTGTTATGGTGTATAGAACTGATTCAGAATTGATTTTCTTTTCATTAAAATGGTTTCGTATAACACTCACTTCTATCCATCAAAACAATAAAGGTTTGCACCCTTAATTTTAATCCATTTCAGGCCAGAGACAGTTTTTATTCCACATGACGTGTGTTCCAGAAATTTGGTACTGTTAACATTAACTTTTATATCCAGCTGAATAGATCTGTAATTTATTACTTTGGTTTGATTTTTTTAGTTTTTCTTTACAGGAAAAGATGGATAAGCTTGGTGTTAGTCCTTTCCACAAAGTTTGATTTGTTAAAGCTGTTTTCTGCTTACAGTATGTGAATATCAAATAAAGTCTTATAAATCAAATTATGCCAGTCTTTCATCACATGTATCACTTGTTTTTTGGAGTGTTTTCTTTTTTTTGTTTGTTTGTATGTTTGTTTTTTAATTTTGTTATCCCACATGGAAAGTTTCAAAACTGAAGACTTTAGACCTAAAATGAATGTATATTTATTAGGGAAAAAACATTTATTTCTCCACGTGACAGTGGGAACATTGAGCTTAACAAGTAAGGTCCAGTTATTTGTTTTAACAAACATTTCAAGCACATCCTCATTTGTCTGTATTAAGAGTGGCCCTTGGCGTCATATTTCAGTTGCTGCATTCGTTAATTGATTTTGTAACACCAAGACTTTAATATTTGAGACTGCTGTTAAGCAGGTCAAAACTGAAATTTCATGCTCATCTGAGGCTACAGATATACAAAACCCGATTTACTTCACACCAGATCATTTCTCATATGTAGGAAAAGGTAAGTTCATTAAATGAAACTTAAAGGCTCTTTGGCTCACGTCTTCATCTGGATGGTACAGCATAACCAGGTTAAGACAAATGCGTCATCTCTAAAAAACGATATTTGTGAGTGTTTTTCAGTGTTTTTAATTATTTGTTTTAATTTGATTTTTCATTGTTCACTGTGGCCTGGTAAACATTTTATCAATATATATTTCATAACGCCATCGTTAAATATTTACAAGAAATCAGGCATTATACAGTGTGTAAACTTCAGTCCAGTGTGATTTGGATAATCACCAGAAAATGTAGCTAGATATCAGCTGGGTTTAGATACATTTCAGATAAGATAACCTTTGTTAGTCCCAGAGTTGGGAAATTCAAATTGTTACTGCAGCAGAGGACACAAGGCAGGAACAAATGAACACATGCAGCATACCTAACAGCAATAATGCAAAAATAGAAGAAATATAGACTAAGAAATAGATATGTACTTATATATGTAAGTCTATATATCTATATCTATATCCATCTATCTCTATATATCTGTATACATACATATACATATATATGATGCAATAATACAGATTACTATTAGAAGAAGAATGAAACATTTCATAGTGCAGTGTTTGGGTGTTAATGGTAGCAGGTATTTAGTATTGCACACTGATATATGTAAAGACTCCAGTGTGTGCATATGTGGTGTACATTCACTGCTGTTGTGCAGTGTACAGTCTGACAGCAGCTGGAGGGAAAGGCCTCCAAAATGTCCCCTTTGCACACTGTGGCTGCAGCAGCCTGTCACTGAAGGGACTGCTTAGTGTTGTCAGGGTGACCTGTATGGGGTGGGAGCTGTTATCTGACAGAGATAACTACCTCCACTGGGTCAAGAGGGCATCCCAGAACAGAGCTAGTTTTCTTGATCAACCTGTTCAGTTTCTTCCTGTCCCCAGCAGACCACACCATAAACCATGGACAATACCACCAAAGAGTCCTAGAAGGTCTTCAGGAGCTCTCCCTGCTCCCTTCCAAATCCCTTCCAAAAGACTTCTCTGTTGCAAATACAACCGTCTCTATCCTTTTGTGTAGATGGACTCTTTGTTGTTACTCCAGATCAGTTTATTGGTCAGATCACTTATATGAGTCAGCTATCTTAATGCCCATTCTCTGGATGTTCACTGGTGTAGGTGGAGTCCACTACCTGCTCCTTGGCTTTCCGAGTGTTGATCTGGAAGTGGTTCTGCTGGCACCAGTTGGAAAAAGTCCTCAGTCAGTTCTCTGTATTCCCTGTTGTCCTGTTGTCAGTAAAGTACACAGTGAGGAGATGCTCTCATTGCCCACTCATTATTTTAAAATAGAGATAGCCTACATAGTTCTTACATATGAGAGACTGTTATGAGCCAATTAGGAGAAAGCGTTAAATGAGCTGTGGGCCACTGCTGGCACTGTCATCACATTGGAGGGTCACTTTAGTGTTCAAGTAGTATAAAAACAAACAAGAAAAAACCCACAAATATTTCAGAAAATGTAGTGTTTTGTTTGTTTGTCACTGCCCCACCAGGGACAACATCATACTGGATCACTGTTACACCACTCTAAAAGATGCCTATCGCTCTGTGCCCCGGGCAGCTTTGGGACATTCTGATCACTGCCTGGTCCATCTTATTCCAGTTTATAGGCAAAAACTCAAACGTGCCAAGCCTGTAGTCAAAACTGTGAAGAAGTGGACTAACGCAGCAAAGCAGGAACTGCAGGACTGTTTTGACTGCACTGATTGGACTGTTTTTGGAGCTGCATCTGATAACCTGGATGAGCTCACGGACACTGTGACATCATACATCAGTTTTTGTGAAGATGTGTGTGTGCCAACAAAGACCTTTTGCACATACAACAACAATAAACCATGGTTCACTCCTAAACTCCAACATCTTCGTAAGGCCAAGGAGGACGCCTACAGAAGTGGTGACAGGGCCCTGTACAAGCAAGCCAGGAACACACTGACCAAGGAGATCAAAGCAGCTAAAAGGATCTACTCCCAGAAGCTGGAAGAACGTCTCTCAGCCAACGACCCTGCGTCAGTGTGGAGGGGCCTGCAGGAAATCACCAGCTACAGACGCCCCCCACCCACTGTTGAAGCAAACAAAGACCTGGCCAACGAGTTAAACACATTCTACTGCAGGTTTGAGACAGACAGACTCCCACGCCTCACTCTCCCCTCCCCAGAGACATTGCTTCAGACATTGACCCCCAACACACCTTCCACCTCTCCCCCCTTCACCCTCACCCTCCCCAATCCAGACTCAACGACCACCACCACCCTCCCCATTCCAGACTCAACGACCTCCATCACACCTCTCACCCCCCTTTCCTCCTCCCTGAAACTCAGAGTACACACTGAGGATGTGAGCCGACTATTTCAGAAACAGAAGCCCAGGAAAGCCCCCGGACCAGACGGTGTCTCACCCTCCTGCCTCAAAACCTGTGCTGAACAGCTGGCTCCCATCTTTACTCGCATCTTCAACAGATCCCTGGAGCTGTGTGAAGTTCCCTCCTGATTCAAATTCAATTCAATTCAATTCAATTTTATTTATATAGCGCCAAATCACAACAAAAGTCGCCTCAAGGCGCTTCATAGATACAGAGAAAAACCCAACAATCATATGACCCCCTATGAGCAAGCACTTTGGCGACAGTGGGAAGGAAAAACTCCCTTTTAACAGGAAGAAACCTCCGGCAGAACCAGGCTCAGGGAGGGGCGGCCATCTGCTGCGACCGGTTGGGGTGAGAGAAGGAAGACAGGATAAAAGACATGCTGTGGAAGAGAGACAGAGGTTAATAACAGATATGATTCAATGCAGAGAGGTCTATTAATACATAGTGAGTGAGAAAGGTGACTGGAAAGGAAAAACTCAATGCATCATGGGAATCCCCCGGCAGCCTACGTCTATTGCAGCATAACTAAGGGAGGATTCAGGGTCACCTGGTCCAGCCCTAACTATATGCTTTAGCAAAAAGGAAAGTTTTAAGCCTAATCTTAAAAGTAGAGATAGTTTCTGTCTCCCGAATCCAAACTGGAAGCTGGTTCCACAGAAGAGGGGCCTGAAAACTGAAGGCTCTGCCTCCCATTCTACTTTTAAATACTCTAGGAACAACAAGTAGGCCTGCAGAGCGAGAGCGAAGTGCTCTAATAGGGTGATATGGTACTACAAGGTCATTAAGATAAGATGGGGCCTGATTATTTAAGACCTTGTATGTGAGGAGCAGGATTTTGAATTCAATTCTGGACTTAACAGGAAGCCAATGAAGGGAAGCCAAAACAGGAGAAATATGCTCTCTCCTTCTAGTCCCTGTCAGTACTCTTGCTGCAGCATTTTGGATTAGCTGAAGGCTTTTCAGTGAGTTTTTTGGACATCCTGATAATAATGAATTACAGTAGTCCAGCCTGGAAGTAATAAATGCATGAACTAGTTTTTCAGCGTCACTCTGAGACAGGATATTTCTAATTTTAGAGATGTTGCGCAAATGGAAGAAAGCAGTCTTACATATTTGTTTAATATGTGCTTTGAAGGACATGTCCTGGTCAAAAATGACTCCAAGGTTCCTCACAGCGTTACTCGAGGCCAAGGTAATGCCATCCAGAGTAAGAATCTGGTTAGATACCATATTTCTAAGATTTTCAGGGCCGAGTACAATAACCTCAGTTTTATCTGAATTAAGAAGCAGAAAGTTAGCGGCCATCCAGGTCTTTATGTCTTTAAGACATTCCTGCAGTTTAACTAATTGGTGTGTGTTATCTGGCTTCATGGACAGATAGAGCTGGGTGTCATCTGCATAGCAGTGAAAATGTATGCTATGTCTTCTAATGATGCTGCCTAAGGGAAGCATGTATAATGTAAACAGAATTGGTCCTAGCACTGAACCCTGTGGAACTCCATAATTAACCTCAGTGTGTGAAGAGGACTCTCCATTTACATGCACAAATTGGAGTCTATTAGATAGATATGATACAAACCACTGCAGTGCAGTACCTGTAATACCTACAGCATGTTCTAATCGCTCTAATAGGATATTATGGTCAACAGTATCGAACGCTGCACTGAGGTCTAGCAGGACAAGCACAGAGATGAGTCCACTGTCAGAGGCCATAAGAAGATCATTTGTAACCTTCACTAAAGCTGTTTCTGTGCTGTGATGAGCTCTGAAACCTGACTGAAACTCTTCAAATAAACCATTCCTCTGCAGATGATCTGTTAGCTGTTTGACAACTACTCTTTCAAGGATTTTTGATATGAAAGGAAGGTTGGAGATTGGCCTATAATTAGCTAAGACTGCTGGGTCTAGAGATGGCTTTTTGAGTAAAGGTTTAACTACAGCCAGCTTGAAGGCCTGTGGTACATAGCCGATTATTAGAGATAGGTTGATCATATTTAAGATCGAAGAATTAATTAATGGCAGGACTTCTTTGAGCAGTTTTGTAGGAATGGGGTCTAAAAGACACGTTGATGGTTTGGAGGAAGTAATTATTGAAGTTAACTCAGAAAGATCAATTGGAGAAAAAGAGTCTAACTTAACATCAATGGTACTAAGAGTAGCTGTAGATAATATTACATCTGTGGGATGATTACTGGTAATTTTTTCTCTAATGATAAAAATTTTATTTGTGAAGAAGTTCATGAAGTCATTACTAGTTAACGTTAAAGGGATGGTTGGCTCAACAGAGCTCTGACTGTTTGTCAGCCTGGCTACAGTGCTGAAGAGAAACCTGGGGTTGTTCTTATTTTCTTCAATCAGTGATGAATAGTAAGATGTTCTGGCTTTGCGGAGGGCTTTCTTATAAAGCAGCAAACTATTTCTCCAGGCTAAATGATGATCCTCTAAATTTGTGACACGCCATTTCCTCTCCAGATTACGAGTCATCTGCTTTAGGGTATGTGTTTGAGAATTATACCACGGAGTCAGGTACTTCTGATTAGAGACCTTAGTTTTCACTGGAGCTACAGTATCCAGAGTCATACGTAGTGAGGAGGTGAAATTATTAACAAGATAATCGACCTCTGTTGGGGTAGCGTTCAGATAGCTGCTCTGCTCTGTGTTGGTACAGGGCATTGAAGATGATAACAGTGGGTGGATTATATTCTTAAACTTAGTTACAGCGCTTTCAGAAAGACATCTACTGTGATAAAATCTACTCTCCACCGCTGTGTAATCAATTATTGTAAATGTAAATGTTATCAGGAAATGATCAGACAGGAGAGGGTTTTCAGGAAACACTGTTAAATGTTCAGTTTCTACGCCATATGTTAAAACAAGATCTAGAGTGTGATTAAAGTGGTGGGTGGGTTCTTTTACATTTTGAGAGAAGCCAATTGAGTCTAATAACAGACTAAATGCCATGTTGAGGCTGTCATTTTTAGCATCTACATGGATGTTAAAATCACCCACAATAATTATTTTATTTGAGCTCAGAACTAAATTAGATATAAAGTCTGAGAAATCAGACAGAAACTCTGTGTAAGGCCCAGGTGGACGATAGATGATAACAAGTAAGACTGGTTTCTGAGTTTCACAGCTGGGGTGGACAATGTTAAGCATCAGGCTTTCAAATGAATTAAAAGTCTGTCTTGGTCTTTCATTAATTAATAGGCTGGTGTGAAAAATTGCTGCCACACCGCCCCCTCGGCCTGTGCTTCGAGGTTTCTGGTAGTTAGAATGACTCGGGGGTGTTGATTCATTTAAACTAACATAATCATCCTGCTGCAACCAGGTTTCTGTAAGGCAGAGTAAATCAATTTGTTGATCAATTATTAAGTCATGTACTAACAGAGACTTGGAGGAGAGAGACCTAATGTTTAATAATCCACATTTCACTGTTTTACTCTTTGGTTCAGATGTGGATACTGTATTGTTCTTTCTTTTTGATTGTTTATGTTTAAGTTGTTTGTTGCTGGTTTTTAGTTTGTTTTTTGTCTTTTTGGAAGCTGACACAGTCTCTATGGAGATGGGTTTTTGGGGGGGTAGCAGGAGGAGAGAAGCTGCAGAGAGGCGTGTAAGACTGCAACTCTGCTTCCTGGTCCCAACTCTGGATAGTCATATTTTGGGGGGTTTAATAAATTTGTCCATATTTCTAGAAATGAGAGCTGCTCCATCCAAAGTGGGATGGATGCCGTCTCTCCTAACAAGACCAGGTTTCCTCCAGAAGGTTTGCCAATTATCTATGAAGCCCACATCGTTTCTGGGACACCACTCAGACAGCCAGCAATTTAAGGAGAACATGCGGCTAAACATGTCACTCCTGGTCTGATTGGGGAGGGGACCAGAGAAAACTACAGAGTCCGACATTGTTTTAGCAAAGTTGCACATCGATTCAATATTGATTTTAGTGACCTCCGATTGGCGTAACCGGGTGTCATTACTGCCGACGTGAATTATGATTTTACTGAATTTACGTTTACCCTTAGCCAGCAGTTTTAAATTTCCTTCAATGTCGCCTGCTCTGGCCCCTGGAAGACAATTGACTATGGTTGCCGGTGTCTCTAGCTTCACATGTCTGAGAACAGAATCACCAATTACCAGAGTTTGACCCCCGGCGGGTGTGTCACCGAGTGGGGAAAAACGGTTAGACACATGAACGGGTTGGTGGTGTACCTGGGGCTTCTGTTTAGGACTATGCTTCCTCCTCACCGTGACCCAGCCGCCCTCTTTCCCCAGCTGCTTGGGGTCTGCCGGGGAACAGCTAGCGGGGCCTACGCTATCTTCGGCTGCACCAGCTACAGGGGCCTGGCTAGCTACGGGTGAATGAAGGGTGCGAAGCCGAGTCTCCAATTCAGTAATCCTGGCCTCCAGAGCTGCAAATATGCTACATTTGTTACAGATATCATTACTGCTAAAGGAGGCCGAGGAGTAACTAAACATCTGACACAATGAGCAAGAAAGTGCAAGAGGGACAGGTGAAGTAGCCATGGTGCTAACGAGTCGGCTACGAGCTAAGCTAAGCTAGCGAAACAGTACAGAGACAGTGAGTGAATACTTTGGCTATAAATTAGGTAGTGAGTACACAGAAAGTGTGCTTCGGATGAAGCACGTGAAGATTATACTATGAAAGAAGAATGTATTTAAAAGTTGTTAATTAAATTGCTAAGCAAATAAGCCACTCAGAAACACCACTGTGTTTGAGCAGGAACAGGAAGTGATACTCTACCGCAGAGCGAGCGAACACCAAGTGACAGCGCCACCAAGAGATCGAGTGACAGGAAGAACTGAGCCAAGAACACAGAGCCAGCCACCCTAGAAATTCAAACGCTCCACCATCATCCCTGTTCCCAAGAAACCCACCATCACAGGACTGAATGACTACAGACCTGTCGCCTTGACGTCTGTGGTCATGAAATCCTTCGAACGACTGGTGCTAGCCCATCTGAAGGACATTACAGGCCACCAGCTGGACCCTCTGTAGTTTGCCTAGGTCGGTGGATGATGCAGTGAACATGCTGCATTACATCCTGCAACACCCCGGGAACTTATGCCAGGGTCCTGTTTGTGGACTTTAGTTCGGCTTTTAACACCATCGTGCCTGAACTTCTCTCTTCCAAACTCTCCCAGCTCAGCATGTCAGTGGATCACCAGCTTCCTGACAGATAGAAAGCAACAAGTGAGGCTGGGGGAGATCACCTCTGAAACTCGGTCCCTCAGTATTGGTGCCCCTCAAGGATGTGTCCTCTCACCACTACTGTTCTCCCTCTACACTAATGACTGCACCTCCAAGAACTCGGCTGTTAAACTCCTAAAGTTTGCAGATGACACCACCGTCATTGGCCTCATTCAGGATGGTGATGAGTCTGCATACCGGCAGGAAGTTGAGCGGCTGGTACTCTGGTGCAGTCAGCACAATCTGGAGCTGAACACTCTTAAAACTGTAGAGATGACAGCGGACTTCAGGAGACATCCCTCAACTCTGCCCCCCCTTACCATATCAGGCAGCCTTGTGTCAACTGTGAAGCTCTTCAAGTTCCTGGGTACCACCATCTCCCAGGACCTGAAGTGGGAGACCAACATCAACTCCATCCTCAGAAAGACCCAGCAGAGGATGTACTTCCTGAGACAACTGGGGAAGTACAGTCTTCCACAGGAGCTGCTAATCCAGTTCTACACTGCAGTCATTGAGTCTGTCCTGTGCTCCTCCATCACAGTCTGGTATGGTGCAGCCACTAAACAGGACAGGGGCAGACTGCAGCGGACTGTACGGGCAGCAGAAAGGATCATCGGCGCCCCCTGCCCTCCATCCAGGATCTGCACCTCTCAAGAACCAGGAAACAGGCAGGGAAAATCATCACAGACCCCTCACACCCTGGACACAGACTTTTTGATCTGCTGCCCTCTGGCAGACGGTACAGAAGCCTGCAGACCAGGACCACCCGACATAGGAACAGTTTCTTTCCCCTCGCCATCTCCCTTCTAAACAGTTGACCTGTCACACTGCTCCCACTGCCAGACTGCAACTGCACCTTATGTACATTCTGTAGTATTCATTCCACCTCATTTCATTTCTGTATTTTATGTATATAAGTTTAGATTAGTTATTTATAGTTGGTTTACACAGCTTTGTGTATGTATGTGTAATGTATATATAGACATGTGTGTGTGTGTGTGTGTGTGTGTGTGTGTGTGTGTGTGTGTGTGAGTGATTTACATTGCTGTGCTTGAGAGCCACCATCTACCGGAACCAAATTCCTTGTATGTGTCTGCACATATACTTGGCCAATAAACACAATTCTGATTCTGATTCTGATCTGAATAGTGTTGGAATAAAGTGTGAAAATTGTGAAGGATTAAAATATTCCAAGAGCTTAAATTACTTCACCAAAACACGTTTCAATCATATTTTATCAACACAAATTGCACAGGTTTATTGAATATGAATAACTTGTGTTAATTCAACTCAATTGTTTAAGCTCGTGCCAAAGCAAAACATCTGTGTGCAACCAATGTCCACTATTAACGGCTGGCGCCGCTTTGGAAGCAGAAACTGTTGGTTTGAAAGCCTTTAGTGTCTCCTTGTGGCGGGACTCTTATACTGCACTGTAAGATGTCGAGCAGTGTCAGCCGTATGCTAGAAAGTGATACATTAAAATTTCTGGGGTCACCATGAAGAGCTTACTTCCTTTCTTGGTCAGTGTGTAAAATGTGGTACTTAACAGATTGAAAAGAAAAATGATGGCACCCTTGTAGTTCACACAAGTGGTGATGATTCAGGGTTTTAATTTTTAAGGTTTCATTTTTGAGCCATCATACATTTTAAAACAGGAAAGTATACTATTTAACAAATGTTAAGACAAAGCTAATATAGCTGCTCATATATAGCTACTTATAATTTGAAGACCAATGAGTAGACTTCCCAGAATGGAAACAGCACTCTTTGTGTGGTTTGAGAAAACAGTCAAGTTGTTAAGAACTATGACTGAGAAGAATCCGCCTGTGTACAGCAGCAGGCTGCCTTCCTAGAATTTGGATATCCTCCGTGCGCTCGTCTCTGCATTATGTGCATTACCTCTCTTGGAACGTTAAAACCACAGCAGCTTTTTATACTTTTTTTCATTCACTATCAGCTTACACGTAAAGTCTACTCTGAAGAAGATTATTCAAAACATGCAACACAGTCACCAATCCCAGCAAATTCACCCCGAAGTCCGACTGTACAATACAGAAAATAAAAGAGCTACATCTCAGACTCTACAGGCTTCAGTTAGCATGTTAAATGTGAAAGTTCAGTTAGAAAAAGACTGAACAAAAACGGCCCGAGTTGAGCAATTAACCAAAGTGACAAACATTGCTCTAAATAATACTCCCCTAATCCAAGTAGTCACCCAAACCAGGACGTGGATTTAGAGGCCTGAGGGCCATCTCACACATGTATTCAGAATAAAACAAGTTTAAATTAAAATTAAACAAATCAAAATCTTATGGATGTATCCCTTTTACATGTTGGTAAAATGTTTAGGATGACATGGAGATATAACACTCATGCACCCTGAAAATTATGAAGGTCTAAATATGTATCAAAGGGACTCACTGAACATCAGTGGATTTCTATGGGGCAAACGTACTTAAACCAGCCACTGTGACCATTGCAGCAGAGCAGAATGAATGATACTGATGGGGACTGTGAGGGTTTGTAGTTAAATTCCTGCTCTTACAGGATCAGTGAGTGTCTGTTTAAAGATTATTAACATACTTTTACATCACTATGGAACACCAGCATTTCTGCACAGGAGAGAACCACCTGCCTTAATCTACCATGATGCTCTGTGTTGTGTTGTGTTGTCATGGCAATATGAAGTCAAATAAATACAAATGTAGAAAAATGCACATTTGAAGGAGGACAAGAAGACAGCCAACTGGAAGAGCTTTTGAAGCAGGAAAACTTTTCTGGACTTCTCTTAATTTAACTGGAAATTTTGCTAATACAAGTCAAGGAGGAAACAAGGAGGCAGGTTGGATTATATCTGAGGACAGGACGCATGAAGGAGAAGCATGAGGAGAAAACAGCAGAGCGATGGTGCAGAGCTAATCGTGGATCAAGTCAAGGAAGCAAGCATCAAAACTGTGAGTAAACATAACACACAAAGAGTTACAAATTACTGTGCTGATTAAGGAAACATTAAATTGGGTTAGTTTGAAGTCTGGAGCTTAAGGTTTGTGGGTTCAGTTGGTCTCAAAATTGAGGAAAGACAAAAAATGTTTCTTTTGAAAGGTTGTTGGAGGATTCTAACTGCCAGAAATATCTGGGTCTGCATCTGCTTTTATTTAAAAAACAAGTTGAATTTTATTTAGTCACATTGGAAAGGGAAGATTGGAGGATCAGGACAATAATGTGGCCAAATTTACTGTTTCCTTAATCAGAACAATAATTTTGATCTGAACTAGAAATGTTGAAATGGGTTATTTTCTTTCTTCTCTACTGATCACTGTGTTACACGTTGAGTTACTTGTCAGTCTACATTAATGTTAATGGTACTTTTAAAAAATAATGCAGTTTATTCATAATTTTGTAGAAAAAGGCTCTGCACCTGTGAAAAAAAATGGGTATCCACACCCCCAAAATCACTGTAGATCAGAGTAGCTAAGCCCTGGTTAACTGCAATTATATTACAGGAGATGAAAAATATTGGAATGATTGAAAGAAACAAAGATTGCTTTAGGGTTTTTAGATTCGACTTTCTTATTGAAAGAGACGAAAACTAATCTATGTGTGACACTGAGAAAAAAACTGAAAGCTTAAAAGACCTGGACGTCCAACTGTTGTTATACAAATGTGCAAACTTGTTTTAATGACATTAAAAAGAAAAATCAGATGTTTAAAAAGGTAATATATAAAAATGATTTTTATATTACTTGAAAAAATGATGTTGGTTAGTGCGGCTGTATTTGGAAAAACTGCTGGGTCACTAGTAAGCTGAGATTTAATGTCATAAACTGAGGATAGGTAATATAATCTACACACTCGCTATTATTGTTGTAATCCATACACAAAGTTAATATTTTATAAAACATCAATCATAATTGGTGATCAATGCAAGTTTTAAGCAATAATATTTATTTGCATTCACAACTAATTTACAAAATATAAAAAAGAATCTTGTTTTTTTAAGAAAACAAGACGTTTCTGACTGACTCCAAACTTTGAGCTGTAGAGGAGATTGATGAGCACGCAATAAAGTAAACTTTTTAGGGAGAGTTTGCCATCAACTCAATTTTTGATGATAGACAACCTAAAAAAATGAGCGTTTCTTAGACACGGATGTGTGGAAAGATCACATGATTATAAACCAGATGAAAATTGACTTCAAACTTTTGAGCTGTAGTGTAGATTGATTACAATGATAGCGTATAGTTATCTATTACAGAAGAATGTATAGAAGTATGAGGACAGAGAGACATTATTTAATGTAGTATCACCATTTTTAGAGACAATCAGTCCTGTGTTATAATGTTAATTGAAGTTTATCAGGTCAGATGACCAATAGAAGATAAGAAATATACTCTTACTAATTATTAGAGTTACAAGTACTTTGCTAAGCAAAATTAAATGAGGTTAGGTTGGAACTTGAGACGTTTACATAAAAAGTTCAGTTGGTGATGCACGAAAGAAAATAAATTTCTTCTAAAAATCTTTTGGAGAATTCTGATGGTAAGAAATGAAAAATATTCAAAGAGTGAAACTGTTAAAAAAAGTGAAGGTTTTGTGCAGCTGGGTGTTGCAGCCCCTTTAGAGGAAAATGTCAACTTGCTTTAATGAGGTTAAAAACAAAACCTGGGATGATCCAGACACATTTATTGTTTCTTTAATCACCACAATAGTTTGAATTTGTGCTAAAATCTTTTAAAAAGCTGCTTTGAGTGATAAGTTTGGCTTTAATGTGTTAAACTTGCATTAGATAAGACAATGTACCACTGAACACAGGAGGGATTATTGCTGAAAATGGGTCTCTGAACACCTCTGCAGATATTCTATTCAAAATCATTCATGATTTGTGATCAGTGTTAATATTAAGCATTTATATGATTATTTACTCTTTTGATTAATTGCTGTGATTCAACATGAGACCAAATGTGAGTCTATTCAGAAAACAAGACATTTCTAATTCACCTCAGACTTTTGAGCTGTAGTCTACATTGTAATTATAGAGTACAATTATTGATTAGAGCAGATGATATGAGACTATCAGGAGAGACTGTTAAAAAGTTATGAGCTGTCTTGATGCAGAGAAAGTGGAGTTTGTCATCCTTGAGCTGCTGCCAAGATAGGCAGCAGGTAGGATTGAATGATGCTCTGGCTCTGTGGTCAAGTTCAGACATAGGCTTTAAGCAAGCATGAGCCACTGATAAGCGTGATAGATTAATAAGCATGTATAAAGTGGGCTTGTTAAACAGCTCTGGTAAGAGAAAGTCAATGAGCACGCAATAAAGTGGACTTGTTAGGGCCAGTTTACCATCAGCCTTGCTAAAGTTGAACTTCATTTGTATTTAAAGACAGACTTTAAACAAAATTCCTATTTGAAACTGGTGATAAAATCCAGGTCAGACACAGTTACATACAAACATACAGTACACACTACTGCTCAAAAGTCCCTACTTTTAATAGAAAATTGGCTTTAATGTAATATCACATGAAGTTTATCAGTAATGTTTTCACAGCTTTAATCAATCAAATCATTCATCATCCATAAGTTGTGATGGAAAAATGTCTGCAAGTGTGCAGGAGCCCATTTTTAGAGACAATCAGTCCTGTGTTATAATGTTAATTGAAGTTTATCAGGTCAGATGACCAATAGATGATAAGAAATATACTCTTACTAATTATTAGAGTTACAAGTACTTTGCTAAGCAAAATTAAATGAGGTTAGGTTGGAACTTGAGACGTTTA
Source organism: Perissodus microlepis (assembly GCF_051167445.1). Taxonomy (NCBI): domain Eukaryota; kingdom Metazoa; phylum Chordata; class Actinopteri; order Cichliformes; family Cichlidae; genus Perissodus; species Perissodus microlepis. The sequence goes on from NC_140470.1 coordinate 10,982,516, forward strand.
CATAAAAGGTTCAGTTGGTGATGCATGAAAGAAAATAATTTCTTCTAAAAATCTTTTGGAGAATTCTGATGGTAAGAAATGAAAAATATTCAAAGAGTGAAACTGTTAAAAAAGTGAAGGTTTTGTGCAGCTGGGTGTTGCAGCCCCTTTAGAGGAAAATGTCAACTTGCTTTAATGAGGTTAAAAACAAAACCTGGGATGATCCAGACACATTTATTGTTTCTTTAATCACCACAGTAGTTTGAGTTTATGCTAAAATCGCTTTAAAAAGCTGCTTTGAGTGATAAGTTTGACTTTAATGTGTTAAACTTGCATTAGATAAGACAATGTACCACTGAACACAGGAGGGATTATTGCTGAAAATGGGTCTCTGAACACCTCTGTAGATATTCTATTCAAAGTCATTCATGATTTGTGATCAGTGTTAATATTAAGCATTTATATGATTATTTACTCTTTTGATCAATTGCTGTGATTCAACATGAGACCAAATGTGAGTCTATTCAGAAAACAAGACATTTCTAATTCACCTCAGACTTTTGAGCTGTAGTCTACATTGTAATTATAGTGTACGGTTATTGATTAGAGCAGATGATATGAGACTATCAGGAGAGACTGTTAAAAAGTTATGAGCTGTCTTGATGCAGAGAAAGTGGAGTTTGTCATCCTTGAGCTGCTGCCAAGATAGGCATCATGTAGGATTGAATGATGCTCTGGCTCTGTGGTCAAGTTCAGACATAGGCTTTAAGCAAGCATGAGCCACTGATAAGCGTGATAGATTAATAAGCATGTATAAAGTGGACTTGTTAAACAGCTCTGATAGGAGAAAGTCAATGAGCACGCAATAAAGTGGACTTGTTAGGGCCAGTTTACCATCAGCCTTGCTAAAGTTGAACTTCATTTGTATTTAAAAACAGACTTTAAACAAAATTCTTATTTGAAACTGGTGATAAAATCCAGGTTAGACACAGTTACATACAAACATACAGTACACACTACTGCTCAAAGGTCCCTGCTTTTAATAGAAAATTTGCTTTAATGTAATATCACATGAAGTTTATCAGTAATGCTTTCACAGCTTTAATCAATCAAATCATTCATCATCCATAAGTTGTGATGGAAAAATGTCTGCAAGTGTGCAGGAGCCCATTTTTAGAGACAATCAGTTCTGTGTTAGAATGTTAACTGAAGTTTATCAGGTCAGATGACCAATAGATGATAAGAAATATACTCTTACTAATTATTAGAGTTACAAGTACTTTGCTAAGCAAAATTAAATGAGGTTAAGTTGGAACTTGAGACGTTTACATAAAAGGTTCAGTTGGTGATGCATGAAAGAAAATAATTTCTTCTAAAAATCTTTTGGAGAATTCTGATGGTAAGAAATGAAAAATATTCAAAGAGTGAAACTGTTAAAAAAGTGAAGGTTTTGTGCAGCTGGGTGTTGCAGCCCCTTTAGAGGAAAATGTCAACTTGCTTTAATGAGGTTAAAAACAAAACCTGGGATGATCCAGACACATTTATTGTTTCTTTAATCACCACAGTAGTTTGAGTTTATGCTAAAATCTCTTTAAAAAGCTGCTTTGAGTGATAAGTTTGGCTTTAATGTGTTAAACTTGCATTAGATAAGACAATGTACCACTGAACACAGGAGGGATTATTGCTGAAAATGGGTCTCTGAACACCTCTGTAGATATTCTATTAAAAATCATTCATGATTTGTGATCAGTGTTAATATTAAGCATTTATATGATTATTTACTCTTTTGATTAATTGCTGTGATTCAACATGAGACCAAATTTGAGTCTATTCAGAAAACAAGACATTTCTAATTCACCTCAGACTTTTGAGCTGTAGTCTACATTGTAATTATAGTGTACGGTTATTGATTAGAGCAGATGATATGAGACCATCAGGAGAGACTGTTAAAAAGTTATGAGCTGTCTTGATGCAGAGAAAGTGGAGTTTGTCATCCTTGAGCTGCTGCCAAGATAGGCATCATGTAGGATTGAATGATGCTCTGGCTCTGTGGTCAAGTTCAGACATAGGCTTTAAGCAAGCATGAGCCACTGATAAGCGTGATAGATTAATAAGCATGTATAAAGTGGACTTGTTAAACAGCTCTGATAGGAGAAAGTCAATGAGCACGCAATAAAGTGGACTTGTTAGGGCCAGTTTACCATCAGCCTTGCTAAAGTTGAACTTCATTTGTATTTAAAAACAGACTTTAAACAAAATTCTTATTTGAAACTGGTGATAAAATCCAGGTTAGACACAGTTACATACAAACATACAGTACACACTACTGCTCAAAAGTCCCTGATTTTAATAGAAAATTGGCTTTAATGTAATATCACATGAATATCACATTGTGTTTCAGCCCCTTTAGAGGAAAATGCAAACTTGGTTTAATGAGGTTAAAAAGAAAACCTGGGATGATCCAGACACATTTATTTTTTCTTTAATTTAAGTGGTTTAATTTAAGTCAATGAGCAAAGTGGACTTGTTAGGGAGAGTTCGCTGTCAGAGTTAAAACACTCCAACTCAATTTTGATGATAGACACAGCTAATAAAAAATGAGCGTTTTGTTGACACTGATGACATAATCCTGATCAGATACAGACTGACACATGCATACAACACACACTACTGCTCAAAATTTTGTGGTCAGATTCAAACATTCTCCTTTTATTAATAATTTACATTTACTTTAACGTAATATAACAAAAAGGTTATCAGAAATGTTTTCACAGATGTGTGTTTAATGAATCATTTATGTTAAATCACCCATGATGTATTAGGAAATGTCTACACAGTTATACATGGGCCCATTTCTAGTAACAATCACTCCTATGTTGACAGATCACATGGTTCTAAACCAGGAACACATCTGATTTAATCAGATTACAAACATCATCCATCACAAACTTCGACAATTTACTGTTTTTAATCCGCACAATGATTTCGGTTTGTGCTGATATCTTTGGAAAAAGGTTCCTTGACTGACAAGTTGAGATCTAACATTACAAACTGACATCTGGTAACACGATGTACCAAATGAAAATGGGCCTCTGTAGATATCATGGTTCCGTTGCCCTCTTTTGCTGGCCTGCTTCTTTCTCTCTCTCCTCTTTCGGTGTATGCCTGTGTTGTTGTCCGTGTGCTTGTCTTTTTTAGGGGATGCTCCTCCACCTTCCTGTCCCTCAGTCACTTGTGAACAATCAGCTGATTACTCGCCTGTTCCTCACGAGGTCTTCGTGCTGGCTTCTAAACAACCAGATCATTGCATTACCAAGGTAACGTATCATGCCACAGTCATGTCACATTTTCCATCAGTTCTTGCTTTTGCTCACTCTCTGTTTCTGTGCAGACCTGTGCAAATCCGCCACCATCTCCTCATTGAATGACTGGCGACCTGTAGCCCTGACCCCCATCGTGAGCAAATGCTTCGAGAAGTTGATCAGGGACTTCGTTTGCTCTGCACTACCCGACTCACTGGACCCTTTGTGGATGACACTACAGTGGTGGGTCTTATCACCAAAAGTGATGAGACGGCCTACAGGGAGGAGGTCAGCACCCTGACCCACTGGTGTCAAGACAACCATCTCACCCTCAATGTCGCAAAGCCAAAGGAGTTGATAGTGGACTTCCGGAGGTGCAGAGAAGTACACATCCCCATCACCATCAATGGCGCTGCTGTGGAGAGAGTGAGTAGCTTCCGGTTCCTTGGTGTACATCTGGCTGAGGATCTTACGTGGTCAGGACACATAAACAAAACAGTGAAGAAGGCGCAGCAGCGCCTCTTCTTTCTCAGGAGACTGAAAAGATTCGGCATGAGCCCCCGCATCCTCAGGACCTTCTATCGCTGTGCCATTGAGAGCATCCTCACTGGATGTATGGCAACAGCACCGCTTACAACCGCAAAGCTCTCCAGAGAGTAGTGCGGTGTTCTGAACGGATAATTGGAGGTGAGCTTCCCTCCCTCCAGGACATCTACAGGAAGCGGTGCCTGAGGAAAGCGGGGAGGATCATCAAGGACTCCAGTCACCCCAGCCATAAACTGTTCAGACTACTTCCATCAGGAAGGAGGTTCTGCAGTATCCGGTCCCGAACCAGCAGACTGAGAGACAGCCTTTTCCACCAGGCCATCAGACTGCTGAACACTTCACAGACACCTCACCTTCACTACTGGAACTTCAACATTATGCACTCCACACTGTATATAAATGCCACTTGTTTTGCACATGTCCAACTACCAACCTGTGTATATTTTATATATTTTATTTTATTGTTTACTCTATTTCATTTGTAAAATATGTATATATACACACACACACACATATATACACACGTAGAAAAACACATTTAGTATACACATTCAGTAATGCATACACTCTTATATTATACATATATTTATTCATATAACTCTCAGATTCAGCCATTCTTATATTTTGCTTGTTCTTATGGTATTGTATTTTTGCACACCTCTGTTCCTTGTGAAGCTCGCACACAAGAATTTCACTTGCATGTATTGTACCAGTGTACCTCCACATGTGATGTGACAATAAAAGTGATTTGATTTGATTTAAAAGGAGATGGGGGTCAGGGTGTCAGCACCCCTAGCCACTTTCCCAGTGTTTTTCCAATGTGGGGAGTTTACTGTAGAAATTGGAGACCAGAGACTATAACTGTAACTGTTGTGTGGAACTCTTCAGATCAGCCTTTAGAGTAGGACTGCACAGGATGCAGTGTGCTGATCTCCAGATGCATCTGTAAGGAAAATGGGTAATAAAAGGATTGTGTGAAATTTGGAAACATCTCTGCGTGATCTCTACCAAGACAAAAAGAATCAGAGAGACCGACGTTGTCTCAACAACACTTAGTAGATATTCCACTAAATCTCATTTGTGATTTATGATAAATGTTACCATTAATTATTCATATTTCTTTACGCTTCTGAATAATTTAGTAAAACATCAAAAAGATTTTTACTGTTGTCAGAAAATAAGACATTTCTAATTCTCTACAAACTTTTGAGCTGTAGTCCAGATTGCAATAATAGTGTATGGTTATTGTTTATAGCAGATGAAATAGAAGTATCAGGACAGGGTGTGAATAAAAGTTATGAGTTATGTTGCTGCAGAGAAAGTTGTTCACTCTGGTGAGGTCTAATGAGTCTAATGGGAGGCTGAGCCTTCAGCTTTCCTGTCCCTGTCCTGTTTAACCAGAAACACTCTCGTCTTTTAACATTGAACTCATAACTTTCCTTTTGGATCAATCTTATAGCTACAGCTGGATCAGCTGACCCTGTCCCATCCTTTAGTTATGCTGTTATAGGCCACAACTGCTGATTAACTTCCCATCATGCACTGAGCACTTCTGTCTTTTACTCTCAGTGTGTTAATATATCACTACTGCGTGTCAGTAACGTTGGTCCTCTTCCTCCCATCATGTGTTTTGTCCTGTCCTCGTATGCTCTTGATTTGTTTCTTATTTTGTCTTTTCTGTCATCCCCAACCAGTTGCTCGTCCTTGAGCCTCATTCTGCCAAAGGTTTCTTAAAAGGGTTTTTTTTCCATCCCACCATCCCCAAGTGCTTGCTCATAGGGTAGCTCCAACTGTCAGAAAAAAGGGCTTTCACATTGCACGGGTTTCTAAAACTCTGTGCCTCTGTTTCCTGTCACACTGACTGTGAGCCTTTACTGCATTTACAATGTAATTTAGAGAGAGAAACATATGTCAATACTAAGCTGTTAAGAGGCTACTTACAATAATCTGTCTCCTTGAACTGAAACCTGTATACAGTCTGTGATCAGCTGATCTTGGCCTGAGGTTTACTGCTTTTTGTGGATTTACACATCTGAATCCAACAAGATGTACACAGATGTTTCATGATTTCCATCCCATACACTGTCTTTACACTGTTTAAACCACAGATGTTAAACTGATTTTTACATCGAGGGCTACATACATGCCACCAGTGAAAATCTCCCGTGTAAAGTAGTTTAACTGCACATTTCATTTCTGAGCTATCTCAATATTGGAAAAAGAAGTGCAATTTCAACAGTATGTCTCAGTTTTCTCTACATGATAAAAAAAAATGCTGTGGTTGCTAATGAAAGAAATCTCTCTTGTCCTTTTGTGCAATACAAAAAAGTAATTTCAATATCCAGGCTGTATACTGCGCTACCATTTTCCTCCCCTGGTGCCTGAAATCAGCTGGTTGTAGCTAAAATGCAAGTGGAACCGATAAGCAGGTGTCTTTATTAAATGTTTTTGTTACTACAAAGTCAAAATGTTATGATGGTTTCAGTATTTTAATGATTGCAAGCCCTGCATGTTTTCTGGAAGAAGAAATGACGATATCATTAATTAGATTATATGACATCCGAATCAGATTTTAGAGGAAGAGTTCGCACCAAAACGAAATGTTTTCACTTTCCTATGTCCTATAATGTCATGGCTTCATTCTAAGACATCTGCTAAGGAAATGCCGGCCTTCTCTCCAATAAAACTGAAAAAAAGAAAATATTAAAATGCTAGTTTCTTCATGGCTCTTAAAGCAGCAAAAATCAAAACATTGAAAAACATCTGTTAAAACTGAGCAGCAATATCTCTTTGCAGAAATGATAAACTGGGGACTTAACACTTAAGGGCGGTTGACTGGGTGGGGTGCTCCAGATAACTGTTTTTGTCATGTAATTGGATTGCACTTTGTCAGGCCTCTACCCTAAGACCTGACCAACACCTGAAGGCTAAGCTTCCGCTGATCTAGCTTTTAGGGTCACTGAGGCATGCAAACCCCCTGCGATGGATCGAGCATTGAAAGAAAGTCAGACACACGTTAAAGTACAGTGGCACTTAGAGTTCAAACGGACTGCAACCAGCAGTAAGAAAAACGCTGCAAAAGCACTTAAAACACAACGCAAATAGGAAAAAGGAAGAACAAGAGGAAGGGAAGTGTTTCTGGGGAGACAACAACCTGATGGACCAGTTGCAGAAACCCAAAACATGGTAGGCGTGTTTTATCATCATTCATATGATGACGGAATTTTAGGCTAATAGTTAGGCTAACACACTTACCTCTCATTTTTTCTTTCCAAAACTGATAGATCCTCCACTTCTTTTAAGTGTCTACCAGCGCAATTCTTAGCATATTTTGGTTCCTGCAACTGGTCCGTCGGATTATTGTCTCCCCAGAAACACTTCCCTTGTGCTTTTGGAAATGTTTTTTCCTATTTCTGCTTTGTTTCTCCTATTTCTGTTGTCGTTTTTCCTATTTCCATTGTGTTTTGTGTGCTTTTGTAGGGCTTTTCTTATTGCTGGTGTTTTCTTAAGTTGCAGTCCGTTTGGCCTCTCAGGGCCACCGCAGTACAGTCCCAAAAAAAGTTGTTTTTTATTTAACCCAACAACATAGTTGGTTAAATTATACAAAAAAATCTAAATCTTGGGCCCATAAAAGAGGTCAAAATAACAGAACTCTACTCAAAGTTAACAGCAACCAATACTGATACCTCAAACAAACTGACCTCACTAAACGAGACAAAGGGGGAAACTTAGAAATCACAAAAAGGGGTAAAACACAGAAAACCTAACTGAGACCAAAACCAGTTATTTATTATCCTGTAAATAAAGAAAGACAAATGTGAATGCAGTGTTGTGTGTAAGCCTCTACGCTAATGTTACCACTGTGTGGCTGTAACTGCAGCCATCACACCGCCTAACCACGTTAAGGTGGTAATCTCTCAGGGGGGAAACAGAAAAACTAGACAACAAAAAGAAAAGAAAATAATGCTCATCAGATTCTAACAACTCAAAACATGACATTTACCATAACCGGATGGCCTATATAATAAATATATTCAAACCCAACAATAGTACTTCGCACTATTGCCAATATTAACAAAACCAAAAAGGGTAAGCCAAATTATAAAAAAAAGACAATTCACGAAGTCTTGAAAAATAAAACTGAAAAATAGAAATAAAGAATAAAAATCCTCAATCTACTCTATAACAACAGTCTCCTGCTTCCCTACAGATCAACACGTTCTCACTCCCAACTCGTCATATGTGCGACGCCCATACAGCATTTATCACTTCTTAATTATTTATTGCACTTCTTGCTCGTCAGTGAGGTACTTTTAGTGCTTTATCTATGTTTGTGTGGGGACTTGTTATAAATCAGTCTTCAACCTTTAATCTCTCTCTGAAAATGACTGGGATTAAATGCAGTATAATAAACTTTCCTGAAACTTTGTCATGATCTCCAGTGCTGCCATTTCATAGGATCTCCTGTCCAGTGCTTCTCAAATGTTGGTTGTTTTTATAACTCATCTCACCTTCTGCTCTTGTGTCTGCTGTGATAAGCCTTTTATACTCACCCATTTTATTTCCATTTCTGTTTTTCACTATTTTTCTTAACAAGATTAAACCAGAATCAAGGTATGTGAGGAAATTCTACACTAATTGGTACCTGTGGTCTTTCTTCTGTTACATGCCACACCCCAAAGAAAGGACACACATAATACAGACACATTTTCAGTGACCCAAATAACGTTCATACACGCTCCGTATCATAACCTCCTTTTTGTTTGTGTTTATTTTAAGCAAGTGATTTAACATAAGGATTAAAATAGAAAGAAAAATCCTTTAAATAAAACCTGTGTGAAATACATAATAAAAAACATAAAATAAATAAATATGTCAAAACCCCCTGAGATCTAGCCTCACAATCACTTGTTCTATGACGACTAAAGGAAGTTTATTTACTTCACAGACCCAGTGACGCCCATTCAGTTTCATTATCCAGGAAATAACAGCTGATGCTCACACTTCTGTTTAAGACACAGTCCAATCTTAGGTTCCTCACCCTGAGTGGAACAATGGGTCTATGTGAGTACAGCTGCCTTTTTCAAATCATCTCTACATCATATGAGTTCATGATTCTAGCATTACAGAAAATGTCTTAATAGGGCTGGGCGATATATCGAGTTTTTTTAAAAAAAATATCGATATATTTTCATACGAGATATAAGATGTGACAATATCGTTTATATTGATATAGTATATGTTACGTTATAATTATACTTGTGGAGCCGCAGGTTTGCCTCTCTGTCGTCCACTTTTGTCTCTACGCAACGTTACTCGGCCTCGGCTCTCCTTCACTGAACACAACTCCTCCTCCCCCATAGCTTCACCTGCAGGCAATGACAAGATGAACGCGGCAAATCTCCGTTAGCGAGTTACCGCGGATCGCCCCGTGCGTGGGGCTGCACGGCGCCAACGCGTTAGCGAGCTAACTGTGCTAACGAGCTAACGAGCTAACCGCGCTAACAGCATGCACGGTCTAAAATCCTTTCATTTTCTCAAAAATTGACAGTGCGCCTTATGTATGAATTCTGGTTGTGCTTACTGACCGCGAACCGATTTTATGTGGTACACGGCGCTCAGCAATCTGTCAAAAAATGTTTTAGTACGACTTTGGTAAGCTACAGGGCTATGATAAACTTTTCAGATTGGAGTGGTAAAGGAATCAAATATTTAGAACATATACTAGAAGGAACAGAATTTATTTCATTTGACGGACTAGTTACACAATATGGGATCAACAAGAAAAGATTTTTAGAATATCAACAAATTAAATCCATAGTAAAAAAGAAATTTAAACCGGGTCAAGTTGAACTACAAACACCACCAAGTGTGGTTCAATTTCTTACTCTTAAAACCCCCAAATTACTATCCAAAATATACAGAATGTTTTCTAAAACAGATGAATCAATATCACTTCCTATTGCAAAATGGGAAGCGGATTTATCAGTTAACTTAGACCTAAACTTCTGGTCTCAGACTTGCTTAAAAACCTTTCATCTAATCAGAAATCCCAGTCTTCAATTAATTCAATACAAAATATTACATAGAGTGCACTATACAGGTCATCGGATGTTCAAGATGGGCTTTACGTCTACCAACAACTGCTCACACTGCCAAACCAATTCACCGGACAATTATATCCACGCTCTTTGGTTCTGTCCACCAGTTCAGAAGTTTTGGCGCGAGATATGTGAAGACTTATCAAAGTGTCTGAAATGTAACATTCCAACTTCCCCCTTAGTGTGTTTGTTGGGCAGCTTAGATAATGTCACTTCAGAAAAGAATATAGCCCATATGGTTTTCACTGCCCTATGCATAGCCAAGAAAACAGTCCTCATGAACTGGAAAAATAAAAATAATCTTAATTCTAACCAATATAGAAATTATCTATTAGATTACATTAGTCTTGATACAGCCTCTGCCACCACATCAGATCAATTGCTCTGGGCTCCTTTGATCAGCTTCATCACCTAGTGGGGGTGGGGGGTCATAGTTTGGTCCCGCCTTTACTGTTGTGATTGGTGTGGGGGTAGGGACAGGCTTAGGGCGTCGGGGGGCTCAACCCGGGGTAGCGGTCATGTCCGATTAGGGGCTCTGTTGGCTCTCAGGTGACGGTTTCCTCGTGGCTGCGTGCAGCGGGGCTAGGGGAGGGTCTGTGCTGACGGACGTGGGTTACTGACCTGGTAGCCTGGCTGCCCCTGGGTGGGTCCGGGATGGGCGTGAGGTTCTGGGGGCGCTCCGTCTCTGGGCTGGGGCCCTGGCCGGGCCTCGGGGGCTTGGGTCCTGGTTGGTGTGTTGCCGGGGTTGTGGGCGGGTGGGTGCATGGGGGCCCGGCCCTGGCGCAGGGTGCCGCCGGTGCGTCGAGCCACCTGGGGGGCTCTTCAACTGGTGAGGGAGGTTGTCACATCTTGCAGGAGCTTTCCTCTCTTCAGGAACTCTCTCTGCAGGAGGGGGAGATACAGGAGAGGTGGAGGAAGATCTCAGCCTGGGCGTCTATTGTCTTATGTAGTCTGGAATATGAGTGGATGGTGGGGTGGGTGCAGTTTTCTCTGTGGTGGGGTTGGGTGGACTGTCCCGGGCTCTGTGGGGCCGGGCGGCGCTGCTGCACTGGGCCCCGGTCTGGATGGGCCTGGGTCCCCTTTCCCTGGCGGGTCGCGGAGTATGGGGGTGCCTACTGGGGTCAGCGGGGGAGCTGGCCCCAGGGAGGGGTCACTTGCCCCTCCCTTCCTTCCCTCCCCATCTCCAGCTGCCTCCCTCTTCCCGCTCCACCACAACCACCCACACATGCAGGGCCTTGGAGTAGGGGTGTGTCACCAGGGTGCAGAGGAGGCTACCCCCCCCCTCTGTCCCCTTCTGGCTGCCTCTGCCTCAATTTTATCCCACAACTTAGACATTCACATTACTCACACTCTCATTACACATACATATAGGATCTTGGGGGTGGGCACGCTACACGGATTCCAAAAGACCATCAGGGTGTACACCTTACCCCTGGCGTCGTTGCCCACCTCTCAATTTTAAATACACGTAGACATTGAGGGCTAGCAGGAGGGACTATGCGCTTACCTGCTGCTCTCTGGCAGGTAGCTCCATGCCCTCCTGGGTTTTAAATGCACCTTAGAACACACATGCATCAACACTACAATGAGCGGGTGGAGGGAGGTTTGGAGTCTTCTCTCACCCCCGTTCTCTGCGGCCTGCTGGAGAGGGGGGGCTAGAAGGAGGAGTTGGCCGTCCGACTGCGGTCTGGAGTGTGGGGCCTCCCTGCTGCTGCGGAGTCGGGGCGGTCTGCCTCTCCCCACCGCAGGGAAAAGGGTTACACCACCTGGGTCTGGGTGCAGTTCCCCCCTCCAGGGGCAAGGGTACCTAGACCCGGTTCGTAGAGTACGCTTGGGGAGTGTGATCGTGTGTACAGCGTCTCTTTATGTTTGTCTCCACGTTGGTTGAGTGTGGAGTAAGTGCATATGAGAGCATGAGGGTGGGAATGGATGTTTGTATCTGTGTGTGCCTGTATGTCTGTGTCTATATGTCAGGTTGGGTATCAGACGCCACCTCTCTGGGGACATCTCAGGCCCTCCAAGGTATGGAGGCCTATCTCCCCCCACCACCACTTCCCCTGCCAGTGGCGGACTCCCTCAGACATCGGTGCGTTGGTGGTTCTTTGTGTCTGGGGGTGGGCGTCCAGGTACACACCGGCTCACTCCTTGGCGGCCGCTTATTGGGGCCTGGAGCCTGGGGCTTGCTCGGGCCACTTCGGAGGTGGGGTGCCCCCGGCCTCTCGGCCTGGGGCTCGGTCACTCAGGCACAGCTGGCTGCCGGCGGAGCTCACGGGCGCGTCACTGCAACTCCCCCTGGCTTCTGCTCCGCGGCTGCTGGGTGAGCCCTCATCTGGGACTCTCCTCAGCTCTTTCTGGGACAGTGGCGCGGCTGCCCCTCTGTTGGTCTTCCTTGGTCTCTTGTGTTCTGGGGGCCTCTGGATGTCTGGAGTTTTGATCTCCTCCATACCTGCTTCATGCCCTGGAGGACGGGGCTGTGGCCCCCCCACACCCTCTAGCAGATCATTACATGAAGGAACCTTTTAAAAAAACAAGCGCGTCCATGCTCACAGGTCTACACACGGGTGATCACACCCACAAACTACACCCTTTTTGGCTCCTACCTCAAAGCACACTGTGTTCTGTTGATCTTATGTGCTGCACAATAATGTTTAATATTTAGTATTTACTGTCATATTTCCATATATCATTGTGATGTTGTTTATTCTATTACTCTTGTTCTCCTCTGCTTGTTTTCTTTTTTCTTTCTCAACAGGTGATCCAGGTGATCGATAGATGCATTTTTTTTTTCTGCCCATTCTGTTGGTTTTTGTTTTTTGCCCTTGTCCCTCTTCTCAGCTGTTTCTCTTTCCCTCTTTCTTTCTCCCCTTCTTTCCCCCAGTCAAGTCTGTCCCGTATTCAGCAAGTGAAAATAAAATAAACAATAAAAGGTGAATCAAATGGACCATTACGGCAAGGCTGGGATGGTCAATTTGGTAAAGTAAATCCGTTGGGCATCTTTCTTTGCCTTTAGACAATAATTCTGATGGCAAAAGAGCCAAACGGGACAGGCAAAAAAAAAAAAAAAAAGCTACAGGGCTGCACCGCTTGATGGACTGTCGGAGCATTACGGCTACCGTAGTCTGGAGCGATACATACTGTGCTTCAACGTAATATTACCATATTGTGTGTGTATAAGGGCCATACATGGCACCTGTTCGGAGACATGGTTACAAAGAGGATTTCAAACTCAAGGCTGTCAGTCACGCAGTAGATGACGCACTTGGGAATAGAGCAGCTGTGAAATCTGTCTCTTTGTTATTATGCTCATCTCGTCTTTTAGTTTACATTTTGACTGCACAATTGTGAGCTTTTTGTTATGCACAAAAAACAACATTGTTTTCTTTTATTTATGGAGCATGATTATTTAATAAATGCTGATAATTTATTTTTGAGTAATTTCTTCATGTACATCTACGCCAGGGGTCGGCAACCTGCAGCTCCGGAGACGCATGCGGCTCTTCAGCCTCCTTGTAGCGGCTCCCTCTGGACCTGACCAAAAAACAAAACATAAAACAAAAAAAAAAAAAAACATAAATGAAAGGTATTTCGAAACTCATTTTTATTCATACATGATTATTAGTTTACTTTTTTTTGCCTAGTTATCTTGGAGTTTGAGTTGATACTATCTATCTAATTTTAAAAAAAGCAATTTTTGATTTATAATTTTTCAACAAAAATATACGTCACATCAACATCAACAGACCCCGCCTTTACCTGCTGGTGGATTTTAGAGTATGCTAACCCTGCAAAAGGCTAACCATGAAAAAATCCCAAAAAAGAAAAGTTTTGGAAGAAAATAGAGAGTTTAATTCAGCGTGGACATATTTATTTGCATTCACCGCCAACGACGCTGGCTTACCTGTGTGCTTAATATGTGGCGAGAGAATATCGAACAACAAAAAATGTAACGTTGAAAGACATTTTCAAAACAAGCACTTAGCATTCGCTGAAAAATACCCAACCGAAGATGAGCGAAAGAGAGCAATTTCGGAACTGCTGCGAAAAGCTGAAGAGAGCAAACTATCTTTCAAGAAGTGGATCAGCTCTCCACAGCCAACTAGCACTGCTAGTTGTGTGGCAGCTCTGGATATTGTAAAGAGTGGGAAGCCGTTCACAGACAGAGAATTATTTGAAAGAATTGTTCATAAAAATATCAGAGCATCTATTCTCCGACTTTAAAAACAAGGGGGAAATTGTTCAGAAAATTAGAGAAATGCCTCTCTCCGCAAAGACCGTCAGAGACAGGACCATTAAAATGGCGGAAAACATCAGCCGTAAGCAAATTAATGACATCAATTCAGCTCAAGCATTTTCAATTGCCTGTGATGAGTCAAGTGATGTAAACGATGTTGAGCAGACAGCACTGTTATGCAGATATGTCAACTGTGATGGGCCTCAGGCAGAACTGATTGAACTCATACCGCTAAAGGGCCAAACACGAGGGCAGGACATTTGTGAGGCTGTTGTGAGTTGTCTAGAAGCGAAAGGAATAAACACCACTCACCTGGTGTCAGTGTCTACTGATGGGGCACCCAGTATGAGAGGAGCACAGAAGGGCTTTGTGAATTTGCTTCAAAAGTCACTGGATCGAGAGCTGATGGCGTTTCACTGCATCCTCCACCAAGAAGCACTGTGCGCACAAACATTCCCCCCGAATGTGTCGAAGTGATGAACCTCGTTATCAAGATAGTGAACAAAATAACTGCGAACGGGTTAAGCCACCGACCGTTTTGTTCATTGTTAGAAGAAGTCGACAACGCATATTCAGATCTCCTGCTGCACAACAAAGTCCGGTGGCTGTCCAGGGGAGAGGTGCTGAAACGCTTCGCTACCTGTCTGGAGCATGTGAAAACGTTCTTGGAAAGCAAAGGCCTCCGCTATCCTGAACTGGAAGACCTTGATTGGTTGGGTAAATTTTACTTCATGGTGGATATGACAAGTCACTTGAACACGCTGAATACAAATCTACAAGGAAAGGGAAGCACGGCCCTGCAGATGCTGGAGAATGTTTTGGCATTTGAGCGCAAGATGACAGTGTTCGCAAGAGATGCACAAAAACGTACGCTCTCTCACTTCCCCTCCCTAAGAGAGTTCAAAGAAGCGAACAATGAAATAAATTATGAATATTTCCACCGTGCCATCATTGCAATGCAAGCTGCATTTGGAGAAAGATTCAGTGATTTCAGAAAGGAGAAACATACTCTCTCTTTCCCTGTCACACCGCTGGACATCGACCCATCTCTCCTGAACACAGTTGCATTCACCGGAGTATGTAAGTCTGATCTAGAAATTGAACTGGCCGACATAGCGGATAAAGATTTGTGGGTAAATAAGTTCAAAACACTGACGGCGGATCTTGAAGAAGTCGCCCGTCAGAAGGCTACGCTCGCTAAAGAGCACATATGGAATGATATGGAAAAACTCCCCCACCCCGACAAACTTGTTTTTGAAACATGGGGTGCCATTCCTGACACATATATTAACATGAAAAAGTATGCATTTGGAGTCTTGCCCATCTTTGGCTCAACATACTTATGTGAGCAAGTTTTCTCAAGCATCAATTTTATAAAGTCCAAACACCGCTCCCGCCTCAAAGATGAGAGCCTATACAGTCCTGTATGAAGATCAAAGTCACATCTTACAGCCCCGACATAGGGAAGATCTCCAGCGAACTTCAGACACAGAAGTCACATTAAAATGGTAAGGACAATAGTATTTTACAAGCTATTATTTTTCAGAAAAAAAATATTTTAGACTCCGAGCTGATGTAGATTTTTTGTATGTTCAGGTGCTTCAGTTGATTGCTGGCTGAGCAAAAAACCCGAAGAGGACGAGTGAACACTGACATGGACTTGTCAAAGACTCTCCCAATTTTCTTTTTATTTTAAAAGCTGTTAAGTTGCAGCTAAATGTTTTATTTATATTAAAGTGGGCTAGTTTTATTTTACTTTTACAAAAATATACGCCTACAGTTAACAGGCCTACAGTTAACAGTTTAATTTATTTCAAAGCAGGCCTACAAATGCACATTGCACTTCTGTTTGTTTTATTCAGTGGTTGTAACAGGTAAAATAAAAAAAAAAGATGAAAAGTTAAATTATTACGTTATTTTTTGCGGCTCCCTACGATTTTTTTTTTTGCAGAAGAGGGGCAAAATGGCTCCTTTGATGATAAAGGTTGCAGACCCCTGAGCTACGCTGTATGGAAATAAAAGTGCCTGTGTGACATCTGGGACACAGCTTTGACTAAGAACTCTCTTTTTGTTCTTAACTTGTGGCTTTAAAAAAAATATCGAGATATATATCGTATATCGCCATCCAGCTAAAAAAATATCGAGAAATGAATTTTGGGTCATATCGCCCAGCCCTATGTCTTAATATTTCCAGACTGAGCTGTGGTAAGATCTTTTGTTTTCTTTCTTGTGTTTCAGTGACAGCCTTAGCCATCACAGCCGGGCAGGTAACAAACCTATTTGCTTATTTATTTATTTTTATCTCTAAAACTCATAGGTAAAGTCATACATATCAAGACATGTATTCATTGAGAAGCATCCTGATGATCAGTAACCAAGTGTTTCTTCCTGGTCTCAGGTACAGCAGTGATCTCTGCTCCTATTGTCCTGGGGGCTGTTGGTTTCACCTTAGTTGGAATAGCAGCTGCAGCTGCTGTGGACAATGGAGGAGTGGCAGCAGTAGTGATGTGCGATCCGATACCAAGTAAAATTCAGGGTAGTATCGACGATACTGATCTGATAACAATACTTTGTACAAAAACTTATTTTATTTATTGTATCTTTTATTGTATCTCAAATTATAGCGTCATAATGATTACAGGACATGAGATTACTTGTTCTTATCACTTAATAATGCAGAGTTCATCATATAGAAATAAAAAAACTGAAGTTGTGCACTATTTGAACACCTTGCCTGCCTGCAGCACTAAAGGACTCCGTGAGAGACGTTTGTCTCGCCCTAGCAGCACCTGTCCCTGTCCCTCTCCTCCTCTTCAGTTCGCCTCAACATACGCTCGTCATATTCTGTGATATGATTTACTCTGAGGTGTTTGACAAGGTTAGTGGTTTTGCCACAACACCTTCTTGCCACATGTATCGCAAACCACGTCTCGGCTGTTTGTGGATGTAAAATACGTCCGCACACAACTCCAATTACGCTCAGCCATTGTTGTGAGTGCACACGCCAGGGGCTGCGACACATTTATACAGCCGTATTTCGCACATGACTATGAAAGGCGTATAAGGAAGTAGTTCCTTCCAATGTAGACAATGCAAATAATATAGTTTATTTCCACTGTGTTCCTGTTAATGATAAACTACAAATTACTAAAATATCGATATTTTAATGTGAGAATCGATTCTAGAACATAAATGATTGGTATCGGAATAATCGATATTTCAGTATCGATCCGCACATCACTAGGCAGCAGGTAGTGCAGTGGCTGTTCATGGCATGCATGTTTTTTTCGGAATATGTTGAGCAAACGGGTGCAGCTGGCGAAGCTTCAGCTCAAGAGATTATTGTTGACATTTCTGTGATTCTTTTAGGTATTACACTGAATTGGTGAGCAAATGTTTACTCTTATTCAAACTGTTTTTGTGCCTTCTCTCAGTTTAGCATCAGGTTTATGAACTCGCTAGCTAGCCATTGTTAGCCTAGCTTTCATATCACCGGTCCTCTGCGTGCATGCTGCTCCTTCTCAGCTCATCTTACTTAAAAAATAACCCCACAGCTTTAAAAACCTTATTTAAACGTTTCTCAGTAAAATTTACTGTGTTTTAAAAAAAAAAAAAAAAAATAGAAAAGTGAGCAGCTGAAAGCTAAGAGCCCAGACGAAAATTTTACGGAAGGTGCAGATGTTAGGTGTGGGGAGTTGATTTCAATCCATATGAACTTTCATAATATATGAACTAAGGGCTAGGGGTTAGGTAAAGTTTTTCCAACTGACATTCGTAATTCCAGTAACTGACGATAGGCTATATATTTGTGCAGGTGACGTTTTGATAGGCGGAGCAATGTAATCATAGAGTGATTTGCGCATTTAGAATTTGTAACTTTGGTTTGCAGGGAATATTTTACTGTCTTTTGTTATTTTTTTTAAGTATTAATATAGCTACTTTTTGGATTATTCATTTATTTATTTATGTGAGATGCGCCAAATCGCACAAAAGACTTAACATTACATGAGAGGTTTTTTTTTTAATATTCGCTGGAAGAGACATTTTGCTTTTTAACTTTAAGATCATTGTGGTTTTTTGTAGTTAAATAAAATGCTTGTTTTTTTCTGAACATAGGCCATTGCCTTTTTTTTTATGCATTTGATTGACGCTGAAAGAGGGTGTTGGGGTTGGGTGATTACTTCTCTTAACTTCAACCAATATTATTAGCAAAGTTACTGATGGGCAAATAGATAAATTGCTCTTGTAAAAACGTTCAGTGAAAGGCTCAGCCTATTGTCGATAGTCAATAAATTCGTCCAATCGCCCAGCCTTAATATGAACTGTATATTCCTCGGTCCATGTCAAATATAGCAGTTCTTTAGCAACATAAACAAGTTGTTTTCACATTTGACCAATATTTCTGTTTAATTACACTTTGAATATTACTAGTCGTAAAAGTATTGTTAAAAATTGTATTTAGATATGTTTTGTTGTGAAAGTTGAAAGCCATATAGCAGATTAGTGGCCTGTTAAATGGTTAAAATCTAGTTTGGCTTTATAGTTGAAAATAAAGTAATTTAGCTTGTACTTCTAAAGAAATTAGTTAAATTCCACAATTGCATCATCAGAAACATTTTGGGGTAGCTTGTGTTAAATATAAACACTGCCACATGTTTAACTGGTCTTTGTGCTCATAAGAAACTTTGTATATTGGAAGTTAGCTTTTAACAAACATATAATGATTACATTTAATTTAGTGGTCTTTTTTTTTTTAAACACATATCTCTATAAGCCTAAACTAACGGTGGCAATACCTCACCTTCAGACACAGTAGTAGGTAGTGTTTTTGAATGACTGCTTTCATTAATACGCACTATACGTGCTAGTCTACTTTGGTTGTATGAGGTATACGTTGACTTTCTATGTTGTACAGCCATTATGGATCAAATTAGCGTCTAAATCGGGGTAGGCAATACGCTGGGACAAGAGGGGGCTTAAACAAACATCTTCCCCCCTTAACTCAAACTTTTAGAAGTTGAGAAAAATAATAGATTACAAACTCAATATGGACTAGATATTTACTACAGTAGCTGAAACGGCCACTGGAAAAGGCACAACAGAGATGATAGGTTTCACCTCTCATTTGCTCTTTACCTCCGTGCTGTTTGTGCACAGGCTCACACTGAATTCGGCAGCCCACTCGGCAGTTAGTATGCAAATGAATTTCAATTTCTGTGGCAGCTTTTAAACACTGCATGTTGTACTCTCACACATGCCATATTATCCATTGTTGATCTACACACGTCTGTTGGTGCCACCAACATCGCATGCTTGTACGTTATTGTAATGAGATATTCTCACAAACAAAATCACGGTTTAGTAACGCAGCATGCTTATGAGAAAGTAACAGTAATCTAATTATTATTTTTTAAATGGTAATCCTTTACTCATTACTTGGAAAAGGTAATTTGATTACAGTAACACCCATCTCTGCTGGTAACTTACTTAAACTGCGTTCTTTTTTTTTTGCCTGTTGTGTTCAGCACTGTAGCAATCAGAATTATTGTCTGAAAGCCAAGAAAAATGCCTAAAAGATGTGTTTTTTCAAGTGGATCATTACTGCTTTGCCATACTGGTCCACTTGATTGATTGTTATTATTATTTATTTATTTATGAACTTTTAAATTATTACAATCTGAACAGACATGACTGGGGGATAGGAAAGGAAAAGATGTAGACAAGAGAATTTCAATAAAAGGAGAGGGGGGGAAAAAACAGAGGGGAAGAGGGACGGTGAGAAGAGACACTAAAAAATCCACTGGATCATCGGCTGGAAAAAAAAGAAGAAAAAAGAGAACAACACAGTAGGGAGACCACAGCAACAACCTAGATAATTATAAGTCAGAGTAAATAATAAATATTGAAATTCACACTGTTGCTGTATAGTTTACGTCACCTGATTTACGACAACTTGTCGTTTTATGCCTTTCAAAGTAAGAGTAGTAGCTGTGTTCAAGCTGCAATAGAATAGTAGGCACTTATGAACCAGTTTGCGATGAGGAAAATATTAATTAGGTTATTTACACCGACAGGTGCATGCTATTTAATTTTTTTTTAAAAATTCAAAACCAACCACGATGTTGGCGTTGGGATTTGGGTTGTGAGAGCGTCTGCGCTGAATGTATAAGCCACGTTCAAAGTTCACTCTGAAGCCGCTGTCTTTCTAAATAGAGGGACAGTAACTGTGTGTGTATGTAAGTGTGTAAAAACTGCACATAGCAAGATTAACAGCAACCGTATTCTGTCTATATTGTCACTGTAGAAATTAATTTCACGTAAACAATAACGTGGCACACAGCATGATGTCAAAAAAGGCGCACACCGTTGCGTGAGTAAATCTCAGTTTCCCTCGTCCACACGTAAACGCAAAAGCTGACTTTTCTAAAATCTCCACCCTGGCAGGAGTTTTTCAAAATCTCAGTTTTCAGTGATCAAAAACACTGTTTACGTGTGGATGAAAGGCCCAAATCCATAGAAAAAGCTGCGTTTTCAAAAATAGCCGTGTACGTGTGGACGTAGCCTTAACCTCCAAAGACCCGAACTAATTCATGGCATGCATTTTTAATTTCTCTTTGCTATTTGGGATGATTGGGACCTGATGAATGTAAAAACAAAGAATTACGTGATTTCTTTTTTACCTGATTTTTGTTTCTGAGAAGAATGAGATCCACATATGAGGACATTCGCTTTAAATTTCGATAGAACAGCGGCAGTACAATGTCCTCGTAAGTGGATATCAGGCCCTTGTAGAGCAAAATTTAGTATTTTGGTCTAGACAATCCAAAATGTGATGTCCACATATGTGGATGCCAGGTCCTACGTTACTTATTATTTATGACTTTTTAAGGGGCTTGTTCAGATGAAATAGAACAAAATGCAAAGCATTAAAAAATGTCAAAAACACAACAGTCTTAATCACAGCAGAGTAGTTTAGGCCCAGAAGCAGGGTTCATCCGCCATCTCTTAACAACAGGATTACGAATGAGGTTGTAGTCACAGTCAAAATTCTTATCCCATTGAACTATGTTATTAACTCTTTTGTTTTAACCTGTTTTACATTACTTCTCCTTGATGGGACTTCTTTTACCGTTATTTATACATTTTGAAAACAATTTAACGTAATAAATTTTTTAACATGACTGTTTACTTCATTCTGATCTTCGATTCATAATCAATCTATCACCCACTCCCCGGCAAAATTACATGTTGTCCCGAAATCGCAACTCTTATAAACTAAGGGTTTTTATTTAGTGACAGTTTTGATATCCAACTAAATTTGAGGGGATTTCACCAAATGCAGCGATGTTTTTTTCTTAGTTCCCTCTTTTGTACTGAATCTCAAATCTGTTCTTCACTCAGTATCCTTGCATGAATAGTGGCTGACAAATTTGGAATGGATTAAGCCACATGGTTATGTGTAGGTGTAGTATGGGTTGTTACTGGTAGGGCATTTCATTTGTATGCACTGCACTGTAGCATGTTGGATTCCCCAGCTGATTATACATCAGAGTGCTGATGTATGAGCATGGCAAGTTGAGGAGAGGCCAATTTAGGAAGTTCAAATGTTCTTAAAAGTATCTGTAAAGTGCTTATTTCTGCCTCAAAGCGTGGGTCATCCAGTGAGGTATGTTTTGTATGTTATATAGATCATTTTATGTCTCTGTTTCACCTGTCTTACTATTTCATTGAATTTTATGTTGTGTTTTAGTTCGATGGTGGTGTAGTTTGTGATCAAGGTGAAGCTGTAACAATATCAACCCCAAGATTTTACAACTCACATTAAAGCCAACTTAATGCCATCAGTAAAAAGTACTCTTTATTGACTTTAAGAAGAGGTGGAAGTGATAGTAAACTATAGGTCTTTTCTCTGTCCCCTTTACCCAAACCTGGATGTGGAGATACTAGAGTTTCATCCATTGTTTGTCCAACTAATTGTCCAGCTTCCTCTCTATGGTCTTCTTCCTGTGACCTGTTTCCTACTGTATGTCAGACTCCTTTTTGTACGTTATTATCCTTTATTTAACCAATGGTCCATCACTAGCCACCTCTGGTGTCTCCTGATCATCATCATGTTCCATGACTCTCTGTGTACTGGGCACTTGGGGCTTTGTTACTGGCTTCTAATAGTACCTCCATTCCTCCTCCTCATCTTCCACTTCCTGGTACACATTTTCTATGTCTGTCTCCTTCATCTTTCCTTTCTTTTGATTGGATAGTGATTTTGGTTGAGTTTCTAGAGGTAAGTAATCACACAGCAGCAACATGTTGCAATGCATGATTCTTTACCTTCCTCTTCCTTGCTCTGGTTTGACTTCATACACTGGGAGGCCTGCAACTTGATGGATAACAACATGAATATTCTTTTCCCAATGATTAAGAAGCTTCCCTGTTCCTCCTCTAGGGGTCAGATTTCGAACGAGGACCAAACCTGTTCAATATTCCACTGGGGCACCACTGGGACAGAGCTGACAGAGTTTGTGCATCGGTGACAAAGGAAAACTATTGAGGACAGATTTACAGTTTAATGTTGGAAGTTTTAATTACATCAGTTTGTCATTCATTCCATTCAAACACATTTTGTGCCATTAATTGTAAAGCACTTGTGATCATATTTTTGCACTTCTACATTAAATTTGCCACTTTGTTGACTTGTTCTTTATGTACTGCTTCAGGCAATTGCAATTCTGTCTTTGGTTGCTACCATGCGCTCACCCACAGAGAGGTTATGTTGAAGATGGTACACAGCAAACACAGTAAAAACGCAGTGCACTGTAAACTGTCACACAGGGGGAATATTCTGTGCAGGCAATCATGATCATCTGTCTGTTGCTGTCACTGAGGGCATCTTTCACAGGGTCACTCATATGAATGCTCCAATTGAAGGTGAGGGAGCGGTCTGTGGCCATGACATCAAAAATCTCTCATCTTTGGCAGTTTCAGATTCCCCATGTACAATGTTATGCCAGTGTACTGATACATTTCATCCTCTGTGAGCTCAGTAGATTTAAATGTTTTACCTGCAACAATATTTTCTGTTGCAGCCCAGTCAAAGTACATCCTGAGCAGCTCAGATACAGCTGGACTGTCCACATATTCTGAAATACAAGATAACCATATTGATGTTAGCATAATGGTGATAGGAAGGCCTCTACCCAACTTCCTAATGTGGGAGCCAACCAATAGGACCACTCCCTCCATGCATGTGACCAGTAAGAGCATGATCATCACTAGGTAACAAGATACCAGTGTTATGAAACACCTACGTTGCATACCACTTGTATGCACAATCATATTGGGTCACAGTATGAACAAATATCCACAGGTGGTACACGGAAGTCAGGTTAAAAGGTACTTGGTGACAGGGAACTACTGTAAATCATTTGGGTCTGAGCGGGCCAGCTGAGATTCAGTTTCTGAGGATGTTACATGTAGGACACTGGGTTTGGGCAATGGGCTGCAATGCTGAATATCCAGCTCAGCTCAAAGTTCAGTGTTTAAATTGTTTTCTGGCTCTCCAATCTTCCTCTTCATCCTCTTCCTCTGCCCTCGATCTTCTCCTGGAACCGCCCGGTACTGGGCCGGGGGGCAATAACACAGGGGCATCCTGACCATTGTCTGCATTCTCATTAGTGATGCTGTCATCAGTGTCACTGTCAGGACCACTTTCAGGGACACTTTCAGTGTCACTCTCAGACCCCTCATCTTCCCAGAACCACCTTATTTCTTCAATTATCGGATCCTCTGCTTGCTCTGCCGGGTTTATTTCAAAGTCTCATGCTGGGATCTCTGCTCTATTATTGTCCCAGGGTCCTTCTACTTCCTGAGGTGGATTTTATTTCGATGCCTCCTACTGGAACATCAGCCTCTTCCTCATTATTGTGAAGATTGTCCTCAATTTCATCTTGTGGCAGTTGATGGATTACTTGACTCAGAACAAGGAGGCTTTCTTCAGTCAAGAGATCACGCAACAGACCGATTCGCAGCCAGCAGATCATCAGATGAATTGCTTCAATTTCATCTTGTTGCTCCAATAAAAGGAGCAGTTGATGGCTTAGTACCTCTACAACAACAAATAGAGAAACTGTGGCCTTAAAACTTCTGAAATATTCATGTGTATTAACAAACTGTCCGATATTCCATCAGAAAAGTGAAAAGAGAAATCACGTTCTTATTTTAAAAAGGGTCATTATGTTCTCCGTCTCCTCTCTTCATTTTTCTAGGATGAAAAAAGTCTGCTACAATAGACTGAAGGAAACTGACCCATACAGCTGTCAAACTTAAGCTGACTGGTTTCAAACTTTCAAAATGTCAAAAGTCCTTGAAAAAGATTTGAAATCTTTTTAGCTAAGTGTTTAAAAACACAACTAAATGCTACTGAGTGCTGTGAAGAACGCTGTGAAGTGTTGACTGATATTTATCCACCAACTACATCCAAATATAATGACACAGAGATGAACGTCATAGGTTTTCTTGGTAGTTTGCGTTCTACACTTCTGTGATGACTTTGGTTCATTCTGATGAAGCTGCTCAAGGCTCTGCTGAGACCTGCGGTTCTGTAACAGATATATTCAAATAAATACATTTCTTGACTCATTTAGGAACTAATCTTTCAAGAATGGAAAAAAGTCTCTCCCTGTTCTCGCCTCTCCTCAGCCTCCCTTTGATGCCTCATGTCCTCTCATCGTCCCTATCCCTGTTAGGGTCCTCTCATCGTCCCTATCCCTGTTAGGGACAAATGCAATCACATTTGTCCCTAACCATCGGGAACCCTCACGTAACTTTTATCAAATGGAAAAAAGTTAGCATTCATCCTCCAGCTTCACTGTGTGTATGCTATGCTAACATAGCTATGTCGCTAGTGATCACGTAGCACATCATTATATACCAGCTAGCCCAACTTCAGTAACCCTACAAAAGTCACTGCTGTTTAGTTTTCTGTCTTAATTTTTGTTGGAAGTGAAAGCAGAGCTGTACGTTTTAATTCTTTCAGAAATCTCTCAGTCAGAACATGGTATATCATGTTTAGGTGGAAACTAGCGAGCTAACTTCATGCTAACTTCTAATTCCTTTTGAATTTAATAAATTCTGTTTTCATGAATGCCTGGATGTTAAACTTAATTGTTACACCTGGTAAAGCCGCAACACTGATCATTTTATTAAAGATGAAAGAATTTAGACAGTTTTTAACTCTCAGTGATGCTGCAGTGTTCGTTTGATTTTGGGACACCCTCATTGAAGTTCACTAGGACAAGTGCGAAGGATTCAAGCACTCGTTTTTGTCTGAAACAGATGTGGAGAACTTTACACATTTGGTTCTGCAACTATTAAAAATGTTAACACACAATAAGTGTTTTGTCAGTGCTTTAGTGTTTTTGTTCCTTTACATGTTGGATGCTGGTGTGAATTGCTCCTAAAGCCACTGTGACACTTTTAAAGCACTCATCCAACATCTCCAACACAGAAAGGTCAGAGCAGGATCTGATGGAATATAGATGAAACATTTTAACATGGGAACAAGTCAGTTTAACTACAAACTTAGAATAAAATAGAACTTTATTAATCCTTTGGGGAGATCCCCTTAGGGAAATTACGATTCCAGCAGCACAACACCAGGTCCCACTAAATGCAAATAAGAAAAATTACCAAGCAGGTACAAATAATTAAGAAGAAAATATCAGCAGCTTAGCAACTTCATCTATCATGCTGCACTGTGTTAATAGCTGTGGTGACAGAGGTATCTCTAACCCCCTTTTATGTTGAGGCCATGGTGGTTTTCATGATGAGTGACGGTGTATCTGATGTCCTTGTGTTGGTGTTGTTCTTGCATCAGCATAATAATGCTGATCCAGGATCAACATTGGTTCTGACCAATTATTTTTTGTGCTTGTTTATATGAAACTCTATTCTAGAACAATTGGTCAGCATAAGTGTTTTCTTTATTCATTTATACAAGATAGTAAATACATTTTCAAGTTAGGTTTGCTGTTTAGTTTAGCCTAATTAGTTTATGTTGGTTTGCCAGAGATAGTTTAAAAGGATTAGCCAACTTCTTGGCTTCTGCTGCTCCTGCTAACTGAAGGCTCAGACATGATCACTGGTCAGTTGTGATGTTGATCCTGGACCATTATTGTTATGATGACATAGAAACAACACCAAAACATGATCTATTTTTTGTGATACTTTAACTTCCTCTTACTGATATCAATTAAAAATAAATAACTACACAGTTCATGTTCACTATATTTCACTCTCGCTTTTGCACCTCAGCAATAAATGGTTAATGACAATAAATTAATTAATGATTGAACAACAGGGCAATTACTTTTTTATACAGGCCCAGGTAAGTTTGGATAGCTTTTTTCCCCCCTTCACACAAATACTTTTACAGCACTGCACCTGGAGTGAAATTGGAGTCAGCAATGGTACATTTCTCAAAAACCTCATAATTTATTTGTATTGGTTGATTGATTGATATACTTTATTTGTCCTGAGGGGAATTGTTTTAAATTTATTTATTTTTATTATTTAATTTGCTAACTCTACTGCTGTTAAGTCATGTGTATTATTATTATTATTACTTTTGTTATCAATATTTATGATTTTAGGGATGATTGCCAGGCTCAGTCTCAACCCTACCCCTTGCATCCTCTATCCAAACAATCCTGACATTCTTGAACCTAAGCACAACCCATAGTTTCCAACAACACAATGAAGCTGCTTCCACTGGCAGTAGGAAAGGACAGGAACTTTCTAAGGCTGACAACCTAAAACGTTATTTATCAGCCGACAATGATTCCCCAAAGTCTAAAGGAAAGACAAAAGAGAAGTGGCACAAGGTTTCCGAGAAAGGGTGCCGACGTTTTGCCACAGATTTAGCCCTATGGTTTAGCCGTTAAGCTAGTTGACGCCTCTGTTGTTGTCCAGCGCTGTTTCTACTATTTTAAAATGGGTATGTTTGTAGTTTGGGTCATTTTTGTTATGTCACCAGATTGCTGAGGTGATTGACACATCTGTTTCACTTCCTCGGGTGAAACAGATGGAAGTCTTTAGGACCAGCAACAGATGGAAAGTAGTTTGAGTTAAATAAGGATTTGTGTTTGTATAAATGAAGACTGTTGTTTACTACTTTTACTTACTATCCTGACAGTGGATCAAAATGATGACACGGAGGAAGGAAAAGGAAAAGACATCAAGCAGAAGTCGAAATTACTCACCAGAGTTGTCTTCAAAGAGAAGAGGACGTGATTCTCCTGTCAGAAAGACTTGGCACAACTCTTTAGATCTCTCTCCTCCCAGAAGTCGGCAGGACTCCCCAGACTTGTCACCACCGAGGCAACGTCAGAGAAGTCAGAAAAGGTGCAAAGTAAAGGTGAGTGATCCAATTAAATTGTAAAGCTGGTGTGGCAAGTCAATATGAATAAAAGTAACAAACAGAGGACCATTTAATATGAGTTTTTTACACACATACCATGATCTAATAACAAATCTTTCATTTGTATTCTAAAGGGAGGTTTTTCAAAAGTCATTACAAAAGAAAAACTCCTCATTTAGATAATAATAATGTTTGACATGACTGCTAATATCAAACCTCTGTGTTTCCCTTACAGATCAACTTATCTAATACAAGAAATTAACTGTGTCTTTGTCAGACTCAGCCTTCAACAAAAGCAAGCTCAGCTCATCCTTAAGTAATCCTTAAGTAAAAAACGCTCACCGGATCGGTCAGCGGTGGCTAAGAAGGATCAGAATAGACATGATTCAGACTCTGAACCATCACCCCCAAAGAATAGGCCCCTGAAGAGAGACGCCTCAGACTCTGACCAGTCTCCTCCAAGGAGGCCCTCAGAAACCAAACAGTCTCCACCCAGGGTGCGGCCACTGAGTAGATGGGACTCAGATGGAGGTTTATCACCACCTCGTAGGCCAGGCCAGTCACAGGTAAACAGACTGTGTTGGAACAAAGAGTAATGTGAATGTAATCTGATTCCGCTCAAATTACTGTGTTTTTCATTGTTTTGCTATTATACCCAGAGTCAAAAAATGCTATCTGGTGGAAAGACAGGCCTGGTTTCTGTGGATATTTTAAGGAAATAGCAAGAGGAGAACAAACAAGCAAAAAACAATCAGCTACTTTAACTTTTCCTCAACTTTTCGCTCTTGAGATATTTTTACACCCATCGATGGAACGGCTTCATACGGCTTTGCATCTCATCTCAGCATATGATTTATTTTGTCATATTTTATTTAGTTCTAAAGTTCAACAATGAATTTCTACTGACTTACCCATTCATCATCTATGACTAAATGATGAGGTAATGCTCAGACGTCAAATATCAATGCCAAATTCACCTCTCTGTGTGATGTAAAATATTAATGCCAAACTCACCTCTCTGCTGTCATGTCAAATATCAATGCCAGACTCGCATTGATATTTACATATACATATACACATGCACATATACATATACAAATGTGTATAAACCAACAATGAAATAACTAATCTAAATCTTATGTACAGAAAATACAGGATTACAGAAATGAAATGAATACCACAGAATGTACATAAGGTGCAGTTGCAGTCTAGCAGTTTGAAGCAGTGTGACAGTTCAATTGTTAAGGAGGGAGATGGCGGGGGGAAAGAAACCGTTCTTGTGTCGGGTGGTCCTGGTCTGCAGGCTTCTGTACCGTCTGCCAGAGGGCGGCAGGTCAAAAAGTCTGTTTCCAGGGTGTGAGGGGTCTGTGATGATGTTCCCTGCCTGTTTCCTGGTTCTTGAGAGGTGCAGGTCCTGGATGGAGGGCAGGGGGGCGCCGATGATCTTTTCTGCTGCCCGTACAGTCCGCTGCAGTCTGCACCCGTCCTGTTTAGTGGCTGCTCCATACCAGACTGTGATGGAGGAGCACAGGACAGACTCAATGACTGCAGTGTAGAACTGGATCAGCAGCTCCTGTGGAAGACTGTACTTCCAGTTGTCTCAGAAAGTACATACTCTACTGTGTCTTTTTGCGGACGGAGGCGATGTTGGTCTCCCACTTCAGGTCCTGGGAGATGGTGGTACCCAGGAACTTGAAGATTTCCACAGTAGACACCGGGCTGTCTAATATGGTGAGGGGGAGCAGTGTTGAGGGATGTCTCCTGAAGTCACCTGTCATCTCTACTGTCTCATGTATTTTTAGTCATTCCTTCATCTAAACACAATGACACACTTTAGTTTGCAGTAAGTTTATTGATGGTTTAAATACATTTGTTCTATTTGTTAGTGTGCACATTTAGTTTACCTACATATTTATAACAATTCATTTCTTTTTGTTTTGTTTTGTGATTCTGACAAATCTTTGCTTCTTTTACCGGTTTCTTACACCCATTGATCCCTGGGAGCTGCCAGAATAAAGATGTTGGACTGCACCACCACTTCCTGCTGGAGGGGGGGAGAAAGTGTATTTTCTTTAGTTAAACGAGCTTTTGTATTTAACTAAATATTTGAGTTCAGGGTTTAGTGTTTTTGATTTTCTTCTTTGGTGTTTAGTTTATTAACTGGACTGTACTGCATCTTTTTTAACGGTTCTTGATTGTGTTGTGTTTAGTTACCCCTGTTGTGTCATAGTGACCTGATCAACCATTATATATACCCTTGTGTGTCATTTCCTGTTTAGGTCAGTTATGTTTGTGTGGGCAGTCAGTTGCTTCGTCAAGTTCACAGTTCTTTGCCTGAGTTGAGTTTTGTTTCTTTGACCTCTTTTATGAGTTTAACATTTATTGTTTTCGTAAATGTAACTTTTTGGGTTAAATAAATAAAAAACATCTTTTTCTAATAATTCCTGTGACGACTCCTGTTTTTCAAATTGGTCCATAACAATATGTATCTTTAAATTTTGATAAAAATGTTTTTTTAATCCAGAAGAGATGAATTAAAATTAGATGGCACTTCAAAATAAATTGTGGATTTCCTTTGATAACACTTGTTTATGACATCTCATTAAATAAAGGCATGTGTCTAGAACAACATTGTTATATTGTAATATCCTGAGCTTGACCAGTGTATTTTTCTAATAGTTCAACAAGACCACTTCAAGATGAAATTATAAAATCATTGAACATTTTACATTTTTATTTAGGTTGTTTCTACCTCGACATGGCACTGAATAGTAAAGTTAGAATAGAATAAAATAGAATAGATCTTTATTGTCACTATTACAATAAGAATGAAACACAGTTCGGCATCTCTCCATTAAATGTAGATTTACATTCAGATTCTTTTAGAATAGGCGAAGATGATAAACCCCCTGCAGTTTCCTCTTGTCCTCCACAGTACAGCAGTTGAACCAGTGTGGCGCAGTAGGTCAGAAGGCTGTCGATGGTGGAGCGGTAGAAGTTAATTAGCAGTCTCTGGGGTAATTGGGCCTGACGCAGCTTCCTGAAAAAGTACAGCCTTTGTTTTGCATTTCCTACCTGGTGGAAAATGTTTGTGGACCAGGTAAGGCCGGCCGAGATGTGGACACCGAGGAACTTGGGACTGGGAAAAGTGGACCAGTGAGGATTCTGGGTACTCCTTCATAGATGAGGCTGAGCTGGACACAGAAGATGAAAATGTGGAAGTGTGGCGTCTTTCTCCACTTGTCCAGGAGTACCCAGATGAAGATTTTTGGGAGGGATGGAGAGCTGCCGTTTCTCCCGCTTTCTTTGCTCTCACTGCCTCACCAGAACCCTCAGTGTCTCACAGAGCAGAAGAGGCCACTCCCTTGATCTCCACAAAGAGGGACAGGGAAGAAGATTGTGTAGAGCAGGTAAGTACAAAGAGTGAGTTTGGAGCAGCACCCTGAAGATACACCTTTCGACCTTGTCTTTGCTAAGTGCGCACAGTTTCCGTGCTTTTCTTCTCTGGGGTACAGATCACAGGTTTTCCTGGCCACACTGCATGTGTCCAACTCACAAACATCAAAAACAAAATTCACTCTTTTATGTTTGTTTTTGGCTTCCAGCTCCTGAGGGAAATATTAGGCTGTTGTTTCCTGTTAAATTCTCCAGTGTTCACCAGCTAGTCTCTGTCTTGCTAATGTTAGGTTCTGAGTAGGTTATGTACCTTGAGATTTTTGTTTTTAAAGCATCTGTAGCTTTTATTATCTCATGGGTACATCTTTGACACAAGCCAACAAGTTCAGTTTCTGAAGCTTCAGTTTCCGTTTTCACATAAATAAATCTAATGAGATGCTGGAAAATGCAGACAGGTCTTTTTCATCTTGTCTTGTCTGTAGAGCAAATTTCATCCAGGGATTTGATGAACCAAAGCCAATTTAGGGAGTAATACTGACAGCTGCACATCAAACACATTTAGTGTTTGTTCTGAAGGCTTTTGGAGGGTAATGGTTATTTTTGTTCTGTTTATAGTTTTCTTTAACTATTAGCGAGGTGGTATTTTGTAATAGCTGAATAAGCTTATATCAGGAAGTTTTAGTCTGCTATGATATCTAAAAGAAATCCAATGAAACTGAGTAGGAAGGCTCCTTTAGTGGTGTTTATGGAAGCTTCTGTCTGTTGTTGGGAAAAAAAACTGTCAACATTTTGGGTTATTATTTAAAAATTCTGACTTAATAATTTCAAGTTATTTCCTCTAAGATTTGAGTTACTAAATGGATATTTTGGGACAATCCCTGAATTTTAACCTATGGACAACAAAAAAAAATGCTATTTAATTATTTTTTTTTATTATTTAATTTTCACTGGAGGAAGCAAGTTTTTATACAAGGTGTTCTCTGTTATATACTGTGATATGAAATTAATTTTGGGGGAATGTATGTTTCATTTTATTGGGTGAGGACATATGAAACACGTGTCTGGTCTCTAATGTGTAAAGTGCATGTTCCTGTCAGTAAAATATAATACTCCTTGTTATTTAAAAGGAAAAACGTTTGGAGTCATGATTGTATTTTTAAAAACTACAAAATTACGCAAGGCGCTCTGGTGACGTCATATCAAACGGTCCTTGTTAGGTAAAGCGCGGATTTTGAAAGCAGGAATTTCCCTTTAGTACAGTAGGCAGTTCTTTTCGAAGTTATATTAAATAATTTGACATGGCAGGGTTACACATATAAACTGCGTGTGTGTATTAAGTGTGTTTCTTTGTATTTGTACATGTTTTGGTTTTCGAGGCTAATAGTGACGCCATCAAGCCGCGATGTTTGTAACGTTAGCTAACGTTAACTGCAACTTCACAGGTGAAGAAGCCTCATGAAAATGCAATGAGTTGTGTATGACGCATTTCTTGTAAGATAAGCCTACTGTTGGGCGAACTCTGATAGTTTTTTTCAGTAATGTTAAACGCATTTAGTTTAGTTTAGTTATTGCTAATACTAGCAAGACAACTTTAGCCAACAAGCTAACATGAGAGAGTGACAGAAAACGGCTAACTACCCGACCAACTAACTGCTTTAATTACACATTTGTGATGGAGGATAACTCGTCTTCTTCTTCAGTGGTGAGTGGTGTCACTCAAGCGTCTTTCCTCCAGAGGACTTTGGAGCGGTTATCATCCACACAGAGCTTGAAACTGAAAATTGAGGAGGCAGCTCCTGTCGCTGTCATCGCACTTCAGAGATACCTGTCCGAGCAAACGAAAGGGCAGCAGCTCGACAGCTACAGCTACGATGTGACAGTCACAGATGGAGTCTGGCGAGCTAAATGCTTCCTTCACCCCAGTTTGAATTATCTGGTGCACAGCAACAGCCTAAAGACCGGGTCTGACATCAGCATCACGCAGTGCTCCTTTGTTTACAACGAAAGGAGGCTGGGACATGGCTATATCTGCATTGAACAGCTCAGATGTGCTGCAAAAAGATCTGCTGTGCTGGCTCGTGTAAACACTGTCAGTTCACTGCCCATGCTGGTCAAGCAGGGAATGGAGAGGAGCGTGGTCTTGCAAAGTGATGTCCCCCTTCAGGTGAGCCGCAAACATTACCTGTCACTTTGGAACAATGACGACCCAGAGGGCGACATCTGGATGTCAGGATCCCCTTCAGCTGATACTGTGCTGGACGGTGAGATACTGCTATCTCAACCCCTCCCTCACTCTCACATTGTGTTGTTTATATCATTATTGTGTCACCTATAATTTATAACACTGCAGTGAACTTTGCTATTTGCAGGGGGAATTGATACACTCATAAATAAGGAGGCAATTAAGTGGCTTAAAGGCAGGATGTGGTGTATGACCGAAAATAATGTCCTCTATTGATTGATAGGTTGGTTTTGATTTATCTCTTAGACCTCAGAAAAAATAAAAGATTATAAATGACCATCACAGGAAAAGGCTTAACATGGGGAAATAACCTAAGGTATTAGATTTTGGAGTTGAGCTCAGGACGTAGAGCAGGTCATCTACTAATCGGATGCTTGATGATGCAGTCCCATTGAGATCAAAGATCTCTTTTAAACGGGAGACCTGACCAACAGGGCAGCAACACAGATACTTAAAAACAGATGTAGATTGCATTAACAAAATTAAAATGTACTCACGTAAAACACTTGCACACAGACAAAGTAAACATACAGAAACATATATATATATTTCTATAAAATTATAGTAAACAAAAGTTTTAGTTACTATTACTTTGTAGTAAAATTAACGACAATGGGTTTTCTGTAATGTCTTGATTCCAACAGTGTCCAAGGTTACACTTCTTTCTAGCCTGGACTCATCCTTCAAAAACACGTGGAAGCCCCTCCCTCTCCTGGTGAAAATCATACACAAATCCAGGTTAAGGTATTATGGAAAGTTTGGCCTCAAGATTGATTACCCATACCAGGTGTGATGTGAACAAGATCTCAGTTTTTTGTAATATACGTTCATGTTGTGACAGAGCATAGTTTAAATGTTTTCACCTCATATGTCATCATATTTCAGGCATACTTTGAAGTTGCTGACCAGAGTGGCACAATGTCCCTTGTGCTTTGGAACGAACTTTGTCCCGAGTTTTACCAGCGACTGAATGTTGGAACAGTGTTGTACCTTCAAAATTACACTCTGAAACAGAGTTATTCAAACCGGTCACGCCCCCAAATGGACCACCATAGAATGAAGACCTTTAACTCTGTTGGTATGTACATAACTACTGATGATAATCAGTAATTTTTAAAAAATATAGTAGCACTGTTTTCTGTGAAAAACCATTCACCATTTAGTGTTTACATGGTTTTTGTAAAGACCTATAAACTGTCGTCTGCATGTGTTTTTTTTCCCAAGAAATCTGCCTGAACCCTCGCAACCCAGCTTCAGTCATCACCGTGGTCTCACCAAAGAGCATACTTCCTCAGTGGGGACTGCCTGACATTTCCTACCAGTTCACTGCTCGGTAATGAATTAGAACCGTATTAGTTAGTCTACTGCCTTACATGTATCTCTCTGTTATCTGCACCTAAGGCATGGATTCAGTGCTGCAAGTATTGGTTTATGCATTACTGCAAACTACCACATCATTTCAAACTTACAAACATCAATATATTTTGAACATTCCAGTCTAGAGTTTGCTTGATGAAGTCAAGTGTAGAAACATTGCAAATAAATCAGTTATTACAGTGTTTGGGAAATTAGATTTATTACAGTGTGTTTAGACGGCGTGCAGGACTCTATTTGCTGTTTGTCCCTATTCTACAAAAACCGACGTGTTTGTGTTTCTACAAAATGAAGAAATTGTTTTGAGTTTCGGCTAAATAACTGCTGCATGATGTTTTTGATGCTCACAGGTCAGAGTTGGAGAAGCTGGCCAACAATTCAGCATGTGATATAATTGGTTTGGTGACATTTGTTGGCCGTGTTGAAAGAGTGAAGAGTAAAGGGAAAGGTAAGAAATGTTCTTATCTTGTCTGTTGCCTGGAAGTGGTTTTTGATAATTGAAAGAATTTATTTTGGTCGGTGGTGTTCACCTTTTTAGGTCCAGAAAAGTACTGGACGTATCGCTGGGTACATGCAGTGGATGGAACATCTGACCATCCTTTTATTCTGGAGCTTTTTTCCACTTCTCAAGCAGAAATCTTCAGTCATATTTGTCCGAGTAAGTCAGCCAAGTCCAGTCTGCTGCCACACTGTAAGCATGCCAGTTTTTTTTAAAATATATCCTCTATTCCATAGTGACCTACCTGGTTTGCACTCAGATGAGGGTTTGTCATGTGGAAGGCTTGTTGCCGTACCTCACGAGCAGCTGTGAGACTGAGACGTTCATCACAGGTTAGAACAAGCTGGAACAATAAGTACCTGATAATGTGGCAAATTGATTGTGTAAGTGAACTGTAAATGATGTGTCTAAACAACAGGTTACCATAAAGGTCAGCCGTACGTGAATGACCCCAGAGTGAAGAGCTTCATCCAGTGGACCAAGACTCTGAAGGACAATGTTGTCCTCCAGAAAACAGCTGTTGGTGGCTATTACCGCTACCCTCGCCCCCCAGCGATGTTTACACAGTCAATGGCTGATGGTGTGTGTAGTTGCATGTTAGCTTACATTGTTTTTCAGATCATGTCTTACAGCTTTATTTCATAAAATATATCGCCTTACTCGTGTTTACATCTTTGTCCTGCAGCAAAAATGATTTAGTTTCATTGTCAGCATAGGTTCTGACTTTATTCTTTCCCTTCAGCTCAAGTTCCTCTGGTTGCTGCAGCTGATTTGAAGAGAGAGTTAGAAACCCTGCAGTACAGAGAACACAAGAAACTCGCAATCCAAGGTCAGATCGCAGCAGTGCAGTACATGGAAACTCCAGAGCCACAGGGACTAAAAGACAAAGAGGTGAACGACCTTATTTTAAATCGTCTTCCCAAAAGCAGTTGCCATTAACAATATAAAACAAGTCAGCTGGTTTTCTGCAGGTGCCCAGTGCTTTCACTGATGTGTGTGATCAAACTGTGACGTACCCCAGTCATTCCTCAACAACAAAGCAGACTTTTGTGGAGAGTTTAACGTCTCACTGTACTGACAGCAGCTCTGAGAGCAGAAGGAAAAGAAGAATTCAAATAAGGTAGGATTGACTCCTGACTTTCAGATTTTTGAGCTTGATGCCGAGTCATTATTTAATTTTAACCCACTCATTACATTTGATGTAACGTGTTTTCCAGTAAAACCACACAATCCTCCTTGAATTGCGGTAACATTCCAGCTAAAAGGTAACAACAACTCAGCAGGTAACACAACATTTATGTATCAACCAGTCTGAGCTCATTTGTCTTCTGCAGGAACGCTGGACGTAAAAATACAAACGAGGGTGAAGAGCAGGCGGAAGAAGAGAGCAACTCTGCATTTGAGGAAGTTCAACAAGTGGGACTCAGTCTGCAAGCTGAAAATCCAAATCCAGGTGAATTGCTGCACCTTAAATACACATCTAACTCTGCTTCCTGATATATTGCCATGCTGATACGTTTGTCTCTCACCAGACTCTAACGATTTATCATGGGAAAGCAGCAGCTGGGTGAGGCAACAACAAGAAGTCTCCGAGCATTTGTGTCAAGGCGGTCTGTGGCAGGACAGCATCTGTCGGAGGTTCACGCTTGATGAGAAGAACGTCCTGCTGCAGTGGAGTAACCTTCAGCCAACACGGTGGACACCACTGCGGACTGCTGACGCTCTCTCTCCTGTGCTTTGTCCAGGATACTACCACGTAACAATATTAGGTGAAGTAACCCAGTGGTGACACCCAAAACTTAAAAACATACTTTTTGCTGTTCCTGCCACTTCAGCCTCAGTGGAATATCGTCTTATTTCCTGCATAATACTCTTTTTTTCTTTTTTTTAATGTCAGCAAACACTTTTTCTTTCTTAAATTTTCTTACTTTCTTTCTTATTAAGAGTCTCAACCAGACAAAAACCTTCGGTCTTATTCATTTAGTCCTGAATAGCCAAAGCAAACATGTCTTTATTATATTACATATGCGTCATCAGTGAGTCATTGTGAGCTGGAAACTCACTGTCAGTGGAAACACAATCACACAGTCAGAGGTCTGAGCCACCTTTAGAAAAGACCAGAATTTATATGATCTTGTATTATTAGGTTTGATCTGCTTCTTTTAACATTGCTCCTGTGCCTTCTGGTCTCCTTTAGTTGTACAGTTAAACATCGCTTTTACAATCACAGCATTATGTAACCCCGCCTACACTGTTAGCTAGGTCTTCCTTCAGTTATGGATGAAAACCAATGCCTAGAAATGGTGTGAAAACAAAAATCTTTAATGATGAGCAGCGCTTTTTTAATATTAGAAGAATGGTGATATATAAACCAATAAGGTAGACCTGCTAGACTTTTTCTTAACAATTAACAGTCAGGTCAACATATGCGCAAAATAGTGTCTCTAAGCCAAAAGCTCAGGCCTCAGACTCATTTTCAAACTGTTTTTGCCTCTTTTAGCTATATTTGATAAAGAAAGAGATATATGTAATATATCTCAGAGACACAGCTCAGACTGTGTGAGCTCTGTGAGCACAGGAGCCTTACCCACCTGCAGCCCAACCCTTTGTTTGACAAGGGAAGGCAATGAGAGGAAAGTTTACCTAAAGGGAGAT
Source organism: Perissodus microlepis (assembly GCF_051167445.1). Lineage (NCBI taxonomy): Eukaryota > Metazoa > Chordata > Actinopteri > Cichliformes > Cichlidae > Perissodus > Perissodus microlepis. The sequence continues at coordinate 11,020,255 of NC_140470.1, forward strand.
GAAAGAAATCTTGTTTTATACTGTGGATCAACTGAGGGACTGAAGAAGGGGCCAATATTAAAGAAATCAGAATTTCTTTGGACTATGAATCACGCAAAGCTTATTTTTACTCCCTCCCCTGGTAGGAGTAAAAAAAAAAATACATTTGGAAATGAATTCCCACTTAACTTTTTTTTCTGTTTTTATCTCCCTGGCAGGCATTAATAAGCAGATAGCTGTTGATGCTGTGTATATTCCTGTTGTTAGCTCCAGCGAGCCACAGGCTGTGGGCCTTCCTCAGGATCCACATGGCAACACGATACTGTCCTGCCTTTCATCTGGTTTCCTCTGTCCTCTCAGCAACACTGCCAACAACAGTGAAGAGACCCTTCCCAGGCCAGGTAGTCACTGTGGGGGAGACAACGTCCATTCAGGAAGCATTTGCCGACACATGCTTTTACACTTAATATTTAAAATGTGTGTTTTTTGGGTTTTTTTCCTGCAGAGGAAATCTTGGCAACTGCCAGTGAGCTTGAAGACACACATGTCGTGTGCATCCTTGACCTTTGTCACCTGGGTGGAGATAAGGTGGAAGTCATGATCAGCAAGGTGTACAGGTTGACGGAGGTTTCTCTTGACTAGAAGGTACATGAGAGCAAGCACAGCATGTAAATATCAGCATTAATCATGTAACTTAACAGTTATTTAAAATAGAAAGAGCAATAGAAAGAGATTCCCTGTTATATGTACATTGAATGTTAAATAATTTATAACATTTTTTTTAATTACTTGAAGTGTATATTTTTACCATTAAAACGTTTCCACAGGGAACAACTTTGTGGTGTGAAAATGAAAATGTGCCCTTATTTTTTTTGCACCAAGAACTCAAAGCTGATGAGAAACATCCCTCCTGATGGATAACTTTCTAAGTAAAACTCAGAATAACATGCATATGTTTAAAAATATTTATTTTTGAAATATTTCACAATATTCAGGTTGATTTATTTTTTATAAATATTTCAGTATCATTATTAATATCAAGATATTTTCGAATGTAAACTTAATTTTTACATTTCTTTTAAAACAATGTTAACAGTATCTTTTAAAGCTTATTTTGATGGTAAATACAGAAAGAAAATGAGCCATACAAGTGACTGTGCAACACCAACTCGAACGCAAAATAAGCCTCACCTCCTCTAATAAGACACTTCATCTGTTACAAAATTACTTTAATTTTAAAATCATGTAACATACATATGTAATCTATTAGACATATAAAATAAACAACTATGTAGCCTAAAGTTTTGTTTTTTGTTTTTGCTTTTTTACATTCTATTATACAATATATTCAATGTTAGTTTCTGCACTGAAACTGCAGAAATGGCTGAATACCAGGTTTATTTTGTTCATGTCCTGGCAAATCTCACACAGAAAACATTGACCTGACTGCCCACTCTCACACTGAGGGTGTCAGTCATTATTTTACAGATCAGAAAAAAAAGGAAAATACAAGTTAAATGTGATTAAATTCACATACCTTCAAAAACAGTGACACTCAATGGCAACATCCAGGAGGAAGAAGAGCATTGTGAAAGGTGCAGACATCAAAAGAAAAGGTAACTACTGTTGGGGAAAGCATTAAAACTTGACTAAAAGGAACAACAGTACTGACTGAGTGGATGGATTATTTACAACTTCAACAAAGCAATACACACGTACAAGGAAAAGGAAAAACAAAAAAACACAAAACATCGTCTCACATCCAGAGCAAAACCATCGCGATTGAGCACAGTGGCGTTTCAATGAACAGCAGTTCCCTCAACTACCTCTGCAAGGCAAACAAGACAACAATTTTGTATAAAGACATGGATAGAAATATTTCTTGGATTCTGTAAAATTAACTCGAGAGATTTTACTACCACCGTCTGAAAGTATGGTATTGATAACTATTGAATAATGAAAGAAAACAGCTATAGTTGTCTATGGCACCTCTGCACTGCTGAGTAACACCTTTACTGTTTCGTTGCCACACTTGTAGAAGCATAGACATGAATAAATGGAGAATGAAACTTGATTTTACCCATCAGAAGTATTTTGATAATCCTGTACAATTGCACTTTTCCCCCTTTTTTTTGGCTGAATTACTGTGTGAAGTCTGCACAGTTGGAGAGCTGTTTCTGCACCCCACAATAAGGATTCATCTTCTTTATTTAATCTCTTCGTTATTGTGAATGCATGATACTACAGAGCTTCTTTGTCAGGTTAGGCTCTCATGTTTTACCTCCTGCTTGTGAGGAGCTACCACTCTGCACCACATTCCCATGCAGACAGACTATAAAGTGTGATCACTGCAGTCGTAGTGTATAGTGGACACCCTTTAAAGAAAGATACTGCTGATATAAACGGTTAAGGGAATGTTAGGGCATTTTCATTAAAAAAATATTTCCATATAAATTACATGGTACAGCGGCTTATTATACACCTCTATATACATCTGTTCTGAAACATTTAAAACTATAAATTAACATTCTTCTCTTCAGTTTGACATTGCACATAGAAAAGTGTAAAACGGCACTGAATGGACATGCTCAAAGTATTCTGACGGATGCTTCTTGTTATCCAACGTGAACAGCACCAGTACAGTAGCTTCAGCTTCGAGGTGTGGAGACCAAGCTGTCGTATCGAGCCGCACGGGCTGCTTTAAATAAAGTGTAGCACAGTGAGAATTTCAGGAAACGCAGAGCTGTACTGGGAACGCACAGCAGTTTGTGTGAGATTGTCATTAACAAGATAAGAGATGAATTAATGTTCTTTATGGAGTTTACTTTTGCAATGTGGTTCTACCGTTAATCTGTCTACACTGACGCACTCCATTCTCCTCATTGTGAAGTCACCGTGTCACAATCTGACAACACACCATGCGGATTTGCAGCTTCAGCCGAAGGGCATGTTTACATTTAGCTTTAGATTTGAATTGATGGACACAGGACTGCAGTTGGACACGTCGCTGCAAAAGCACGATAATATAAAAGGTTAGACGTAGGACTGCATAAAAAAGATTGGAACATCCTGGAATGGTGCCAGGACTGCTTTCCAGATCTGCAGACAGTTTCTCATGCATGAATACAATAAAGTGAAATGGGTGGCTTTTTTTCTAATGCAATAGAGGCTGCTGTACTTCCATGTCTGCATTTTTCAGATGCTAATAAATTGGGTCACGTGGTCACGGTTGGAGCGTACTTTGTTTTCCTTCCCAGACGTTCAAAGAGACAAAAATGGAATGAAAATGTCTTATGTCTTAAATTAATTTTCCCTGTTTCGAAGATATTTAAACAGAGCTGTGCAGGTACAGCGTTGTCATGTTATACCGTGATATAACAAGTGATGGTTAATAATGGCAATGGCCTTGTCACAGCAGACTAGAGAATCTCACCTGCATGTTTTTTATATTTATTGTTAAAAGTGAACCATTTTTTCTTTTTTTTAAACCAATTGAAAATTGAAGTTTATTATGTAACCGATAATAATTGTGTAATAACCATGGAACGTGCGCTTCCTAAGACCATCGTCATCTGGTGAAAATCCCAAAACTTTGCCACCCTGTATTCAAATCACCAAGCTTACACTCAACTTACACTGCATTGCTTTGTATTGTAAAACCACAGCTGGCCCATACAGATGAATGGAGAACTGTGTGAAACTGTCATAGGGCAAGACACAAGGACCAGTGTTGACCTTTCAATGTCTAAAGCACAAACACAAACAGACAAAACTCAATTCAAACTTATGTGTTTAAAAAAAAATTAAATTCCCGTGTAGTGTTTCAATTATAAGTGTAATAAATAAAAATGAAATGATTTCATTAGGATTTCAGGAAATGGATAACTTGTGAATGAGACACTATCCTTACAGCCGGGGACCTTAATCTTCCAATATATATTTGTCATATATCCAATACAAATCTAGGCTTTTGTATTTAACTCTGATGCAGCAAAATAATAATCTATAACCTTATGAAAATATAACTTTGTATTCCAAATAGACCTGAGCTGGATTTTTAAAGCCGTAATCAGACACAACCATCAAACTGCACCATGGATGTACCACGGCTGAAGGCACATTATTTAAGCCACCCCCCCACTCACTCGGTAGGTTGGTTATCAAAAGAGGACTCATCCCGCACTGCTTATCAAAAGCACCGAAAATTTGTAACTTCAAATATCTGCTGTTGTCATTCGTTTTGAGGAAGTGGTGCAATAGATGCAACACCCCTTCTTCAGTCCCAGATTGAGGCTTTAAAAATCTAGATAGACCTTACTAAAAAACTGGAGAATTACTCTCTGAGCGTGGTCCTATAGCATGTGTGACATCTTAGTATTTACCAACCCTGATTTTTGATATGATGGTCATCTTACCACTGCATGTTTCACCGTAAAGCCCCTGTCATGTGACCTACCATGAACATACCTTGTTTTGGGGACAATATGGGAGCCAACTGAAATGTAGAGTTCTCATGCACACAAATCCCATTGTGAGATTTGTCATATTCACTCGAGTTATGTCGCCAGTGGGAGGGGTGTTGAGAATCTCACCATTAGTTAATGAAATAAACAACTATTGGGCAAAAATAAATACTCTACTTTTGAGTAGGAGGTGGTACCTAAGTGTGAACAGACACTTAAAGGAAACTTTGTTAGACAAAAATGTTCCACGTGTAAACATGTAAAAAGTTTATTTTTAAGAGCTTTGATAAACCACTCGTCCCAGCAGTTTCACTGATGGACCCACTGAGTGCGACGTAGCCTGCAGATGAAGGCCCAGCACCTCACACTTCTTCGGGTCCCCGATGTTCAACGTCGGGTCAGTGCAATCTCTGCTTGTGGTTTCTTGCCAGTGACGTAAAAGGCCGGCTTCATCTGGAAAGGGCAGCTTCACATCTAAAGATCACAACAAGCAGTTTTCCCCACTTTTAACCAACTTGTCATCGAGTTTGACTCCCACATGACACAAAGTGCTTCCACCTTCACAGCCTCGTCACAGAGGCAGATCTCAGCACAACGGTCAAGTCCACAACGCTACCGAGTCAGCATGTTTCGATATTCTGAAACGCTGCCAGTCTGGTTTTGGGAATGTTGGTATTGCCTCTGTTGCTGTGGCGCCTGTTGCTGCTGCGCTAGTGGCTGTTGAATGTATCCCACAGTGCTTTGCTGTGGCACATTAGTGGTGTGTAAGAATGCTGGAGTAGATCCACCGTGTACGAGTCCTTGAGTCATCTGCAGACACAACAAGGAATATGAATATAGTACAATAAGCAGACAGAATACTTTTTATCAAGTTTTATTTATAGAATCTAATGTTCGACTGATGTGCAGTGCAAACAGTGTACACATGAGGGCTGTCTCTGAATATCAAGACTTGCTCTGCAGTAGGTAGAGGATTATATAAAATGGGTTTCGGTAGATAGTGGACTCTTTGTTAAGCCAAGTTGTGGAGCTGATTGTGAGCTGACTGTGAGATATTGGAAGAACAGTGGAGAGGCACACCCCTGATGGTCATCAGTGTGACCACCTGTGACATTATTTGGGAGTAAGAGGTCAGCAGCTATGGTTAAGAATGCCTAATGTGGTCATTTCAAACTTAAGGGGTGTCCACACTGGGAGCAATTTGCTCTTCAGGCATCACTTTGTCACTGACAGTTGGTTGCTACTGTACATTCTAGGTCCCGATTGCCTTGGTAACCCTCTAATGTATTTGGCACCCCATCACATGTCATCCTGCGCTCTCACTGGTAGTTAACTCAGTCACACAGCTTGAAGTTGAGAAATGTTAAGCGGGATCCACTCGCTCAGTACTGCCTGCAGTTATTTCACCTGTCGCTGCCTGAATTCGCTGAATGACTGACTTTGTATCATCCCAGGAAGTCACATTGCTGCTGGCCGCTTCTTATATGGATGCCTTCTTTAGAGAGAGAGAGTGGTGATGACCTACATCACCTCAACGAGCTAATTGTGAACTGTTACTCACATGTTCATACTTGCTGACATAGACACAAACATCACATGCATCACTCTGGAAATACAACACCATCCCTCATGGTTTGTGTGGTGGGGTTTTTTTTGTTTGCTTGTTTTTAAAGGTATATGCCCTCATTGTAAACATTTGTTGATTTTAATGAACATTTCTTAACACAAAAAAATAATTCAGTATAATCTTAAAAACAGTAAGAATCACTCTAAAGTCACAGCACAGCTTTGGCACAAAGCTGAGGCTTTAAAACCTGTGGGAAATGCACCGTAGCTTGTTGCTGTGGTAACTCAGTATTCAGATACAGTCTAATACCCAAAAAGATCATAAATAAATAGAAAGTCTTGGTTATTTATATTAAACAGCAGTATGCAGCAATCCTTGCCAAACTGCCTTTTAGTCTAAAAATCTGTGTAAGAGGCTCAGGACGACATGCTGACTCATGTTGCTGCAGCGTACCTGAAAGAACTGCTGTGGTTGCTGGAGCTGCAGGGAGTGCTGAGAGGTCTGAGGCTGCGAGTGGTAGGCTGACTGGGACTGGTGCGTGATGAAGCTGTTGTGTGGGATCATTATCGGAGACGTGAAGACCGGCGAGGGCACGAGGACGGCATTGCAGTTGACCTGTTGCATGGGGAATGAGGGGGCGAGGATCTGCTGCTCCAAGGTGTATCTGTATGTGGCGCACGATGAAGAGGTTAGACACAACATAACATAATATAAAGACGTCTGCACGGTGAGAGGACTCACATCGACGGGGAGATGCCCATGTTGCACTGGGAAGGCTGCGAGGAGACGCTGGTGGGAACCAGAGTCTGCATTGGTTGGTTGAGAAGCATTCTGCAGGAAAAGAAACATATCAGGGTTAGAGGTTGGAGAACATGAAGAGGTAAACATAAAGTGAATGTTATTCCTAAAATATACCGTTTCATCATCACCTGCCATACTGACATTAACACCTGGAGTTCTGAGTACTATGAGTGTTTCTCAGGGCTCTTACCGTAGTTGTCCATCTTGGCTGAACTGGTTGTCTGGGTGTCTTTGGTTTGCATCTTGCTGAGGCCTCGTGTTGGTCTGAGAGAACATCATGGGGTTGCTGTAAAAGGGCATCGTCAGACTCGTGTTTGTCTGCACTGGCAAACTCACTGACTGAGCCTGCCCACTCCGGGAAATCCTCGGCTGGACCTACAGAAACAGAGACACTTTAGAGCAACTGTCAACTCAAACGAGGTTTCAATAAAACTACTTAAGAGGATAGCTTCCAGCTGGTTGTGTTTCTGGTTTCAAGTTTGGATTTCTCTCTTGCACAGCAATGTACCTGGTTTGAAGGTGAGCTGTTTTCTCTCAGGAGCGAGTGTGGGGATGAGCTGTGAGCCCCGCAGACTGCTTTAGGGTGGCCCGACAGCTGTCTGATGACCCCAGACTGACTCTGCTGGGCAGGCCTTCCGGGGCCCTGCTGTTGCTGCTGAGGCTGCTGCTGGGCCTGACTAAAGTCATTGTTGATAGGCTGCTGTAACAACATCTAACACACACAGAAATAGACAAATTGAATTAATTCTTTCTAAAAAGAGACAACTTACTGATTTCCATAACCTCTAATCTCGCCCCATGACGGGTGGAATACACCTCAGCACCCACATGATTGATGGATGGATGTACTGGAAAATTACTTCTTGTTTATTTGTATGTCAGCAGGATTACACAAGAGAAGTAAAAGAAGCTGAATTTCACAAAACTTGGTCGAGAGATAGCAAACTGTGGCGCAGGCTAAATCACTTGTCTCTAACTGCAAGACAGGGCATTGTCAGGATGCTGTAATACTGATACGTATAGGGGGATCGTTTAAGGTTCAATTCAGATTAGTTACATGTTGATGTGTGGCATGTTTATGCTTCAAATTACAGCTCATCTCATGTTGCCTGCACACCCAGAAGGTAAGCACAAAACAAAGAGACAATCACTGGAGTCAGTCTTTCATGTTGGCCTCTAGGTGGAGCCTTTTATCCATTACTGGCTATTATAGGTAATGTAGGCTGACTTTTCTCAACAGCTGATCTGGACGTAATGAGCATTTATTCTGAAGTTAAGGCTGCCCATTTTGCCAATACAGAACAAAAACACTCCACCTGTGTCGTGTTAAGATCTCAAGATTAACTCGCGGCTGAATAAACAATCGCTGCAGTCTCTTCATTTGAAAGTGTGGGAACACTACCTGTAGGTTAGCAAGATGAAGCTTCTCCTTAATGTCGTGCAGCTCCTGCTGTTGTGTCTTAATGTCAGCTTGCAGAATGCGCGTCCTCTCTTCCAGCTGTTCCTTCAGCTGGTTCATGACACCGAGCTGCGGCTGCTGCAGCTGATACATGGAGGACTGCTGCTGTTGCTGCTGCTGCTGTGGTTGCTGTTGCTGGATAGAGAGAGCAGGTGAAAGGGACGTAAGAACACTTTTGTGCTTTTTCAGGGAAACGGACAAATGTGGCTATAATCAAGTAGCGTGAGTCATGTAATGGTTTATTCCTGTTACGGAGGAAAGTACACCAATCTTCCAACCTTTTGTGCAATATTGATTCTACAGTTCAAATGTAACACGGATGAATGATTTCTGGGAGAAATACACAATAACTCTTCTTTTTTTTCTTTTTTTTTTCATTAAACCGTGCACAACCAGCAGGTGAAATAAACACATCCAGCAGTAACAGTAAGACATTGTACACAAACAGAAAGTCAGAAGGCAACAGGCTGGAGAGGAAGTCTTAACACTAACCATTGCGGAGTGCTTGCTGCAGGTAGGAGAAAGGGGGACGCTCATTGGGGAAACAAGGTCAAAGGAATTTTGTCTTTGTGCCAAATTCTACAGGGGGAAAAAATGGGAAAAGTCGTTTTATGTAACACAATTTAGGAGACATTAATGTGTTATCTGTGCACGCTTGTTTCTCGCAAACCATTTTTTGTCTCCAAAGACAAAGAGATACATGTAAACATTGTGTAAACTGACCTTCGAACTGCTTGGCTGGAATCTGGCAGATGTTTTTTCAGGCCCAATGGAAGCAGACTGCCACGATGGTGTGCAGGCTTCTGTGTAGGAGTTTGCTGCTGCAGGGCAGAGACAGGTCACCTCTAAACAACTCGGTCATAACTTTGGTCATAATCATGTGAATTAATGTGAACACTTGTAACTGCGACAACTGAGTGAATTACCTTCTTGCGTTTATACTCATTTCACGAGTGGGATAATCGTTGTGTCAGTAACACATTTACAGGTATTAGGCTTCATCTGCAGACGCTCATTAATTTTTTTTTTTAGCGTGAAATAATAAATCCTGACCTGCCCTGCAAAGTTATTTAGAACAGTTCTACAAAGAAATTGGTGCCCAAAGAATTGCTTATGACTTTAGGATAAAAATAAAGCCTGTGTCAACATTCGAGGTTAAAAAAAAGCAAAAAAAAGGGAAAAAAAAAAAAAAAAAGCTAATTTTAATGTCTAATTTCTGCAGCACAGTTAAGCCTTCTTACAACATTTTCCACACTGTAGCCACACACCCACAAGACCTATCAACAGACTTTGATTTCTAAAATAAGTTCCCCAAACAAAAACTGACTCGATTTTAAAAGGGAGACCTTTATGCATTTTTTCCCTAAACAGAGAAACTATAGCCTCTCTGAGAGAAAGCCAAAACTTCTTTGTATAGCAAACTGCTGATTTGGATTCTGTGATTACTCTCATTCTACCACAAATGGTTTTTCATTGTAGCAAAGTTTAATATACGTGTGGGCTAAGGAAAGACTGGCACACTGTTTTACTTTGCAAAAACTACAACTGTAATGAAGCTGCCACTGGTGCATTCTTCATAAATATGCAGATGGAAATGTTTTGGCATACTAGGCGGTGGGTGGAAGCGCAGCAAGTCGTTGAGAATGGGGGCTCAAACAAATAGGGCAGGCTAAAGTAAGCCTTGGAAACCTTTCACAAATGCATCATCACCCACATACACCGAGGTGGGTGTAATGACAACGTCTGGAGTTTTATTAGTGATCACAAAGATTACATAAAAAATAAGGATTGAGTGTGGGACTCTTCTGGAAACTAAAAATTGATCTTCCATTTCCATTGCTAATGAAAATGTCAAACCCAGGGACAGAGGGTTATCACTAGACTCGTATTATTTTGCTGCCTACAATCCCCAATAACAGATCTTCCACCCATACACAGGAGCAGGATTTCTGTAAATAATGACCTACTGTTGAGTGAGTTAGCACTTTGGGGAGCAGAGGATGACTCACATGCAGAGTCTGACAGCGCTGTGTGGGAGGACTTCCGGGAGCTGTGGGAGGACACCGAACGTGCACCGCTGTTTCTGTCCCGTGGAGCGTCCAGTGTGGAGCAGATGTCCAGGTAGAGCTCTTGAGCCTGGAACACAGAGTAATGTTCAACATGGTGGGCCAAGTTTGAAGCTGACCTTGTAAATGTCACACGCTGTGCAGTATGAGTCCGAGTTACCTTCACAGAGGACGGGGCTATCTCAGGTGGCGACAGATCTTCAAGGCCAAACGCTCTCCTTCTTTCAGCTCGCACTTCAGCATAGCTGAAGGACAACAGAAAATGCAGTATTAAGGGAGGCTAGATCGATACACCCCTTACCCAAAGAGAGAGGAAATGTGTACACACACACACACACACACACACACACACACACACACACACACACACACACACACACACACACACACACACACAGAAAGAAGAAACCAGGCTTACCTGACAACAGTGTGGGTGCAGACAATGAACTCAGGTTTGGAGTTCCACTGGTGGTAAGTAATGTAGTAGTGAGTCTGCAACCAAATCCACTGCTGACCTTTGGTCAGGAATCGATAATAGCAGGATTTACCTTTTCCAAACTGCATTACTAAGGAGAGAAGAAAGAAAGTCCACATGAGTGCTTTGACATTTCTGTCAATTTGTACAGTTGCCCTTGATACAGTGATCATGAAGACTGGTAGGGAAAAAACGCAACAGAAAAGTAGCTTACATTGCTTGTGACATTGGGCTATGAGCTCTAAGTCATCCACATGATAGTAATCATAGCCAGAAGTTCCAAGAACCTCGAAGGGTAAATAGCCTATGATTGGCGAGGCTCTGAAACACACACGCGCACACAGGGCAATAAACATGCAAGAAATACTTTTTCTAAGTATAGACTGGTAGCTGTCAGGATAATACAAATATTTTACCTGTGATCTAAAAACAGAAACTTCCATTCAAGGCTGTGTCTGGAGGTGAATTCATCACAGGGATCTTCCACGTTACACAAGTCCTAAACAAAAACAAAAAGACTGAGGAAGGTCCCCGCTAATATTTCACAGGGAAGCAAGGCATGATCGTGTTTTATGTACAGTATGTCCTGTATATGGTCATAGTTTTTAATATCAGAGTTGGTACAGTGCATGATGAAACTTAACACAAAAAGATCATTACACATCAAGAATATGCTTAGAGGGACCAAGCAGCAACAGCCACCGAGCATGTGCAAAAAGCTGCAGTTCCTCAAATGGCCACTTGAGGCTGGCAACAAAAGCGAGTCAGTCCCTTTAGATTCCGATGTTAGAGAAGAGGAGGTACAGAAAAGTGTTTTGGTCTCTGGCTAATTTGTCCATAATAACTGTAAAGAGGATGATTTCTCTTTTATTACTCTATAATTTTTATATTAAAGGTTTAATGTTGTGTGTCATCATGGTAACTAGGATACTAGCAGTCTCTGAGGTGTCGCCTTAGCTAATTTACGTTTGTTGTGCGCATTTTGGAACATGTTAATAAAATTATCTGACAAACAGTATGGCTTCTTGCCAAACAGTCTGTGCTCCAGCTCTGCTGAATGAAAGTCAAGTGTTTTATTAGTATGTTACTTACTAACAAACAGGCGTCTGTATTTGTGCAATACACCCATGTACACGATGGATGCTTTTTCCAAACAAGGATTACTAGCAGACAACGTGGCAACAGCCATAATGCTAGTCCACAAACCAAAGACACAGTTGCTGTGTCTATCGTTTTACATATTGCTAGGGATAATGCCAACGTTTTTATTAACATTTGTGTGTCACAGTTAAAATGCTGTGCCCTTGAACCTCTGTGGAAAATGAGAACAATGCACCTTTGAAAAGAACTGGGGAATTTCTTCATTTGAAATTTCATTTGAAAAACTGATGCCTACTGTTTACAAAGGATTCATCTTCAGACTGAGAAAAGGAAAAAAATCTTTCCATGTCATTCGTCCCAGTAGATATTGTTCCAGTCTGACCAATCAGTGTAATCAGTGTGTTTTCCAGTTTGGAATAACTAGTCGGCAGAGCTGAAGTCTGTGCAATAGATCAGGCGGGGGGGTTTCTAAGCTTTTTGGCTTTTAATAGCAACTGACCATCCTGTACATGTAAACTGCACTCTGACTACTTTTACATATTGGGATTTAATTAATCTTCAACAAACCATCGCTGGAAACGTGCCATTTTATAAATTTCCTTTGGGATGCTTGGAAAGGGTATAAAATCTGAGCTGATCTCACAAAAATTTACAAGAGTGCGACTTTAATTCCCTTCTGTAACTTGACAAGTGGCCAGATTTCAACTCAAAGGGCCCTTTAGGGATCACAGCGTATCCTCATGATGTAACAAGTTGGCAAGTACACAGTGTGCCACACTGAACCTATTTGCCGCGAGAAGTTTTCCAGAGTGTGTGCGCCACGATGGAATCAGTGTATGCCGAAGTGTGTCACCTCTCAGACCTCATTGTGCCACTGATCCAAGCTCACTATTGCTGCATGGACCGAAACTGCTTTTAGTGCCACGTTTAGCCCTCGAGTGATTTAGTGACAGCACACACAGCGACACAAGCAGAGAAACAAAGCGACAGAAGCGCCATCAGGCTGCTGCCTTTTTCACATGATGATGCCACAGCAGGTAGCGCCACATATTTGATTTCCTAACGCGTGAGATTTGCACCCTCCACCCCCTGGGTCTTTTGCTTGTTAGGCAAATGTGTAAAGTGTTACTCTGTGGAGTCACAAGCAGAGAAACAAAGGAACAAGATTTAACATTCAAGCTGGTTTTACCTTCAGAAACTGCGGAGTGACTAATCGCACGGTAGCAATGAGGCAGACCTGCTCCTCCAGAGACGACTGCAGACTCCTTGGTAACGTCAACTCGAGCCCATTACAAGACGACGTAGGCACTGTGTGACCAAGAACATGTACATATGTATGTGTATTTCTGTTTTGTTTTTTCTAAATGTATTTGTTTTAAAAATAAAACAAATCCTTACCATGGTTGTGAAACTTAAAATCTCCAACAAACTTGACATACTCGTATACAGGTGGCTCTTTTGGGTTCATGTTACCTCTAGCTAGATGACAGCAAAATTCAATGTGTGCCTCACCTAAAAAGCAGATATTGTCATGGTTACACCCTGAACATAATGAAGTTTACATGCATCATTATAAAAGCTGAGGTGCTTCTCGATGGTATTTTTGACACAGAAAAACCAAAGAGTCAAAATGCTGACAGGCACCAATAGAAGAGGTTGCTTTGTTTCCTGTACTAGGACAGTGTAACATAAACTTACCTTTGCATAGCAAGGTAATAAAATGTAATCCTTTTTACTGGTAAAAAACAAATGATGGATGTGCTCAAAGGATGTTGTTTACTGCAGACTTGGCTTTGTGACAGTTTGCTATTTAGGTCTCTAAAGATAGGCCGAGACTCTTGCGACTCGCCCTCTCTCTTCCCCAGAAAAGTCCAATAGTAAGACAGGATTAAGGTCAGGTTCTTGAGCCTCCCATACTACATTGCTTTGGATTACTGTGCTAACATAACAGTGATTTAAAGTCTTAACTATGATACTAAGCTAGCTCCTATTATTAGCTAAAAGTCTAATCATAGATACACACTAATCAGCAATCCAATAACCTGCAGACCGTAATTCAACTAGCTTCTGTATCTCAGTTTCAGTCCAAACAGTCTTTGTGACAAAAATTCTACAAGACAGAAAACAACAGTCAAGTGTTGTTTTTGTACTTCAAACAAAAAAAGAAGATTCTTGAGCCAACATAACTTTTTGAGCTGATTTTTAGTGGAGAATTACACCAGCGGCAACTGTTCTGTCCACAGCATTTTGATCTCCCAAAGTGGGAGACAGTCTACAGGCTTTAACCTTTCTACTTCCGCTGTGTTTCAACACGATGACCCAGACACAGTGTGTGCAGAGAGCCCGCTCAGCGGGATACTCACTGTCAAGGAAGTCAGCAGCAATGGGGTCAGTCATCAGCATGTGGGATGATAGCAGCTTATACACCTCACCGTGCTCCCGCTCCGGGAGGAAATTCAAGATATTTTGGTCCACCATATCTGACTGGTGCAAAAAACACAGATGAATGGCAGTCAGTCTTCCTGGCACCATTTCAACAAGTGATATCTTACACAACAGTCTTAATGGGAGTCACAACGGCAATCTGCTTCAGATAAAGCAGCAAAACAGAGCTTTTTTCTGTCTAACTTCACTGTTATGGCAACAAAAATAAAATGAGGACCAGACATGGTGAAGTGAAATCTAATGTTGTCTAAATCACTGCTGTGCTTAAGTGACAATACAGAGCTTTGATGGTTGCGTGAATTTGAGGCCCTCTTACTTACCGGTAAATGGCCAATAAGTGAGGAAACACTGTCAGACACGTATATGATGTTACCATCTGTAGTTAATGCAACCAAGAAACCATCTAGGGCCTGCAGGAGGGAGGAAGTTACCACAATTATATTACTGTATTACAGCATGTTGAAAAATTGCACAATGTCTCATCGGGTCTTAATTAATCTATCAGCACATTATGCTGACGTGTTAACGTGCTGATATTTACTCTGCTTTCGCATATTGCCTAAAGAGACCTCACATCTTCACTGCTGATTTTATAGCAAACTATGAATACATGCACTTAAAATAAAAATCATCATTTTAGAGAGGATGTAGCTTTGCCTTTGTGTTTATTAATATTACCTAATGGCAGAGTTAAATAACAGCTACTCTTCAAAGACATCCTCCTGAAGTTTACCTCCAGCATTAGCTGAGTGAACTCCTCATTACTGAGAAACGAAGGCTTCCAGTCCTGCCTCACATCGCAGGTGTCGTTCTGTGCAGTGATGTCTGGGAAAGAGAAAAGGGCAGAGAAAATGTTAGAAATATGTCTATTAAATTAACAAAACTAAATAGAAAGACTATAGAAATAGAAAGACTACATAAAAACCCGTACCTTTCTGTTTCTGCAAAAAGTCGATGGTCCTCTGCAATATGGTGGACTTGTCCATCTTGCGCGGATGGCCCTGACCCTGCAGCATGGTGCACAGCTCTTTGATGAGCACATTGAATTGGTCTCTTCTTTTCTTTTCTGATTTGTTACGGGATGCCCTATAACAGAGCGGTTATTGCAAGTGAAAATTAAGTGACTTTAGTTCAGCTATCCTGTTTACACGGAAGATAGTTTGGAATAAGGAAAAAAGAAAACAAGCAGAACAAGAAAGGTAAATGTAACAGCGGCACAGTGCTGAAAATGTAAGCAGAGCCTGAATATATTCAAATTTGTGGGTACTTTGTTATAAAAATAGGGCATGAAAACAATTAATTAAACATAGATTTAATCATACAGAATTTACATTTTTAAAAAGAGAAGGCTGGTTATTCTACCAACGGCTAAGCCCCGTGGTTGAATTTGATATCTTCTGACACCGTGTCCTAGAGTGTCCATAGGAATTTTTCAGATAAGAAGTAATATGTAAATCTGGAGTCGAACCTTTGTGAACTAAGAACTCAGTCGCTTTTAGACACCAGTATTTGTAAGTGTTTAAAATACAAAATGAGCCAAAAGAGGCCCAGATTAACCGTAATGTCACGGAAAATGAAATGAATTTCTTCATTTATTATGTCCAGTCCAGTTTCTTTTAAAGTGATGACCTACCACCAATAATCTGTTTTCCATTGACATTCCCATTTATGTAAATAGTAATAAATGTGTGATACTGTACATGAAGTGTTTGCCCAGTATGCACAGACGTCAGTACCTTTTTGCCCTGTCCTTCTCATCTTCATCCATTAAATCGTCCATGCAGCTATTGGTGCTTGAAAAAGAAGGATACGCGTTAGGAAGAAGTTCCTTTGACGTCATCAAACACGTGTCAGTGATAATATAACAAGTTCAGGTCATATTTTTGTCTTTTGCACAATATAACAAACAGTTTTCACAGCAAGACATTTGAGCTGTCCTAGTATGAGAGCAGTTTTCACTAACAACCTCAACAATGGCTCAATCATCCAGGATTCACAAGTAAAGCAGATAAAAGGAATGTAGCCATTGTGTATTTTGTCTTGTGGTCCTGCACTACCCTCTGTGAGATGGTAAAATATGTTGTATTTTAAAAAAAAAAGCCTATTTAATTGTCAATCTCAAGAAATTACCAGAGACAATGTGTGGACCAACCACTACTAATGCTGTGATTATGTTAGAGGTAACCGCATTTGAAGCCTCTGGTCTTCTCCCATGTTTAACAGGTCACTGTGATTTGTAAGTGACCTACTCCATATTTGTATTATTGCTTTATACTCAGAGGCTCACGTGGTTGGATGTCTAAAGGCAGACAAGTCACGAGTCACTTCCATATCGTTTTTCTTACGAATTACTCCTGGTCGTAACAGGATATTTACTACCTGAGAACACAGCAGCAGGAGTTTATTTTTATCGCGTGTAACTGGTTAATCAGCAGCAACAGAGATAATCAGTCATAAAAAAATTTGTTAAATGTAATCAACCTTGTCAGTGCATGACTTTGACCCGGGTATGGCCAGTATCAATTTTTCGACACTTGAATGTTTTTACATGATTACACTGACTATGACCTGCATTACATTCATTGCCATGAGAGTATCATGTGATAGGCTGTAACTTGGGCGTTATCTTTAAAATGTCAAAAGAAGTGACCGGCTTGTACATCATAGACACAGCAGGTATTACAAAAAGAAAAAACTACTACTGAGGAACATTGAACGTTATGAGTGCACAACTCTGAGTGAGTGTAACTTATTATTCCTGTGGTATTGGATCAATATTAATATAGTCCCACAGTGATTCATAAAATGCTTCATTACTCTTGATGGATGTAAGTGCTTTGATCACATTTGTATAAAAGGGTTTTTTTTTACTTTGCATTGCAGATGATGTTCTAAGAGAACTGCCTGAATATTGAACAGCGCGCTCCTCACACAACTCAAATTGAGGGTCATTCAAGATAAATATGTTCTTCATTGTTAAAATACAACATTTACTACATGTTTGTTATGCAGTTTATCTTTATACATTTCTCAAATGTGTTGTAGTTTTGTGCATGTATGCTCACAATGAAAGACTATGAAAAACTTTGCTAAATGGTAATGTCTAAAAAGATATACCAGATTTCTTTAAACTATTACATGAAAACTTTCACAATTATTTGAATGGTATATTGTGTTTACCACTACAGTGATGGTTATGAAGCAGGAACTAAATAAAGAAATCAAAATGAAGGTAACTTTATTTCATACTCACTCCCATTCCCTGCGGCCAGACGGACAGGGGCCTCCGAAATCAGAAAGGTTGTCCATACTCACTCCTTCTGCCAACCAGGCCCTTTCTGAAGTCTTTTAAGTCCCATCCGCGCCGTCCTTGTCTGAACGCTCTTTTAGAAAAACTTAGCACGGTCCCGTTGTCCACCACCTCCTCAGTTCAATTAAAGAAAAGCCAAATCCTGTGAAAACAGATAAAACTCCTGAGCAAAAACTGCAGGGCACGCATTAACTCAATGACACACCTGTTCAGCTGCTCGACAACCTGCTAAAGTTTAACCCGAGCATCAGAATGAAGAAAAAAGGCGATTTAAGTGACTTTGAACATAGCATGCTTGTTAGTGCCAGACGGGCTGGTCTGAGTATTTCAGAAACTGCTGATCTACTGGGATTTTCCCCACACAGCCATCTGTAGGGTTTATGGAGAAAAAAACAAGAGGTTCAACTAGTGAGCAGCAGTTCTCTGAGCAAAAACGCCTTGTTGAAGTCAAAGGTCAGAGGAGAAAGGACAGACTGCTTGGAGCTGATAGGAAGGCAACAGTAACTTAGATAACTACTTGTTACAACAAAGATAAGTAGAAGAACATCTCTAAACACAAATCAAATTGAACCTTGAAGTAGATGGGCGACAGCAGCAGAAGACCACATTGGGCACCGCTCGTGTCAGCTAAGAACAGGAAACTGAGGGTACCATCCACACAGACTCACTGAAACTCAACAGTGGAACACTGGAACAACGTCCCATCTGATGAGTCTTGATTTCTCTACAACGTTTGGATAGCAAGCTCAGAAGTTGGTGTAAACAACATGAAAGCATGGATCCATCCTGTTCAGTGTGCATATGTTCTGTTGACAAAAGGGGGTCAAAACTAGCAAGGTCTACCCAGTGAGTGAGTGTAGACTGACTGCTTGTTCTCAGGACATTTCTGCAATTAAATCCATAATAATTGAGCCTTTAAAATCCTGGATACAAAGCAAACACGGTATCAACACTGTGTTCAAATATTTCAAATGAACGTTCTCCCAAGCCACTTTTTTTAAATGCATCAAGAAAATATGACATTTGTTGCGAGCTTGACCACTAACAGACCACTAGCTTTTTTTATGAGCGGACAGTGGAGACATGATAGGAAAGATAGGAGAAAGACCAGGACGACGAACAGTAAATGGCCTAATCACAGATTTGAAACTGGGCCTCTGCAACCAATAGGAAGCCTTCTCACAGCACATGGTTTGCCTGCTGAATCCGTTGAGCCACTCAGGCGCCCCATTAGCTTGCCGTTTTAACAAATCAATCAGTCGCACCAATGTTAATACCGTGAAAGTTAGCATTTTCTGTAGGACTTGCATTCAAAAATGCTGTTTTTACTGTGAGGACTTAATGTGTGCTGCTGAAAGACATTAATAACACAGCATGAAACAAATTAGCTATTTTCACCTGGCTAGAGTACTTCATCACCTAAGAAGTGTTTTTGCTTAGAACGAGCTCCTCTGACCTAGAAAAATGTCTGAAGCAGACACTTCTTTTGATAACCTGGCCTGAAAAAACAGAGCGCACAGCAGCCACCTTCTTCACACATCCTTTGTATGCGGCAATCTTAAACAACATGGAGCAGACGCTTCTTTTATAGACCAAACTAAGAACTCACTCAGATGAGCTTTGGACAGCTCCAGTTAAACAGCATGAGACTGTTTTCACTTGCAGACCAATTAATAACACGTCTCCATATAATGTATACATGAAAACATATGTTTTCCCCTAATTGTGGCTGACAGAATACCGTGCATCTTCTTAGAGAGCCAGCAATTAAGAGCAATTATTATATTCCAGACACTTTCCAGTAGGAAAGCAACGCTCATGCTTTCGTTTAACCTTGATTAAAATTGTCCACGGTTTCATGGTCTGGAAATAAATTCAACTCTGAATCAGTTATATTCAAATTATAATTATAGTTAGTGGTCCTTCTTAATGCAGGCAGTCGTCTGTGTTTGTCTTACTCCAAATGTAGCCTACACTGAGTGGCCTCAGGCAAAATTACTAGATATTGCTGCTTCCATTATTTTGCATCTAAACGAGACCCAGAGGGACAAGAGAATCACGATGACTGGAGATATCTGAGTGATGTGTTGCAGTCTTTAACAGCTCACTGCTAAAAAGAATAAAAGTCTCTGGCCTAAGCAAAAGAAAAACTGCATTTTAGCTCACACCCTTTCCTTCTTCATAAAAGGAATCATTTTCTATCTTGGGTTTCCAGACTCTTGTTCCTATAGAGCACATAGGAACACACAATTGTTTGAAGCTGGTGTTTAAGCACCACTTCAGCCTGAGGTAATTGAGCCAGTAACCACTTGCACGCCAGCACTGTTGTAGAAATGTAATTATGTGCATTCCTTAACGGGGAATATATGAAAAGATGATGGGCCAACTTCTGGAGAGGAAATCCATGGATTAATCTCATTCTCAACCTCCTTCATATGCTAAAGTATACATTTCCCCACTGGCATGTTTAATATCGTAATTTACCTCAGACCATTTTATTCAGTTATTCTCTATCATTTATCCTGAAATTCATGCTCTTATATGCATTTAAATCTGATTTAAAGGGACAGTATGGCTAACACCAAAGACTACTTTTGAGCTGCCCACCTTTGGAGATATCAGCCTGGAAATGTGTTCCTCCTCTTGAATATAAGGGAACTAAAAGATGTTTCCCTGCTCTGTGCACCGGTAAATATTGAAACAATTTTCTCTATTAATAAATAACACCTCCC
Source organism: Perissodus microlepis (assembly GCF_051167445.1). Taxonomy (NCBI): domain Eukaryota; kingdom Metazoa; phylum Chordata; class Actinopteri; order Cichliformes; family Cichlidae; genus Perissodus; species Perissodus microlepis. Next base: position 11,040,653 of record NC_140470.1, read on the forward strand.
AACTGTATCACTGCAGTGATAAGAGGCTTAGGTTAATGGTAGCGTGGCATGACGAAAACACCTGAACTGTGATGTCAGCAGGCCCCGTGCAACATTTTTATTTATTGATCTTTATAAATGCCAGTACTGGTATGTTTTGAAATAGGTAATATCAGCCAATATATCGATATGGCCAATAAATAGGTCGGGGTCTAATCTAAAACAAAGCAAAGGAATATTATGTGAACTTTCAACTTTGCATGTATAATATTTGGAGACTATGCACACAGCTGATATTTCAAAGGTGACCATTGTTAAACTAAAAGCATATCACTTATGCTTTGTTTTCATGCCAATCCATATTTTTAAAGATCTAAATGGAACATTTTGCGTTAAATTCAGGCTCTGGTGTTTAACATTTTGCTATGCTATCCTTGTCTGTGTTTTACTGCAGAAACTGCCCTCAGCTTCCTGCAACTGCTCTGCAGTAAAATCCTTCCAGTCCAAAAAGAATCCAAAACACAGAGCAGCAGGCAAAAATCAAACACTCACCCATAATTTATATTTCTAGTTTGCTTCTTTCCCCATACTTCATGGGCATATGTGTAGTCTATTTGTAGCTTATATGAAGCCATTTGTAGGGCGTCAAATGGGTCAGAGTGAGCTAATAAGGTAAGGAACTCAAATGAGAGGCACAAAGCAAGAAGATATTGCTGAAAGTCTTTCACTGCAAAGCAGTAATTCAAGCAAGTTTAATGTCATTACTTGTACATTGTTGTGGAAAAGGTTCCCATGTTAACAAGGTGACATTATGCCTTAGGTCACTACAAATTTGTGACGTCTTAGCATTAGCTTGTAGCTACGGATGTCCTCTTTATGACACACAAACTTCCATCCCACTTTCAGGTTTCCATAGCTTAGTAAAGATTTGCACACAAAGGTAAAGACTCAGAATGAAACTCGCAAGTGTTACTGAAAAATCAAGCTCTTATTTAATTGGGCCAGATTGATGAGAAATGCCTTGCAAAAAAACTAAATGAAACAAAACAAAAAAACATTAGCTACCGCAGAGGGGAAATGCCAATGTTTAATCAGAAACACAATTTCTGCATTTACTGCCCTACTTACTGCCAAACTACTCTTTAGACTGTTTATGCTTTTACTGCATAGATACAGACGAAAAAGATCTTCCTGAATTGTTGACAAAACAAAAAAGCTGAAGTTTGTATAGCAAGCAACAGAAATTACCACTCATAAACTGATCTACTGTGTAAATGTCCTTTTTTTCTTCGCAAGATTAAAGAGAAACACTGCATTAAGAATCACCTCATGCAGCTTTAAATGCATATTTTCTCTGCACAGCTAAAATAAACCTCACATATCCATCTGCATTCTAGTACTGAGGTTAAACCACACCTCGCAAGGTCAACAGCTAAAAAACATCCGAGTCTCGTTACACTCGTGCCTTCGGGTATTTAAAACCCTTTAAATTGAAACCTGAGCTCACTTCGCAAGGTGGTACACTGAAGTTCAAGTTCATGATGAACACTGTATGTAAACAGGCTGTAAAAGAGGCAGAGCCAATGACAATGGCCATGAAATAGTTCATTTTCTTTGTGAATTCTTAGCATTTAGACTTTGTATTGCAGTTTAAAAGAACTCTCCACCCTCAACTATAGCTTGTTATTAGGTTTAATATGCTCCATCTTTGCATTTAATTTAAACGTAATAACTATTATATTATTAGATTAAAATAATTTACATCCACATTTGAAACATTTACAACCCTTATTTTCATTTCAGATGTGAGTCGGTGAAGCTCACTAATGGCTTTAATGAGTAAAAAAGCATGCTGGTGTCATGCTGTTTGCTGGGAGCTGAGGACCTAAAGTACTCCTCTACTGCAGTGAATGACATCTAAAAAGCTCTCATGTCCTCTCCACTTTTGCTTTTTCACCTTTTGGTGGGTATTTGTGATGATGTTTAAAACACTCAGGTAATGAGCTGCAAACACATTCAGGCAGGATGAGTTTTATTTTTTTCATTTTGTAGTTTTAAAATGTATGAGATGCTAAGGAACTGTCATATTATCTGTGGATCTTTTTAATGATGGATTACCCTCATGCAAAAGCAGCAGCAAACTGGTTGTTTTTGATAGCATCAGAAACTTTAATACTGGCTTGCAGAGGCGTGGGCGCGTGATGAGAAGAGAGATGCTGACAGTAGATATTTCTCTGTCAACAAAAAAAAATACCTGTTTGACACAGCGCTAGCGATACGGGCAGCGAGCATGTGAGCTTTAAAGATTTTCTGTCATGTGATGTAGAATAGATTTAATTAACATTTTCCTATATTGATGGCATGCACATACTGCTAGTGTGTCATTGTCAAAGTACAGCTTGGTGAAATGTTATTTTCTAAAATCACAAGTATATAGGAGCAAAACTCAGTATTTAATTTGTAAGGCAAAGGACCAGATAATGTGATAAACTGTATTTAACTGATCAAGAGCTATAATTTTTCTACTTATACTTTATTTCACAACTTACAAATCAGAATTAAGACTTGCAAAGTTAGCCTGCATTTGAACAGATCTAATAAATAAACACTTAAACTGCAAATTTTGAGTTACAATCAAGAAATTAGATTGTAATGTTAACAGTGGGGCAGCTCTCTCTCTTTAACGTCTCTGAGCACAGAGTAAGACTGGGAGTACTTTGAAATTTGAACTAAATCTCCAAAAATTGCATTTGTTGAATTTAGTTAACGAATCTGATGTATCCATGGATTGTTTCACCCTCTGATTTCTAGCACAATTCACAATTCGACTTAAAATGCATCCCTATTGCCCACTACTTTTCCATCCATAAACAAGAACCTAGCAAACCTTTGCTAACCATTAGCATAGTAATGAGCATTTGCTCATTACATAAAAAACTAACAAAACTAACCAATACTAATATTAAATTAGCTCGGAAAATCAAATCCCTTTAAATATTAGCTATCAGCTATGACTGTTTTAAAAACTACAAAAAACCCCCCCAAAAAACTCGAAATGTCTAGGTTTGAAAAATTAGGCCATTTCGGAAATGCAAAAGCTGCAGTATATCAAACATGGTAGCTTGAGGCTAACAGACGGCTACAGAAAAAGGTTAAATCCCTCCTTCTGGGTAACATATTTTTTAACAACTAAGCCTTTAAATGCTATTAAGGTATACAGTAATGCCTTATTTGGGCAGAGCTGGTTTGACAGACAACTGCATGGTAACACAGCAGTGTTAGCGGTGTTAGCATCAGCTAATTAGAGACAGCGAACTGTTCCTCTCACTGCACCACTGTTAGTGCCTTTTAATCAAATTACTTTACATATAATGTGGTCTGCTATGCAGTATTAACAATCCAACCAAGAAGCCTGCTCCAATACTCTATATGTTAGCCCTAATTAAAAGGTATGTGTACGCCCTTTGCTAATATGCAAGCACACTAACCTCTTGTTTGATTAAAAACCCAAGGTGGGGGCACCATTGCTTTATCTGTCTTATATACAGATTTTGCTAAATGCACAAAACCTCTTTAGAATACAAACAAAAAACATAATGATGTAATAAAGTAGCTACTTTCAACTGCTCCCTCATTCACAAGCAGTCACCACAGTAGATAGCTCCGCATGTTTTAGCATTTTCACACCAGATGCCCTTCCTGTCTCAACACCAAGGGGAATTGTGTGCTTTTCCCGGGATCAAACCTGGAAAGCAGTGCACTATGGAGCCACGAGGAAAAATCTGTAATGAATTCAAAAGGACATTAGCTAGGAAATACAGACTGCACGGTGGTCATCCATCAGTTGTTATACATTTACATTATGCAGTTACAAGTGAAAAACATAGACATGCTATAAACATATAAATCATTTGCTCCTCCAAAAATAATCAAGAATCTGGTTCCCAGATTGAAAGGTTACAATTAAAAAAGAAAAAAGATAAACCACGGCTCTGAATAACCAGGACAACTGTGTCATGATAAGCTGAGTAGGCCTAATGACTCACAAAAGTATTATATATAACTTTTTGCAACCCTAGAATAACACACAGGAAAGTGAACCAGGCAACAGAAAAAGTCTCTCTGCAGGTTTTCTGACAGCCAACACCATTCCCCAAACTACTCTGGTATTCCACACAGAAAGCTGTTCTGTGGCTCTGGCGCTGGACGACTACTATCTGCTCGTCTGCAGGTTTAAACTGTCTGACCACATCCACCTGCATCTGGGTTTGAACTGACAGCTCAAGCCGTCAGGTAAACACTAACTGGGCTTGGACAAGCTTTATTTCAGTCAGTGTGGAAACGTTTTTAACATGTATCTAGGTCTTGCTGCTTAAGCCTAGATTACATAAAATCTGAAATAATTTGCACAGCATTTACCCTTTTCTCATTTGCGTCATGACTGTACAAGATTCATATTATTGGTTATTTGAAAGCTTACAACCTCACCACCATTTATCAAACACACGTGTAACGCTGCATACTGTACACACAGATGAGCACATGCAAACATGAACACTTGTTTCAAAATGCATTCAATAACATATAAAAACGTCTTTCTAAATGTGTGGTGTTATGATTTCCAGTGTAGGTGTAGCTGCCTTTAACTGATAAGAAAGCAGGAAGCACTTCAACTGGCTGCAAACCTATAAATGAAAAACAGAGGAAAGGCCACTGATAGCCCTCACTGACCCTTTAACTTTCCAGTATGTACAGGGTAAATAAATAGCATTGCCACACTTGATGCAGACTCAAACAGTGGAAATGCTTTGCTCTAATAAGAAATCCCTTTCAGTTGCAAATAATTAAATTAACAAATAAATAAATAAACAAAAAGCCCTGAATGGACTGTGAATTCGAAGACCTGTGGGTTTGTCAGAGAAATGTGAACTCCAGTAGGCTTAAAGCTGCCAGGTTGGGTAACATCAGCCTGACCCTAAGCCTGCTGAGAAATTATCTAAGCATACATTTTCCGGTGACATTTAACATTTTTCTTTGTGGCGTCTTAGAGGAAGCAATGACGAAAACCCCTTTGGTGTTTTGGCCATTAATGTCATCATCGGGGGCACAACGGGTGGAGGGAAAAATAGGTTATTTCAGCCTTGTAACCAGGGCACTTGATGACTCTGAGCTGAAAACATGTAAGCAGCATTCAAGAGCGCTAACGCTGTCAAACATACGGACACCTGGATTTTACCCAAACCAACCAAATCAGCCTGTGCTCCGTCTAATAAACATGCGGTCGCCCACCTCTCTTTTATTGGGAAAAGAGTCCAGTCGTGAACTTTGATCATATAAAACGGAGTAAGCGGTTGGCAGCAGCCTATGACAACATTTTGCGCTCGTCTGTCACAGTGACGCGAAACTGAAAGCTTAAGTTAAATCTCACATACCTTGAAAACAGGTCTCCAGCAGAAATCCGAATCCACACTTAACTTTAACCAAACTAGTCATTTTTAAAAGAAAAAAAATGTAAAAACTACAGCATAGCAGCCGAGCGCAATCAGCAGCCTCTGACTAACCAAGCGAGAGCGCTGAAAGCGTTAAATTGCATAACAGCGCCTTAAGTTAATAACGTGCTGTTATTAATCGCCGGTGAGCTCTCTGCGGCTTTGACAGTCCTAATTTATCAACAACAGAGGACCAAATTTCTGATTCGTGGCTTTTTTTTTCTGTAGTTGCGGTCTTTCTCTCTCTCTCTCTCTCTTTTCCAGGGTCTGTACTCCACATCCTCCGCTGGCAGCGGCTTGTAAACAGGACCGAGTGGCTGAGAGCAGAGAAAGTAGGTCAGCTGGTAGCTCAATACTCGGGTAACGAAGGCAGCAGCAGCATAAGCAGCAATGCTGTGCAACACAACCGAAAGAAACCTGCGCTGGTGACCGGGAAGGAAGGGGGCAGATTGCAATCTTTAACACGTGCTTAATGAATAATAACAACCCACTAAAATGTCATTAGAGCAATGCAAAGAAGAGTAGATTTGTAATGTGGCTTTTGCACCGCAGTTTTCCGACTGTTTGAAACTGTGAAGCCTACCGAGACTTGGCCATAGGAGCCTAACCTTTAATCTACTAAGATATAGTTTTACATTCACAAGAAGGAATCTATAGGAGGGGGTGATGGCATGCTGCAAATTGACCTTACAGGTACTGCTGGTATATTAAGGCAAATCACATGGGCAGGAGGAGGTGGTGAACGGTGCCTCCTCCCTGCCAGCAACACGGAGCAGATTAGCCTGTCTGACCCTGTTTATAAGTTTATAAACCATTTATTTAAATCTGCAGGGTGAAGGGAGGCAGGCCATACAGAAAGATGACAACACCTCAATGTATAAGCAAAACAAGACGCTGTATACTTTTGTTTTGCCCCCCCTAAGTACTTCCCCATACACTTCCTATGTGTGGTTTTTTTTAACAACTTCCTGGTTCCCTTCTCTCCTCAGCTGAAGTCCCAAATGTGGGTCAGCAGTCTACATGACTAATTTCAAGCTTTAATGATGGACAGCCTCCAAGTATTTTGTGTCTGTCAAGTGGCTTCACAAGCAGCTACAGATGTGGGCATGTCGAGAATGTTAAAAGAACCAAAGAGAGCATTTACATGGAGAAACTATTTGGAGCGTTAAAAAAATGAGGCAGAGGTTTTACTGTAGTACGCCTATATGACTGTCACAGTCATATCAGTAGTTTATCTAATTGTGCTATTTGGACAAAGCCTATCAGTACACCAGCCATTTTAACCAAGTCCTAAATTTTATTAACATGACATGTATGGATGGCTTTTGTATGGATAGATGCCACTACGTGGCTAAAGCCACGATTTCACTGCTACTGATTATAGCCCGCATTACTTGATAAATGATTTCTAATAACTTAATGGTAGGTAGACTAATTAGTTATTTTGTTTCCCTATGACATTTCTGAATGCACCTTTAATTTTTAAAGATCTTTAAGATCTTTAAAGATTAAAGACCAGAATCTTAAAAACAGTAATCGTGAACAATTAGTTGCCAAATGTGTAAATGTGAGACTCTTTTTGCACTTATACTTTCCCAAATATCAAGCTCTACTGTACTTGTTAGCAACATAGATGGTGTACATTATTAACTGCATGTGAGGCTTGCTTACTCACAAACAACTGAGGAGACCAGATTTTGGATTATATAGACAATGTTAAGTAAAATAATAACTAAAAAAACACAATTTTTCAGTAGGAAATAGCCACATCTTTGATTGCACTGATGTGCTATCCTTTCCTTCTTATTTAAAATACTTTGGGTTACATATGTTTCTTTAATGGCAGATCTTGTAATCAAGGCCAGTTCTCATGTGAATAAAGAGCACAGAGCACATGAGAATCAACGTTGTCACCTGTTGTGCCTCATCTCATTAGAGAGTGAGTGTCAACTGCTTTGACAAGTTAGCCTTTGACATCAGACAGCCTTAAGTGCATGTTCTTAATTAGAAAAATTGAGCTTTTCATAATGAAGAGTGTGAGTGTTGACCCGTGAGTGCCAGCGTGTACTTTGAAGAGTTTTTGCTAAATCCATTTAAATCAATAAAACAGAGCAACTTGTAAAATGCAAGAAAATATTGAAAATTTGAGGAGAGAACAGTTTCAGTAAAATAATCTGAACAGATGACATGAAAATCTTTACTTTGTTTTCTATATTTTGTGGGTCCTTCTGGGTCCTTTTTTCCCCATCATTGCTTTTAAAGCATACAGGTTTTATTGCTGAGGTGAAAACAAAAGAAAAACAATGTTTTAACCCAGACAGGAAAAAAGTATTTGGAATTTTAAAAAAAACCCCATGGACACATAATTTCAAAGTCAAAGCGTCTGTTTCTGGCTCGGCCGGTCGTCGTGATGTTTTATGATTTGAATTTCTCTCCAGATGTCCCTGAACTCCAGACGCACATTTGAGGCCACGGTAGATATGCACACCACTTGTCTCAATGACCATCTTAATGTAATGAGTCACATTTTCCACACAGCTGATGCAGCCTGCAGCTGTTGTAGTAGTCCCAATTTCAGTGACTGGCTCATGAGGTGGTACCAGGATGATGCCAGTTTTGCCAGCCAAGTTATACATGAAGCCTCTCTGGAGACATAAACATCCTCCATCAGGTGATTGAACCTTCTTAACTGACTCTTGCATCGTTGGCATGACACCGCTGTGATTTGTCAGCGCTAACCAACCTTGAAACTAAAAGCCTTGTATTACCACTCCTCATAGTGGCTGCACCACTGCAGCTACACAGTTTCACACACTTCTTGCACACCTAACATCTGTGTAGTTTGTGCAACATCCTCAGTCCTGCACTTATGAAAGTGACTGCAGAACTGCTAGGATATCTGCAGAACCCCTAAGTATCTTCTATGAATAAAAAGATATACTATTTAAAAATAAATAAATAAAAATAAAACACAGCAGAAGGAACAGCTTAGTTTGGCAGGTCTGCATTACTTAAAAGTAAAGTTTGTAACAGTGCATCCAACAAAGTGGAGGGCACAGTGCACCTCTGACACCCCCATACTGCACTGAGCAAGTATGTGCAGCACTGAATGCACAGTGTTGCATTCAGTGCTGTCCCTTTCTGTGTTACTCCCATAGTGTGATCACACTGGTTGTTCTAGTTTCTGTCACGACTGAGAAACTTGAAAGTCAGGTAGATGACAAATCTGGTAGGTAGGGCTGGGAAGAGGTGAACTGTCCTTAAATTTTAGTCACTACCTGTTGTAATTAATGGATTTATTTATATTGAAGAAATGTAGCCGATCAAGTCGTAGAGCATGCAGCACAGCTAATGTGACCTAATTCAACCTTGGGGGGAAAACGAAGTGCTGACAAGTTGAAAAAAGAAAAATAGAAGAAAACATAGCAAGAATGATGTATTGTTAATGTATCCTAATGTAAGCTATTGTTAACGCAGCCATCCCAAAGAAGAAACAGCACGATTTACATGTTTGCGATGGCTCAACTTAAACAAAGAAACTATGCAAAATGCGCCGTGTGCTAACGCAAACCAAAAACGGGAAACAAAACTATACGCGTGCAATTTCAGCCTGCTCAAGAACGAAAGAAAGCGAGCGAAAGTAAGAACGAAAGGTTTGTTACTGCAGATAATTTTGATGGTTTCTGGAGGCTTAAGTTACTTTCACAAAAGTACTAGAATAAAATGTACTTTCACTTACAGTCTGGCAACAGTAAGAAGCAAACCGATGCACTTCAGACTAAAAGCATGAGTAATAGTAAATAATTATTAAGAGTCAGCTTCAAGCATCAACTGTAAATACGCCTCTAGAAAATAGATTGCAAAATATAGGTTTGCTTATACTGTGATCAGACCTGTAAAAGACACTTCTCTCATATGAGATGGTGAATGAATCAGACAGAAGTCCTGGAGGATAAATCAGTCACGAGGAGTTCAAACAACCTACAATTAGACCACACAGAGGTATTCAGAGGCTTCATGGGGTTATGATTGGTAAAAATCTACAAACTCCATCCATTATGCAAAATGAAGTTAATAAACTGCATAAGGTACACTCAGATTTACCCATCTGTCAACTCTGAAACTGTGATGCCCTAAAAGGTATCAGAAAAAAAAGATCCAAAGTCAGTGAGTACTTTTTCTTTCCTAAACAGAGTGCTTCACTTTAGGATTCCTCCACCACCTAACTCCCGTTAAGTACATGTTTGCTTTGTCTCTTAATGCTCCATTAATTTTTTCCTCAAGCTTCAGTAATGCATACACAGCACTGGGACTGTCTTTTTCAAAGGTCTGACACTGTAAGTTCTGAAGCTCTCGCCAAAACATTTTAGAGCACAAATACTTCCAAATGTGCCCCTCCATGGATGAGTAGTGTTGGTGCCAAACGAATAATGTTCTTTGGGCTGATAGAGCAAATCTAACAAGGATGTGGCTCTCTGACCTAATTACCACCACTGCTGTGTGTAGTGGCTTAGTTTTAAGGATGACAGTGCTGGTCAATCAGGTCTGGCGGTTGTTTGTCTTGACTGGGTAATGATTCCCAGAAATGTTTCTTGGTGACTTTAGTGAGCCCTTGACCTAATTATATATAGATTTAGTCTTCTGAAGATTCTCAGAGTAAACTGCAATAGTATGTTTTCAATATACTGCAAAACAGGGCCAAAATGGCTTTTGTCATGTAATTCTCAAATGTGCTGAATTTAGTGCTAATTAGCAAATAGTAGCACGCTAACATATTAAAGTCAGTTAAACATTGCTGACAGTAGTGTTTAGCTCTGAGCACTGCTGTGCTATACTGCAGTCCTGTTTGCATTGTTAACTCTCATATAAAGTGATGACCACTATTTACATATTTAATGACATGTTAACACAGAAACTCCTGACACCTGTTGTGTATTAAATGAATAAATAAGTCAGCAAATGAAAGACTTTCAAATAACTGAAAGCAGCTAAAGATCTGTGTTGTCTTCTTATTTCTATAGCATACTCCATGCACACTACTAGGGCTGTGCGATATGACCAAAATCTCATATCCCGATATAAGAATTCTATCGTCCGATAACGATATAAATCACAAAAATGTGACATTTTCTGTAAATTCTGTAAATCTCGACTTGCAGGAAGTGTTTCCAGCTGCGCGTCATGTAGCTGGAGTCGAGTGTTTTAACAGATGCATGAAACTATACATTTTTAGACATAAGTTGTAACGGCCGCCGTTTTCTTTGTGAGTATTTATTACAGGGCGTGCTGCGGGTTGCCTGTTCTAACGTTTGAGTCTAAGGTTTATTTTTTAGCACCTGGCAACTCTTTTTTACTTCTCATCCGTAAATAATCTGCTCTTTCACGTGATTCAGTTTATTTTGAAAAGTCTCAACAGGATCTTGAGCTTTATTGTGAAAGATTTATGTGGAACATAAACAAGCGGACACGCGATGGTGTTACCGTCGTTGTTGCTAACCACAACGCATAAAAACAGGCGCTTGTCCATCTGTAGTGTGGTTATATAAAATATAAGAGAAAGAGAGAACTTTAAGAAATTAATATAGCCACTACAGTGACCATCAAAACGATGAAAAAATATTGCTGTAAACAGTTTATTTTGCGACACCACGAAACAAACGATAGCGTAAAATGAAACGATAGACGTTTTTATATCGTCATCCGATATATATCGTTATATCGAACAGCCCTACACACTACACACACGTTACAGTACCAAAGCATTGAGCAGATAGTACAGGATGCCAGACTGATTATATAGAAACATTCTGAAGTCCATTGTTACCTTGCCAGCAACCAACAAGACATCTAAGATTCATAAAGATCTCCCACATTTTACTGCATTATTCACCATCCGCCTACATAGAGATTAGTGGCGCTCTTTTTATGTAGGTCATGCTATTGGATAATGAGATGACATTTAGTGCTCATAAGCAGGCGTCACTCCATAATGAAGTCACATCATTGCGTTCTTTACATGCTGCACCTTTTTCCAGACTGCTTCCAGCTTCATCAGTGAAAAGTGACTATTTGTATAATTACTCAGACATTAAGCCATATTGCCTCTTGCTACATCTGTGCTGCTGGTATTGATGATGTCATTGCGGCCCTCTGCTGAAGCACTGACTTTCATTAATTAGACGGTGGCACTGCTGTTCACTCTGTGTTCCCATGGTAACAATGTGTAGTGTCTACTTTCTCCCAGCTATGCCCATCAAGCTGCCGGTTTCCATTTTTCTTCTGGTCGACAAGATTTCTCATACATAACTCAGGAAGTCATTTGTTATACTGTTGACTATTAATAAAGTGCCAAAGCAACCTTGCTGGCTGCATGCTTTGATTTCTCCTTACAGCAGATTTAACTCACTCTCAACTCGGAACAACAGATGAGATACACGCTTCAGGACTGCTACGCAATAAATGTACATGTTAACCTAAAGTTTAATACTGGCATCAAGGTTTTCCAGCATGTTACTGTTAATTTTACAGTATATGTGCCAAAATCTACACAGTTTAATACTGTAAGTACACATGTTGAAACTGCTCTTTAGTGCAAATATCTAATCAGCCAATCACATGACTAAAACTGGGCATGAAAACATAGTCTGATGATGATCCGCTAAAGTCAAACCGATCGTCAGAATGGGAAAGAAATTTGATTTAAGTGGGCCAGAGAGGTTGCTCTGAGTATTTCAGAAATTGCTGATCTACAGGGATTTTTCCACAAAACCATCTTTAGGGTTTATAGAGAATGATCTGAAAAAGGGAAGTCTCCAGAGGGCAGCGGTTCTCTGGGGGTAAATGTCCTGTTGATGCCAGAGGTTAAAGGAGAAGGGCCCAAGCTACTCAAGCCGATGGGAAGGCAGCATAACTCAAGACAACCACTCATCACAACCAAGGAGTTCAGAAGAGCATCTCTGAACAGATCCAACATTGAATATTTGGGCTATAGCAGCAGAAGATCACACAGCATCCCACTACTGCCAGCTAAGAACAAGAAACTGAGACTAAAATTCACACAGACTCACCACATTGAGCAAAACATGCCTAGTCTGACGAGTCTCAATTTCTGCTGCAATATCTTGACTTTAGGGTCCGAATTTGGCTTAAACAAAATGAAATGCTGGGACACCATAGTACCATTTGAGGATTGTTCAAACACCACAGCCGACCCGAGTATTGTTCATCCATTTATGACCACAGTGCACCCATCTTTTTCATGGCTTTTTCAAGCAGGGTAATGCACCATGTGGCAAAGCTCAAATCATCTGAAACTGGTTTATTGATCGTCGCAATGAGTTCACTGAACTCAAATGACCTTTGGGAGGTGATGTAACGAGAGATTCGCATCATGAATGTGTAGCCTACAATCTGCAGTGAGATGCTATCATGTCAATATGGAGCAAAATTTCTGAGGAAGGTTTCCCGCGGTTTATTGAAGAATTAAAGTGTTCTGAAGGTAAAAGGAGTCCAATCCAGTACTAGAAAAGTGTACCTAATAAAGTGTATATTATAAGCCACTGCATTGCCAATATACTAACATTTATTGCTTCCATAATTAATATTTTTCTACTGTAAAATAAAGTAAAATATACCTCTAAATACACTAGTCTTTCTGATCAGCACTGTGTCAATATTTTCATGTATCATCTTTCTTAAACTATGATAAACTATGGTCACTTGCTTGGGTTGCTACAGGAGTTTTCACCTAATTTTAAATTTCTTTATATGGACTGTGTGCTCGGTGTGGCACACAGTGATGCAACACGAGTAAGTTTATTTTCTGACTCAAATGAAAATAACACTGCAGTAAGAAGTGACAGTAGCTTTCTGTTGCTATTTTTTTAAAGACATCATCATTGACACTTTTCTGCTGTGTCGACCTACGCCACCATGTTATCAGTGTGTAACAGTTGCTTTCGTTTTAGCAGAAATTTGTTAGTGTGGGCTCAGCTACAGGCTACAAACGATTTACCTCAACGCCACTTGTTAAAGAAGAACAAATGAAAAGAATTTCAAGACATATGTGGCTTAATGCTTCAAATAGTGAGCTCTGTCTCACAGAAGGAAGAAAAATCACATCCGGAGGTGATGCTCAATGACTTTTCACACCGTGTAATTGAGTATAGATGGAGCACCACGGCTAAAGCCTTAGAGCTCATTCAAATGCATGAAATGAAAAAAGGAAAACAGTAAAGAAACAATTCATTATGTCCCTTCTTGGGAGAGTTTTCCCACAAGCTTTGCCCATCACCACCAAACAGAAGCTCCACACTAATCCTGCCCCAGGCAACAGCTGAACCCCACTCTACTCAGAGCAGTTTAACACATCCACACCTGTGGGGGGAAAAAAACTGTTCTTTTACCCTGTTTTCCTAACTGCACCTGTTAATGCACCTGTTGAATAATCAGCTAATCAGCTAAGGAAATTAATCCTAGTTCACATCAACCTCGCAGCTACTAATTCACAACTCACAACCAAATCATTTGCCATCAACCTAGTCAACCATTAGTCAACCTGCATATTTTATGTAGATTTTCTTCTTCATATATTCCACGTTTACTTTTTGGTAACACTTTAGTCAAAAGTGCCTTGTAATTACACATTCACCACACAGCACAGAGTGTGTGGTGAATGTGGGTGGTCGCATCCTTTCAATGAGAAAGCAGTCCCACAAAACAAACATCCTTTCACCAGGTAGATCCACGCTCAAATTTTCTTATAATTATATTCTTTCAACAATTCCAAATGAATCACAGTTACTCCAAGCCTGTTATTGTCTGCTGCTGCTGCTCAGGAAAAAAAAAGATGCAATTACCTAAGGCAGTGTGAGCAAATATGTGGGTCACCATTCTGGGGCATGGGTGGAAAGGGCAGCGGAGCTCTTTCTTTTCACCACTCAAGCTCGGATGCCAGGTTAGATCTTTGATTAGATTCTGTCTCATTCTTAAACATCGCCTCCAAATGAAGCATTTTTGAGCTGTTCACCCGAACGTCATTGTTATGAATTCACCAGTGAGTGTTTATGAAACTGCAACCGGCCCCTCTGTTATGCACAGACTCTGAAGTGAACTTAAATAGCCTTTCGCAAAGAGTCCATGGAAAAAATGACCTTATGTCTCCATTCCTATCTATTGCTGTTTCATTTTCCTGGTTATGAAATGATGGCTTCCATATCTTCAAGGCTCTCCTCCTGAGAGCACGCAAACCTCTCCTAAGTTTCACAGAACAGTAGAAAGCAGCTTATAAATTATTCTCTTTGAGGAAAGACTAAAACACATTGAATATTGGCTTCCTCTATGGCCAAATATCCATTCTGCCTAATTCTTATTCTACCGAAACAAAAAGCAGTGGACTGCAGATATTTGATTCGATTTGATTATTTTTGAGCTACATGAAAATATTTCATGTTATTTTAGGCAGTTTAACATTTCAGCTGAACTACAGGATACAAAACCTGCTCATCGTGCATCTTTTATTCATCCGATGAGTGGTTTAAAAGTAGTACAAATGTTAACACGTAATCAGGATGGATGCTCAGTCAACTGAGAAAGTGGATTAATAACATCTACATTATTAATGACAGAAGGCTGGATCATCAGAAGTCTCTGGAAAACAACTCGCATAATGACTAGTTTTCATATTTTTAAGTTTTTACCTGTGTGCTTCTTTCCGACACTACATTTGTCTTCTTGGACTTCTTGGAGTAGCTGTGCATGCCACGCAGTTCAGGTGCAGCTACTTTAGCTTTGTTTACCCTCTCTTTTTGTTAACTTTCTCCAGACTGGCTGCACCTCGCAAACAAAAGAACTTTTGGCTTAAAAGGATTTCTTGTACCTACATTGATTTTAATAACTGAAATTCCACCATGTTTATTGTGAGCATAAACCTTTGTTACAGTGTATATGTGCAAATATGAAAAGAAACACAACTGGTTTTCTCTCTATCAGACAGTTAAGCTTAAAGAGGCCATTGCATCTGAGTGGAACTGTGTGTGCACATTACTCATGCTTTAATGTGATAATAATTCATGAATCATGAAGTGTCCTTCAGGAAACCTAAAATCACTGCCAGCTCTGTAAAAAAAATGAAAAAAAGTCTTTTTGGCTTCCTCTTGATGGTGGAATAGAACTTCCTGTAGATTTCCATCAATTTTATCATATGTTTCTGTGTTTCTCTTAAGATGCACGTGCACTCACCAGCTACTTTTTTAGGTACACCTGTTCAACTACTCGTTAATGGAAAAAATGTAATCGGCCAATCACATTTTTACATGTAGACATGGTCAAGACAACCTGCTGAAGTTCAAATCGAGCATCGGAAAAGGGAAGAAAGGAGATTTCCAGTGAGGGGAAATTTTCTGGGTGTAACGAAGAGGTGTTTCATTACTCTGGGCAAAAATGCCTCGTGCCCTTTCTTATGCTACTTTCCACTGTTCTGGGAGAAGACTGGAAAAATGTTGCCTGGTCTGATGAGTCTTGCATTGCAACATTTATACGGTCGGGTCAGTTTGGAGTGAAAACAACATGAAAGCTTGGATGAGGTAATGAATATTGTCCAACTACGTCTGTGAAGGTTCTCAGTCATCCAGGTCATCGTAGTCAAAGGAGCTTGCAAAGAAAAGCGTCTGGACTTCTTTAAGTTACTTGAAGACGTTTCACCTCTCATCCGAGAAGCTTCTTCAGTTCTAAGGTCAAATGGTGGAGAGTCCCAGATATAAACCTAGTGGGAGTATCCCCCCACAGAGGGACAAAAGGACCCCCTGATGATCCTCTAATCGCCTGAGCCAAGGTGTGAAACTGGGTGTGGGTCCCAATCAGCCAGAGTTTCGGGTGTGTTCATTGTGAAACCTGGCCCCACCTTATCATGCGAATTCCTGAGGTCAGATGGCCCAGGATGTGAGTGGGCGTTAAGGCGTCTGGGAAGGGATCTCAAAACTGGATTATAGATGGCAGAGAGTTGGTGTCGTAAACCCCCGCCTCTGTTCAAAGATGGTCGCTCACAGTGGACATAGATGGCTTCTTTCACTCCTCTTTCAAACCATCTGTCCTCTCTGTCCAAAATGTGAACATTGGCATCCTCGAAAGAGTGTCCTTTATCCTTAAGATGCAGATGGACTGCTGAGTCTTGTCCTGTGGAGGTGGCTCTTCTGTGTTGTGCCATGCGCTTGTGAAGTGGCTGTTTGGTCTCTCCAATGTAGAGGTCTGGGCATTTCTCGCTGCACTGTACAGCATACACCTGTACGCCTTAACGCCCACTCACATCCTGGGCCATCTGACCTCAGGAATTCGCATGATAAGGTGGGGCCAGGTTTCACAATGAACACACCCGAAACTCTGGCTGATTGGGACCCACACCCAGTTTCACACCTTGGCTCAGGCGATTAGAGGATCATCAGGGGGTCCTTTTGTCCCTCTGTGGGGGGATACTCCCACTAGGTTTATATCTGGGACTCTCCACCATTTGACCTTAGAACTGAAGAAGCTTCTCGGATGAGAGGTGAAACGTCTTCAAGTAACTTAAAGAAGTCCAGACGCTTTTCTTTGCAAGCTCCTTTGACATTGTCCAACTACTTATGGCCACAGTGTACCCTGATGATGGCTTTCTACGGGATAATCTCTCAAAACTCAAATCATCTCAAACTGACTTCTTAAACGTGACATTGAGTTCACCTTGTTTTATCTGTGCCATGAAGAATTAAGGTGGTGCTGCATGGGAAAGGGAGTTCAACCCAGTACTAGCAAGATGTACCTAATAAAGTGGACAGTGAGTGAATATCAGTAAAAAAGTTTAAACACTTAAAAAAAAACTCAGAAACTGGAAAGTTTTAGAAGGAAAGTGTAATGAACTCCTTGGCTGGACCCAGACTAAGAATGAAATTCAAGTATCACAGCACTTTGTGAACTCTCCAGTTCGCCATCAGTGGACATGTTCAGGTTTTGCCCCATGACATCACAGATTACATATGGCTTACTTAACATTAAAGGAAGAAAGAAATGTGTGTGGGAGGGCCCTTTTCATTTCACCAACAGACCTGACACGATCTTGTTGTGACTCCACTAAAGCAAACAACGTTGTAATGCACATGCAGCCAACACCCTCAACTGGAGATCTGACTCACTAGATCTAGGTCACACACATACTGCGAGGTCCATTTTTCTTCTTCATCTGACACACAATGTGTGGCCACACCCGATTCTTAAACGTAACCTTTTGTAGTGAAGCAAGAATAAATGTTACATCCTGTGAATCAGCTATATTTTAGAGACACACGGGGGGGGGGGGGGGAGCATTTATTTGTAGCCAAAGCACACTGTGTATCACTCAGATGATGATAACAGCTTCTAAAAGAACCTCATTTATGTAGATCCTCACTCCTTTGAATGATGAAGTACCATAAAAACCTTTCCGAAAGGTCAGTATTAGTGCAGTGTCACTGAGGAGCTCTCACACACGTTAGTTTCAGGTAATGTCATTTCATGCCACAAATAAAAAGAGAGGAAGCAAATTCACATAATGTGACTGGTCTCAGTGCCAGAAAAAGGAAAGCTTTTTCTTTTTATAAAAGGAATAAATAGATTTGAAAAAGCCAAATGTCTTAATGATGGCGTAATGGCTCTGAGCCTGCAGCTACTGAGGACAATCACTGTGTGCTTTAGAGCAAGAGTTCAGTGACACCAGCAAGGCCGATGACGTCAGTAGAGGCAGTTATATAACTGGTGCTGAACATTTTGTCTGTCATAGTTACAAGGCCAAAGAGGGTGACATGAATACCAGTCATACTCTCAGGAGTCATGTGCAACATAGTTCCACTGGCCAAAGGAAGCAAAAGGCAAGCAGGCCTCGGTATAGAGGGGTATGGAACAAAAAGGAACGGCTCTGATTAATGATAACAGTCTGCATGTCTGTCTTATGTTTGCCCTTACGGCTATAAATGCTTCCACATTATCTTCTTACTGGAGATTGATCAAGTATTCACAAGTCTAAAAATTCCCAAACAGCACATCAGACCAACAAGTCAAAAGAGTCTAAAGATGATAAAACAGAGAAAATAAGACTGGGATGTGTGCGGCTTTGTCAGCTGCAAAGTTTGATAAAAACTATAACAGTCTGAACAAACACTACAAATAGAAATTATTTAGACATACACAGTAGGCCGCACAACATTATCAACAAACAAAAGAAAACAACCTGAAAAAAAATCATCGTTTAGAGAAGTTCATAATTTAAAACTGTCAGTTTCACTTTTTAATTTAATTTAATGGCGACTGTTGCTTCTAGCACCATAGAAGATAAACCCTGTAGCAATAAATGGTGTAGATAAACAGTGGCTTTTGGCCTTAACCCAAATACTGTACTGACACCTCTGCCATCATTGATTATCCTTATAGGCCACTTTCTTAACTGGCTCTTTTATTGATTCTTAAACAAATTTTATGAGAGGAAATAAGCAGAATTCCACAGAGTCAGTGTAACAATTTCATTATCACTGTCACAAAAATATGCCAGCACTGATATAAGGAAATGATAAGGTGTGTGTCATGTGATTCGATGGACCATTTAGTACAAGCTTTCAACTGGAACCATTTCTTACTTCCCATCAGGAGTCATTGTTCTCTGAAATATGTTACCTAAGAATCAGAATTACCGGACAACAGCGATCTAAAGCCAACAAATAAAGGCTGTGGATTGGCCTTTAAAGGATAAGCGTCACTTCAGTGTTTTTAATAATCATTTTAACTAAGTAATTTGACTGATTTTTATTGGACAATACACATTTCACATGCATTCAAAGTTGCTAATTATAGTTGTTCACCTATATTTGATTGTAAAGCTAAATTGTGGCTGCTTTAAAGCCAGCTGTCTGCAGGGTAACATCTGCAACAGAAAGGCTCTGAAATATTCTCTGCCCAGCTGTGACAGATGTTACACAGAATTTGCAAAGAGGCAAAGACGCTTACTTTTTACACCAACCATAACCTGAGAATCAGTGCCATAGTAAAATCATGTAACATGGAACTTGAGGCAAAGAGTGGAAATAAAGTTCCACTATGAATAAAAAAAAAATGCCTACACAAAGGAGCCGACAAGTTAATGTGTTTATGTATTTTCTGGCAGCAGTCCATTTTTAATAGCGTATGGTTGAGGCGAATACATAAAAAAATAAACCACACTATATTTTTTTTTAAAAAAAGCACAATCTCTTGCCATTTATTACTTTAAATTAATTTTATACCTGAGATAGCAATATCTCACTCAAGGCCATAGTGCTTTAGAGAATATCGGCATGGCTGTGGCCTTGTCCCTGCAAACCATTCAGAGCTGTACTAATATTCAATAAACAGCACTCACTCTTGTGTGATATTGCTTGATTAAGCTGTCTCAGACCAAAGATGATGCCCTCTAGTTTGATAGTGAATCACTGAAGCAATTTACCTGGTTCCAGCTTCTCAAATGTAAGCCTTCGCTGCTTTTTCTCCAGTTTGCACCCAACTTGGTTTGATATAAATCATAATTGTGGTTTTTCTATATTTTTCTTAACCAAATATAATTGGGCCTTAAAAAACAGCCCTATTTGAATTTTAGGATTTTAGATTCTGTACAGATTTTACCATTAAAACATAAACATGTTTGCTTCAACAACAATATTCAGCTACTGTAGCAAGAACCACTAATCTGAAAAATTCAAATTCCATTATAACTTTAAGATATAAAGTTCAGTCAAATTTCAAGAAGTTTGGAGGGTTTTTTTCCCCAAGTTCAGCTGCAAAAGCCAACTAACACCTTGATGAAACTAATCCTCATGGGGACAATCCCAGGAAGAGAAGACAACGAGTTATGTCTGCCACAGGGGATAAGTTCATTAGAGTTACCAGCATCTCACATTAGAGACACATTACTTCCCAGAGTTCAAGTAGCGGACACACATTAACACCAACTATTTGGATGAGACTGCGTAAACTGGGCCTTAAGGGTTGATTCCTATGGGTTACCAATTCCAACAAGTAATAAAAAGACACAATAGGACAAAGAAATACCCTGAATGAACGAATGAAAAACTGCATTTTGTTCTCATAAGTGTAATTTTGAGATTTTTGGTTCAAATTGCTGCATCTTTGCAAGACTTTGCTGTTGACAGCTGTTGGAGATTCGTTCAAAATTAATGGCAACACTGCTTACCCAACAGAGCTAACATAACATCATGGTCTGAGCTCAGTTTGTTTGTCATTGTGACAAAGATCCAAAACACATCTCCAGGAAATGAAAGGCTATAACTACTAAGATATAGAGCAATAGAGCGCAACATCAGAAAGCTCAGCTAACAGAAAGCTGATATGATCTGGGATAACATTGGGGTCAGCAAGTGCACAGCAATAAAACTATTCCCTTTGACAACTTCATTAGATTTGGACACCAAATTAAGAATTCAAAGATGTTGCTTTAGCAAGAAATTCTGGCTCTTTAGAAGAAGGTGGTTCAAGACTTTTGCACTGTACATGTATCTAAATAAAAAATG
Organism: Perissodus microlepis; assembly: GCF_051167445.1. NCBI lineage: Eukaryota > Metazoa > Chordata > Actinopteri > Cichliformes > Cichlidae > Perissodus > Perissodus microlepis. Next base: position 11,061,678 of record NC_140470.1, read on the forward strand.
TTTTCCATAAATACAACCGACTATAATAACATTGTTGCAGAAATGCTGTTGTTTGTGTTGTGGTTTGACTGAGTTAATTACTTCTTGTAATTGGCTCCATTGTCCTTGGGTCACTTGGTTGTAAGATTATGGTCATTAAACTTTAACTACAGTTGAAGGAAGTTCCTAGAGAAGCCACAGTGATTTCAGGTTTACTTAACTTCCTTAACATTCAGCTCTGTCCTAAACAAGGTTATTATAGTTAACTTAGACATAAAACTGGATGTGAAAAAAAAAATATAAATATCAAATTTGTAATATAATATAGTTAAAAAATAAACAAATTAATTAAAATACTATAATAATAATAACAATTTGACTGACACTTTAAACTAATTTCATTTTTTCACCCTGGTGTTTACGACAGAATTGGCTGTTGGGGAAGTTCATTAAAAATCACTGTGGCTTTTGTAGGAGACAAGTGAGCCATGGACAATGGGGCCAATTACGAGAAGTCTCAGTCAAACCACAACACAAACAACAGCATTTCTGGAACAGTGTTGCGATAGTCAGTTGCATTTATAGATTTATAGACTGTAAAAGTCTTTAACAACCCTTCAATTCTCAATATTTTGCTTCCAAGGAGCCAGCCTTTCTTATAATTTTTGGATTTGAGTAGCAGTTCTCCAGGCTAGGAAGGGTTTTTCAAAGAGGAGTCATTTCTCTTGTTAATTCATTACGTCACTTCACACTGAGACAATCAAGCATAAAAATGGACCTAACTCAAAGGATGACCCAGTTGTGTTCTCACATAACAGACAACTGAGCAAATAATCAATTTTAACAAGTATCTTTAGGAACTTTAATAGAAGCCTGTTGAAAAACACATTTTCTTCCCATATCTTTAGGTGAATCTATGAAAAAGAAAAACATAGCACATTTTCAACATTAATAAAATTGTTTTTTTACACTAACAAAATTATTTCCAAGGAGCTGTTAGCTGTACAAAATTGGCATATCTCGCTTTGTGTCCTTAAAAGCTTTTGAGAGAAATGAAAAAGTCGAGGGCAAAAGAAAAGACTATCCAGGGCAGATGAACAGTATCTAAAATTCTTAAGAAACATGAAAGAATTCAGCAGCAGCAAAGACAGAGATGCATCTGCTGTTCACTGAAGCCTCAGAACTGGCCTCGGTGAATAGGGAGAAAAGGCTGAGGTGTGCCAGATTACACAAGAACTGGACTGAAAATCAGTGGCAACAGGTTTGATGGAGAGATGAATCCTAATCTCAAATTTCTGTTTCAAATTGTTACTGATATGTAAAGAGGAGATCAGGAGAGAGGTGCAACAGTGAGGGTCTGCAGCCATCTTCAAAACACAATCTTATTAAAACTAATGGAATTATGACTGTGTGTCAGATGTGTTGTATTTTTGTTGTTTTCCCTTTGTATGTTTTTTAATCGCAACTTTTTCCACTGATAAATATGTCTTTAACCATTAAAACCTGTGAGGTCAAAACTGATTTGCCAGAACGGTGTTTTTCTTTCCACAGTCATTCATTTGTGCTGTTTTCTACAACACACACTTCCTGTTTGTGTTTAATAGTGTCACAAAAAAGCTGTTATCTTGACTCACACGCGACAAAGTAACTTGCTTCATGCACGTCTCCTCTGGGACAGAGAGCACGCAAAACACTTGAAACAACAAGAGCTGTTGTTGGTAAGAAGCAGTGAAAGTCTAGCTCTGATGGAAATTACAAATACTCTGAATGCCTCTTTCATGTAGTCAGGAAGCCTGTTTCCCATCTCTCTCAGCTTTTTTTCTGTTTTATTACCTCGAACTTACCTATTTAAATGTTTTGGCTGCTGCTCTGTCCAAGTACGCATGCCACTGTGGTGCTCATGTCTGCTTTTCTTGATGTCTGTGGAAATAACTGGCTAACCTAAAGTCTTACATTGTATTTGTATGCCTTCTAGTTTTCTGTGGAAGATTTTATATCAATATGGTTTGTTAAAGAAAAAAGCAAAACACCGTGATAAGACTTGAAGTCAATGTCAGTACTGAGACAATAAGGCTAAAATGAGCTAATCACACACAAAAAGATGAAACCTCTGGTGTTCGGAGGTAAGCGGGACTTGGTTATTTGCAACCTCTGATCTATTAATCAACCTGTTGTGAGATTACACCCCATTTCATGTGTTTGTGATGAATCATCATGGGTTGAACATTCAACATTCATTCTATGTGGAGCGCAGCTCTGTTTTCTTAAAGAGACAGAAAGCAGGAGGAGTCCCTTTGCTGTTACACAGACCTACACCATTTGTGCATGCCCAGTCACACTAAGCAGCTCTAGCAATATTCAGACTAGCTTTCAGTTTAAGCTTGCAGGACATGGCCCAGTAACCTACTTTCCCCACAACATGCTCTGTAACATCAGAGAAGAGGCTATGTGTCATCAGTTAACTAACCTTCACCACAGCATAGTTTCAGCAAAGAGATGAAAGAAGAAAAAAAAAAAATCACAGACACTAATCACAGTTATATGTCAGGACAGAAATGTCTACAAGGCCTCATGCTCAGTTTATACTTAAAGGTGAAATAAATCCTGATAGAACTTATAATATAACTTACATTCCCTGCATTTAAAGGTCTCCGGGGGAGGAGACTAAAACTAAAAAAAGACCACATGAAGAAGATTAGAGAAGAAAACTTTCAATTTGAGAGCAGAAAAGTCTCAAATTGCCATTCCACTGAGTACAGGGCAAGCGAATTACATTACAATAAATGTCGGTTATAAAAAAACAAACAGATGTGTAACATTTGTGGCAGCATTTCTCAAAACTCTGAAATCCTTGTTTGACTCAAACACATCTTAGCAGAACCTCAGCAGATTGTGTTTCCCTTTTTTCTTCTGTGCACAGACTCGTGTATCAGGTGATCAGCGCTGTAAATGGTTAAACCCCACTACCTGACACCCTCAAACCAGTCTTCTGGGTTTCTGGGTTACCACACACAAAAAAACCCAAAACACCCACACAGTCTGACAGCTGTGTCAGTGGTGCACAGTGCACTACTGACACAGCTGGTCCAGGCTCACTCTACATTTGTTTATCACCCAGAGGCCAAATTTTTTAGTCTGACAAGTGGTGGATGGCCTTCTCCATGATACCTGTCAGTTACTGGAAGCTGTAAAAGGATTGTGATTGACTCCTATATACTGTTTTCATAGTGGTAGACCTAATGCCAAAAGTGGAATCCACAACTTTTTCTAGCTCGCCGTGTAACAATGTTCTGATTGTCCCATTTAGCAGCAGGATTAGAATTGGCTGAAGGGAGAAGAAGACAGCATGAGTCATGAGGCAGGCCCAAATGTTTAGCAGCACGATATAAAGAGGAGCATATGGTGCAATGAACAGCCCAGTTCAGTCAGTCATGGAACAGCCTCATCCTGCCCCGCTCAGCTGTCAGCACACATCCTCATCACTGCTCATGGCTCCTGGGCCAACCTCAGCACTGACACAGCAAGCCGGAAAAATGGCACAAGCCTCAACACGAGTGTAAGTAGATGGACACACAGGATAATCTTTTAGACTCTGACAGCAGCACACTTTGGAGCAAAGATAAAAAACAACCAAAATGCCCCGGATCCCTGGCTCTGGGTTTTGTTTCGCATCAGGTCCCCGAACTACAGCTGTCACTGACATAGCATCGGTCATTCAGATCAGACATTCAGATGTATATCAGAGCTGATTTTACTAGGACAAATGTCTTGGCTTATCAGACTCTAGTTTGTTTGTCTGTTCGTGCCAATTAAGCCACATTCATATTTCATTCCTCATATTTCAAATCACACACACACACACAAGAATCTTCCTTTTTCAGATGGAGTCAAGTGTCTCCATATGGAAAAAACTGACATTTCAGAGCTATGTCAGCACATAGATTCCATTATACAGTAGTTACTGCACTTACTAAGATTCTTACACAGCTTCCCACAATATAATGATTATAACACACACTAAATGACTAAGACTTTCTTCACTTAGTAAACAGAAATAAAAAACAAAAAACAATCTAAACAGTTATGTATGTGTTTGATTGGGACATAAAGAAGCAGATATACCATCTATTGCTATTATAAACACTGTGAAGCAGACTGAATCAGGAGAAGAGGGTAGCTACTAAAAACAACTTTTTAAAATATTATTATTATTTGAAAGTTTCCAATTTGAAGCCACATTTATAACAACCGTAAAAAGTAACGAGCACAAAGCCGGACACTCACCTTTTTCTGCCGAATAAGGATCCAAACAGGAGCGGCTGTATGTGTTTGTGAGTCTGGGTTTTAACAAATAAAACTCAGACGTGTTACATTCCAGAAAGTTGCTCACATGTGAAACTGCACTGCAGTCTGCTAACGATTCCTGCCGCTGTCTGTATTTAGGCTGCAGCACGCTGCTGAGGTGACCCAGCCTACAAACCTCACACGTTCATTAGAGCGCGCTGGTCAGTCCGGCTCCTGTCCGCGGACTCATGCAGGCTGAATGAAGAGCCTCCGGCAGCAGCCAGTGTGCGCCCGCGCTCACAGCCCCGCCCACTGGTCCACATACTATATTAAGTTATGTGAGCAGGCCGGTTGCAGTCTGCCGAAGAGCGGAGGCGGTCTTTTAAGCCCCGCCTGTTCTCACGACGTCATTGGAGGAAAGTGCCATCCAATACCGCCCTCTCCACAGGGTTACCGTAAAGGGGCGTGGCTTAGATAAGTTGTCTGCGTTTGGGGGTTTCTCGGCCAAACAACACTACAGGTAGAATATCGCGTGGGTGCAACACAACTGAAGATTTTAAGGCGTTTTGAAGATCACATTTTGTCTGTTTCACACACCACTGTTCGGCTTATTTGTGTGACTCGTGGTCTCTGGGTCAGCCACAGAGACCACGTAAAGTTTGTTGGTCTGAGAGGCGTACCGCTGAGTCGTACCTGTCCCCTACTTTCTCCTCAGTCCAACCAATCGGTGGACGCTGCAGCGCCACCTTTAGTTCAGTGCGTAATATCTGCATGGGTAAACTGCTGAGAGTGCAACAGCTCAGATGAGTCACTCCAGTATATGCAGTTGGTTGAGGCTGGAAGAGTTGTAGCTCACTGAGTTTCTCTAGTTTGCTATTTTACATTACAGCTATAGCATTACAGGTCACTACTCATGCATACCATGCATACTTCACATACAATGAAAATGGTTGAGATGTTAGTGATAAGCAGATATGCTTTTAAATGCTGTGTTGTAGGTCAAAGCAACTGGGGTCCAAACATCTGTCAGTCTAGAATTGTCCTGCCCAGAGCCCAGACCTGAACGTTATTGAAGCGGTGTGGGATCATCTTGCCAGTGAACATCCAAAGAAGAGCTTTGAACGTCCTTCAAGAACCCTTGGAGAACTATTCCTGAAGAAGAAAGCTGCCTAAGAGAGTTTAGATTGACTTTCAAGCTCATTACAATTGTGAAAACTCTGTTTTTGCCCTATATACTCTATGTTCTTGTTTGTACAAAAATCACTGGACCTATTTTTCAGTTTCCAATCTAAATATAAAGAAATAACGGGTGGCTCTTTGCTTTTGCACAATGCTTTATTTATAAATCTGCATTATTTCTAGGGTGGCATATAAACAGAAGGAAATTTATGTGACAAGAAAGGTTAACTCCTTTTGAAAAAGGCAGCTGAAGCACATGTTCAGATCACACTCCTGCAGATCAGTTCTGGAGGCATTTGTACAAAGTTAGACTGATTTGTGGTTTTTCCTATGTCTAAAGACAAGGTAGCATGTAACACTAAAACAATTCTGTTGTGAGAGTTGCATCCAAAGCATGATCAAATAGGCCAACACTCCCACTCCTTCACTTCATCTGTCAAAAGATATGCTGTCTAATAGACCTCTCACAGGATGTGTGTCTCTAAATCACTCCTCAGGAGGGGAAACAAGGCCAAATGCTTCGAGTGGGTTAAGACATACTTGTATTTCACAGCGGACTGACTATTAAATAATGAATTTCGTTATTCATGACCGTAACAGAAGGGTGTATGTAAGGATGCTGCCAGAAGGGAGAATGACACCACAGCATATCAAATCATTTTCAGGCCACATAGATGTTTTGTCTGCAAAGAAAACTCTTTCGCAACTGCCTGCGAGAAAGCGTGTGAGTCTGCCAGTCGTCGCACATCATTTTTCTTTATAATTTTCCCGGTGAATAGCTATTCATGAACAGGGCAAAGACCACATGGCTCTACGTCAGGAGAAATAAATCTACACCATCCCTCCACAGTTATTCTATATATAAAAAGCTTTATCGTGGAGTCAAACCACACACATAAACACACACTCACACACAAAGAGTCCTCTTCAAACAATGACGAAGTGAACATAAGCTGCCAATTCTCTCAAAAGCAATATTTGAACAAACCACAGCAAACGGCAAGAGAACTTTTTTTTCAATTTAACTCGAGATCACGAGCGAACCTTGAGAGTGTACGTATGTGAGCGAGTACATGAAGCCACAACTCAAAAATCCAATAACAATCACAGCTTTGCTGTTGTGATCTGTGATGATGGGTGTTGTGTCAGCCAGCCGTGCACGGTGAGAAACTTCAAAAGAAGTTTATACGTAATCTTTGTTTGTTCATTTTTTTGCTAGTTACAAAGAAGGAAAGCATAGGGTATTTATTTTCAGCTTCCCAAATAAAATAGTGACCTCACCTTGGTGGTTATTTGAGACTCAGACATGCTCTCAACCTTTCCATGAGTCTTTCTATCTAAGCCAATGAATGGAGCTTTTTCAGTTTTTAGATTTTCAAGGAATTGTGTGCAGGGTTCAGCTTCAGTATAACACCAATACATTCTGTGGTTTTTTGTGAACACGTGTGAATAATATACCATTAATATTTACGCATGAACTATTTAAATACATAACTCTGTCAAATTAGTTTCTATGTATGCAAAAATGTGTGCTTCAAAAACATTTCATCATGAAAACATGTCAGGCTGTAAAACATGACTGTGCATCACCCAGAAAACTTCACCCAGGGTGACAGTAATAAAATAATGAAAATATATGTCTCAACAGTTCTGCATCATTTTGAGTAAAACTGCATAATTTAGTGTTACTTAATCTAAAAGTAAGAAAGGCCATGAGGTTTTCTCCTTCTTTCACTTACTCCCTTTAGGGGTCACCACAACAGATCAGTTGCCTCTCTTTTAAGCTATGCACAACATCCTCTACACCCTCTTTCAAAAGTACTTCCTATCTCCTTTTACTACCCAAATGGACGCATACTTCACCATAATGTGTTCTTACCCTGTTGTTTTATGTGGCTCATACAAATGAGAACAACCTTACTTACAAAGATATTGTTGCAAGATGTTATGAACGAATCTGTAATTGACACAGGTGGATGGTTCGAAACTGTAAGCAAAGTGCCAAAACTATGGCTCCGTCCTAAACTCTTTACGCAGTCCTGCTACGAGCCGAGCCGCATTTATTATACTGGTGTTTTCATGAAACATATCAGAAATGATCTAAACTGAGTTTTTTTATCTCAGAATTGCGCAGAGACTTTTCTCTATTGAGTCTGTTACAAACACAGTGAGATGTCTGTCAGAATATAGCTATTAATGGGACTGTGTCAGTGTAGTAGACTAATATCTGAGCCATGTGCACATTTACCCAGGTGGCACAGTAACGGTACTTTAATTATCACAGGAACTGTCCATGATCAATCAAATAATGTTAGGTGTTTTTCTACACATCTTACAGGCCTTCTGTTAAACACAGATTTCAGGTTCATTTGGTGAAGCTGTTAAAAACAGTGCAGCTTTCCTATGGATAAAGCTCCACCTGAGTCTCAGCCCCTGGGACCTCACACACAGTGCCCAGAGACTTCTATCTACACCCTATATATAAAAATATTGATCATCCATCAATTCTTCCCATTTGTGAATTACATAATTATTTTATTAAAAATTAATATTTTTATTAGTAATTGCCTTATTATTTTGTAATTTTTTTTATTAGGCCTCCATCACTCATTCTCACTTGGCGCTTCCTTTATAGGGTTTGCTGGCTTTGAGCTGTTTCTGGTTATCACTGAAGTGAAATGGCTGGGTTTTTATATATAAACTATAGAAAACACTGAATGGATAAACCTGTGATTGCAGCATTACAATAATTTACCTCTAAAAGCCTGTAAAATTAAATACATCTTCTTTTCTTATATTTACCTGTTGAAAAATGATACAGTCTGCTTTCTATTTCTAGAGCTCCCTTCCTAAGCATTTTAAGAACAGCTCTTATTGGCTGTTTAGCAGATAATTCCAGTCACTTCACTGAGTTAGGAACCTTCTTAAACAAAAAACATCCATGAATCTCCTCTATGCTTGTTCTCTTTTCCTCCTGCCTGGCAGCTTCATCTTCAACATGCTTTACCCAGCGTATCCACTATCCCTCCTCTGCACATGCCCAAACCCTCTCAACCCTGCCTCTCTAACGTTGTCTCCACACAAAGGCAGTGATGTTCAAGCCCACTCTTTAGAACTCAGCCTTGCAAGGGTGAGCTGGTGGAAATAAATGCTATACTATTTCACAATTTAACAAGCTGCATATTTTCTTTGTTACTGTTAAAGTCAAGGATGATTCTTCCACAATGACACCCAGATGCTAGAGACTGTAACCAAAACACTCCTCATATTAAAGACGAATGCATTTGTACCAATAACTGTTTTCTACAGTCACTGATTTGTACCTACTAGAAAATGAACTGATAGAAAACTTACTTATTTGGAAATACTTTTTGTATGTCCAAATATGTTAAGATCAGTGAGATTGCTCCAACAATTGCAACTGTATATTGACTGACAACAATATATTTAAAACCACAAATATTTTTATTCACAAAATAGCATTGGTGCCCCCGAAAAAAATAAATAATAAAAATAACAAAATACATTTACGAATACATTTACTCTTTAAAATATTAAAACTGATATAATATTAAAACTGAAAAACTGAAAACTATTAATCCTGAAAAATGTTATCTTACCGCTGAAAAGTATTAACATTCAATTTTTGTGTAAAATCAGTGAAATTTGAACGAGTTTTATTTGTAACATGGATTCATTCTTTCTGAAGAAAGCACTCCGTCCGGTACCGTGTTGATTCACTAGAGGGCACTAATCCAAGGCAGCGGATAGTATGGGAACAACTTGCGAGAGGAGGCCATTCACTAGCCTGTTTTAGCTACACACACCTAGCTACTCTTAGCTAGCCGGCGGCTAACCAGCGAGCTAAAACATCAGTTTGTCTTAATGTCGCCTGTCTTACCAAGTGATGGCAAGAGAACAGTGTTCACAAATCGAAGCTGGTGAGTACTGACCGCTGCTTTAATTCGCGACTAAATATTTTGCATTTACACTGTTTCCAGTTGTGTGCCAGGTAGCGAGCTAATTAACCGAGCGCAGCCCGGAGCTGGCTAACGCTAGCTCCGCTCAATAGCTACATCAGTTAGTACCAAGCTCATTTACTGTTTTTCTTTTCAGAACTCTATTACCTCATTGCCAGATTTCTGCAGTCTGGACCATGTAAAAAAGCCGCACAGGTAATACCCTACGATAAAGAAAATAGCAAGTCGTACTGGTTAAAAATCGTCTAAATAAGTAGGTTTGTTAGCATCCGTTGCTAACTGTGTCTCTGTGTTGTTAGATCCTGATCGAGGAGCTGGAGGAGTATGAGGTAGGTTCAGCTGAACCTTTCTGAGTTTATTCTCATGTGCGGTTTCCGTAGTGATGCCCATCTTGACGCTTTTTGGGGCCAGCTTTTTGGTAGTTTTGATCGATGCTAGATAAAGGAGCGCGATTCCCTGCCGGGACGAGCCTCGCAATTTTGTGTCCTCTCTGATATCGTCTCTTTTAACTTTAGTTGGTCCCGCAACGATGGAGTTGGGACGGGAAGAAATACAAACGGAACTTCCAAGATTGGGTGAGTGTGAATAGTCATTAATAACTTTTTAATAATATGGATCTTTTTATTCCGCTTTCGGTTGTCAATAACCTTTCCATGGATGTCAACGTTTTAATTCTTTTAACCAACCAAAACGTTTGTTTTCTGCATGTTTGTATTTATTTTAACCTATTTAAGAATCCATATTAGTGCAGGCCTGTTGATAAATAACTATATACAGGCTATGCTATTGTGTGGGCTAGTGGGCGGAGAATGAAGATAAGAGCCGATAGTGATAGGCTGAACTAGATCCAGCGCTGTGTCAGTCTTCTTTTGGAGCCAATGATATCGCAGTTGCGTTGGCGAGCGAACCGGAAGAATAGCAAGAAGCTCTTTTGATTCGCTGCAAGCTTTTCTCTCCCTCCTCTTTCTCTACCTCTCCCTCCCGTTCCCTTGATTGTTTTCCAACTATCTGCATGACAAAACCATGCACACATTATAATATCAGGCAGCAATAAACAGGAAGAGGAAAATGAAACAGTTGCAGGCTACTTATGTGTGATTGCAGAGCTGTTTGGATTGGATCTTTCTTGCCTGTATTGAAAATGAGTCAGTTAATGTTATAATCAACTTAAATTACAGAAAGTGAGGCTCGTGTTTTGTTTTTTCTCATTTGCAGTGGTAACCAGCATGCAGAACATTTTGTTTCACCATGTTCTGTTGTTGGTTATTAAAAAATAGTAGTTTCTTCAGTGATCAGTTAGCTGATCAATTCAGTTCAGTTGGTTTTTCAGGATTATGCCATTGTCTAGAGTCGTTTAAATTAACTTAACAGTTTATTTTAGCACCCGTAACAATGCAGCTGATGTAATCGTGTGTTGTTTTGTTATTTGTTGTATTAATATGTAATTACCATCGCTGACGTGTGCAGGTGGTGTTGAACCAGCACATTCCTGCAGACTATTTGCTCAGGATTTGCCAGCGGATAGGGCCACTTATAGAAAAGGAGATCCCACCTAGTGTTCCTGGAGTCCAGACACTTCTGGGGCTGGGAAGACAGTCCTTGCTTCGCACCAGCAAAAGTGAGCATATTCCTGTTTTTCTATGATTTTTTAAATGTACTTATTTTGTGCTTTTCATTACCTACTCGGATTAACTCACCACAGCTTTCAGGGTTTTCTGTTAGGTCCTAGTACCTGGTACCAGGTACTAAAATAGTACCTACTTAGCCAGGGTTCCAAGCGATCTGAGCAGGTACTAAAGTGTGCCGTCATCAGACTGCATGCCACCAATTGGTAGGTTATTGACGTCACCCAAAGAGTCATGAGAGTGTCTTGTTTGTGAAAATCTAAATCGCCAATTTTGAAACCCGGCAACGAGGGAAATGGTAACTAAAACAATGCTGTGGTCCCCAAGTCTGATGAAAAGCCACAGATTGAGCAGCAGCTATATTGTTGCCTTGATGTCCACCTTTGTTGTAGTGTTCGTGTTGCATACTAATTATGTCATGGGACTCTCGGACATGTTCCTGTAACAGCTACTACACACATGAGGTGGTACTTGATTGTAATGGAAAACCAGTCAATCTGAGGCGAGTCGATCCGAGTAGGTACTAATGGTAAAGGGGCTATTGTGCATTATTTTTGGCATTCATTCTTCAACTCACTGTTTTTAACATAGGTTGTAGCCACAAGGTATGTAGTGGCTCAGCTGTCGCTGCACTCCACCGAGGACGTCCACCAGAACCTCCAGTGAGCAATGGAAGTTCTCCTAATGTTGGTGTGTAAACTGTTTTTAAAATACATTTTTACAACAATATATCATTTATGCCTTTTATTTCCACTAAGCACTTAGACCCGTGGTATTAAGTTTTCAGTGTCAGTGTGTTGCTTCTACTAATTATTCGTATGTGTTTCACATCAAGTGTCCATCATGGGTGCTCGCCAGGCCACAGGCACAGGTCGTTTTGGCCAGGTTCTGCCGTCTTCCTCCTACCAACACATGAAGATACACAAACGTATCCTTGGCCACCTTTCTTCAGTCTACTGTGTGGCCTTTGACCGTACCGGTCGTCGAATATTTACGGTGAGTAAGAATTTCTTATTATTTCATCATCCCTGTCTATTTTATTTTAGCGATTGTTCTTCCAGTTGTCGTGCCAGATCTAAGATAACTACTGAACTCTTCCAAAACACAACATGGAGCTTCAGCCGAAGGTGGTTTCCAGTGGAGCTGTCTTATTAATGTGTTGCTGTCGGATTGGTTTTTAGGGTTCTGATGATTGCTTGGTAAAAATCTGGGCCACAGATGATGGCCGGCTCCTGGCAACACTCCGCGGTCACTCAGCAGAGATCTGTGACATGGCTGTCAACCACGAGAACAGCCTCATTGCTTCTGCCAGCTGTGACAAAGTCATCAGAGTGTGGTGCTTACGCACCTGTGCGCCCATCACTGTGCTGCAGGCTCATGCTGCGTCTATCACATCCATACAGGTGATACTTAAAAGAAAGTGCAGAGCCCTTTTACAACATTTGAAGTATCAAATAAAACTAAAAACTTGACTACATCATACAGGAATTAAATGTTTGAAAGCAAATTCATCTACTTAATGCTTTCACCTTATCTTGAGCACTTGACCTGGGCCTGCTGCTGGCTTGTTATGTGAAATGCTGCACAGTCCTTCCCTGTGACTAACCAACACCAACTTTCCTTCTCTCCCTCCTCCAGTTTTGTCCAGCAGCCAGAGGAACAACTCGGTACCTGGCATCAACTGGTGCAGACGGCATGGTGTGTTTCTGGAAGTGGCACTCGCTCACCATGAAATTTAAGTAAGTATTGAGGCGTCTAATGTGGCATGCTTAGTGGTTGCTTGGTGGTTTTCATTAAGATAACCACAGGTTCTGTTTTTTGTTTTTTGTTTTCCCTTCCCCTCAGTGATCAGCCAGTCAAGTTTATGGAGCGTTCACGGCCCGGGGTGCAAGTCTCCACTTCATCTTTCAGCAGTGGTAAGTGTATCTCCATGCCAGGCAACATTTTGTTGTTACATGATCTCAGCTGCTGTGATTAGCAGAGCAAACACAGATCAGTTAATAACTGCACTTTTTTTTTTTTTAATTTTTACTTTTGTGACTCCTGTTGAAAATCAATTCCATCTCTTATTTTAGGTAAACTTTTGTTGCTTTTAAGATATTAACTTAACCAGGCCAAACTTCCACAGATGCATATAAGAGAATCTCATTTGAGTGACGGAATAAATGCTTCCCGCAGTTTAAAAAAAATAGGGTAGTGTGTTTGCAAAATGAAAAGCATTTCATCATTTGAAATCGTTACAAGTTAACTAATATACAGTATGGCAGAACACTGTGAGGGTCATTGTTGTAGACTGAATGTGTTCTTCTGTTAATAGGTGGCATGTTCATGGCTACTGGAGGCACTGATCATATGATCAGGGTCTACTATCTTGGTGCTGAGTCTCCTATGAAGGTTTCTGAGATGGATGCTCACACGGTAAGAAACAGCATCTAGTCGCTACATCCTGCTTGGTCCGCTCTGTTGTGCTTTTTAAGCTTCGTTCACACAACTTGTATTCTTTCCTACTTTTTGTGCTTTTAGGATAAAGTCGTGGTCGTCCAGTTCAGCAATAACAGTGACAGGTGAGTGTGCTTGCTCAAATCTGCAGGGACTTCAAATATTTTTTGTGTGTTTTACAAGTGTGTGAAGAATAACTGTGTATGTGTGTCCAGCCTAAGGTTCGTGAGCGGCAGTCGCGACGGTACGGTGAAGATTTGGCATTACCAGCAGCAGGAGTGGAAGAGCACCACTTTAGACATGGCTGCAAGGCTTCCAGGGTAAGAGAGGGAAGACTCGTAGTGTTTAGTGATGGCACTTCTGCCGCTATCATATTTCACGTCCAATGGGATGTTCTTTTTAGGAGCACTGCCGCCACAGGGGACGACAAAGCTAAGCTGGTGGTGACTATGGTTGCCTGGGACCGCACTGACAGCACCGTAATCACAGCAGTGTCAAACTACCTGCTCAAAGTGTGGAGCACATCCACAGGACAGCTGCTGCACATTTTGTCTGTGAGTAGCTGAAGCCGACATTATCTGCAGCTCATTCGGTGTAAAATGGCAAATTGGCCTACTTGATTGTCTGTGCTGTCTCTCTGTTCAAGGGTCATGACGATGAGGTGTTTGTGCTGGAGGCTCATCCATTTGACTCCCGCATCATGTTATCTGCCGGCCACGATGGCAACATTTACATCTGGGACCTAACCAAAGGAGTCAAGATCCGCAATTTCTTCAACATGGTAACCAATCCTCAGCGAGCATCACCTACCAGCAATGCTTTGTTTTTCACCAGCTTTAAGTTCAATTTTAAATGTTTGTTTGCAGATTGAGGGCCAAGGCCACGGTGCTATTTTTGACTGCAAGTTCTCAGCAGATGGGCAGCATTTTGCCTGCACTGACTCACACGGCCATTTGCTCATCTTTGGTTTTGGCTGCAGCAGACCATATGAAAAGGTAACTGCTAGCTGAGTCTTGTTTGCCCAAAACAATCACCCCTATCATTTCCTCACTTTTAAAGGAACATTTAGAATAAATATTTGGACAGCACAGTGGATTTGTGATTACACATTTTGTTCTTTAATCATAAGAATCGGTGTCACCCTGTGGCGGCGCGCTGTTCTTGTTCCCCTCCAGATTCCCGACCAGATGTTCTTCCACACGGACTATCGCCCTCTTATCCGTGACTCTAATAACTACGTCCTGGATGAGCAGACGCAACAGGCGCCACACCTCATGCCTCCACCCTTCCTTGTGGATGTCGACGGGAATCCTCATCCTCCTCACTACCAGCGCCTGGTGCCTGGACGGGAGAACTGCAAGGAAGAGCAGCTAATACCTCAGATGGGATACATGGCTAACAGTAAGCACAGATTCAGAGGTGAAAATTCAGAAGAAGTGACAGATGGTATTTGATGCTTGATTTCTCCTTGCTTTACTTAGATGATGGAGAGTTGGTTGAGCAGGTTCTTGGCCAGCAAACGGCAGAAAATGGAGAAAGCCCGTTGGACAATCTCATCAGACAGCTGCAGAATGAACAAGATGAGCGTCAGAATGCAGAGCGGGAGGCAGAAGGGGAAGAAGGTGTGGTTTTTTTTGTTTTTTTTTTTACTCAAAATGATTGAAGTTTTTCCCAAAACTTTAAGTGTCTTTTGTCCTGTGTCCCACCCCTCTCCCAGAACCAGCCACGGCAGATGGCTGCCCCTCCCTGAGCCTGATTCTGCTGAAGGTTTCTTCCTGTTAAAAGGGAGTTTTTATTTTCCCACTGTTTGCCAAGTGGTCGCCTGATTTTTGGGGGTTTTCTCTCCAATATTGCAGGTGCTTTACTAGTGGTGCAACGGATCACGGTTGATCCGAAATCCGAACCGATGCCACTCCACGGTTTGGTACGCACGTGATCCGAAGACTCAAAAAAGAAAAAAAGAAAAAAAAAAAGTATGTGTATGGTGCGCGTGGTCAGTCTGTCAAGTGGTAGTTATGGCCGGCGCTAGCGGTCCAAGTGGCGGAGCAGAGGAGTTTGCAGCAATTAAGCAGCCCTTTGCCGCCCAATCCGACCGGGCTAAAGATATGATGATGTGATGAACGTGCTTGAGCCACGCTATGATATCTCGTTGCGCATCCACTTCAGTGTGACAAGATCGTTCCAAGCATGTATGAGCATGAAAAGTTTAAAGTTATGGCTGAACTGTCCCAGGCATCTTCTGTTGCTCTAACTACAAATGGGTGGAGCTCCAGGGCAACGGAAAGCCACGTGACCGCTCGTTATGTCACAGCAGAGTGGTAGATACAAAGCCCTGTACTGCCCTATTGATTACATTAGATTACATGAAACTTTATTTATCCCTCGGATGGGTTCCTCCGGGAAATTCAGTTTCCAGTAGCACAGCACCAGAAGTTGCAGAATGTGAGCAGAAATATACCATATATACACATATATAAATACAGAGAATACAAAAGGAATAAATAGGAATAAGAATACAAGGGAACGGCACATTTCAAGTATTGTGAGTCTATTACACCGTTGGATATTAACAAAAACTATTGCACAGTGAAAAGGCGCTACAGCTTACTTGTTCCCCCCTCCTTTGTCCCCCGTTTCCCCTCCCTCTCCCCTCCAGCGAGGAGTTAAACAGTTTGATGGCGTGTGGGACAAAGGACTTTTTTTAAGTCTGCTGGTCCTTGACTTTGGGAGAAGCAACCTGTCACTGAACAGACTCCTCTGGTTGTTTATGGCCGTGTGCAGAGGATGCCCAGCATGGTCCATAATGTCCATATTGCACCTTAATTTGTTTTTATATAAGTGCGTGGAATGAGTCTTCAGTTGAATGTTTTTTAATAGGCTAAAAATACTTAAATAAGTAAATGGCGAGTCGAATTTTTGTCTTTTTTTTTCCCTATTTTTGCTGATCCGAAAATTGATCCGATCCAAACCGTGAGATTTTTGATCCCTTGCACCATTAGGCTTTACCGTACAATATAAAGCGCTTTGAGGCAACGCTTCGTTTTATTTGGTGCTATATAAATAAACTTAAATTAAATCGAAGAGAACATTTTTGGCTCTTTCTCAGTGGCTGAGGTTATACTTGTGAAATTCTACTGTTTTTGCAAAACTCTGAACATAAACGTTTCTTGTCAAGTTTTTCCAAAAGTGGAGTTTGTCCCCAGTAACCTGTAATTATATTTAAAAGAAAAAAAAATATAATCTTGTTTTCAGCTGGTGAAGGCGCAGAGGCGGTGCCCTCTCCAGTTGTTGCACCTCGCAGAAGTGGGCAGGTGGATGGGGTGTGGCAAATGCAGCATAACGCCCTTCCCAGTCAGGTGGCCACCGAGAGGGACCTGCTGGCCTGGAGCCGCAGAGTGGTGGTCAGTGAAGTGCTGCAGGGGATATTCAGGTGAGGAGGATGAAGGGAATTAGATTAGTTTTAAGGGGATTGCATAGAAAGATTTGATTTTAAAGCAAGGAGATCTTTTTTTTATTTTAAATTCATAATGCTTTTTTAAATTTATTTTTAAGAGTTTCAGAGGAGTGCAGACAAGCCAAAGGTGACATTGAATGTTCTCTATACAACGCTGAGAGGAAGAAGAAACCAGTAACCTGTGCACCTAAGGTACGCTATTTTCTGCGTCACTATTGTTACGTCAGAAATCGCACATGTGCTAATTCATTCCTGATATTTTGGGTTTCGTAGAGCGATCTCTTGTCTTCACGCCTGCGCTCCCTGCGGCCCACGAAGAAAACTCATAAGCGCCATGCCTATCAAACCCGGTCAGCTCAAATCCGGCGTCCTGGAACCAGGAGTAGAAATCCCAGCAACCGACGTACTTCTAACAGCCAGATGGACTCGGAGAGTGATGGAGAAGTATGATTCACCTTGTTCTGCTTGATTTGTAAAGTTACCGTGCTATAAGGTCACTTAGTAAACAGGAATAAAATCAGAAACAAGTGCTAACTGTTAGCAGTCATTCGTGTTATACTGAAGGTTTTGGATGTATTTTTGTTAGCAGGCAGAAGAACAGGTGGAGCAAACCGATGCATCTTCAGATGGTGATGCTCGGTGGCAGAGTGAAAGCAGCTCCAGGTAAATAAACACACTGATCAAGGAGAATTTTCAAAATATAGTCCGATCACCTGCCTGACGATACCCCGCTTTGATTCTCAGCGATTCCTCCAGTGAATATTCTGATTGGACAGCGGATGCTGGGATCAATTTGCAGCCGCCAAAGCGACCTACCAGGAGACCTGTACAGCCTCCAGATTACAGCAGCTCTGAGGAAGAAGAAGGAGATAACGAAGCCAAGGAGGCAAGGACGAGGGAAAAAGAGAAGAGGAAGAAGAAGTCCAAGGAGACCAAACAAGTGAGCCACCTGCAGCTGCAGTATTCACAGTAAAAGCACATTTTGCTATTTGTCACACAACATGGCACGAGTATGTACTTTAACATGTAGTAAATCATATACACTCAGAAACCCACATCCTCTCTGGGTGGACTTGATGCGGAAGAGTGGCTGCCGCCATCTTGGATTATGGAGACTGTCCCCCGCCGCTCTCCTTTTGTTCCACAAATGGGAGATGAAGTAAGGACTGACGCTCCTAATATCAAACAGGAAATACATGTTACATCACACTTTTTAAAATCATGATTCTCCTGTCCTCCTCCAGCTCATCTACTTCAAACAGGGCCATCAGGCTTACGTCCGGGCTGTTCGCAGAGCTAAGGCTTACAGCATCAACCCTCAGAAGCAGCCGTGGAACAGACTCAACCTCAGGGTGAGGCACAGTTTTATATAATAGCAAGTGCTGTGTATCGGCCCCGGCGTGCTCCATTAGTGCTGTTTGGAGAGTCTGAAAACGGCAGCCAATTTTTGTAACCACCTGAAAGCGGTAACCTGGTGGTCTCACTCACTTTGCACTGCTCGTAGACATGAGCAAAAATTAGCAAGCCTCTAAGCTCTCTGCTGAGTCCCCCTTCAACCCCACTAGTTCACCACAATCTGCTGCTGTTTTTGTAAATGAAAACAACTTGAAGCTCTTGAAACACAATATACAGAATGCCACAGTAATCCTTCCTTACAGGAGTTTGTACAGCTGCATTGACCTCCTTTTCGCTTCTTCTGCCTCAGGATCAGGAATCTGTGAAAGTGGTTGGAATTAAGTATGAAGTGGGACCTCCTACCCTCTGCTGCCTAAAAGTGGCGTTCTTGGACCCAGTCTCAGGGAAAATGACCAATGAGTCTTTCTCCTTAAAGTGAGCATGAGCAATACTTGTATATTCAATGTAATAAATGACTGTGACCACATGTATTTGACCACTTTTTCACTCCCACACTCCCCAGGTATCATGACATGCCTGATGTCATTGATTTTCTGGTACTGCAGCAGTTTTACAACGAGGCTAAAGAGCACAACTGGCAACCTGGTTAGTCACTCCCCAGCAGTCTCCTTCCTGTATTTATTGCTCACGTATAATTGTAAGGACTGTCCGTCACCTTAGTTTGATCCTCTGTTCAGGCATGAGGTTCCGCAGCATCATTGACGACGCCTGGTGGTTCGGCTCTGTGGAGGATCAAGAGCCCCTGCAGCCAGAGTATCCCGACAGCCTGTTTCAGTGCTACGCAGTAAAGTACGTCTGTGTGTGAGCAGAGCTCGCTGTAATTTTTTAATTTATTTTTTGCTGGCTTCATGTCACCTTCTCCACAGTAAAATCAGATAAGCATCTCTAATCTCATACGCAGCATGATCTAGTGGCATATTATCACATTTGTTTCATCAGATGGGATAACGGTGAGCGGGAGAAAATGAGTCCCTGGGATATGGAGCCTATTCCTGAGGAAGGTCAGTAATATTTATTGAAATGTGTGTATTATTTTGAAATATGGCGCTCTGTTACAGAAGATAAAAGACGCAGAAAAAAGACAAACATAATCGTACCCAATAAAAGTGAAATACTGCACATTATGGCATTTCTATTGAAAAGAAACACATTTGATCTCATTCATCTAACAGCGGGGTAGAAACCCACAACAAAAACATTGTCTGCCCTTCATTTCCGTGTCCTTATTGGAATAACCATAGAAATGACAGGGAGACATTATACACACACTGTTCTGTTGAGTTGCATATAAATAATGCCAGCACCCACCTACACTCTTTACATATTGTTTCCTGCAGTCATTTGTTTTCTGTAGTTTGTTAATTAGGAGCCATGGCAGTTTTAACAGGTAGCGATCTAGACCGTACCTGAAAATTTGAAACCTCCCCAAAGTCCTTTTCAAATAGCATCATACTGACATCAAGTAGTTCATTCTGAATGACAGGCTCGTATGAATGGAAATTTTTACATTGCTTGTATTTCTTCTTGGTCAGCACAGATTTATTATCCCATTTTCTCTCAGTAGCAAAACGGTAACAAAATCTCTTGTCAGTGTAACACTGTTTGTGTTTTTATTGAACTCTATTCCATTAATTTTAACCCAGAGAATTCTTTATAGCCTGCAGTGTAACTTTTAACTACCAAAAAAAAGTATTTTACTTCTCTCCTTTTTTTTCGTGGTTACTAACTGCTGTTTAATGTTCTAACATGTCTGTGAAGGTTCTCAGTCATCCAGGTCATCGTAGTCAAAGGAGCTTGCAAAGAAAAGCGTCTGGACTTCTTTAAGTTTACTTGAAGACGTTTCACCTCTCATCCGAGAAGCTTCTTCAGTTCTAAGGTCAAATGGTGCAGAGTCCCAAATATAAACCTAGTGGGAGTATCCCCCCACAGAGGGACAAAAGGACCCCCTGATGATCTTCTAATCGCCTGAGCCAAGGTGTGAAACTGGGTGTGGGTCCCAATCAGCCAGAGTTTCGGGTGTGTTCATTGTGAAACCTGGCCCCACCTTATCATGCGAATTCCTGAGGTCAGATGGCCCAGGATGTGAGTGGGCGTTAAGGCGTCTGGGAAGGGATCTCAAAACTGGATTATAGATAACACGCTCAGACAAAAACTGGTTCACCCGAAAGACAAAACGCCAAAACACAGACTTAACAATGTGGTGTATGCTGTACAGTGCAGCGAGGAATGCCCAGACCTCTACATTGGAGAGACCAAACAGCCACTTCACAAGCGCATGGCACAACACAGAAGAGCCACCTCCACAGGACAAGACTCAGCAGTCCATCTGCATCTTAAGGATAAAGGACACTCTTTCGAGGATGCCAATGTTCACATTTTGGACAGAGAGGACAGATGGTTTGAAAGAGGAGTGAAAGAAGCCATCTATGTCCACTGTGAGCGACCATCTTTGAACAGAGGCGGGGGTTTACGACACCAACTCTCTGCCATCTATAATCCAGTTTTGAGATCCCTTCCCAGACGCCTTAACGCCCACTCACATCCTGGGCCATCTGACCTCAGGAATTCGCATGATAAGGTGGGGCCAGGTTTCACAATGAACACACCCGAAACTCTGGCTGATTGGGACCCACACCCAGTTTCACACCTTGGCTCAGGCGATTAGAAGATCATCAGGGGGTCCTTTTGTCCCTCTGTGGGGGGATACTCCCACTAGGTTTATATCTGGGACTCTCCACCATTTGACCTTAGAACTGAAGAAGCTTCTCGGATGAGAGGTGAAACGTCTTCAAGTAAACTTAAAGAAGTCCAGACGCTTTTCTTTGCAAGCTCCTTTGACTAATGTTCTAACACTTTTGTGGCTCCATCAGCTGCTTTGCCAGAGCAGGTTGGTGATGGTGTAGAGGTGGCAGAAGAGGAGCTGAAAGCTCTACTCTATGAGCCTCAGGAAGGTGAATGGGGGGCTCATACACGAGATGAAGAATGTGAGCGAGTCATTCATGGCATCGATCAGCTTCTGACACTGGGTATGCCTCCCAAAAGGATTGATGAAGCTTTGCGGTAAAGTACAATCTGACCTTGTTTTCCTGACCTTTGCTAGGTTTGATTTTATTTGTGTTTGTTCCCCAGATGTAGCCAAGGCGTTCGCATTACCGGTAAATTTGCAGGACTACCCTCTGTACTGCACCGTAGTGGCTTACCCCACTGACCTCAGCTCCATCCGCACACGTCTGGAGAATCGCTTTTACAGGTGAAGCATCATGCACTCATAAACCTTCTCTATGAGTTCAAAGTCCTGGTGTGTTAATGTCTGAGTTTCAACCACTGATGCGTTCCTCTGCTCCAGGCGGATCTCTGCATTAATGTGGGAGGTGCGTTACATCGAACACAATGCCCGCACTTTCAATGAACCTCAAAGCCCCATTGTAGCAGCTGCCAAGGTGGTGACTGATGTTCTCCTTCACTATATCGGGTAAGACTTGACAGAGTTTCTGCTGTGTTAAATTTACCGATGCTTTAACAGTGGAGTGACCATGATGAAAACAAACATTTCTGATGCCTTGATCCCGCTGCCTCATTCAGGGACCAAAGTTGCATCGACATCTTGGATCTGTATCGTAAACTGAAGTCTGAAGTCAGCAGTGAAGCTGAGGTGGGTGTTGCACAAGTGTTTCTGCGTTTGTGTGGTTTGTATTATTAGACTGACTATAGGATTCCTGCAGATCACTGAAAAAGTCAGTAGAAAAGAAAATAAGGTCTTTAATGTTTCATGTTTCCTACAAAATTACTTACTTTATTTTAGGATGTGATTTGAACCATTGCACTAGAGATTAGCTTAGGAAGCCAACTGTATTTGTTATCCAGTAATCCATTAATGACCTGATGTAGACGTTGCCTTTGTTTCTTGCTTGGTTTGAAAATGAAAAGGAAACATAGGCTATCCCAGCTGGAGATCACTGCATCACATTCACATGTCCCAAAAAGCAAATGGAAACATGGATTTTTATGTGTTTTGTTTTGTTTTGGGGTTTTTTTGCAGGTTGACTTGGACGTAGATTCAGACACTCCAGGAACATCTACAGGACACCGGGTAAGGCAGCAGTTGATATTTGACAGGATTTTTAACCTCCCAGCTGTTGTCCCAATCTCAGTGACTTTCATTTTGTCTCTGCCAGGGAGGCACTGCAAATTCTAAGAAGCGTGGTGTGGTTCTGGATCCGAAAGCCTGGCGAGGTCAATGTCGAGAGCTGTTGCGTCGAATGACAGCTTCCACGAATTCCGAACCTTTCAGGCAGCCTGTGGATCTCTTTGAATATCCGGTAAAACAATCAGGATAAACCTCCATTTAAAATAAAACCACACATGCCAGACACTTTTTACAGCTTAAAGTAGCATTTGCAGTGCATGCTGCAAGTGTAAAACTAGAAGTTGCATTCAGGTGAATCACTGTGTTCTTCAGCATTTCTGCTCTCTTTTTTCGTTCAGGACTATCGAGACATCATTGACACTCCCATGGATCTGGGTACAGTGTCAGAGACACTGGCAGTAGGAAATTATGAAAATCCGATGGAGTTTGCCAAAGACATCCGCCTCATTTTTAGCAACTCTAAAGCATACACTCCTAACAAGAAGTCACAGGTGAGTAGCTCACTGAGAAATAAAACATTCTGTAAAAATGCTGTTGTTATAGGTGCAGTCTGAGAAAGCTTTGGCTTAGCGTTTATGTATCGCGTTCTTTTATTTCTAGATCTATACCATGACCCTCAGCTTGTCGGCCTTCTTTGAAAAACACATCATCTCCATCATGTCTGACTACAAGTCTGCCATTCAGAACGAACGGCGGGCTCGTCAACATCTCACTTACAGGAACAGATTGCACAACGGAGGCAGCTCGCCACCTAATAGTCCATCCCACAGGTACTCGGCCACATTCACAAACCTAGACGCACCGTGTTATCAGATTATATTTTTCACTCGGGCCCATCAAAGTGTCTGCAGCTTCTGAAAGCATCTCAGATGTGCCGTACTGAAATAAAGAAATGCTTTCTCTTTAATATCATTTCAAGGTGTCGTGGTTGGAAAAACGATTCCAGAAACTGCTGAAAGTTGCAGGCACCCTGTCGTTGTTTATATTTATTATTGTGTTGTTAACAATAATTCTGAACTGTTGCTTCTTTCTTGTTCCCCTCTCCTGCCCAGCTCAAAAGGAAAGCACAAGTCAGGGAAGGCATCAAAGCCAAAAAAATCCCAGACCTCAACAAAGAATCGTTCTCAGAGATCACACAAAGGTACGTCTGCACTGTTGTGGCTTTCTGTGCTTTATAGATCCTTCTGCTGCGTAGACTCGTGCAGTGAGCTGCTCTTAGAGTTGGTTAAAGTAATAGCTCTTACTCTTCAAAAACCAGAATGACCTCAGTTTGGTTTTAATCCAATGAAAATCTGCAGAGGTTGTTTGTATCAAAACTTAACAGATGTTTGTTTCCTGTGAATTAAAGCGTAACATCAGGTCATTTTTCTTTTTTTCAGCTTTTACAGTACGTACAGATGACTCATTAAAAGTGTCAATAAACACTTTTATTTAAACGACTTATTATATAGTAGCAGGGGCAGTATGACTGAACATTTATATACCAGTATGTTAGAAGCCTTGCAGTTTCATGACATATCACCTTTAAAAAATAATAATTATAATAACACACATTTTTTTTCATAATTGTGTCTTCACATAGCTTTACAGTGACTCGTTCTTCAGGACTGGATAGGATGTAGAAGCATAAATGTCTTGATAAACTAAAAAATTACACAACTGAAACAAAACATAATCTTTCAACAAAACTGGCATGTGTGGAACAAGGAGCTGCCTGTTCCACTCTGAGGTCACATGTAATGACACTGAAGTCAATATAAGGCTTCTTACTGTTGATGCTTCCTGCAGCAGAGCTGGGAAGTGCAGCTTTGAAACAAACTCTGTTTGCGCTTTTCCTTCCAAACTTTGTGGCACCAGGGCTCGCAAAATTTCAAAATCCCTGGTAGCCCTTCGGGCAGGGACTCTTCAGTTTTTGGTAGCCCAAAATAAATTTAAGTAGCCCGAATAAAAAAGAGAGCAATTTTTTGATTGATGTTTTGTTTCCTGTTTTGTTTCCGTTACAATATTATACTTTAATGTATAATATTGTAACGGAAACAAAACATTAATCAAAAAATTCTTTAAACACAAATTACAACATTGTATAAAAATTACAATCATCAACTCAAATACTTGGTTCTAATTGAACAGAAATTTCTATGAACTTGTAAGAACTGTGTAGGACATGAATCAGTCTGTGTCAGATCCTGAATTTGAAATTTCCACTGAAGTCACAGGAAAGAGGCAAGTGGAACCAAGATCGAGGCCATTTGCTTTTTGAAGTTTGCAAAGACTGCTAAATTTTGCCAGTGGTAGTTCACTCTTTGCAACATAGTACGCTATTCTAAACTGATTTTCAGGTTTATTTTTAGTATGTTATTTGCAATTGGTGTTTGTTCTGGGAAAGATATTGCAGACTGAGCAATAATGCATTTCTTGCATTTCTCATGGGTTCTAATGGGGGCCTTTCTTAAAATGACTGGTCCCAGTAACAAAGGCGCTTGTCGACTCAGAAATCGAGGGAAAAGCAACAACACACCCGGCAGAACATTATGTTATTTACACGGGTGCACATAAGTGGTCCGCATGTGCGCATTCGCTGTCAAAATAAAAGACGCGCACCAGATAAGAAGTTGCAACGCGCGTTTGCGTCCATATAAAAGGCACTGTTTTTGTCCGCTAGAGTGGGATTTTCACGGCACATTCTGCACCACATCTCTGTGCGTTCATCATTTGTTTGAAGCCAGCTCACCTCCTGCAAACACTTTTCCGAGAATACGTGCTTCTTTTGTGGTTCGGACTCCTTCTGACATTTCTTTGGATGTGGAGGAAAACCAAAGTAATTGCTTAAAGGAGCTTGCTTCTTCGACATCTTTAAGAGTTCTAAACAAATGTCTGTCCTCCTCCAGAAAATCTTATGTACGCAAACACGCGGTGCAACTTCTTATCTTGTGCGCGTTTTTTATTTTGACAGCGAATGCGCACCTGCGGACCACTTATGTGCAGCCCTGGTTATATAGCTCATCATATCGCAGCCACAGAAATTCTTTTGTCCATGAAACCATAAAGCTGCACTTTCTTTTTGCCTTATAGTCTGATTTGTCATAACTTTTCCGTTTTGTGGTAAGCTTTTCTTTGGCTGTCACTTCTTCACCCTGACCTGTCTTATTTGGCTCAGCAGAACTAAAATATATATCCTGCTGCTTTTACACACGCACTCACATAACGCTCAGCGATTCTCTGCGCGATCAACCTCTCACATGTTTAAGCTTGCTGCGGGAGATTTCACTTGTCATGTTTGCATAGTAAGCTAACGATTGATAAGACGATGTCAGAGGAATTGGTGCGCAAATTATCATCACTCACCAATCAGTGCTGTCGCTCTCTATAAAACAGTTCGCGCGATTGCAAAGTGAAAGCAAAAAACAAGCACAAATTCAAACACGATTTCAATATGTCACATATTGACAGTGGCTCACCGATGCCAATGACATAATTACCCAGCTACATTTCCGAAAGAATGCAAAAGCATTGAAATATATTTTCCTATGATAGCCCGACGGGCAGGGCAGAGACAGATTTTGGTAGCCCGACTGGAAAAATCGCTAGCCCCGGGACGTCGGGCTAGCGATTTTGCGAGCCCTGGGCACAAATTATTCATTTGGAAAGACGTCAGTTAGTCTTGAGTAACGCATTAAGCAAAAGTTACGCAAAAAGCAATTCTCTCCTTTTTCTTTTTTTTCTTCTTTTTTTCCCCAAGGCCAAAAATGCTCCAAACAGCAGATTCTGCCCTCTTTTCTTTATCCTGCATCACTTTTTACTGTTGTTGGAAGTGGTGACTGTTTGCTGTTAGTCATGCTATGCTAAAAACAATTTCCGTTTCTGCTAGAATGTTTGTTTCCCCCAATTAAGAGAGTTAAAAATTGTCATTTTAAATCAAATTCTGCATCATAAAACTGTAACGATTAATACAGGCACATCTCAACAGAGGTAACACGCTACACAGCACAAGAAAAGCTGACTAAAGGTGCATATCGAGAATCCCGTCTTTTAGAAATGTCTGGAAAATTTAGTTTATTGAACAAACTGCAAACAAACAGTGAGTGGTTCTGCCCCAAATCTTTGTCTAGCAAACATCAACTGTAAGGGGAAAGCCATACTCAGCATGGCCATGCAAGCCTAGAGGTGTCAGTCAGCCAATAAAATCTCCCGCCTGAGTGATGCAGGCAACTTTTCCCACCTTTAGCATGTGGTGGTGACGCTGTGTGGATACTGATCAATCTAAGGTTTTGTGTAAACTTGGCTTTTAGTTTTAGGAACATGCTACAAGCCAGTATTTATCTATTTATATCGTCACTAAATCTGTAGCAGGTCAGCAAATCATGGAAAATAAACCAGGATGGAAGAATTAATGAAATATCCATGTTAATCAAGGAGTTTTGAAAGCTTGGGGAAATGAAAAAAGGAAAATATGAAAACGCTACCAAACAAAAGACAAAAAAAAAAAATCAGTTTTCAGAGAAACTGAAGAGAAATGGTAGGAATGGCAAACCTACTTATAAAACAGGTCACCATTTCAATTTGTCCATTTGGCTCTACTTTGTTTAGTGTTAGTTAGCTAATATCGAGGTTAGCATCCCAACAAAATGGTGAATATAACAAACGACATTCAGGCTCTCTGCATTATTTTTGATGGTGTTACCTGACGTACATACATTCACCCCTGCTAAAAGCTTCTAGTATCTTCTAATGTGATTAGTTGCTTCTGTACTCTCAGCTTTTCTGATGGATAATTGCATTGTGTCTTTTTTTTTTTTTTCTTTAGCTCAGCAAAGCGGTAGTGTAGCAGAGGAAGAGGACGTCCAGCCTTCTTCCCCAACTTCAGGGACAAGTGTCAGGAGCAGAAATCAAGGACCACATCGGGTGACCCGCAGCCAAGCAACTCCCGTGAAGAAATCAGGTATTGCGAGCAGTAACTAAAAAGCATGCACGTTTTGCCTTTTCAGTGTTTCTGCAAAGTTACGGTGCAGAAATGACCCGCCGCCCTCTTGTTTTCCATCAGGTCACCAGAATAACTTGCACCTAAGTAACGGCTCCAGACAACGGCACTTGCGAGAAACGTCGCAGTCCGACGATGAAGAGGAGGCGTCAGGATCCAACAGTTCCTCGTTGGAGTCGTCCTCCACCTCGTCGTCATCATCATCATCATCATCATCATCCTCATCCTCCTCCTCCTCCTCATCGTCGGACAGCGACAACAGCTCTGACTCTGAGGTGGAAAAGTACGTGGAGGGAGGAGGAGATCACGACTACAGCAAAGCCCCCTGCCTGTCAGTACGCCTCTCAGCTAAGGGTAAGGTGGCAGCCTCAGGAAAGAGGAGACACAAAGGAGGAGAGGACACAGAGGCACAGGGACCTAAACGAGCACGACTGCAGCTTGAGGTAGAGGAGCAGGAGGATGATGAGGAGGAGGAAGAGGAGGAGGAAGAGGCAGAGGAGGATGAGGAAGAAGAAGAAGAGGAGGAGGAAGAGGAAGAGAAGGAGCAGCAGCAACAGGTGGATTTAAAACATGAGGAGGAAGAAGAGGAAGAGGAGGAAGAAGAAGAAGAAGAGGAGGAAGAAGAGGAAGAGGAGGAGCCAGAGGACGAGGATGATAACAACTCTGAGGTGCAGACACGAGCAGCAGCAGCTCCAGCAGCAGCTAGCAGCCAGAGAGGCAGCCAGTGTAAGTCTCGGCGGGTCAACACACGAAACCAGGGCCGCAGGACAGTTCGATACGGAGACGACTCAGAGGATGATGGCCATGGGTCGAAAGACGACCCTCTAAACCTGGGCATGTCCCGCTCAGGACGGGTACGCCGTATGACTGAGAAAGCCCGTGTCAGCCACCTT
Source organism: Perissodus microlepis (assembly GCF_051167445.1). Lineage (NCBI taxonomy): Eukaryota > Metazoa > Chordata > Actinopteri > Cichliformes > Cichlidae > Perissodus > Perissodus microlepis. Next base: position 11,090,052 of record NC_140470.1, read on the forward strand.
ATGGGCTGGAGTCACTGACACGTCGCCCCTCACCCATCCCCTTTTTTCCAAACCTCAATGAAAGAACTGTAAAACATGAGTAACACATCAGGGATTATTCTTTTTCTTTTTATACAAATTTGTGTGTGTGTATATATAATATATAAATATGATTTCTCTTTTTATCTAAAGACTGATTATGACTCTCAAACTGATAGCCGGTGCTCATAAAATGTTGCCACGGATTTTTTTTTCTTCCCTGGTCAACAGAGCTTCTGTTCAACACGGACCCTCTCCAACTGGATTAACTCACCTCGGCCTTACTGCTTCTCTGGAAGAGCCCTTACGACACGGCTCTGGTCTTCTTCCTCCTCATCCTGTGGTTTCACGTCCAGAACTTTAAACACTATATAAAGTCCCCTTCTTCCCTCCAGCAACCTTTCTTGCTCCTGGTCACCAAAGAAGGATGTGGAGATGCCAAAAAAAAATGGTGCTCATCTGTAGTTTTGTTTTGTTTAATTTTATTTCTTTTTCACTGAGTAAATCAGCAAAACTGTTGTGGTAGTGGTCACAGCCACAGGTGCAGAATCACTTAAGGTATCTGATGTCAACCTTTCTCGTTTGCAGCACAGACTTCCATCTGATTGTGCTCTCCTCAACTGAGGACTAGCAATATTAGGAAGAAGTGGGTAAAATAAAATGGCAACACGCTCTTACCCCAGGGCATAAAATACTGCTGTTGTTCTTGGCTTTGTACAGATGTTGTCTTGAGACGGGGTTATGTCACATTTGGGTGCTTCATTGTATTTCACTTTGTTTTCTTTCAGTTTTTACTTGCTGGTGAGATTTGAACACCAAAAACTGCTTGGTTAGGAAAAAGATTGTTGTCTACACCTGCTTGTTGAAGAAGAAAAGTTTACCTGCTGTGTTTAAATGCGACTCCAAGCAGTCCATAAGACCCAGACTGTTTTGTATTTGAGTGGTAGACTGGTTTCCATAACCCATCACTACACTGTCTCCACCTCTTTGCATTTCTTTGAGACACTGGTGGTTTTGACACAACAGCAGTATTTGACGCCCTGGGAGCAGACGGAGAATAGATTACCATAGTAATATCCCTTTCAATGTCCTTGGTCTGTGAATGTGAAAGGAAATGTCTTTCCCCAGCTTCTTCTCGCTTGGGTCTTCTCTTCAGCACTGTTATTTAGATAGAGTTGGGTGCTGTTTTTAAAGGGTAAAAGTGGTGTATTCTTTCTTTCGGGGGTAACAAAGCCACTGTTTTTAGTGCTGTTGTACTCTGAGTGATCAGACCTGCAAATATTCATGGTTATTTCCGCAGCTCCTTCTCTACCCAGCCTGTGCAAAAGCAAAGGAATCCCCTGGCCAGCTCTCTTCCACAGAAATATTTATTTTTCCATTGCATTATACTCGGGTTACTTTATCTATTTCATACTTTATTAGTGATGAGGAAAAAGGAAATATTTGCACATTTATCTCCTCCATGTGGCAGCTGAGTAATAAAGATATTAGAGAAATAAGATGAAACCTCATTTTTGTGTAAGAATGTTTGAACTTTCGATTCAGCCTCTCTTCCCCCCCCCCTTTTTTTTTTTTTTTTTTTTTTTTTAGGTTTATAAATATAAGTAGAAATCTTTTTCAACCTGTGCATGATTAAACTGAAGGTCTCATCTGATTGCGCTTTCTTCTGGTTAACAGCAGGTTAACCAGAAGAGCAAGTATCATCCTTGGATCACTGTTTCTTCTCTTTGTAGCCTGATGGGTTTCAAACTTTGATAGTAGATCAACTGCACACATGATGGCTTTCTCCATCACTCTATACAATCACTGTCTCCCCCCCCCCTTACATGACCTACATTCTCATATCAACACTGGATGCTATGATTCAGACACACCTTCTCACCCCTCCGTGTGTCACTGAGGAGAGAGGCAGGCCTCTGAAGTTATTGTAAAGCTCGGTTAGTGACAGATTCTGAGAGACGAAATACAAATCGGCGTCTAAAATCAGGTGTGCTGAGCAGCAGCATCAACTGGTGTCTTGGAATTCCTATGGCTCAGTGTGGGAAGACTATTCTTATTTTGATACAGTATTTTCATACAGTAGATGACACTTAGTCTTGCCTCAAAGCATCAGATTAGTCAACAAAGACAACGTTCTCCCATAGGTTGAATAAGCTTAATGTGTTTTTTATAATGTTTTAATTGTGTTTTGTTTTTTTTCAATAAAAAAGTAAATGAACTTCTCTTAGAATTTTGTCCCCCCTTTTTTTTTCTTTCAGAAAATTTTCCACGTCTGATATCTGTCCACGCTAAGCCTGCATAAGCTTGAAGGGCTACTCGCCCAACACAGGGACTGAGTCATCAGTTGTCTTAGTAATGGGTCGTAAACAGCCACCGAAGGCAGAGATTCGAGAGTTTCTGAACACTGGGGCTGCTGACTGTGATGGTAGGCAGTCATAAACCTCACTGTACCATTTGCAACTGCATTAATGCACTGAAAGCTGGGGTGAGTCAGACAAGGAACAAACAAGGTTGAGCTGTGACGCACCGTGCTCCACCACACCTAGAAACTGCAGTGATGCTGGAGGATCTTACGATTTCTAACTATTTGGTGCATAAAGAGATAAAGGTCATTTTTAGTGTGATAAGTGTGCCAAACAGCAACAAAAAAAAAGGAAAAGGTGACTTGTTATATAAAACACCTTCATTCTATATCTAAATTGAGTCTTAAACTGCTAAATCCTCAAATGCTTATATCAAGTGATTAAAATCTGATTAAAGGCTTTTTCTTTGTAAACTACAGCTGCTGGGTGAGTGCAGCACACGGCAGGAAAAGAGTGTTGGCCAGTTTTGTCTTCAGCATTAATAAGGTAATGATTAGAATTACATCCTTTAAAATGCAGCATTATACAATTGAGGGTGGTCTTACCAAAATACTGTGAAAACTGGTAATGTGCTCCTGGAAAAGTATGAATTATTCATATAAAACGTAAATCCTATAGACACACCCATCAGCTCTCACAAGACTGATTATAGGTCCTCATCTTAATAATGTGCCAAAACATAACCTAGAGTAAGGATGTAGCATCCTTCAGGACATTTTTCTAATTATATGATCCATCCACCCTTTTTCTTAACCACATTTACACAGGTTAAAGTTGTGCGGGGCTCCAGCCAAATGTCATTCGGCAAATGAGATGCGTCCTGGGATGGGTTGCCATTCAATTTAGAATTACCAGTTGATCTCACATGCAGAAGATCCATAGAGTAGTGGTTTACACATTTTACTAACAAGGGGAAGTTCCAATTCCTGGAGGAATCTGAGTATCCGGCGTAAAAATCTGCCCAATCAAACATGCAGAGCTGCCATAGCAAGTAGCTGCATAGTTGACCTGATGGAAAACCCAAACTCTACACAGAAAGACCACAGCCACCTGGTGGATTTGAACCCAGGATCTTCACCACCATACACCAATCTGCCTAATTATACTAATAACTCATAATGAAACACTAAATGTGGCACAAAAAGTAAGGACTGTGTTTTTTTTGCATTTCTTTGTTGTAAAAATACTTCTTGGCAAGAAATCTTAAACCACTCAAAGGTCTATTTCCCCTTAAATGGTGGCACATTTGTAAGGAAAATGCATTTGTGGGTTGAGCAGCAGAGTTGAGCATGTAGGTTGCGCTGAAGAAAAATATATTCTGCTATTGACACTTGCTTGGTGCTGTTTATTGGATTGAATGATTGAAGTCTAATGAAACTAGACATATCAGCAATTTAAAAATGTATTCATTTAACAACAGGGGCCTTGGCATGTAGAGCCACAGTAGCCTGGCACCTCCCCATCATGCTGGTCAACCGCTTGGTCACACACTGCTGTGGGATGGGGTCCCATTCTTTAACCATCATTTGTCAGCCAGTGTGGTTGTTTTGGTCAATGAATCAGCTGTTCTGCATTGGCAGAGCAGATTTACCAGGTTTTAATGGGTGCAACCCACATGCTCAACTCTGCTGCTCAACCCCAAAATGCATTTTCCTTACAAATGTAAGGAATTAAAGGGAAATAAACAGGCGTTCACACGGTTTAATATTGGTACAGAATGATAAGTGTCAAACAGGTTATTACTCTGAAGGTTTAATGCAGCTTTTAAAAATGATATAGTGGAAGTCTGATCACAAAGGAAAAGACTCCAGACAAAGAGAGGTTGTGTTAGATTTATTATCACAATAACACAACGATCTGAGCAACTAGATATCATAACAGGGACATTTCTCTACTGGCATAACAGTTCCTTAACGATACACAACAAACCCAGAGTCTAAAGATAGATACAACCACTACATAGTGCACCACAGAGTACTTTAGATGTGTTCGATACTTATGTGGAGAGTCACGAGCATGTCCAACACCTTTATTACTCGACAACACCTAAGTGCATTTACATTGTGCTTCAGTCTCAGTGTGAATAGTCCACATATCCTAACCTGTGCTTAAATGATTTAGGTTTTTTGTTTGTTTGTTTTTTTAAATACTGATTACATGTACTATGCATACACAGTGAACAAACACACAAAGACAGAAGTGCAATAACTGCTGGCTGCACTGAAGACAGCTGAAATAATTAAAATGAGCAGTAACATTTTTGCACACAATAGCAGGCACCACCCCGACAGAACGTACATCTACCTTGTCCACTACAACAAACAGCTGTCAACACATTATACAAACACAAAGTCTATTCAGCCTGTCGACTGTGGGAAAAGGTATTCAACATGCTGTCATTTCTCAGCTTTTGTGTGAACAAAATTAAAAACAAGACAGTCAAACCCTCGGTCACAAATCCATAAGAAGGAAAATGTTTGTGGTAATTCCCTGACACGGAATAGGAGAATTTAGTTCTAAAATGCAGGTAAGTTTGAATCTTATATGGGCACAGATCTAAGCTCAGAATTTTACACTATGTCATAATAAATATCAACACACTCAGAAACACACAACAACAACAATCCTAGAAACATGACATCTGTCACTTATTGTGAGCAGAGGTGTGTCTTAACATTTTAAGGGACTGTAGGAAACATATTAGGTGTGAAGAAGCCTCAGAAATTATTTTTCTTCCATCCTTGTTGTTATCATTAATAATATGGGTTTATATATAAATACTCTGTATTAAAATAAAAGATTAAAGGCCTTTGAAAACATCTTTTATTAGCTATCTATTAGCTTTTATAGTGTGGATGATGAGGTGCTCAAATGTAATGATCTGCAAGTCTCACAAACCCATATTTTATTGACAGTAGAACACAGAAAACATATCAGATGTTTAAACTGAAAAAAGGTAGCATTTCAAGAGAAACGTAGCTCATTTTAAATTCGATAGCAGCAACACATCTCAAAAAATGTTGGGACAGGGACACATACATTACTACTGTGTAGCATCACAACAGCCAGTAAACCTGTTGGAACTGAGGAGAGTAACTTCTGGACTTTTGGGAGAGGAACGTTGCCCCATTCTTGTCTGATACTGGATTCTAGCTGCTCAACAGTCCCCCGGACCGAACAGTCCGGGGTCTTCTTTGTCGTATTTTTCACTTTATGGTGCATCAAAATTTTTTTAAATGGTGAAAGGTTTGGTCTACTGCCAGACTTGGACTCTTCTATTGGAAGTCATGCTGCTGCAATAGATGCAGTAAGTAGCTTAGCATTGTCTTGTTGAAATATGCAAGGCCTTCCCTGAAAAATGTCTTCTGCATGGGAGAACGTGTTGCTGTATATACCTTTTAGCACTGGGTGCCAGTTCCACAGGCACTAATGCACCCCCACACCAGCTTACCCATACTGAATTTATGAAAGGCTTTTAAACCGAGCGCTGCTATAACAAGCTTCTTTAGTCTGGAGGATTCAGCATCCATAATTCTACACACCAGATTTTCTACTTTACTTCAGTCCATTTTAAAGATGGCGGCATTTCTGGATCATGTTCACGTATGGCTTCTTGTCAGAGCTTTAACCTGAATTTGTAGATGGCACAGTGAATAGTGATTTCTGAACTGTTCCTGGGCTCATGCAGTGATATCCATGGCAGAATCATGTTGTTTAAGGCAGTGCTGTCCGAGGGCCTGAACATCACGGGCATCCAATACTGATTTCCTTTGTAGCACCACTTACTTTCCAGTCTTTTGTGGGCCCCATCTCAGCTTTTTTGAGATGTACTGCTGCCATCAATTTCAAAAGGAGTTAATATTTTTCATGAAAACATAAAACGTATAAGAATTTGATACATTTTCTTTGTTCTTTTGTGAATAACAAATGCTTTATGAGATTTGCAAATCACTGCATTCTATTTTTATTCACATTTTACCCAGCGTCCAAACTTTTTCAAAATTGAGATTGTACATGAATACCCACATATTAAGAGATTATATAGTCTTTGTTGTACTTTTTTGACCTTCCTGTAAAGTATGGAGTGGTTGGCAAGTTGTTATGGTGTGTTTACTTGTCAGGATTTCGCAACACAGCCATCAAAAGCTGTTTGTTTGACCTTTCTTTTTGTTGCTATTCCACTGCCAATAAAATCTGATTAAGTCACACCCTCAGTGAAACAACATTTTTCTCGGATAAGATGTTCACTGTGTTTCATTAGGAGATTATGGACCAGATATAACCGGGCCAAAACATATGACAATCTACAGGGTAATTACCAACCAAATTCCATCTGTCACCCAAAAAATAGGCTGGTCTTTTTCTCAGTTTTTGCCAACTATGACACATTATTTTGCCTGATATTTATTGACGGATGCCCTAATTAACTCAAATTTGTCTTTTTTTGTGTGCCAACTCTTTAATCTGAAGCTAGTTTGAAAGTTTTCATTTCATAATTAAAGAGAAGTCTTCTCCAAACAAAAACTCTGATGCTTTCTTGTTTTTCTAAGAGTATGATTTACACTTACAAGGGCTTTGATGTAGAAGGTCTTTTTTGTGTGTATTTCTACAAAGGCCCCCTTATCAACCCAATAATGTTCACACAGTCCCTAATGGCACTAAACTTTTCAGCTCTCTGAAATGATGTTTACAATCACAAAAACACAGAACTTGGCACCAAGATTATGGAAACACCACAAGAGATTTCGTCTAATGTTTTCTTTTAGTAAATGCAGTCCCATTCCTCTACAGTGAATACATAGTTATAACCACACGTTTGACTTTACTCTACGAAGGCTGTCGACTTACAAAACACCTATATGGGAGATTTAACCCAGGAGAAATTACCATGACCCAAACTTTACTCAAACTAGGATTTCTGTTGCCAACAGGTGTATTTTGTTTAATTGTTAGAGAGGTTTATCGAACCATAAGGAAAGTATCACACTACAATGTTCTCATCACGGGATGATGATCAGTTCAGAGTTCCACCGAAATGCAGCTGAAGCTGCCACAAATAAAGTCCCTCGGCTTCAATACGATCCTCTTCACAAGCTCTCTGAAAAGTGGGTTCCTTGCGTTTCTTTCCTTTGTCAAAAGTGTTCATCTTGAAAGGGTGACGTGCTTTGATCCCAGACCACTTGCAGTTCTGACCTTTCATTGCCTTTCATGTCATAAGCAGGAGGGATTTCAAAACATTAAACACCACTGCGCCCGTGGTTGTTTTTTGTTGCTAAAACTTGCATTTGTGCTTCTGCTTGCAGAGCACCATGCTGAAAGCAGCTTGCATGCCTCCCTGTTGGCACATCAACGTTGCTACACCAGACCAGTCTGCATGTGGACATGTAAAGGGTACGGGTGGTAGACCAGAGGCGGCTGGGCCTGAGTGATGAAGTAGCTGTTGTAAATGGGTTCCGTCATGTATGGAGCCGGCTGGTAGAAGCAGGTAACGTTGGCCGTGTTGGGGATGGCGTTTTGCTCGCCCAGCACCCTTAGAGCCAGCACTGTGATCATGTTGAGGGTCTGCCTCCTCTCATGTCCCATCAAACACACCGTGCTCTCATCTATCACGCGCCGCAGGGTCATCAAATAGTCATACTTACTAGTCTCCTCGCTGCCGATGAAATGGCACTGCAAGTAGGCCTCAATCTTCCGCTGCTGCTCGCCTACGTCAGGAAAGTCGATGAAGAAGCGGGAGCACATGTATCGCTCCAGGGACTTTATCTCTGTCTCGCTGGCTGGCCGGAAGTTCCTCACTAGCAGGTCGCTGTATTTTAGCAATCCCCCACCGCGGATCTCCTCTGGGTTGTGGGTGGCAATGAGGCGGTTTCGAAGATGATCCATAGCCTGATCAAAGTCTCCGTACATGCACTCAGCGTCAACACTGATGGTGGGCTCTCCTGCTTCCCCAAGCCATGAGCTTGACTCACAGCTGTTTGGGACGGCGTCTGCCAGCTCCGGTTTATGCTCATATACCTGAGGCTGTGAGACCACACCTGCTGCACATGGGTTGCTTTGAGGCTCTGAATCAGGAGGCTCCTTTGAGTGTTTTGGCTTAACAGTTTGTTCTAAAGTTTCTCTGGAGCAAGTCCCATCCTGCGGTGTACTGACTGTACTGTGTGTGGGAACTGTAAGTACATCTGTACCCTCTGAGTTCTCCGTCTGACAGCTTGGTATGTTTGAACTGTGAACTTGAGAACTCTCCAGCACAGCAGGTTTCGGCTGAAGTTGTTTTGGTAGCTCTATGGGTGGAAACAGCTGTGTTGTGAGGTCTGACAGATCGGTTAGTAAAGACCATTTTTCAGGCTTACTAATCAACTTCCGTGACATTTTTCTTTGTAATTTCGGCGAGGGGCAGTAATCCGGCACAATGTCTGCTGATGTGCTGCAAGATTTTTTAGCTGGGGGAGGAAAGGAAAACTCAAGATTTGAATCTTGCGGGTTTGGGGTAGAATCAGTCCTGCAGCTTACAGAGTCTACGTTGAACTTTTCTTCACAGTGACTTAAATCCTGTGGAGCTGGTTTTTCTGTATGTGATGTGCACACTACAGGCTGGGAAGCTTGTGCCTCGTATTTTTCGTCATTACTCTCTAGGGTTAAACATGCATGTGTCGTCAGAGGATCCCCAACATCTGAAAATAAAGTTTTGGGCGATGCAACTACAGGATAATTGATTTCAAACTGTTCTTTCTCTTCTCCTTTTTTCTCACACATCTCAAACACAATTTCCTCCTCTGATTGTACATCCTCAATGCCCTCCACTTCCTCTTTCTCCTGTTGTAAGCTTATGCCCTCCGGTTCCAGCACCTGCTGCACCTCGGGCTTTTCGTCTACACTCTCGACCTCTTCGTGATGAAGCTCTTCCTTGAGTGGAGAAACAGCTTCATCCTGGCACGGACTTTCTGTGCTAGTCACCACTGCAGAATCTTCTTTCATATCATGTTCAACCTCCTGAGGAATGCTCGGCTTCTCTTGTCCTTTGCTTTCATCGTCATCATCCTTTTTAGATGAAGGCCCAGCAGTCAGTGCCAACTTCCATTCTTGTTTCCTTTCGTTCCCCCAGTAAGACTCAAGCATACGATCTAATATAATCTGGAAGGAGTCCACACTGAACTCAAACTGTCGTCTGAGGGAACTAACAAATCGGAGCCCCACAGTTTTAGCCCTGTTGTTAGAAAGCGAGATAAGGCTCCATCTATCATGCTCATTGAAAACTTTCACCATCTTTTGCACATAGGCTTCCTTCATTGTCAGACAGGTGATCTTACGTCGGTTAACCCCAGAAGGGAGAAGGTCTCGTAGGCTCCCCAGCACCACCTCCTTAATAACTTGGAAGTCTTCCTGCCTCGGAAGCTCCACTCCAAAAATGATGTCTAAGTCTTTGTAGCCAAGCCCGTTGTCTTTAACGAGGATGTGGCTGGCAGTCATGCCGTTGAGGCGTATATCTTTAACCTGAATGTTCCTTTCAACCAGACGGTCCTTCACTACACGAATGATGTCTTTCGCTCTCACTTGCAGTGTAGGAAAATTACCTCGCCCATGGATGGGGATTACCTCAGTCAAAACTTTGTCAAGAGCCTGAACTTGCTCCAGGGTTAGGTTGTGGAACCTCTTCTCTGTTTGAAGCTCCATCGTCTTCACCTGTGAAACAGAGTTTTGCATCACATTACGACTAACATCTTACACTGGCAAGGGAACGCATGGAGCAGGAAAAGAGATCAGAAAGCATAATATCCTGTGAAAAAATTTGCTGGATAAGCCACTAGCGCTAAGCCTTTGCAAGAGAGTGTGCGAAAAGAAAGGTTTTGTAGACTTGGCTTTTGGCTTTGTTTTTCTCTCCTCTGTAAAGTATTGTGTCAAAACTGCAGTCAAACAAAAATGCATATATGAGCTAAAGTCTTATGCCACCCTCATTCCTCTCTGACTGCAATATGTGCTAATTGTTTATTAGTTGGATTTGAAATTCAGCAATTCAGCATTAGGAATAATGGGCAGCTCTGAGGATTGAGGATATCTCGGTGATTAGCTTGCCTGGTGTGTTGCCACTAGATGGCAACAGAATCGTAACATATGGCAAAGTCAAATAAGTGGCACAGTAAGGGCTTAAACATAAGCCACTGATGACGCACAGTAACAAATTATATTTTCCCAGTAATCCAACAAATGTAATAAAAATATGTTCTTATAAGATCACGTCGGAATGTCTGCCACAGACCATAAAACTAAGACCATGTACATCAGCTAATCAAATGCACAGGCCAAATATGTAACATTGTTTCTACTTTACGACCCCTCCCACACTGAACTGGGGCTTTTTCTCTGCCAGCCATGGACACTGCCAGCTGCCTTTCACACCATTTTACTTGTTGGTCACATTGGATAAATATTCAGTAATCAAGTTTGTTGAATTTCTTCCATGATTACATGTCCTAGTTACAGGTGACTCACCTGTCTGTCATTCAGCAGCTGGCAGGTAATCATGGAAGAAATTCAACTTAGCGACTACAGAACCTGGTCGGTCTGTATAAGGCAAGCTGGATTTGTCTGTTTGGCTTGCACCTCTATGTCAAAAGGTATCCGAGGGAGTCATGCATAATAAAAACAGGGTTGCGGTTAATACCCCCAGACTACATCTTTCTGCAAATATACAGCATGGCGTAAATGTTCCTGGTCTTTTAATGTCACAACAAATTGTATCTGACATAGTTTTTGTTAAACTCTTTAAATTAAGAAGGGGGTAAAGGGGAAATGAGTTAGAGTGGGGGAAAGGTGGTCTACGTCATCATTAATGCACGCTGACTCACTCTGTACAGAGACAAATGTCAGATTTTAGCCTGTTACCGAACACACACCACAGAGAAGAGCTTCACTTATGTTTGTATCTGTAAATATACCTAAGAAATGGTGTATTTAGCTTATTATATACTACCAGCATAAGCTGGTAATCAAAATGAAACCAGCAGTGTTTGAAATCTAATGTTTAAATCTGCATAACTTGATAAATAAATTTCATCAACTTTCAAGTCAGATTCAATTAAAATCAAAAGTGTGCTGTTCTAAGAACATTTTTCATGCAATACTCCTCCATAATAGCTCCTCATATATAGTTTATATAAAGATCAAAGAAAAGGGAATGGTTCAATTTTAACGTGTTACATCAAATATGAGCATAGTGGCTAAAGCTTAATGAAAATACCTGTGAAAATGTTTTAACCCCATTTTTAAAAATGCAAACTGAGACGCAAATTGTACCGATTTCATTCACATGGTTTTCACGGCCCTGTGACGTACTGTAAACAGCACTCAATCAACTGTGCTGCGCACAGCGTGTGACCAGCCTTCTGCATCCTCTATCCTGTGTTAGTATTTGACGGTCATCAATGCAAAATGCAGTCAGTGGCAGCAACTCGGGGCACAGGGAAGCATGTCCCACAGCAGCCTCTAGTGAATCTCAGGGGTTATATCAGCTCGGTCCTGCAGCAGGACTGCTCCTCTGCCACTTGGCTTCTTTATAGATAAGACTATATGACTCATACAGCCACTGAATGAAGCATCACACGTTGGCTCTCCTGGATTGTTTCTCTGTGCGCAACAAAACAAAACAAAACCACCACGACACCAAATGCACCACTTGCGGTGGCATTATGGCTGTGAAACTCTTGAAATATTTAGGCAGGGAAGCTTGTGAATGGATTGAAGCATAGTCTACTCCACAATACTGAGCACACAGATGGTGATCGTGATGTGGGGGACACACAAAAGGCTGTTGGTGGGCATTTCTGCTTGGACCAACAACATTTTGCTCTTTAATGTTTCAACCACAGAGCAACGTGTTGTCCTCGGAACTTAAAATGTATCACAGATTAGTTCCAGATGTGACCAGCATCTGGATTTTCCGCTCCATTTAGAAGCTACTAGTTGACAAGTTGACAGACAGTGTAAGTAAATAAACAGGCCAATCTTTGTTTCTTTGTTTGCTTTTTTGGCTGAAACTGAGCAATATGCTGAAGGAAGGAGAAAAAAGGGTGCATTTACTGCGTTGTGCCAGCAGAAGAGATAATTGTGCGTTTACAAAATACAAATAAAAACTCACCTGCTTCGTGGTGGAAAGTAAAGCCAGGGCAGAGACAAGAAAAATGAAAACTGTGAAGTATCCAACAGGTTTATGCGACCTCGTTGGAAAGGTTGATGCTGAAGCTGAAGTTATAACGCGGACACTTTCCTCTCAGCGCAGGAGCCCTGTTTCCATGGCAATCAGGCGTCACGAAATTTACGGTAAATCACGACGCTCGGTGTCTTCCTTAACTGCAAGTGATAACCACTCAAGTTTGAAACAACGAACGTATCTGAGCGCCCTCCAAACGCATCTGAAGTGTTTGGTAAAGTTTGGCTTGTAACGGCAGAGCACACCGACCTGTCAGGCTGAACTACCGGCGTGCCACCGCACTGCCGAGCTGTTGCGGGGTGAACATCACATCAGACGGAGTGAGTCATCCTCTCTCCCAGCCGTGATCCACACCGTAAATCTAATCATCAATCAACCGCTTTCACCGCCCACCGGCACTCCGCCGGGTACAACGCCACGTCCACTTTTATCAGTCTGTGCTCACTCGGTCACTGTGCTCAGCCGGAGTTTACTCGTAGAAAAAACTGCGGTGTTTTAACGTTAGTTTTATTTATTTTTTTTATTTTTTATTTTTTTTATTCTCATTCACATTTCGGGTGGAGGAGGGGGGCTAGCCGCTCCTTCGTGACGTCTGAATGGAATACCGTCACCACGTGACGCTGACGTCGTCCATATTTTGATCAGACATCAGGAAGTGCGGAAGAAGACGAGGACCGAAACCTGAAAAGGTGAAGTTTTACTGGGAAGTTTTGTTATATTTAGCAACTTTTTTGTGTGTTGATTTTATTGTGTAACTGTTGGATTTTAAAAGAACGGCCTCAAGATGCCCAGCATGGAAAGTATCCTTTTAAAAAGAGCGGTGAGAGAGAGTCACTTGGTGTAATGTTAACGCCGAGCTAAACGGGCGAACACAACAAGGTGGTTTTTGACGAGACTGCTGAGATTAATGTGCGACAGACGTCTGAAGCGTCGCGGAACATGTTTGATATTGAGCGGAGACACAGGTAACGCCTTACCGAATAACCTGAACCTTTCATAGTCTGTATAGGCGTCGTAACACGGCGACCGAGCTGGGCTGAAGGCCTTAAGAGCTTACACTGCTAATGGGTGTAAATAAAGCAGCTGGCGCTCGGTAGTTTCCCGTGAAGTTTGGGTGTTAGCTAGCACTCCGAATCATAATAAAGGAACAAGGTGGATGTGTGTTGTTGAACACAGCGCGGCGGTGGTTTCTGGGAGCCATACAAACATAGGCAAATTATTAGAAAACTCCAAAAATACCTGTTTTGTAACCCGTGTCTGTCACAGTATAACTCATGAGAACAAATCTCAGACTTTTTTAAATGTAAATGTTATTTAGACTGACATTGGAATTTTAAGGGCTGTATTGACATTGTTATTACGGGTTTTAAAATCCAGCTGACTAATAGTATTTTTTAATAAACAGTCAATCTTAAAGATAATCCATTTGAATAGACTTTGATTAAAAAGAATTGTAAGTAACACGGGTAGTAAACAGGATGGAAAATGAACTTGTCAGTGCTCTCTTGTGGACAGATCATGCAGTGGTGATGCTGTTTCTTCAGTCTGTTGGTGCAACTCTGCTTTTTGCCCACATGACTCTATTCAAGCTGAGAAAATAGATACACAAACCATTGTTGTGTGGCTCAAAGGTGTGACAGACATTTTTTGTAGCAAGTCTCTCTATCCAAAAGTCACGTGATGATGTCAGACCTTTGTTATCTGAGTCTGACTAATATGGGTCAGAATTACGCAATCCTTATCTAGAATAGACTGACTGAACTGCTAAGTTTGTATTTATATCTTCTACTAAAGTATAGGCTTCAGAACTGGATAACAACGCGCCCTGGCAACACTTGTGTTTAAGACATATTCTCCTTGATATCAAATTTCTGCTTGCACATCTATGTTTGAGTGTATTTTTTGCTGGAGTGTTTAGTTTCACAGTATTCCCATGACATCAGAGCACCAGCTTCTGGTTTATTTCACATTTTGTGATAATTTATTTAGCTTGAAATTCAAGGAGATGCATTTAATTTTTATCTTCCTGTAGTGGTTTAAATGCATCAGATCATGGTTAAAAAATAAATAAATAATGAGAACTATCACCTGATACCAGATTTAAAATCTTTATGTCTCTTTATGAACTGTCTCCTTCTCCAATAATTATTACAGAGTTTTAGTTTAGGCCAAACTTATGTGAGGAGACGGAGGTTTACAGATTTTGGTCTTTGGGGGTTGTATTTGGGCTTTGTTCTTCTTTAACTTGTTGTACCAGAAAATCTCTTCAATCTAAAGTTTGCTGCCAAAGAACTCCAAAGAAATTCCAAGAAATGTGACAAAGAGGAAAAATTAGAGAAGGCTAAAGTCAAGAAGGTAAGCAGCGATGACTCAGAATCCATTCATCAGTTCATGAAAGACTGCTCAAGATTTTACTGAACCATTATTTTTGTCTGCCACCCCACAGGCCATCCAGAAGGGAAACATGGAAGTGGCAAGAATTCATGCAGAAAACGCCATCAGACAGAAGAACCAGTCTGTGAACTTCCTGCGGATGAGCGCTCGGGTAGATGCTGTGGCAGCGAGGGTCCAAACTGCAGTCACAATGAACCAGGTGCTGTAGTCCTAGAAAGATCCGTTAGAGGCTGAAGACAACATTTCAGTTTGAGCTCTGTTTGTGGCTATTTGACTGATGTGGTGTTTTTCTATCTCAGGTCACAAAATCAATGGCTGGAGTGGTGAAAGGCATGGACGCCACATTGAAGAGTATGAATCTGGAAAAGGTACAACAGTCTACATGTGGATATAATGTGATGATTTTAGTAAGAAAGAAACGATTAAAACATATCGTCAATACTTGTTTTAAGATTTCTGCTCTCATGGATAAATTTGAACACCAGTTTGAGACACTGGATGTTCAGACGGCCCAGATGGAGGATACGATGAGCAGCACGACAACTCTCACAACACCACAGGTACCCCACGCCGTGCCGGTTTATTCTTATATTCTTTCACGCTGTCAGGCCGTTAAAGACTCGAAGGTGAAACCTGCTGTGTCGTGTGTGTTTCAGAATCAAGTGGAGTCGTTGCTGCACGAAATGGCTGATGAAGCAGGGTAACATTTTCACTGTTTGTGAAATATCTGATCACATGGGCCAGTGTGTGACGTAGAGACATAGATATGATCTGATGTTTTACAGGGTGTTATGAAAGAGTAGATATTTCATTTTGGTTTAAAAATGTACACTTCCCATGTCCGCCTCTTGCTTAGGTTGGATCTGAACATGGAGCTCCCTCAAGGACAGACGGGATCAGTGGGTACCAGCGTGGCCTCTGCAGAACAGGTACACACACATTACATCATAGTTGTTACTAACACATTTGCAAAACTCAGATAGATGAAGCAAAACAGGAAGAAGTTCTTTGTGGATCCAGCAAACAAAAACTGTCTCGTCTTCATCCTCATTTAATCGCTGTCTTTTCTCTCACTCTCATATCCAAAGGATGAACTGTCTCAAAGGCTCGCTAAACTTAGAGATCAGATGTAAAGAATGACTGCAGTCGAATGGCGCTGGAAGAGGACTCCAAAGCGTCTGTACACTACCTGAATATAACTCCCCAACACCTTTTTATTTCCATCATGTCTTCTCTCCTTTTTACATCTACTGTCTCCTTTGAGGGGCTATTGTATCACTTTTCCTCATGTTGGTGATATGTTTATGATAACATCACATTATTAAAGTGCTTTACTTGGTATGGAAATTGTATGTAATTCTTGAATATATATATTTACCAATAAAGAGGAAGTAATTTATAATTATTGTTAAATATGTATATTTAAGAAGTCCATAAATGTGATTTGGGAGTTTGACAGTTAGTACCCTGTATTTATAGGCCAATTTCATATAGTTTTGGTGAAATGATAAAAATTTTTGGAGGATAGAATTCAATTTTTGTTTGTGATTGCATGATTGCAGACAACATTTATGCATTTCTTTCTGTCTTCTTGACATCAAAGAGTGGAAGACCTCCCCAGTTATCGGTGAAGTGACTACTTCTGTTGATTTATTTTATTTTATTTGTGTGAGGTTCCTGAAAGATTAGCCTGAGATTTTGTTTTTGTTTTGTTTTTCTGGTCTTCAATAATCTTGCTGATTATTTGGAAAAGGGGTTCTGAAAATAAACAGTAAGCAAACAATAAAATTTTATAACACTTTTATTTCTGTGCTTTTTAATTAAACCAATTCATCCTCCTTTTGTTAACTATGAATATTTCATTTGGAGTGAAATGCCCACTTTAAGAAGTACGCACATGCTTTGTGAGGGTTAGGGCTGCTGCAGATACTCGTAAAAGCAATTTCCAGTGGTAATCTTTCCAATTATTTTGCCATTAAAAAAAAACTGAGCACATTATGAATATGTAAAGGATGACACCTGTTTTCTCAGGTGTGGGTAAAGTGTCTCGACTTGCTTTTGTGAGAGATTTCCAAATGCAGATTTCCTCTTCTTTCCAGTCAAGTCTTTAATTTTCCTCTTAAAAGAGACACGTGGTCCAAATTAGCTGCTCTGTCTGTTGTCCCCTCAGTAATCATTCTATTTTTGAATATTCACTTGGACTGTATGCAGATACGATCAGAAAACTGCCCCACTTTAAAACGGCTCTACAAGAAAAATCTCCTTAGATGGCTATTGAGAGATGTCAAGAGATTTGTGTGCAGCGGTGTTACATGAACGAGCATAATGAATTTCTGATCAAAAAATGTAATGTTCCAGTTTATTTAATCCTTTCTTCTTACAGATTCGGTCATTGCTATGCTGCTGATGTGATTCTGATGCTATGCTTTAAGTCTTACATTCAAAGGCTAATGAGCAAATAACCAAATCTGTTTAAGAAATCACAAATGTACTACCACAGTTTAAAGTGGCATTATTCTAGTTAGTCACAATAAAAAAACTGTAAATCAGGATTCTCAATGTGGGCAGTTTTATATTTATTATATTTACTATTGTTTTGTTTTTGAACTATCAAAAATGGCAACAATGTTTTTTCTTTGTGTCAGTTTATCCATTAGAGCTGATAAAATGGGGCGATCGTGGCCCAAGAATTGTTAGTTCGTCTTGTAATCGGAAGGTTGCCGGTTTGAGCCCCGGCTCCGACAGTCTCGGTCGTTGTGTCCTTGGGCAAGACACTTCACCCGTTACCTACTGGTGGTGGTCACGAGGGCCCGGTGGCGCCAGTGTTCGGCAGCCTCGCCTCTGTCAGTGCGCCCCAGGGCAGCTGTGGCTACAGTGTAGCTTGCCATCACCAGTGTGTGAATGGGTGAATGACTGAATGTAGTGTAAAGCGCTTTGGGGTCCTTGGGGACTAAGTAAAGTGCTATACAAATACAGGCCATTTGTCAAAATACTCAACAATGAATTCTAGCATTTAAACCCACAAGTGACACCTCTGTGAGTGTTTTTGAGATCACATTTTAACATAAGAATATTCAAACGCTTGCCGTGATATATTTTATTTTGAAATCTGTTCCTTCACGCACACTGAGGCTACGGGTGTCTAAACAGACCTCTAGTGGCCAAGAGGCGGAACTGCATCATGTAATTGAAGAAGCGCTTTTTGCGTGAGTGGAAATAATTGTGTGAATGATAATAATCAGACACAAATTTTTCTGAGAAATCCTTGATCCCAATGTCATGATAGAAACGCTCCAAAACAGCGAAATTAAAAGCGCGTTGTAATGCTTCACGTAATAGGTTTCAAAATAAATCAAAAATCCAGAACCAGTCACGCCTACAGCCATTACTTTGGTCTCTGAGTCATGTAGTCATGGGTTAACAATGAAACCATTATTTGGGTCTTTATTTAATTCATATCCCTTTATTGCCACTCAGTTAATACATCACAGATGCATTGCGGAACAAAATTATGAGCACAGAAAGACAAACACACACACACATACAAATTACAATAAAAACAGGACCAGGTTGAAAGACAATAAAATAAATTAAGGTTATCCATATGTATAAAAATAACTAAATAAATAAATAAAAACAATATATAAAAAATAAGATGTAAGGCATGACGTGGTGTGCTATTGTACTGAATAAAGCTATAATTTTAAAGAAATTCACAAGTCACGACCTGTTTTGATGTTAAGTGTTAAATTTTAGGTCTTTAATAATTAACAATACATCTGTAAATTGAATTGCAGCCACTCTGGTTGAATCTCCGATACAAATCAATATGGGAGGTTTAAATTATGCCTCATAAATAAGGTTTGCCTTTAGCCTATTGAAGTATAAACTCTTCTTCTTTTTTCTTTTTTTTTTAAAAAGGACTACAACTAAAACTATTTCGGAGTTAAACTGAAGGTTGTTGTTCTCTTTTAGACTTTAATCTAAAAACGTCTGTAAGGTTTAAATCTATGACGTCGCCTGTGAGACAGAACTCGGGGCTTAAAGCCCAAATTGCTCATCATGTGACTCTTGGCGTACACAGGAAGCAGCTGATCCTGACTTCATTGCTGCTTTCACCAAGTAATGTTTATCAACTGTACTCGTTTAAACAAAGGAAAACTGTTGTTTAAAACTGCACCGGTTTAGGTAACTGGTCGACTCTTTTGGGTAGGTTGATGATACGCTGTTGAATTTTAGTGCAGCTATTCAGCCGTTTATTTAAGCTAAGCTAACCTAGCCTTATATCTGGACTGTTTCGGGCTAGCTAAGTTAGCATTAGCTCAAGTGTTTATAACAGAGAAAGAAAAGTAAATAAGCCCAGCAAGCTTATTGAGGATTATTAAAGATCAAAAGTGACGGGACATGTTTGATTTGTTTCTGTTTTAAGCGTTCACACGTGTTATGAACACGTTTTGGGGGGTTTTTTCTGGGGGGGATTTTCTCCGTAGCCCAAAGACAGGAAGGGGAGGACAGCTGCAGACACAGCCTGAAGTCATCTGACCCGCAGCTCACTGAGATACCCGACACTCGTGTTTGCTGAGGGGGATGTCAAGCACAGCAATGAAGAAAAAGGTAAAGCAAGGGCAGATCTGTTAGATCATTACAGAGAACTGATTTTATCCTTTTTGAAGTGTCCTTTGATTTCAAGCATGTACTTCTAAAATCAGAGATTAATCCACCTAATTACCCTTCCCAATATAATAGTGAGTGTGTGTGTGTGTGTGTGTGTGTGCTTTTCAGGTGCTACTGATGGGGAAAAGTGGGTCTGGAAAGACCAGTATGAGATCAATCATCTTTGCCAATTACATAGCTCGAGACACACGCCGCCTTGGAGCTACAAGTAAGAGCACCGTCTTATATGAAAATGTATTTTTAATGCTGAGCGTTTCATTATCTACATTTATTTAACTCTTCTGCTTTTATTGGTTGACCATAGTTGACGTGGAACACTCCCATGTACGGTTTCTTGGCAATCTGGTTCTAAACCTGTGGGACTGTGGAGGGTAAGACACACATTTGCTAATTATTTGCCATTTCTGGACCAGCTTTGAGAAGCCAAAGTTATTCCTTATTTTTAATCACTTATCTGTGCCTTTTAAACCAACAGACAGGACACATTCATGGAGAACTACTTCACCAGCCAGAGGGACAACATTTTCAGAAATGTAGAAGTTCTTATTTACGTATTTGACGTTGAGAGCCGTGAGCTAGAGAAAGACATGCACTACTACCAGTCATGTCTGGAAGCCATTCTGCAGAATTCCCCTGATGCCAAAGTGTTCTGTCTTGTGCACAAAATGGACCTTGTGCAGGAAGACCAGAGAGATTTGGTGAGATTCAAGTAACATTTCATACATCATTAGTACTGCTGTCCCGCTCACGTATTGCTATTTTGCTCTGTCTTGAATTTGCAGTGTTATACAATGATATTTAATCTGCGAGTCAAGTGCTGATTAATAGTCTGATCCGGTTCACTCAGACATGACACTGCCCATCCAGAACAGAAACAGGAAAAAAATATTGATCATACTACATCTTTTCTAAGATTGTACTGTTCAGTCTTTTCCACAAGCACAGCCATAGTGCCCAGTGTAGAACCAGTTCCATGTGTTTCCACCAAAAAGCTTTAAAAAACAAAAGTCTCCCACTCCAACTTCATTTAGCTGAGTCTGTGAATTCCTTTAAAGTGGGAAACAAGTTAATATAACAGTATGTACTATTAAGGTTTGCTTGAGTTGTTGGCTGGTTCTTCAAAAAAACAAAATAAAATAAAACCATACCAAGACATAAGTGACTCTGGCACCAGCACAGGAAATGAGTTGTATAAATTTACTCATTAAAGTGGTCCTTTTTAGACTTTTGCACTAGTTTTTCTTGATTGAAACTTGAACTTTTATTTCACTGAAAAAGTGAAAGGGATCACTTTGATGTGTAAGCTACAGTATGACCCATTTAAGTATGAACTGAATATGAACAACCTAAACGTAGGGCTCTTAAGGGTACCAATAATATTTGTAAATGGTCATATTGTTCACCTCTTAATTTTACTGCCTGTTATGTTAATCACATCTATAATAACCTCCTTTCATACTTTTTCTTTGTATTTTACTTATTTGTGTCTATTTTGATCTTGAGCTGGTCCCACTTCTCTTTTGGTGTGACCTTTCTGTCTTTACAGATCTTTAAAGAACGTGAAGAAGATCTGCGAAGACTGTCCAGGCCTTTAGCTTGCACATGCTTCAGGACATCAATCTGGGATGAAACCCTATATAAGGTCTTGAACCTGACTATATATATATATATATATATATATATATATATATATATATATATATATATATATATATATATATATATATATATATATATTTGTCACAGCTAATAAAGCTGAGGCTTTTCTTCTTTTTTTTTTTTTTTTTTTTTTTTTTTGTAAATTTAGCTGAACGTTGTTGGGTTTTTTCTCTTTGCAGGCCTGGTCCAGCATAGTGTACCAGCTCATCCCAAACGTCCAGCAGCTGGAAACAAACCTGAGAAATTTTGCACAGATCATAGAGGCAGATGAAGTTCTTCTGTTTGAGAGAGCGACCTTCCTGGTGAGAGTGTCCGTTTCCTCTGCAGCGTCTGGGCAGGAAATACAAATTTAGAAATGAGAGTCATTTATCTTGTCGTTCCCCGTGTTGTTTTATAAATGCAGGTGATCTCCCACTATCAGTGCAAAGAGCAGCGTGACGCTCACAGGTTTGAGAAGATCAGTAACATTATCAAACAGTTCAAACTCAGCTGTAGGTAAGTGTTTTGCAGATGCTCCGCCTCCTCTCCAGATGCCATCAGCTGGAGTGTGTTGATTTTAATTTTATTTATTTTATCATTCCAGTAAACTTGCAGCTTCCTTCCAAAGCATGGAAGTAAGGAACTCAAATTTTGCAGCCTTCATTGACGTCTTCACCTCCAACACTTATGTCATGGTCATCATGTCGGACCCTTCTATTCGTAAGTAGTGAAGATAACATTTCCCTGCAGCAGATTCAGTTATGAGAAAAAAAATCAGGATAATAATAAATAATAATCATCATCATCATCTAAGGAGCTTAGAAAGAAAAGCGACTGGAAGTTTCTTGAAGATATTTCACCTTTCATCCAAAAAGCTTCCTCAGTTCTAAAACCAAATCCCTAGTGGGAGTGTCCCTTAAGAGGGTCGTTGACCCACTATTGATCATGTACCTCATGACATGAGGAAGTTTTGAGATCCCTTCCCAGGCATTTCAGATCTTGCAACAGATGATCTCACATGATGGGGTGAGGCAAGGTCTCACAATAGCCGCTTTTCCATTAGTACCTGCTCCGATCAACTCGCCTTGACTCGACTCGGATTGACTGGTTTTCCATTACAATCGAGTACCACCTAATGTGCGCGGTCGTTGTCATAGCAATGCATCAGAGCGTCCCATGACGTAATTAATATCCGACAAGAATGCTACAACAAAGGTGGATGTAGAGGCGATGATATACCTGCTGCTCAGTCTGTGGCTTTTTGTCAGACTTTTTTTGTAGCCGTTTCACTTGTTGCCGGGTCTCAAAAATAGTGGTTTTGATTTTTGTGAATGAGACACTCTCACTCATCGTGTGACTCATCGTGTGACGCCACTGACCTGCCAATCGGTGGCATGCAGTCTGATGACGTCACATTTTAGTACCTGCTCGGATCACTTGGAAACCTGCTGAGCGGGTACTATTTTTAGTACCTGATACTATGAGGTAATGGAAAGCCCTGAAAATTGTGGCCATCAGTGACGGATCGATCAAAGTAGGTAGTAATGGAAAAGGGACTAATGGTTTCACCCCAAACCTCTGCTGCTAATGACTCACACCTTTTTTCACACCATGGCTCATGCGATGAGGGACATGATCAATAATGGGTCAACGTCCCTCTTAAAGAATAATCCTCACTAGGGTTTAAATACATGGGACTCTCAACCATTTGGGTTTAGAACTGAATAAGCTTCTGAGATGAGAGGTCAGTCAGTTTTCTTTCCAGGCTGCTTAGATTACCTTGACCTAGATGAATGAGAACCTACACAGACAATAATAAGAACTCACATCTCCTTTTTTTCCAGCATCTGCAGCCACTCTCATCAATATCCGTAATGCTAGGAAACACTTTGAGAAGTTGGAGCGAGTGGATGGACCCAAGCATAGCCTGCACATGCGGATGCGCTAGCCTGTGCATTTGTCCCAGTGGATACTCTCAGCCAATCAGTTCACAGACAGCATGTTGCGGTCTCCTGGTGTCACATGAGCAGCCCTGCACCGTTTCGTCTATATCTTCATATTCAATCACAGTTATTACGTGAGAAATCATCTTGTTTTTGTTTTGCTCTAATTCTTACGGGAGAAGTGATAACAACTCGTTGGGAAATGTATTGTGTTTACTACAGAGGTGGGGGAGGGCTACATTTGCTGTCACACTTTGTCATATTTCAGTAGATTCATTCACTCCAGGCAGTGAATCCCAGTGATTGGGGATGTGTCTCCGTGTGAGAAGCAGCAGATATTGTATGATTTGATTTTCAAATGTCGTTTGTAAGCTGTTACAAACAATATAGTTCTATTCAGAAAAATATTTGAAGTGTGGGGTGGTTTGTTTATTGTTTTTTGTTTTTTTGGGGGGGGGGTTCTGTTTTTAATCTTTGATAATACTAACTGCTTTTAGAAACAGGCGCTGTAAACAGATGTACACAGAGATGGATCAGGGATCGTTCTTATTGGTCCTTTTCTTCATTGTAGTCTCACCAGGCTAACTTGACAGGTGGCACCAGTTGTCTTGTACACATAGCAAATAGTGCACCTGTTAAGTGAGACAACTTCAGGGGATGGACAGCAAGTTACAGCGCAAATGGCATATTTTTGTTCATTTAATATGGCAAACAGCTGCTGAGTGTGTTAAAGTAGACCTATTTCCATTTAACTCATTTCCAACTCTATATTTTTATTGGATTCTGATGGAGTGGGGTTGTGTCTGGAGGCTGACCAATCAAAAGAAAGTGACATTTTTGAGACCGTTGCCTTAAAGGGATGAGCTAAAAGGCCTTTTTTTTTTAGACTGGAACTTAGAGACTGCTAAAGATCAGGTCTAAAATAAAGAATTTTTACATTTTGAATCATGCAAAATGATGCTAAAGAAGTGCCAGAATACATGTTTCTACCTGGAATAGAGCACTGGGAACCAGTGATACAAGATTGATACAAGTAGCTCTCATGCTCACTTGTACTCCTGTTTTTCTATCAAAAAAATTAAATGGAGCACAGGCTGACTGAATTTTAACATTATTGTGGGTTTGATGTCCGATCAGTTACCACAATTTCAACACATTTAAATTATAATATTTATTGGGATCAAAACAAGCCGAGTATTAAAGTCTCCAAACTAAACTTTTCAGTCAAATCTAGCTAATCCATTCTCCTCTTAAGGCTATAAAACACTCACTTTATTAGGTACACTTTGCTAGTACTCGAGTGGACTCCCTTTCTTTTTTTTTCGGCTGCACATCCATAATGCAAATAACCAGTTCTACAACATCTATTGGTCTGGTGTTGTGTTTGATTGAGATGTGGTGAGTGTGGAGGTCATTTGCATTCAGTAAACCCATTGTCATGTTTCAGAAAATAGTCTAAGAAGATGTGAGTTTGGTGAGATGGAGCCATCAGAAGATGAAAATGCTGGGTGTAGGCTGTGGTGTTTAAATGATTCTCAGTTAGTACGATGAGGCCCAAACTGTTCCAAGAAAATATTTTTCTCCTTACACCACCAGCAGCAGCTTTCTGACACAAAATTCTGACCCTGCTATCTGAATGTCGCAGCAGAAAAGCAGACTCATCAGCGCAGGCAATGTTTTTTCAATCTTTTGACCAATTTTGGTCTTAATTGCAGCCTTAGTTTCCTGTTCTTGCACCATGTTTTGTCTTCTGTTGCTATACCCATCAGCTTCAAGGTTTGGAATGTTGTGCATTAAGAGATGCTCTTCAGCATATCTCAGTTGTAACCAGTGGTTTTTTTGAGTTAATGTTGTTTTCCTGTCATCTTGAAGCAATCTGACCCCTCTCCTCTGATCACTGGGATCAACTAGACCTTTTCTCCCAGAGGACTGCCGCTCACTGGGTATTTTTTCTTTTTGAGATCATCCTCTGTAATCCTTAGAGATTGCTGTGCAGGAAAACCCAGCAGATCGGTTTTTTAAATACTCAGGCCAGCCTGTCGAGCACCAACAACCAACCACATGCAAAGTCACTTAAATTACCTTCTTCCTCATATGTCTAAATGCACTGATTTGCTGTGGTGCTGTTTTTCTGATCATTTATATGCATTTATGAGTAGTTGAACAGGTGTACCTAACAAAGTGGCCCGTGTATGTACCCAGAATAAGCCTTTCATTTATTTTTAAGTTTGGTTTCAAGGTTTGAGTGGTTTACATGTCATTTGTTTCTTATCAGACAGAAACAGTATTTATTCATGTTGTCCATGGAAAGTAACTTGAGATTTAGTCATGGTACCTGATACCACCAACTCCTTCAGGGTCTGCAAGGGATATGGGCTATTATGCCTTGCCTCTTTACTGTAGCCAGATCTGATCCGGAGGCATTGTTCCAGTAGAGCTTATCTACAGTGTTCATGCGGTTGAGCTGTATCCTGGAATGCAGAGGCTGAATAGCTGGAAAATCCCCAGTCTCCCCCCACAGTGAGTAACTTTGCATGAAATAACTGGGAGTAAGTTATTTCATATAGTGGTAGCAGATTGTTTATTTGAAGGTAAGACTTTGGGGAAAGTTGACAGTGAGTAAACTTTGTTAAAAAAAAATTAAGGTCAATAACAAGTTAGACATGCACTAATCCATACATGCATAAAATACTTTAGGTGCCCTTTGTTGCCACCAAAACAGCTTTGAACCACAGGATCAAGGACACTGGGTTGTACTGTCGTGTCAGACATTAGGATTCTGGCAGTGGATCCTTTGGGTCCTGCTGTAATGGATCATCTTGTTTCCTCGCCTTGCATGGTGGCTGGATGCTGGATTTAGATGTTATCAGACTACAGAATGGCGAGTATTTGTTGTTATCAGTCCCATTCATATTGCAAATAGGCACAGAATTACGTAGACATTTTTTGGTCCTGCAAAGAAGTGCACATAGAATCTCTGCCAGTAAATGCCTAGTAAGCTTGCAAATATTGCCTTTTTACAATGTTGTTGACTCCTAGTGTATTTTAACCCAAATTATGATTTTTTTTTTCTAAACCTAGCTGAATACTACTGATTCCTAAACCTAAGCGTCAAGTAAGATTATCATATCTATTTTATTTTTAGCCTATAGCACATTTAAACAAGAGAAGATGACCAAAAGGTGTTTAGAGACAGGCACATTTATATTTCATGTTTCCAAAAAAAAAAAACAGTTTTGAGCAACATGAAAAGCTGAAATGTGTTTTTTAGCTGTGTCAAATATTTTTTATTGCAAGGAAAAAACCACAGTGATTAGTAGTCATTAAAATCTCTTCAGAGTTTGCAGCTGGTGATGATTCATCTTTAAATGATGACACGTTACTCTCCCCTACATAAGCTGTGTGTATGTTTTAAAGGTATCGTTATCAGTACTGATACTGGCAATACTGGCTGGTATTCGATTGTTACCAAGTAAATATCACAGCATTAATATTTACAATGTGTATGTATGGGTTGGTAACCACTTATAATGGCTATTCAGTGGTTTTATACAACACTGATTTGGAATAACGGCACCAAAAGTTTCCCAGTAGAAGACGTTATTGTTACAGTTTCAATTCAATTCAGTTTTATTTATATAGCCATCCATCCATCCATTCGCTTCCGCTTATCCTTTTCAGGGTCGCGGGGGTGCTGGAGCCAATCCCAGCTGTCATAGGGCGAGAGGCAGGGTACACCCTGGACAGGTCGCCAGTCTGTCGCAGGGCTAACACACAAGGACAGACAACCATTCACACTCACTTTCATTCGCACATTCACACCTAGTGGCAATTTGGATTATCCAATTAACCTATCCCCACAAGCTGCATGTCTTTGGACAGTGGGATATATTTATATAGCGCCAGATCAAAACAGTAGTTGCCTCAAGGTGCTTTATAATGGAAGGTAAGGCCTTACAAGAATACCGAGAAAACCTGAACAATGAGACGACCCCCTGTGAGAAAACACTTTGGCGACAGTTGGAAGAAAAACTCCCTATTAACAGGAAGAAGCCTCTGGCAGAACCAGGCTCAGGCCATCTGCCACAACCTGTTGGGGTTGAGGAGAGGGAGACAGGTCGCTGTGGAGGAGAACCAGAGATTAATAATAACTCAGTTGAGCAGTTATTCACTTAGCCCATTTTAAGTCACTTTGCTTAAAATGCAAGAAATAGGATCGTTCCATAGATGTCCCTCAAGAGCCCAAGTAAGTCTAACCTGCAAAATAAGGACACGCACAAAAAGATCCCTGTGCAGTTGAACATCGCAAACCATTTCTCTGTGGACTCCTTCCCCTCAAGGAGTGGCAAGAGACGATGTGTGCACACCCAGAGCGCAATATACAGGACATGGAGAGAACTGAGTCTCTCGCTGATGCAAGCAAAAACAAGATGTTTACAGGTGAACTAGAAACTGTAAACTGGAGCAGGTCTCAGGTGTTTAGTGTAGAATCACTCCCTTTATTTTGGTGGCATTTAAATACATCTTTAATTTACAGTTTAAAATATATTCTCACGTATTCCATCTTTTGTTTTCGTTTGATTCAGGAAGTAACTTTAAAACTTTATCTCAGTGTCACTGGTTTATGAACTCAAAGAATGCATGGTCATAGCAGTGTTGTAAATTTTCTTATGTTTATTAACATGCAAACTTCTCTTTGCAATTGCTAAACTGATAAAACCTTCACATAATACAAGTAAAAGCAGAGAAAATGCATCGTATGGGTTTCTTATAGTCTTAAAGAGTCATTCCTATTCCGTTAGGTATTGATCTAAAGTCTTATTGGTGATCCATCTGTATGGGCAACAAACCCAGAGTCATTTTCAGTGACTGTCCCTGCACCTTCATCCATGTCATTCACATTTGCCTCTGCACAGCAGTCTGTTTGATTGAGGAAACGCTCCAGCAGAGTGACACGCTGCTTTAGCCTTTGCTGAGTGTGTGTGTATTCACTGAGTAGCCGGGCAAACCGAGTCTGAAGGGTGTCCAAAGAGGACTCCAACCGTTCCACCTTCTCCTCTGTGTCCTCTTTCTGTAGCCCGCCACTCTGAGCATTCTCATCCAGAAGACCCTCTTTCATCAGAATCTCCCGGCCCCTTTCCTCCAGCACAGTCTTAGCATCTGGATACTCAGTCACTGCCTCCATCAGGTCGTCCTTAGAGAGGCAGAAGAGGTCAGAGTAACCTAAGCTGCGGATGTTGGCTGTCCGACGATTTCCCATTTTACTACCTTTGATATTCAAAATGCTGATTTCACCAAAGCAGCTACCAGCGGTGAGGAGAGCGTACTGTGTGACCCCATCATCAGCCACCACAGCCAGCTTCCCTTCTTTAATGATATACATCTCCTTACCAATGTCGCCCTTTCTGCAGATGTAGTCGCCTGGACTGAAGACCTGAGGGCGTAGTTTAAGCACAAGCTCCACCAGCAATCCTGCCTCACAGTCTTGAAAAATCCGTACTTTCTTCAGGGTCTCCAGGTGGACATTAATAGCAATCTCAGCCCGCAGCTTGTTTGGCAAATTCTTTAGCACTTCCTGTTCATCTACTGCTTTCTTGTTGGTCCAGAGGTAGTCAAACCATTTGATGACACGTGTCTCCAGTTCTCTGCTGACTTTGCGGAAGTGCATGTAGTGTTTGATGGCATCAATACGAGCTTGAAATTCGGCACGGGTGGCGTTCATGTTGGCAATCATAGAGCCAACATTTCCCACAATTGTAGCAAAGATTAATACCCCAACAAGAAAGTCAAAGACCACAAACACGTACTCTTCATCTCGCACAGGGGGAGGCATCTCTCCAATGGTGGTAAGGGTAAGAGTCGACCAGTAGAGACAGTAGACATAACTCTGAGTCAAGGTGGAATACCCGGGTTTAGAGATGTTTGGGAACACCCACGTATCTGAGCCAAATCCCAAAGACTTAGATATAGCATAGAAGATGCAGGCATTCCAGTGAATGATGACCAGGATGTAAAGAACCAAGTTGCAGATGCGAAAGATGTTGGGGTAGTTGGTGCGTGTCTCTGTGCGGTCAAAGAATTCAAACATGCGTGGGAAGCGCAGCAGACGGTTAAACCTGAGCTGTGGTGTATGGATGCCTGTGGAGATGTACCCCAGGTCAGTGGGCAGGATGGACAGCAAGTCAAGCTTAAACTGTAATGTACGGATGTAGCTGTCTCTTAGCTTGGTGTGGTCCTTCACCAGCAAACCTTGCTCCAGGAACCCTGAGGAAAAATAAATAAAACTCGTGTTTAGCTTGGTGGTGGATGAAAAAAAATAGAGGGCGGCTCAAATCAAGTTTTTATTTAACAGTTAAACTGGTAGATTAGATCCTCTCAGCTTTAATTTTAGAGTCTTTAAGCACATTGTTCCGTTTTTTTTGAGCTGCATAATTTGATAAATCCAAGTGGCAATCTCTGGGTCTGAAGCTAATGCCTAAAGGCCCTTTCACATAGGAAGTGGCATGGGTTGTGCTCTCAGACACATTCTTTACTACACTGCACCATAACAGTTTCCTACTGTATCAGGCAAACCCCGGCACAACTGGAAGCACCCAGGGAATACTGGCACGTGCCACATACTTTGTGGTGTAGTGTGACATACATTCTCGTGATCATACCAGTGCAGCTCATGCTGCTTCCTATGTGAAAGGGCTTTAATTGCACTAAACTGCATTTTCCTCCAAAGGCCACAGGAGGCTAGCTCTAAAAATAGCCTTTTTTTATTCATATCACTGAAGTAATGATATGGCTTTCTGCACAGTTAAAAATAATTAAAGCCCATTCAAGATGCTCTGATATTGTTTTTTTTCCCTCTTCACTAATAAAATGATATCAGTGCACAGGACAGAGTCTATTGATGCACCTTGCTAACCAAGCTAGCATTAGCTATAAATTAGCATGCAACATTCTTCCTCTACATGTGCTCCATGTAAAGTACCAAGAAG
The DNA here is from genome assembly GCF_051167445.1 of Perissodus microlepis. Classification (NCBI taxonomy): domain Eukaryota; kingdom Metazoa; phylum Chordata; class Actinopteri; order Cichliformes; family Cichlidae; genus Perissodus; species Perissodus microlepis. Next base: position 11,120,272 of record NC_140470.1, read on the forward strand.
CAGATAAAGCTAGTGACTAGGTTAACTCTTTCTCTCTTGGACCATGACCAGGGGTAACCGTTATTGTTTTTTTATGAACTCAGGTGGTTTCTGCCACATTTCAGGCCTGCTTCCACATCAGAAGTTAGAGAATGATCTCTGCCTACAGCTAACTAGGGCTACCATTGGAAACACCTGGGACCTCTATGTTTGCTAGACTTGTTTGACTTAGGTGTCAAAACTCATTAAGTGAAGCATTTAGCACGCTTCAAGCGCTGGTGGACAACATGTCGTGCCAAAAAGTGATTGCCCATATTTAAACTGCTGTAAATAATTTGTTGGCCTATAATATGTGAAATGTGTGTCAAATGCATGCCTCATATCAAGCCATCTAGAGCAAACATTAATCAGCATTCCTGTTACAAGTTAGACGCCACACTCGCTTTTTGGCAAAATTACTTTATATATCCAGTTAAAAAATCTTGTTGACATTAAAAATGTCTTTTTTAAGGTGATCTGCCCAAGAGGGCAGCAGACATTACAACAAGTATAACAGTAATTTTGTAAACTAGACTGCTTATAATGTAGGTACAATAAACCAGAGTCATAAAGATACTTGAAAGACGGGTACTTTTTACATTTTATAACCTCTTTCTAAATCTTGTTCATTAAAGTCTATTTACCAATATAGGTGTAGACTTTACATATAAAAAAAAACACCTGTAAACACTGGAAATCACTTTTTGACAGACAATCAGTTTTTGGCACAACACTAAAATAACGGAATTTAACAGTACATGGTGCTGTGAGTTGTGCTGGAGACACACACATTTTCACACACATTAATGGTTTTATTTCATCATGCGTCCCTGATGTGTTCACAAGCCAATTTTAGCATAGGGTCATCTACTTGGTGATATTGTTATTTAGTGGATGTTGTAACTAAAATGTAAAGTTAGTTTGCATTTGATGTGTAAATAAAAGGAAGCAGCGAGGTTTGAATTAGAAAGCTGAGAAAATATAAAATGAACGCAAACACTGACTCATTCAATTTTCAGCAGAGAGGAAACTATGTCATCAGAGTAATCTAAAATTTAAGAAGGCCAGAAGCTACATTTTTAGGTGGCTTACCTGTCCGGAGTCGAACACAGGTGTCTGTTATGTATAGAGCATCAGAGAGGTAGTCCAGCACCAGCCAGCAGATGTAGTTGCTCACTTGTAGTTCGTCAAAGCATGCCCTGGAAATGCATTTAAAAAGGATTTAGTGCTCTAGTCTAAGAAGTGAACACTACACTGTACACCCTCTGGAGGCTGCAGGGCCCCTCTGACACACATACTGTAGTGTTATTACCTCGCGACAACAAGGAACCAATTGTAGAGCACCGCCAAGGCAATAACAAATAACCAGCGGTAGTATACGTCATCGGAGGGAGACACCACAAACAAATCCCACTTTTTCCTGTAAGCAAAAGGAGACTGTGATTATGACACTCAGCAAAAACTGTTAGTACACAACAACAGAGAGAAAAACAGCAATATAGTGCATCACAACACAATAGCTATATAATTATTTTTTAACAGCTATATGAGACAGCTACTTTTTTTGTAAATGTGACATCTTTCGGGTCATTTTAAAATATTGTGACGTTCTACTAAATGTAAAATATTTAAAGCTCAATTGATCTATCTTCTTTTCCTTACATAGCACCTTGCAGTAAACCTATATTTCCGCAAGGACAACATAAATTACAGCCTCAGCACTGAGTAGAATAAACACTGTCTGTAACTCTGGGTGTCTCTACAACTTAATAAGACCTTTCAAGGATTTATTTTAGCCATGAAGCAGAAAGTCCCGTCGTGATTTGTTCAAGTGTAATTCTGTACTCCTTATGCATGTACATGAAGGTGTACATAGTAAAGGTTCAGGGTGGTACCCGGGCATACCTAAAGATCCCTTTGGCATTGTTGCCATTGGCATCCAGTTGTGTGTTGCTGATGCGACTGGGGGCCGTTCTCAGCTCAGGGCCACGAAAGCGTTCCAGGAAAGAGTCTGGCCTCTCCTCCTCCTCCAAAAGACTCCTGTGTGCCCATTCCCGCAGTCTCACCACCAGGCTCACCAGTCTGACACACAAAAGGAACGCAACACCGCATCTTTAGGCAGCTTTATAACTTAAAATCATGTCAAAATGCATCAGTTCAAACACAGTTAATGTGCGAAACCATCACAGAACTGCAAATTAGCGCACATGATTTGAGACCTCACTTTGTCTTTCCTTTTCTATCTGTAGGACTGGAAAATCTTGAAATGCCTGAATGAAAAAAGGGACTCTAAATTCCTGCAACCCATCAGAGGTCAAAGGATTTTCACTGGACAAATGTAATGAATTTTGTAGCAGTCGACGACCTTCATGAAAAAAGACAAAAAGCTCTTCTATAGCCATTTCTAGTTATTTAATATGTAATAAGAGCTCCACAATAATCTTTCAGCTCCTTGAATCAGTCCATTTGAAATTGCCATACCATACTGACGTGCCACAGCTGAGTCATCACAGGTTTACCTTGAGATGGCTCCGGTCCTTTGAAAAGAATTTCTTGAACTGCCTCCATGAGGGTCGAGAGCAGCGACTCTTTGCAGCTCTGAGGATGTGTCATCACAGATCGATGGGACCCTAGTAGGAAAAAGTGACAGCCCGGCTTCTTTAAGCCATTACGAGAGCCTCTGTTTTGTGTCTCTGAACGAAACCTCTGAGAAAAACATAATGAACATGAGGAAGCTCTTGTTACCTGCTGAGAATGCTCTCTGCTCTCTCGATTTCCTCCTCCAAGCTGGTCTTCACTGACAGATTGTGGGGAGACCGATCTCTCTCTGCCAGCTGGCCCGTCATCTTTAGATCTGACAGTACGGACAAACACTAATATTAAAGACCCACTTACAGCCATTTAATCCATATTGTGGAGTGTTGGACATGCTCTCCTGCTTCAGTTACACTGTGGCAGGAGAGAAAAGTGTTTATGGTGCATGTCTCAGATAATAGTCAGGGGACTGGGGCGGTGGGGGACAACTGGGACTGTGGTAGATAGTCCCTAACCTAGCCCATCATACAGCAGGTGGTTGCTGTGGCGACTCATGAGAAATAAAAAGCTCAGTTTTATGGACGCAGCAGCACTTTAGATACACAGTCAAAGTTCAGTTAAAGCACAAAAAGTCACATTAAGGCTGCTGTGACACTTTCTCCCTGCAGCACAGACAGATGATGAGGTACTTAGATGACTGTTACCATTGTGTGACTAATTGGTGGGTCATTAATGAAAACACACACACACACACAAAGCCATCCTGGAGCTCTGCGGCTCAGTGAACCAGTCAGCTGCTTTCCCTCAGGTACCACATCACTTAGGAAACCAGGCTGCTGAGAGAGCGCAAAGTGTGGCATGACATAACAGCACGATGGCTGCTGAGGCCACAAAGAGTGATAATTCACCCCTAAAGTCATCCAGCTGCCTGCCAGTCCACACTTTGTAACTTTACTAATGTGGAGATGAGACTTTTTTTCCCTCTACTTTTGCAAATAATTATTAATTCCGCTTATTGAATATGTTACGCAACACAACTTTTTTCCACAGTGCTTCACAGCAAATGTAGATTACTAGCATCATAATAAAGTATATGCCAAACTGGCCTCAGCGTAAACATATCAGCCTACCTCTAGTTTCCTTGAATTAGTCCAAAAAAAAAATCCTCATGGTGACTTCACACAGGGACACCCAGAGCTGGTCTTCACCAGCCAATCCATCCTTTGTGCCCACGCCGGATGCAAGTCCTGCTCTTGCACCATTCTCGGTTGTGAGCCTCCTCTCGAAGAGCGCTCTCCTCACATGCGTGAGCACGTGGTCCACCTCATCCTCAGATGGGCTGAGTGCCGAGGAAGCAGGTAGGGGTGGGAGATGGAGGGTGTGGAAATCTTTCAAGTAGTTGAGAGCCTTGATGTCAGCATCAAACTGAAGAGTATTCTAGGAAAACCTTGTTCCTTTTAACTTTTATTACTCAGGAGAATCGTGAGAAACAGAACAAAAGAATGCAGCCAGTTCATCTGATTTATTTGATTTTCTTTATATATGTAGTCTGCCTGATTCATATTCTCAGCATTTCTTAGTCTGACATTTTTTATATTTGCTTGACAGCTCATCAGCATTTGTAACATATCGGCTTAATGACATATCATAACCCTTGTTCGCTTGTGAGCCCTCTCATAAACACAATGATAACTTTTCTTAAGCTCATTCATGTCTGAGCAGATGGGTCATTTTAACAGTAGCCGGTTTGGCTCAAAGAGGTGTGCAGTACAAAAAAGGAAGATTAGCAGAAACAGAAACATGAATGTAGTCAAGCTTATGCTGCTGCTCCTGCGCTGATTCCTACTATGAACTATCTCATTACATTGCATATAATAAATGTGAGGAATTAAGTATATTTTGCTCACAGTACCTTTGTACTAACATATGATTTTAGGGCTGTACACTCATATTTGTAGACTTACTGTGAAACTTTATCCATCCATCTATTCACTTCTGCTTATCCTTATCAGGGTCGTGGGGGGTTGGGGCCTATCCCAGCTACTATAGAGTGAGAGGTGGGGAGCCAGGATGTACCTTAGATATAAGGTAAAACACGAACTTAGCCTCTTTTCTTTATGATCTAGGATGGGATCATTAGGATCTGTGGGATATTTATGATTATTGACAGTTTGATTTTGAGAGTTTGACTTGAAATATTTTGCTTAATCTTCTCTTGTTGACAAAAAGTAACAAGAGCAGCGATGTTTAGGAGTCTAAACTTTCACCACAGCCACACTCTCCGCTGCAAATGGAGCTTGAAAACCCAGGCGATGGGGACCACACGAGACTTCTTCCTAATCATGCAGCTTTCCGACGGAGCCTGGCAGTTTCCGCTTTAATCAGATCCTCGAAAACTTAGTGGGAGTGAAGCCCAGAGGACTTTCCATCTGACTAAGATTCAGCCCAGTGAACAGTAAACTTCAATCTGCCATTACTATCTCTGTTGGGCAACGAGATTGTTGATGGACTGTGAAGAGACGAGTAAAAGCAGAAACTGTAAGCGCTTTGTTTTTTTCTTTTACAGAGTTTTTTTAAAAAAAAAACAGGTGGGGGATTTTATGGTGAAAAAGAGGAAGAACATAAAGCATAAAGGTAGTAACATTAACAGAAGCTCAGATAAGAGGAAGGAGAAGCACTAAAAAATACAACAAGTATCTGATGTAAGAGGCGCTTGGAAACAAAGAACTTCCTCCTGAGTACATTTTGGGATCAATCATTCACAAAACAAAAGATCTAATACACTGAAAGTACTCGGAGACTGCTTAAAAAAATCATGTTTAACATCAGTTTAAACATTTTAAATGTTAAAGTGTTTTTAGACTTGTATGTATCCTCTTCTATGGTTACTTGTAACCATACCAACCACTGTTTGTTCATACCCTTCAAGATGTTGAGCCAAGATGATGCATTTCTTGCATGACGAATCCAGCATCACTAATTATACTTAATACGTCACTTTATTCAGATAAACTGATATATTACCCATGTAAAAGACACAAACATGGTCACCAACAGTGCATTTAAATGATGCTCAGATGGCACTAAGGGGCCCAAAGTGTGTCAAGTAAAAAATTGTTGGTATAATCCATACTTTCATACTGATTACACCAAATTCTGATTATACCTTCTGAATGGTGCAGCAGAAATCCAGACTCATGAGACCAGGCGACATTTTTCCAATCGTTCTATTTTCCAGTTTTGGTGAGCCGATGAGAATTATGGCTTAGTTTTTGTGTTCTTAGCTGAAAGGAGTGGCACCTTGTGTGGTCTTCTGCTGCTGTAGTCCAACTGCTTAAAGGTTAGACATGTTAGCCTTCAGACATGCAGGTATTTGTGTTTAACAAGAAACTGAATAGGACATCTTTGTTGCTATGCAGATGATACCCAGCTTTATTTTTCCATGAAGTCAGTTAGGTAAACTACAGGCATGCCTTATAGACATTGAAGCCAGGACGACCTCTAAATTCGTGCTTTTAAATCTCCACAAAACTGAATTTATTGCACTCTGTCCTAAAAATCTTAGAGACATAATGTCTAACCAGAGGTCCCACTGTTGCTCATAGTGGGTTGTGTAGATGTGCGAGGTAGGTGTGTGAGGTTTCCTTCTAATATTGTAGAGACTTTATCTTACAATATAAAGTCCCTGAATTAGTGCTATATAATTACAACATAATGTTTATTTTGATCTACAAGTAACCAATCACAAAGCATCCACTTTGATCTAATGTTGTAAAGTGAAAACATAATAGTAAATTTCATTTTTTAAAGAAAAGTGGAAGAGCTTAAAAGATGAACTTGTGGTCAGAAATAACCACGATCAAACATAAGACTGGTTTTCCAAGGCATATTTATTGTTGCATGTAAAGCCCTTAGGAATAGACATGAACACGAGACCAAATACAATCTGGCCATTGTCATAGAGTATCATAAAGCTACCTGGAATGAAGTTGCAATTTATATTTGGTAACAGTGAATACAAAAGGAAAGGAAAAACTCAACGCATGAGTGCAAGTTGTCTTTGAGACAAGAAGGCACAGCAGAAGCCAGGAGAATCCAGTCAGCCTGCTCTTCATCCAACGTAACAGATACTTTAAAAAAACAAAACAAACAAAAAAAACAAAAACCCAAACAATTAAGACCAGAAACACCCAAAGAACAGCATTTACATCGCATAATGATCCCAATAAACAAACAAATGACGAGTACAAGAATACAGATAGCACATCACCATGGTCTTTACTATGATCAGACCTTATGGCTTCTGTATATGGATATGTAGACGTTTACGTTGCCAGTTAAGATGCCAGTTTAGGCCATGGTTTTACTTCACTTCATCAAGTGAGAGGAAATGGTTGTCTGATGCCTCTTCTCTTTTTATTCCCCCTCCCCCTTCAAAAAACATTTACCAAGCATTTATTCATAACTATGGTATTTGGGAATGTGTTTTGCTTACTCAAGGCTATAATTTACTTATCGAGCTGAGTAAAAATATGTAAACAACCTTGCAGCTGCAAATAGGCACGCTCGCTTAAAAAACACAAAACAAAACAGCCTTCTTACACGTTAAGAGTTCTGCATACTGAAACTGTAAAGATGATCAAAGTCTTTAGAAATTTTAGTTTTGCAGCCTCACTTTAAATAAGATGAAAGCACATTATTCTTCAGAAAACACCTCTATTAATCAGAAGATGCAGGGACACATGCAAATGTATGATTCTGACACACAAGAAAAAAAAAACATAATTCTTGTAATTGTCACAATGATTCCAGCTAGTTAGACTCGTTTCATCCCCCGACCCATCAAGCAGGCAAAGACAGTCATCACCATTTTGGGCTTGACCTCCACGAGGTCTTCTGGGAGAGCGTAGACGCGGGCTCCAATCTTCCTCGCCATGGAAATGGCATATCTAGAGAGGATACAGACATGGTAAGTTATATAAAAGCTGGTCACCCCTACTTACCAGTATATGGTCAAAAAGCTGCTTCTCTTTCTTTTTGTCCTTACTTGGCATTCTCCAGCTTGTCGTCTTCAGAGAGTCTGCCAGTTTTGATCAGATCATAGTCAATGCTGCCAGGCTGGATGGCGTCTATGAGTTCCAGTACTGCCAAACTGCTGCTGATCTCCTTGTCCTGATCGCCACATAACACACAGATTAGGGCTCCGACACACACATGGAGCCGTCTCAGCAAAATGAGACCCCACCCCTCCCCAACCGAATCACATGACTACATCTTTTTACGCTGCTCAATGCTGATGAGGGCTGGTTTACATATGTAGAGATGTCTGATTCTCCAATGTCACTTTACCTTAAAACTTGAAATCTTGGCTGATTTTCCAGCCTCTGCCAATGTTTTGTTCACCCAGCGTACAATGATGGCATCATTTACTTTCTCTCCATCACCAAGGTCCTCCAGTACATTCAGCGTATATCTGAAAGAGTAGAGAGGCAGTATATTTATTACAGGACTGAACAGAGAACTCCAGTTTTTAACTAAAAGACCAAAGACAAAAACATCAGGGAAGAATCTTTAACACTGGAATCAGCTATGGAAATGTAATCACAAATATGAGGAATGTGCACACACACACACACACACACACACACACACACACACACACACCTGTGTGGTGAGGCTGCCAACTACAACTACCAACTCTCCACAGTGGAAACAGTTTAAAGAAAATTAGAGTAAATAAAGAGAACTATCACAATGAATCTGAAAATGAAGTCTGTCAATTTAATACAAGATCATTAACTTTTACATTAAGCTACTTTGATTTGTCACTATTGATTCTGAAGTGCTTTTATACTATTTTTGTTATCATACATTCACTCTTACAATGGTTGATGCCCATATTAAACATAAATGATGGCATTAGCTTGTATAGCTTGTATGTAATCCCCTGTGAGCTAAACCTCAGGTTTCTTAATTGGTCTCTTTTAGACAATGTTTTGTGCTCTAGAGCTCAGAAGCCCAGGCCACCCATTGTTCAAACCTTATGATTATGTGGGATAGCTGATCAGAAAGAAAAAAATAAAAGGGTTGGTTAGGCCAGGCCAGTCAGTGAACCCCTGGTAGCCTACAGTTGCTTGGGAAAAATGTGTATTCCTCGATTGGTTGCCGGCTGTTACCAGGTGAAGTCAGTCACAAAGAGTGCCTCTTTGTGATCTGCTTTGGGCACCTGCAGAGTGTTGTGGTTGCCAATAGTTTGCATGAAGACGCCACCTTATCTGCACACATGTACCCAAGTTCATCAAGCAACCTCCAGCAAACACTGACAACCGATTGTGGGATGAGCATTTTTCCTTAGTGATTAATGGCTACCATGGGGTCAAAGGCATAGTGATCAATTTCACAGTGACTTCCAGCAACCTCCAGAAACCACTCGCAGCCAGTTAAATACTCATTTTTCCCTGGCGACCAATTGTTCCCAAATGCTGTAAATGAGGATAAGAAGTCCCTTTAAAATATCATGATACATAACTTTATTATTTAATGTACTACATATACTATGCGTACTACATATGACTTATAAAGGTTGTTGATGCCACTTAAGGCTTAAAAACCAAAGTTTGCAATCTGTGTTACTGTAGAATGTAAACAATTCAGAAAATTTGTTGTTTTATATTTTTTAAGTGTTTAAAAATAAGTCAGCTGGACACAGAAATGTGCTATGCATGCTCAGCACGCCAGGCTGTAAACCTTTTCCTTATCTTGCTGACTACAAGAAAAGCAGAAACGCAGAAACAAAAGGAAGGAGGAACTTCTACTTGATTCTATTCCTGAAATTGCACGGTGTTGTGCTTTTTGTACCTTCTCATCAACTGCCACACCAGTGCTAGAGTCAAGGTAGCATTGCCATCATTCAGGTCCTGCCCGCCGATGCCAACGAGGGAGAACTTGGCCGTTTTGCCCAGTTCCACTGCATAGTTACAATTCTCCAGCTGGGAAATATAAATTAAATAGTTGGAGAAAGCCAACATGTTTCTTCTTGAATCTAAAAGAATAAGGCCATTAGGTCTACCTTTTTCATGTTGGTTCCCAGTTTAGGGTATGGTGGCTTGTTGACCTTGTTGTTCCAGTCAACCGGCACTTTAATCTTATCATAGAGCTGAAGGATGACCAGGGCATCCTGTAGGTCTCTGTAAGAATAGTGAGCATTGTAATTAATAATAAACATTAAATAAGACAAAAAGAAGAAGCTAGTATCCCACTTTTTTGTTTCAGATGCCAGGAAGTTTACTTACCCATACAGATGATTCACATGTGGGTTCACTCCCAGGGAGTTCATCCAGTTTCGGAACGTCCTCTCTTCTCTCGTCTCACCTGGACAGTACAGGATTGTGAGTCTTAAGGGACTTAATGATGAATGTATGTAACTATACAAGTGAACAGTAAAGATTATTGTAAATACAAATGTACTGACTAACGTATCCAGTAGGTGCCAAAGCCAGGAGGGACTTGTTGTCATATTAAGACTTATCTCTATGCTACAGTACGCCTGTTAGTTGTTGTTTGTTGGCTATAACTTACATGTTTATGTTTGTGTTAGTCAGAGCATCTGACTATCTGGAGAAATCTAAATACAACCATTTTGTCAGCTAGATTCTTTCAAGCTGATTTTTTTTAAATTAATTTAGGAGATTTCTCATATTCATTTTCTGCTTTTTCCTTTTCTGGTTCCTGACTGCATCAAACTTTTTGTTTTACTCATTCACCCATAAATAACGTAACAGAGAAATACTACAGATCCCTGGGGCCTCTTGTATCTTCCAATTTAGTTTTCATTTGATTACCACCTCTGAACATCTTGATAACCCACCTTCCAACAGTCCCCAGTCAATATCCTCATTCTCAGGTTTGGTCAGTGCTGGATATTTATTAAACAGATTGGCCACGAAAGCAAGGTTGAGTTTGGGGTTTCCACTGACAACGTCAGCTGGAGTGACAAACTGCCGACAGCCGAGTCTGTCAGCCTGCTGCAGCATGGCATCTGCCCTCTTCATGTCGTCTTTCTCCTGAACAACACACACACACACACTTGAGTCAGAGGCCCTGTACAGCTGCTGGCATGTGTTGGAGATGCTCAGCTGTGAGCGCTGACTGTCAGAGTGCTTACATTGATTCCTGCCATGTTGATGTCTATGCGTGGCTTATCCTCATCTGTGCCTTTTGGAGAGATTTGATTCAGAAGGTGGAAATAGGCTCTTGAATCCTGAATAAAGGAAAGCAAACAAACAAAGAAAATGTAGGTTCCTGCTATTGGACAAACAACAAAACCTACACTCATTTTATCTTATTGAAGGCAGCTTCACTCTGAGAAAGGTGATGATAAACTTGATTTAGTTTGAGAACAACTTCAACGGGGACAAAAACTGAACTTTAGAAGTTTTTAGAGGATCACATCGCTAAATGTTATAATAATGAGAATTAATCAGAAACAAAGAAACAAATGCAGAGCTTGAGAAAAATACATACACATACAGGTGCATAACTGTATACAAAATGCTGTACATCTGACGTAATGAGTGGCACCTTTCACCTGAACTACCTTACTAAAATGCATGTTGCCACAGAAAGACTGTGTCTTTGTCTTAATCCCTACATACACAGCTAAGCCTGAGACACTACCCACTCATTCCTATTTTTGGAAAAGATAAGTGGATATTTGGGTAAGTTTGTACAAACACAAACATGTGCTACCTGTCCAGGTGGGCTGACAGACGCCTGTGTTGGTAGACGTAGTTATTACCGGAGTGAAAAACAAGTCAAAAATGGATTTAAAAAGCCCCGTGAAGAACCTTAAAAGCCACATTAAACCTGTAATATTATGTTCTAAAGTTTTGTTTAGTGTCCCTCTCTCTGCATCTACTATTTAGATGCACCACCTGGATTCAGTGCCAGTGAGTATACTCACTTTAATGTCAGAGCTGAAGTTGTTGATCTTCTTCTGTCCAGCATTTTCCAGGTGAAAGTTTGCCCAGCGTAACAGCAGTTCTTCTGGTGACAGCTTCATCAGGTCCTCGAGAGTTTCCCCATCCCTCAGCAATGCCGCCAGTGCTGTTCAGGAGCATTAATCATCACTTAAGCTGCTTGAAAACAGACTGGGGGAACAACAGGACTGAAGCGCATGTTATTTAATGCCCTGTACCTTCATTTCTGCTGAGCTCAATGTCAGCAAAGAGACCGATCTTGATGATCTGCCACAGCAGGCCCAACACCAGATGGGGCTTCCCTTCTCTCAGGTCTAAAGCACCGATGTTCACCACATGGCACCCAATGGCTGAAGCAGAGTTCAGGGCCAGGTTAAGATTCTCCTGTAAGGCACAAATTAACAGTTAACAAAACAACAACAACAACAAAAAAAAAAAAAAACATTTGCTAAAAAATGTGAGGGGGGAAAAAGCACCATAAGAAAAAACTGACTGACCTGTATTGTGAAAGGAGTCAACTTCTTCTTATTTATGGTCCTCTCATCAATCGTGTCGGGCACTGACAGGTTGATCATTTTGCTGTGCAAAGAGTAAAAAAAACCCCACAAACATTAACATGTCTGATGCATGTTGTTAAGGAGACAGAAATCCAAATGTTTATTGTCTCTAAAGCATCTGTGTTTGTGAATATTAAGCAACTTGGGGGTAAATATCTAACTTTTAGGGCATCATGGTTGGAAAGATTTGCATTCACAGTTTAAGTAAATTTGAGGCACTTTTTTCAACTTTAACATAAATTCAAACATGTGATGTTTAACTGATTCTTGCTTTTATATTGTAGCAACATAACCTTAGACAAACTAACAATATCCTTTTATGTTGCAACTTAATTAGCTGTATCAGAAATATGTTTAACATGAAGGACTGTTACTTTATTACTTCAGAGCCATTGGTGTCAAAAACACTTAAGTAAAAGTAATCATATATTAGTCTTATAAAATGAGCTCGAGTTAATGTAAAACTGATTTATGTTTAAAAAGTTGTACAGTATCACAAAACAAATAATTCAGCATGTAATAAACAAAATCATAGCTTTTGTTTGCCAGGTCACAAAAATGCAAATGAAGGGTGCAAAAGGTGGATATTAATTTGAACAGAGGTTTAACTCAGAAGCAAATGTGTGTGTGTATTGTTTTTTCTTTTTTTCTTTTTTTTTCTTTTTTTTTAAATATATGTTTTGGGATTTTGAGGCTTTACAGGGATAAAGCAGCACTCCGAGGCCCAGTGGCTTCAAGCCCGGGCATGCTGCATTAGCCTCATGGTGATAGGGTCGCCTGCTCAACCCAGGGAGCCACACCGGCACCTCAAACAGATTTTTAAAAGTAGCCAATTCAAACAGTGAAGCATCATTTTGAGCTTTGACCAGTCCAGCTGCAATTCAGGCACAGACAACGCGATCTCTTTAGACCTCTATATGTTGATATAAAAACTCATATTTTTTAATATGAACAACCTTTAGAGCAGTGTTAGAGCTCAGTGAGGGACAGTAACAGGAGCACCCACCAGAGTACGATACCGTCTCCAACACACGTGAAGAGGGCGTTTGTGTTGGGATCCATGGGCAGAACATGTTGGCAGTCAGGGTCTTTTTCCAGAGCAGTGTTGATCCAGTTCACAAAGGCGTATCGCTCCTCCTCTATGAGGACAAACAGACACAGGTTAGTTAAAATCCAAACACCAACAAGGTAACGTGAGTGGGCTGCTTATATCACCTAATTTCACTAGGTCACATTGTCTAATATAGATTACTTCAGTGTTAAATGAAGCGCCTGCACGTGAACTGCAGAGGGTACAAAGTCAACAGCTCATGACAAACACTGGCAGCAAACAGTGCCAATGAGGTTGGGAATCTCTGACGTACCAGAGAACGAATGTTGTGTGCCTTCACTTGACAGCTCAGACGTCCCTCCAATAGCCAGGATGCCTTCCTTTCTGTTGATGGCCTTGCGGAAAGACTTGGATATCTGGCCGGCCTTCAGTTCATCAACAATCTAAAATAACAGCAAAGAATGGTTAGAAATGGCGAAGGCTGAAGGCTACGGCGTGTTTGTGTTGCATTTAAAGACACTGATTTGGGATTATGTCGTAGTTATCTCAAAAAAAGTGGTGGAAATAATCCTAATTTACGACAATTGGATTAGATAAGACACCATCATTTACCAGTACCTACAATGACTGACTCAGCATAACAGACCAATGAAAGACACTTCCTTTGAATTCCATTTGATTAAACAGGTATGTGTCAAACTACTGTATGAGTATCCGAGCAAATTTACTAAAGATCATGTTCAGATCAGCTGCATGTTATTTATAATATGATTATTCCGGCAATTTCATTTGTAATTCAGCATTTTAATTTTATTTTCTAATCGGAAATCATTTGGAAGTTTTTTTTTCAATGGAATCAGCAGACTAATCAATGAATCAGAATCAGTGAAGCAAACAATCTTTATTAAGTCATACTTCTGTGCAAAAAGCCTCAACCATCTTCTCTCCTGTTACTGTGGTCTCCTGTGAGCCACCGTGGCAGCTCAGGTTGCTCAGCAGACACAGGAGATCTGCTGGAATTTCTCCTCAGTGGCACGAAAACATAACCCAACCTGCTGGCTACAGGGCTAAAAAGATATGGTGAGTATCTAGGCTAGTAGCTGAGGTTTTGACGGCATCAATGAGCTTTAAAGGTCCAGGATGGCCTCGGGTTGATGAGATTATGACAGAAACAGCTACAGCACTTATCCTCCAAATTAAACACCCACATATTTAAACGTCATTTAACAATAATAATGGGAGCAATATGTGGTGACAGTTCTTGATATGCGGCGTATCTTATCAGTAAATCGCAACATGGGAGAGAATTGAAACCAAGCTGGTTTGACAATATGTATTCAGTAGGAATGTATGTGATACTTCCTGCAGCCGGAGTTATCAGAGCTTCATCAGTGGCCTCGCCTCCACAGCTGTCGGTGTGACCACAATGAGCTGCTGGGCAAACTAGCACAGCACTCTTTACATGCAGAAGGCCACAGGATGCTAGCTTGCACTTCCTATCCAGTGTAGGTGAAAGAAGCAACCGCAACAACACAATAGCAGCCTTGTGGAGGTTATTAATACTTTCAGCCGCTTCTGCTCATTTTGATTCATCTTTCTCGCATAATGGCACATGTATGTCTATACATGTCATTATTATCTATACATGGACCATGCTGGATTGCAGATCCCAGCTTTGCAGTGCCATAAAAATACCTAATCAATCAGACTTGTGCCAGACAAGATGTTGGGAAGGCTCAATTGTAAAAAAAAAAAAATGTGATAGCCAAGGAGCAACAGGGCCTTTTCTGTGAGTTCATATCCAAAGAAAAAGTAAAAACATCTTTTTGTACTTATTGTACAAATTCCCTCGTATACATCACACTACATCAGTGTCTTTGAACTGCCTTTTTATATGTTGATGTTTCTAATGTCTAATTCAATAAAATTTTAATTATTAAATAAATAAATACATACATATATACATACATAATTAGTCAGTAGATGTTTGGACCAAGGGTGATAACATTTTGGGGTGCTGTTTGTGATCCCAAGTTTTGACTGATAAAGAATGCAGACTGTACAAGAAGCTGCTACTGTGAAGGATTAATCATTTCTTCAGTTTATCACTTTCACATTCCTGCAGTATGCTTGTATGCATTTGTGGCATGTGGATGCTTTTCGGCTCTGCTTAGAACGTACCGAGGTAAACTCGTTAAAGTTTAGCTTTTCATCATTGTCTGTATCGAGCTTCTGGATGAGCTCTCGAAGCCTGAATCCTGGCAGCGGATGGCCGATGTCTTTAAGAAGGTCACCAAGCTCTTGTTTAGAGATATTCCCATCTCCGTTCTTATCTATAAAAACACAGAAAGAATCATCAGATATGGTTAAACCAGCAGTAACAATGACTGCAATAAAAAGAAACATGACTTTTACTTACCGTAACTTTCAAATATCTGTCTTATCTCCTCCCTTTCTTCTTGTGTTAGCTTTGCAGACATTTTTCTGAGATTGACCTGAGCTGGTCAGTCAAAGAAAGGTGTGACTGTGAAGAGAGCAGAGTCACAACATCTTAAAAATAGTTTGGGAGGAAAACAGCATCTTTATCACTCCTGCAAACTCACCCACACTGCTGTCACTTTCTATGCATTCAACCAGCAAAGGGAATGGCATCGACACGCAGCAGATAAGTGAACCTTTTATTTTCTGTCAGGCCTAAAATAGCTTCATTTACCTATCGCTTTTCCTTTTCCTTAATCAAAGTCACATCCTATTAGTTTTATTGTATAGCAGCAAGCCCATTTTCCAATGAAACTACTAGATGAGTCAAGATGTCATCAGCCTTTGGTTGACTAAATGATTTCTCTTCAGTTAGTATACTATACTATACAGTAAATCTTGTAAAATATAGATTTTTTTAACTACAATGTTTTATTTTTATTGTGTGCCTATACTACAAATCAAATCGACAAAGCAAGTTAAATCTTTTTACTGACAGCTGCAATTAAAAAGTGGTTCAGACTGTGCATGCAGTTTGAAATAGACTCAAAAGCCAGGGATCTCTAGACAAACGTGCAAATGTGAAACATTTGTGGGGTGTTATCACCAAAATGCATCTGAAATTAAATGGATTGACCTACAAACAATCAACAAAATGTGCAATCTGAGATTCCAGTGCCAATCACTACATGACTTAAGCACCTGTGATGAGCTCTGTACACATCATGGACAATCACACATAGCAGTGACCATGACAGGGACAGTTGACCTTTAGCTTAGTACCTGCTACAGTGCACACATGAGTCAAAACACACAAAGAGCTGTTTGTAGTAAAGTGAAAACAAGACTGTCCTGTGTCTGCTTTTCTCCTAATTATTTATTCATTTTTAATCTCTTCCTCTTTGTGGTGAACTCTATCGTTCCCATTCCTGTTCAAGGTGACTTTTCAACCAATCAACATTTGATTAACAGATAGCACAGTGGCTGTCAAGCTACACACTGTTTGCTTTTTTAGTATGTTTCTATGACCTCCACATTGGCTTAATTCCTGCAGTCTCCTCTTTCTGTGTAGCCAAACAGCTACACAAGGCATTTGAATTGTGTAGCTAACTTTAAGGAAGACCATAAAGTCTCTCGGGTCTATGGCAGGGGTGGGCAATTCCAGGCCTCGAGGGCCGGTGTCCTGCAGGTTTTAGATCGCACTTTGGGTCAACACACCTGAATCACATGATTAGTTCATTACCAGGATTCTGGACATGTTGAGGAGCTAATTTAGCCATTTAAATCAGCTGTGTTGGTTCAAGGACACATCTAAAACCTGCAGGGACACCGGCCCTCGAGGCCTGGAGGTCTATGGTCTATGTTCTGTGGTAGGTCATCAGATATCCCATTCAAATTTACTAATAATTATAAATATGAATTATTGTCAGGGGAAAGCTGGTGGTTCTAACCACCTATTTCTGTTTACCTGCATGCACCTAAATCCCATTCAATAGCACTGGTCAATATTATTTGGGCAAAGAGTGGAACTTAGAACAGGAACACCAAACGCTTAACCCTTGTCTACAGTTCCTGCATATTCAAACCCATGCTGTTTCATAGAGATAAAAAAAAAAGAAAGAAAAAAAGACAGCACTGAGTGACAGATCAGTGCAAAGAGACTGCAGTGTGCTAATAGGTTAGCTCAAACCCATTGAATATTAGATCAACGTTGGCGAGTGGCACACCATGGGCAAGACCAGATGGAAATCCGTTTAAACAGCCAGAGCAAATGAAACATGACCCGTCAGGTTCGTCTGGTTCAAAGGTTAACTATTCAAGTCATGGATCGACCACGAGTCAGTGAGAATCTGTCTCGAGAGCTACTTTGCTTGACAAAAACCACTGCTTCCCATTCTCCTCTGAGGCAAAGGAACTATTGAGAAAAAAAGGCACTGAAAATAAGGAATTTCTGTCAGCACCCCCTTCCTGTTCAGTAGCTGCAAAGGAATGCAGGAGGCCTGGACTGAGTGAGCTCCACTTACAGAGAGGTGAGCTCCCTCGCTCTCCAAGGCTAAACTGGTATGATGGCATTCCTTTCCAACACGAGGGTTGAGAAAACAAAAAGTGGTTAACAAAAGAGCAAAGATTTTTCCAGATAGAAACGTGTTCCCTTTTTCTTGCCAGACTTAAAGCTACAGATGTGCGATCGTCACATTCGTCAGAAATCCTGGGCAAGGCAACGCCTGGTTTCCCCAACAAAACATAAAAATAACAGAACGAATAGTGGAATTTGTGCCTGAACGTCTCTGAGTGAACTGAGCCATCTATTATCTTTCTACCCTCAGCAGCATCCCAGACAGCTGAGCAGACAGTGAACCAAAGTTTGCATCCGCTTTAATGAACTATTAATAGTCACGAAAGGTGACTCATCAGTAGCCATAAGGCATCAGAGACGTGATGCAGTTCCCATAAAGCTATAAATATAAAACAAAGTGACAAATTAAAAACACACGGCCCTGCAAAAACAAGAAAGACTTGCCCAAAAAAGTCCTTCAGACAAAATTACATAATTTCGAAAACTAGGTGATGGTAAGGGATTTGTCACTTTAATGAGCCACATCAAAGCACAAATCATTTTAAAAGACTTACCATAAATCAGAGAGAAGAGTGTGTTTTCCTTCAACAAAGCAACCCCAAATCAGGCCGAGCACAAACTCCCCACTCAACTATTAGGAAAATGCCAATTCCAGCACTGCTATATTTAACTTTTCTCCAAAAAGGATGTGAAATGTGGCCGGTTGAGTCGGGCCTGCTGCAAGAAGGGCCCACAAACATTACCTCACTCGCTCACTTGTCACACCCTCAACAGGAGGCGGAGTGACAACAGAAGAAGGGCACAAGTACGTGGAGCAAGGGCACAGATGGCAATGGACAAATGTGAGATGCACGGAAGAATAGAGCGTTTGTAATCACCGTAGCAAAGCTGTGGCCATAAATCTTGTGTTACACTAGAGAGTAGAGTTCAGAGCGGCTGGTTTCCAAAGACAGTTGTTTTCTTTGACAGCTGCACATGTGTTTGCGTGTGTGTTGTAAAAATCCTGTGCTTTAACATTGAAAACAACATCAACCTCCTAAATGGATGTCTGCCTAAAAGCACATCAATACCTCTGATAGAGCACATTATTAAGAGGTCAGTCTTTGGCTATAGTACAAAGAGGATGACTCAGGAGTGCCATAGCTATATACTTTTCACTAATTAAAAAAAACAAACAAACAACCAAGCAAAAACAGAAAAATATTGTAAATATCCTAAAATACAAGATTTGGTAGCTCCAGCTGAAATTAAGCTGGACTGAAACAAATGCTCATCTGTATAGATGTGCAGTCATCCTAGTCATGTGATACTCAGCAGCAGCAAAACAAGCATAACTGGACTTGTTTTGTAGGCTTTAAGACGTCTAACCCCCCTCCGTTCAAGAAGCTCTCTCGGTTCCTAGCTCATTTTACAACTGGATATCACAAATACGCACAAACACAAACGCACACACACACACACACACACACACACTTCTTTACCAGCAGCGGCTTTAATTGTTGAGCCAAAAACAGCACATTGACGCCATTTACAATCGCCTTTGATGAATCTTTCACTCAATTTAAAGCCGAGGGCTGCTCCCAGATGGCTGAATTAAATGTGCAGAGCTGAGGCGACACACCCCGCCCCGCCAGTGTTTCATCTACAGTTACGTGGGAAATGTGAGGCACACAAATAGATTGGGCACCCTTCCCAAATGTGGTTAAGTTCAATAAGCACACACCCAACACGGTCTGCAAGAACATGGGACTTTTTTTTCTTTTTTTTTTTTTACACTCACAATCTTGTGCAGATGTGAAAATGACTCATGAGCAGAAAGCCAGTCTGTAGGGCCAGCCCTTTATTTCCTGTTCAGGCTGTTGGGATAAGATCAGCAGGGCAGTACTGACAGGTACTGCCGGGAGGTGATGACAACAAATTGTTTGTGGAGTTTACTCTACTTTGACATCATGTACAGCTGCGAGTGCAACACCCTGGGCTGGGTTAAAGTGATATTATAAAAGCCTTAAAAGCCAGGCCATGTGGTGAATCATCATGGAAACATTCAAATGAAATGACAGTAACCACCTAGCCTTTACAATCTGCTCTCTATAGCGTACCACTGTTGGCCAAATGAAAGCATGTAGCTTTACTAAATGATGAAGGAAGTCTAAAAGGGGCTAGTACGGGAGTCCATACAGACAGAGGTGCTGCTGAATCAGCTGGGTTAGCTTGTTACTCCTACAGGTAAGCAGCCACACCTACACCTATGCTATTACTCAACAAAAACCTTGCATACCATTATCCTTTATAGGCATGGCACACTCACAGTACTACAAAAGGCACAGCAACCGTAAAAAATACCACTGACATTGTATCCGATTGCTTCAAAAACCACGTTAATAAGCTGGGGCCTTTAAAAAAAAAAAAGGAAAACATTAGTGACTCATTGCATTAATATTCTCTGGTGCATTTGATGTGTAGTATTAATTAAAGTTGGCACATGATTTATTTAAAATGACTTGGCATTCTAGCATAGCAATGCATTGTTTTAATGTTCAGAAACATCCATCAGCACGCGCAATTTAAAAAAAAAAAAGAAAAAAGAAAAAAAAGAAGGAGTTTCTGAATAAAGAAAGAAGTGCAACTAAAGAGTAACCTGATCACTTTTACTGACTTGCAGAACAAGTGACCGTTCCCATAGATCCTGATGGTGGAAAAAAGTGGGAAAACCTGTTCACTCGCACAGGTGTGAGCCCGGCTGGAAGCACAAGGTTTTTTAAAAATACACCACCCATCCACCGTCTCCAAGGTCTGGTTGGAGAGACAGCAGCGCGCACATGTAATGTCTGTGCTTTTAAATAACACATACAGTAGGCGCTCTTATACTTCCACAGCATGAGCAAGGGAAAATTACACTTTACCTCAGCTATTTTGTGGAGCATAGTCTACATACCAGTACATTCATGGGCAATCTAACCACGCCAGTCAGGTTACAGTTAAAATGTCATCCAGCATTTTTCTTTCCCCACAAAGGAAATGCAATCATGACATTCACTAGCGCTGACACTACGAGAACAGCTAACAATGTATTAATCATGGTTATGAATTAAACACCTCTTGTCTCCTGCATCCTCGTATCCTGCCATACAAGTGAAACAAGATTTTAGAGAAGGCCAGACCCTGTATTCACAACACGCTTTATGTTCAAAGTCACAACATTTATAAAGTTAAAATACGGGCTTCTCTGACATTATCAGCCGACCTTGCTGATCAGCCGTGTCCTAAGAACGATCCAGGATTGGAATCCCAGATGTAAGTGAGCGCTGCAGCTCCAGATGGGCTCCAGGAAAAATCTGGTAAATCGCTCAAGGCAGTAAACAAGTTTACATAGACCACTGTTCAACACACACAGACACAGACAAAAAGCCACTTTGTGCATAAGCAAGCTGCCTTATTTTGGTGTGGAAACATTTGTCAGGCTTACCAGCACAGACCATATGAGAACAATGCTTTTTCAAGGATCAGCTACGCTAACTCTTGCACAGTGAGTGCAAAGGCGTCATAGACGTTTACAGTTCATTGGCAAAAAGTGGGAGAGTCAGACCTTTGCAGAAAATAACCCACAAACAGACACACACACACACACACACACACACACACACAGAGAGAGGAGAAACACTCAGCAAAGTAAAGAACATTGAGCAGAGAGATGTGTTACACAAGATTTATTTACAGACTCTTTGTGATATTGTGTTCTGGTATATGGCTTTTATATGCTAACTTGGTGGAGCGGGAAGATTAAAAAGAAAACTTAAAAGAAATCGTGCAGGCTCCACCTATACTTCCTCCGGTGAGAGGCGGCGTGATGAAGGAACAAACCTGCTTCTGTCTAACTTGACTTTTCCTGTAGGATTTTACATATTCAAAAATGTCTAAACAGCCCGCATCTACAAAAATAAAAAATAACTAGAAATGTGAACCTCGTGTATAAATGTGATACATAGTTACACAATGAAACTAGTATATGTATACTACGTCTTTGAGCAGTAGTTACTTTTTCCAAAAGTTATGTGGTCATAATTAAGGAGTGAAAGAGTGCAATATTTCAACATTTTCAGACTCGTTCAGCTCCGAGAGGATGAACGAGCTACATTCAAGGTGTAGCTAGAGCTAGCCGGCTAGCGACAGACATGTAAGTTTCATAGGCAGGAAACTACCCCTGCTTACTCCAGCAAACCCATCCCTACAAACAGAGGATAACAGGGAGGAAAGCTTGGGACAAAGGATGTTGTTTTGATAAGCAAAACTGATATAAACTCTATCTATAAGTAGGTGCTGGTCTAGAACTTGTCAGGAAATTGGTACTTACTGTTAGTGCGCCTTAAATTCCAGACACTGTCCACTTTGCAGTCCTGCCTCCTCCACGTAGAGACAAAAGTAGACGGCAGGAATGCTCGCCCGCCCTTCGTGACGTCACCAAACAGGCGGTGCGGGCTATGGAGGGTTATCTATGCCAAAAATGTAAACTGAAATAAAATACATCAGTGAAAAGTCTTTTTGTATTAAACATTTTTTTACTTAATTTGATTTATTAGAACAATTATAGAAATAATAAATCAATTACATTCTTTATAGGCATGTCATATCTCAAGTGCACAAATATATATGTATATATGTATATATTCAGCAATATTTTCAGTTGAAAATGTAGTATTTTTAACTTCTCATAAAATGTTTTCAAAGTATACCTAACTATGTTTTCCCTTTATATTTAAATTGTGGGGAGTTTTTCTTGTATTTTGATTTACCTACACTTTCTTAGGAGCTTGGAAAGAAAAGCATCTGTACTCACCTCTCATCTGAGAATCTTCTTCAGTTCTAAGAGCAAATGGTGGAGAATACCAGATTTTCTTTCACCCCCTCCCAGACTCCTTATCGCCTACTCACATCTTAGGTCATTTAATTGCAGCAAGTCACACGATAGGGTTGGGCAAGGTCTCACAATGGGTTCACCTGAAACCTCGGTTGATAGTGACCCACACCTGTTTTCACACCTTGGCTTGTGTGATTAGGCAGATGATCAATAGTGGGTCAACAACACTCTTAAGGGACACTCCTAATAGGACTTAAAAACTCTACAGTTATTATGTGTACAACACTGATTTACAAATTTACAAGCTGAATCCATAATTCATAGAAGACAAATAATGGGCTAAAACTGTTGACCTTATAATTAAAAAAACATTTGGTCTGCTGTCTAAACCACTGCCACCAGTGTGGTTTTCCAAGTCATTGTTGCTCTTTAAGGTGAGGTTTTCACAATGAATACAAAACAACATTATATGACAGGTGAAAACCTTCAGTTGTGCTGCACATTTAACTGTTTTCCCCTTGGACTTGGACCCCTGTTAACAGATTTAACAATGCCTGATTTTTTTCAGAAAAATAACAAGTAATATGAAATTTAAATATCTTCCACGCTTTATTTTACCTATTGTCTTCAGGTGGAAGGGAATGATGTGAGTGGATCAGAAGCAGATGTGATCTGTAACTTGAAAAGTATGTGGGACAGACAGTGTTATAAAATGGGACTGTGTGGGCACTAGGCATTTTACTGGTATTTTACAGACTACATAGACTACTCAGAATACTAACAGGGAAGATAACATGTAAATGTTATGCAATTTATGTGTTCAATAACAAGAAAGACCTGTTGTTGAAGCAAACAAGTACATAAAAACCAGAAGGTTCACACAAAGTTTACAGCTCTGGAATCCCATCATGTTTTTTAAAAGACATTTACAGCTGCGTTAAAAAATATAAGGCATGCTTTCAGCAACTTTCAGCAAAGTCATAAATTAAGTTACTCCTTTCATAAAGTTTGGAGTACAGAAAAATGACCTTCAGGGCTAGTGCTGTTGTTGTCCCTTAAAACATATTATCATATATATGATCTGGCTTTGATGTCTATTATAGAGTTGTCCAACAAATGACTAAAATGACAGAAATTGCAGGAACTATTGAACTATTTTCAGGAAAGTAAAATTAAAACATACAATTGTTCTAACTTAAAGCTAAAATACGTTCTTTGGCATTTTGTGTGTGTGTGTGTGCGTGTGTGTGTGTGTGTGTGTGTGTGTGTGCGTGTGTGTGTGTGTGGCTGTCTGTCTGTCAGCCACAGACAGGTCATATCTGTCTGTCTGTGGCTGACAGACAGACTACTCCCTATGGGAAGATTTAATAACTTTTTGTTAGAAAACTGAAAAACATGAGCTGGAGAGTAATTTAAAAATGGCTGAAAATGAGCATTACTCACTCAAATTCACCTAAATCCTTCCATCCATTCATCCATTTTCTTCATCCAATTCAGGTTCTCTGAGGTGGTTTTGGAGGGAAGGGGGACTGGAACCTGATCCCAAAGGGAGAAGCCATGCAATACAACCAATAACCGTAGAAAACAACACAACTGAGCATGCACACGCCATGGCAGCAGATGGCGATAATGAGCGACAGCTCACTCGTACGCATTAAAAAAGAGGAAAAAAGAGGCGAAATAGATCCGTTGACGGGCTATGGATTGCGGTTCAGTTGTCAATTTTTTGTCAATAACGGATGTGTGGGATGTGATGTGGACCATAGATTGCGCGCCACATTATTTTGTGCTATGAAAGTGTAAAAACTTGAACGACTTCGGTTGTTCAGCTGCTTCGCAACATGTCTGCAGTGACGCTGAGGTAAAACCGGCGGTTTACAGTGCGCTTGTTTAGTGTTGCTAGCAAATATAACGGCGAGCTAGCTTAGCCACTTGCTAACAGAGTTAGCTAACTGTTATTTAAACCAGAATGACCGTATAGGTAATAATACTCGGGCCAGTTCAAGTTAAGTTTAGTTTAGTTTAGTTTAGTAGTAACATAATAGTAATGGAGGTAGGACAGCACATTAGGCTATATAAATCGAAAAACGTGGCTTTTCGTAAACAGTACTAGAAGCCATTTCTTAGCTAACTTTGGAGGAGCTGAACGTAACATACATAAGCTGGCTCATAATTTGAACTCAAAGGAGTGCAGTGATTTACAGTACACTCCCGGGAGCAGAATGATCTCTTTGTGGTTGCTTAAAAGTCTGTCCAATCCAAACAAGCTGTGCTGACCACTTGTAAATAAGGGGGCATCAGAAAGTAGTCTTCATACCATGTTAACCTAGTTAGCTCTACTTGTAGATTTTAGGTTGGGCCTTTGGCTCATGTGAAAGGTATTTACATCGATCAGGAAAGTGAGTTATTTCTAATTCTAATGTTGATCAGGTGAGTGTAAACTTTTTAGTTTAAACTTTCAGTAATTGTAAAAAAAAAAAAAAAAAAAAAAAGTCACACCAAGTTGCTAAATAAAATACATCTAAGACTTTCTCACCAACACCCAAGCAAGCAACAATTAAGATACTGTATGTAAAGCTGGTATAAACGAACAAGTTTTGGACACAACATAGGTTATGATTATCTAAAACGGAAGTAAGTACCTCTATACAGTTTAGCCAGATTATCCCCACAAATTCTAATATTTGTGGGGATAATCCCATAATACGAAATGCAGTTTTTAAATGATTTCAGTTATTAAGCGAACAAAGCTACCTGGCCCCGTGTGGAAAAAGTTGTTACAAAGCCACTTCTAATGTTTTGCGATATCCTCCAGTGAATGCTTCAAGAAGACCAAAATGAAGGTTTTGGAGTGGCCTAGTTAATTTGATTGAGACAGGCATCACCTTAAACCGGTCATTCATGCTCAAAAACCCGCCAATGTCACGGAATTAAAGCAACTCTGCAAGGAAACCTGAGCCAAATTTCCTCCAAAGCGATGTGGAAAACTATTTACCAGTTATCACAAATGCTTTATTTCAGTTATTGATGCCAACAGTGGCAAAGGCAGTTATTAGGTTTAAAGGGCAGTTTTTTTTTTTTCATGTAGGTCAAAGTAGGTTCGGATAGCTTTTTTTCCCCTCAATAAATGAAATAATAATTTAAATAGCTACATTTAGTATTTACTCTGGTTATCTTTGTCTAAGCTAAGAAAGCAGACAAATACTTTTCCACAGCACTGTATAATCCGAATTGTTTTGTTTAATCAAATAAACACTGCCCTGCTTTTTTTCCCCTCCTGTCCAGCAACTCTACCAGCAAGCTAAATGTATTGGTCAACAAACTTCATGAATACTTGGCTAATTCCACTGAGGACAGCAGTGGCACAGCAAAAGTTGAGGATGCTGATGGTACGTCTTTTAATCACTCTAACCATGACTAATGGAAACACGTTTACATGCATTACCAATTTATTTTTTACTGATCTTTTGTTCACAGGTTTGACAAACAGGTGCTGTTCTACTTTGACAGAGGTAAGTGAACATGCATAATAAACACATGTCAGTGTAGTATGTGTGTTTGTAGTGTTTCGTCATGTTGCGTAACACTGGTGGCACTAATGGTGCCATTAACGGTTTTATCTGGATTTAGTAAAAACAACAGCCCTTCTCCAAAATGTATTAACACAGACTCGATCTACAACCTAATCTAGAGAGACAAATAACAAATATTTGTCAAGTGGATAACTAAAGCGTATAAAATGTCAAGTAGATTAAACTCTGTTCTTGTACACCTCACACACATTGTCTGTATCAAAGAATCATAGAGCCGGTTCATCCACTTACATGTTTTTGTTGCTGTTTTATTAGGAATAGCGATAGTCTTAACAATTTGTGTCACAATTTCTCTCAAATACTCAGTTATTTCTGTCATCTGAGCAGTAGTTTAACCGTATGGAGGTTGGAGGTATCTGTAAAACATATTTGCTCTATTCAAATGACTCACAGACTCAGAAAAATGTTTCAATGCATTTCCCTTTGGGATACTTTTCAACACAAAGCAAACGATGATGACCATCAGCCTAAATAAACAAACCGTCTCGTTTTGCAGGCTGGTGCTGATGGCAAGTACTCGAGGCGGTGAGTTTATTATTTGTTTAAAAGTATTTCAACCACAAAATTTGTGGTGTGCATTAGGGCTGGGCGATATGGCCTAAAATCCATATCGCGATATAATTTGAAGCATGTGCTATAACGATATATATCGCGATATATTCTTTTCTTCTGTATAACGTATTTTCAACACTATAAGGCACACTTAAAATCCTTTAATTTTCTCAAAAATCGAGAGTGTGCCTTATGTATGAATTCTGGTTGTGCTTACTGACCTCAAACCGATTTGGGTGTGCAGAAATCTGTTAAAAAATGTTTTAGTACAACTTTGGTAAGCCGCACTGGTTGATGGATTGTCAGAGCATTACGGCTGCTGTAGTGAGGAGCTTCGCGGAGTAATCTGGGTCCAAAACTCCGTCCGCTTCAGGTCCCAAAGTCAAACGAACACTGAGAGTTAAAAACGGTCTAAATTCTTTCATCTTTAAAAAAATGATCAGTGTTGCTGCTTTACCGGGTGTAACAATTAAGTTTAACATCCAGGCATCCATGAAAACAGAATTTATTAAATTTAACGGAGTTAGAAGTTAACAGGAAGTTAGCTCGCTAGTTTCCACCTAAACATGACATACCATGTTCTGACTGAGAGATTTTTGAAACTAATTAAAACGTACAGCTCTGCTACCACTTCCAACATAAATGAAGACAGAAAACTAAACAGCAGTGGCGTTTGCAGGGTTACTGAAGTTGGACTACCTGGTATATAATGTTGTGCTACGTGATTGCTAGCGACACAGCTATGTTAGCATAACATTAGCACAGTGAAGCTGGAGGATGAACGCCAACTTTTTTCCACTCATTAAAAGTTAACGTGAGGGATTCTGGTGGTCAGGGACAAATGCAATCGCATAGCAGGATGCTATACACGGGCCAAACATCAGTCAGGAGAACAACTGAGATTATTCATCCACAATACAAGGTTAGTTATTAATATACTGCAACAACATGGGAATAGAACAGCTGTGAGAGAACTCAACATTAATGAATCAATGTTACGGAAGTGGAGGAAGCGCAGTTTTTGGCTTTCCCCATATTTCAAAAGTGCTTCATCTCTTTGCTATGACTGTCGCCCGGCATAATTTGCAGATGATAATGATTTTAGCCACTGCGATGCTTTCGACCAAAACAGGCGCAGCTTGATGACATCATCAACGCGTTATCGCGGTAGAGCGATATCGCTGGCCAAATTTATATCATTTCTATCGTATATCGTTTATATCGCCCACCCCTAGTGTGCATCATCTCCCTTTTTGCTGTCCATGTAGGTTTTTAAACTTTGTTAAATATAGCTCATTTCTCTAACTGATGTTACAGAAAACCCTCAGTTGTCATGAAGCACTCTGGATTGGATGAATCCGGGGACTCAAATGCAAGTGAGGACTTGGTTCTTGGACCAGTTAATGCAAATGGTCACCTTGATATCACTAGATTGCCTAAAGGTAGGTCGTAAGGTTGTTGACTGCACACACACTGCTACTTTGACACTAAACATAATTATTTATACACCATCATAACATTTTCCTAGAAAGTGGGCTAGTGTTTCATTCAGAGTATATCGTTGATAGACTTCACGTTTATATCTATGTGTTGTTGTTTTTTTTACTTTATGATGAAATTAACAAAATTAAGTCATTGTAAATGTGCCGAAGTGCCTATAGGGTATGCAGGATCTTCAAGTCTGTAACTGGCTTTGGCTTTCTAATTTCATATTTAATAATGATGGAACTGTATGATTACTTTTTTTTTTTGCACAGGCACTGTGCTGGTCAGGCCTGAAGCAGTCGACAATGGCAGAGATGATTTCAGGGGCCCGGAGTTTCGCAGCCGGAAATCAAGCGTAATGCGGAAAGAGTTTTCAAGAAGACGTGGAGGTCAGTTACTACTCCTATGAAATTGCTCACTAGCTAATGCTCAGGCAGGAATTTCAGTATAAAGAATCAAATCTGCAACACATCAAAAAGAGAAGGCACGTGTCAGGCTACTTTTCTATTAATGGTTTAGGCAGAAATGCTCAAGTATTTAAAGTAATATGAAAAAAATATCACTTCACTTAGTATCTAAATAGTCATTATTTTGGAAGAGAGCCCTCTGACACTCCACTTTGGAGATTGCAGTGCCTCACTTTTAATCTCCACTGCCTATCACAAGGTTTTATATCCGGGTAAAGGATCTCGCACTTTTAGATTTTACCAGGAAAATGTACTGGGTGTACGTAAAGATGCAACAAGAGAAGCTGTCCCGCAACCCATTCTTTATAACCATGTAATTGCTAATAATGGAGCTTTTGTTTCCCAGGAGTTGAACACATTGGAATTGTGAGTTGCACTGCGTGTGGCCGACAAGTTAACCACTTCCGGAGGGATTCCTTGTATCGCCATCCAGTTCTGAAAGTCCTTATATGCAAGGTGAGTCTGCTTATTGATATACTAGAATTTTTTATTTCACCCACTTTTTGAACATTATCAGAACAATATAGTCAGTAAGTCCAAAGCGCAGAAAAGAATACATAACTTTGTGCTGTTAAATACTACATTTATATTCTTTGGGGTTTTTGATTGTTAATCATGAACATCATCAGGCATATCAGGTGTTTTTAATTCTTTTAAACCTCGGTCCTTATTTGTGGTGCAGCTCATAATTTGTCTTGGTGATGTGTGTTTATTCTGTTGGCCTTGTGTGGGTGGCTTCTTGTCATGAATACCAGTAAAACAAAAATAAAACTACTGTCATGCACCATATTGAGCCAGACTGATTTGGCAGCACTGGGTTTGATGCCTGATTGAACACAATAGCAAAACTGGAAAAAAAAAGATGCATTAAAAAAACCTGACCTCAAGTATATTGATATCATCAACAGAATTAAATTTTTCACCTTGTTAGTGTTTATAATACATTGCTCAGAGCTGTTTCTAATTAAATGTTTTGTTTTGCCAGTCTTGCTACAACTATTACTCAAGTGATGACATCAGCAAGGATTGTGACGGGATGGATGAGCAGTGCAGGCACGATTTAGTAGCATTCAGTCATTTAACTGAAATATTAACATTTCCATTAACTCACTTTTGTCAGCCACATTTATCATCTCTCTTTTCCCCTCGTGCAGGTGGTGTGCTGAAGGAGGCAACTTGATCTGCTGCGATTTCTGTAGCAATGCTTTCTGTAAGAAGTGCATTTTAAGAAATTTGGGAAGGAAGGAACTGTCGGGCATCTTGGAGAGCAAATGGTACTGCTATGTGTGTAGCCCAGAACCTCTTTTTGACCTGGTCATGGCTTGTGACAGTGTCCTTGAGAACATGGAACGTTTGTGGCAACAGCAGCGCAAGAGGAATCGAGTCGATCCGGGGAAGTCTGAGATTTTCAACATTTTACCACACTCACCTCAAAACATTTCTCTGGATAAATGGGATCACACTGGTATGGATGGAAATGTGATGTTCAACTACAGCATGCTGCAGGTTTCCAAGGACATTACCAAAAAGGCCAAACATTTAGTGGACTCAACAAATACCTTAAACCAAACTTTTGTCAATTTCATTCATAGTGTGACACAAAACAAACCAACACCTGGTGTTCGCACTAGGTACCTGAAGTCATTTTTGGAAGTAGTTAAAGGCTTGAGAAAATCCCTAGCAGCACTGGAGGATAGCCTTAAGGAAGAATTCAGTGATTTGGATGTATCGAGCAATTGGGAAAAACTGCTTAGTGACCACTTTGATGGACTTGTAACAGAAGCAGAAATGGAGATAGACATGCCTGATGACAGGTGCTTGAGTGACTTGCAGAAATTGGCAGCTGAACATTTAGAAGATAACGACTCTGACTCCAAGGGCTTTGCAGATGGGAGTCTACAAGACTGTCCGGGCAAGGAGATGGTTTCAGGTTCACATAAAGCCAGACAGAGAGCACAAAAGATTGGCCTGAAATCTACTGAAAGCGGCGTTGACATGACTAAAAAACTAGTAGTACAACTTACACCTGTAGCTATGGAGCAGGAGCCGTCATCTGCGCCCCCCAAAACCGAGGAGGGAAAGAAAGATAAGAAGTCAAAGGAAAAACATGTATCAGAAGATGAAGAAACAAGTGGTAGCAAGATGAGCAATGACAACTCCAGTGCATCTCTGTATCTAGAAGAAGAACAGGGCAATAGACGTTCTCCTCGGGTGAAGACAACCCCTTTGCGCCGACCAAGTGATGTGAAAACCAAAACATCTCTCTCAGTAGGAGACAGTGACAGCGACTCTGACACTGAAGAGGCCCCCAACACAGTGCCTGCTAAAAAAACTGAAGAGCAGAGTCTGAGCAGGACAAGAGATGACTCTGATTCAGATGAAGTCCCTGCTGCTCTGCTTGAGCGAGCAGCGATGACACAAAGTTCTGATGAACCCCAGAGTGATGAAGGTGGTGGTAAAGCGTCGCCAAATAAAGTGGCGAAAAAATGTCTCTTCTGGCTTAATAAGAACACTCCAATCTCACCAGAGAATATTAGGCGGAAACGCAAGATACTGGATCGCACCCCTGAGGCCGACTCAACTAACAGAAGAGTCAAAGCTTGCCGTGAAAGTGGGACGGACTCCTCTAGCGACGAGCAAGACTCGCAAAAGAAAATAAAACACTTAAATACGCTGAGGTCAATAGGGAAGCCTCATCTTGTCAAGAGAGGAGAGGAGGGTGTGGCTAGAAAGCGGAGTAGGATACAAGGTGAGGACGCTAAGACTAAATCTCGCCAGGAAGCAATGGATTCATCGACCTCATCAAGTGAAGAAGAACATGACGATGACTCTGGGAGCGATGGAAGTGATCAGAAGATGAAGCCAATCACAGAAGATGTGGCCTTATTAGGAGCAGCTGCATTCCACCAATCGTCAGGTGAGTTTTACAGGTGTCTAGATCCATTGTGCAAAAGTCTTGAGCCACCCCCTAATTCTTCATATTTTACTTCCAACAAGTAAGACTGCAATAATTCTTCAGGCTTGTTGAAGGTCATTGGCTGCCTTTTCACTTTTTCATTTTTTCATTTTTAGCCCAGTCCTTGTACCTGACCCAGAGCTACTTACCACTGATCTATGAATCATTTAAGCTTAAAAAAGTCAACTAACAAGTCACATAACAGAGAACTTAGCAAAGAACCAATTTTAAATTGTATCTTTAGGCACTTTGTTAGTAGCAGCTTGTTCCCATTTCTTTTGCACAAAAAAATGCCAAAGTTAACACAGTTCGGCAGGCATAAAATAGTATTTTCGCACCAACAAAGTGATGCCCAAAGAGCTATTGAGTAAGAACAATGTATCTCAACATGGCATCCAGCATGTCAGTAGAAAATTTGAGGAAACAGGGCAAGTGTAAGGACAGAACAAGAAATGGCAGGCCTAAAATAAACTATCTACAGCAGATGAACAGTATCTGGGTCAAGAGATTAGGAAGCATGAAAAAAAATCTAGTAAAGACCTGAAAAAGCACCAGTGACTGTCAAGAAGGAAGGGAAACTTTGAGAAATGGCCCTTTTAAAAACATGGTGGAAGCTCTTAATGGTGTGAAACTGCATTTTAGACAGTGGTGCTGCCAATGCAATAAAAGCATATCTGGATAGAAAAACACACAGTGGAACACTGTCAGTCATTGATTGGCCGCCCCAGAGAGAGGATTTCAAAATTGTTGAAGCAGTGTGAGATTATATTGATAGAGAAAAGAACAAAAGGCAGCCAGCATCCAAAGATTTGTTTGAATGTCCTTTAAGAAGCCTGCAGAACTATTCCTGAAGATGGTGTTGAAGAATAAAAGTGGTCATTTGTTTTGCTTTTATATTGTGTCACCATGTATGTTTACATGTTTCAGTAAATTGTTTAACCTATTTTCCATTTTCATAGCAAAATATAAAGAAATAAGTGATGGCTCAAGAAGTTTTAACAGTACTTTGTGTCATTAGTGGTTCGTCATGAATCATGAAGTAAGAACTGTGACAGAAATAAATATGAATATTTTCTTTCAATGTCCACACAATCCAGCATTCATTAAACACTTTTTCTGCCACTATATATGTTTTCAAAACGTAGCAGCTTAATTTCATTTTGAAATTCATGTTTCTGATGTTTGTTCTTATAGGAGATGAGGAGCAGTCTGGGCCCTCATGGGCAGCAGAAGATGACGATGATCCAGAAAATAGGTACGGTTCAAAAAGCCCGGATGTAGAGTTTGTAAAGCAAGTTAGGTGTAGAAGAAAAGCTGCAACTTCAAATCCTGACGTCTGCGCAAAGTCTAGCAACACCCATGTCATTAGGACTCAGTTACAGCCAATTCAAACACGACCCAAACGTAGCTGCAGTAGGGCCCCAGCGATCAAATACACATTCTAGAGATAAAATCGTGACGTGGTTTTTGTTATTGATAAGCAACGTAATCTGCTCGTCTTTGTTTTATTTTTTACATTTAGAAATGCAAGAACGTTTTAGTATTATTTCTTATATCATACCTGCGTATTCTCCCTGGGACACTTGGCTGATGTTAAGAGACCCACTTGAATGAAGGAGGTCAAAGTATACATTTGAACAGTGAAGCTTGTTTTGGCGTACAGCTTAACCTGAGCACCACGAGTACAGGTGTGGTTTCATTGTGAGTATACGTTTAAAGTGAGCTTCGATGTACTGTTCATTCTGTGTTTTTACAAACTACACAAAAACAACATGGAGTGGCACTGTTAACTGAAGTAAATGGAGTGTTGTTATTTTCCAGGTGAAGGATAAAGTTTGAAACCTGCCAGCAACATTATCTGCACATATTATGACTTTAAAAACAATATAATTTAATCTAAACCTTTTTCTGTTTTATATTACAAATGGGGAGCGATGCTTGCAGAGTTGCAAAACATGTTTAAAAATTTTATGCTTCACCTTTTTTTTTTTTTTTGAAAACCTGCTCCTAGCTTTAATGGTCACAGTTGTGGTGTGAGCATTCAATTGTGGGCTAGATTGCTAGATGGTAAAAAGATTGGTTTTTGAATAAACTGATCTGAGACAATGTACCTGGCTCTGTACATGTGTTTAGATTTAATTTATTCAGCTTTTGAATAATTTTAGGCCCAAAAGTTTGATGCGTGCAGTCCCTTTTTGTAATTTTTCTACAGCACAGGACCCGAACGTCACACACAAATGGGTTTTTATTTGACACCGCAGAGTTGTTGCATTATAAAAGTGTTTACTTTATTGCTGCACTTTGAAAGAAGTGCCAAAGTGTAATTACCTTCATGGTATTGTGAGTGTCTGTAAGTCTCACGATTTGTTACATGGCTCTCTCACAGTCCGACAAACAAAAAATGCAAACTTTTGTTAGTTTAGCAGCTCTCAAAACAGTTCTCAAAGTCTCCCACAGCCCTCACCTCAAAACAGTATCATGAGCTGAGGATACGCACCCAGCCTTCCAAACCAGCTATTGGGTTTTATGCAAGTTGTGGTAAGTTAACCACCAGCTGCAGTAGAAGTAATGTGCTTTTTTTCATTAACATGTTTGATAGTTAAGTGTTTGTTTGATGCACCTTCAAGGCTCTGGTGTTTACACTCAGCCATCACGATGTATAATCTAGTACAATCTAATTTGATAAAATACCTCTGTAATCTGGTATGTAGTCAGCCTTCTTTGAAAGTTAGGAGACTCCCAACAATTGTCTTTGAGCAAGTTTTTACTTCATCTCTGGAAACAAGTTGAAATCCTGCTGCACCGCTGACACCCACAGTCACAGCTAATGCACTTTGGAGCAGGCTTTGTGTCAGCCTGACACTCACTTGCTTTCCTGAGTGCTCATTCCAATGACTTAAGTCAAAGCGTGTGGACATGCAGGTATTACTTGCTTCAGTTGGTCAGGAGTCTCAAATAAAAGCTAGAAATCCAGTCAGTTCACTTGAGCTCTGAAAACTATTACATATTGGTAGGGAGTAGAAGCTGAGTTTGAAGAAGTTGAATACTTTCAGTATTATTTTGGTTTTCTGACTGAGATTATCTTACGTCTCACACTCATTTTCCACCTCTTTACCTCTGTTAATATCTTTCTGTCGAGCTTTCTGATACCAACCCTTTCCAATGGAAGTGAGTGAAATTTGATTACTGCTCTTGGAGGCTAAGCCCAGAGTAATAGCACAGCATTTGTGCAATACCATTGAAGTAGCTAAGATTTACCATAAAGTGCAATCAGAGATGAATCCTAATCTCCTTTTTCCCCCTCTAATTTAACACCTCGCATCTAAATTTCTTCATTTGGCCTACTCTTCTCCAAAGTGATGTACGTGCTATGCAGTGTTCTTTAGAGACACACCTATGCTTTTTCTAGTGTTTTAGCCCACTTTCTATACACAGACTATACATTACTGCTGACCATTAAACGTAATGACTGAAACTTGCAGCCAGTTAAATCCTGCTTAACAGGAGACCCAGCTTGTGCTTTTACTCACGTAAAGCAGATGAAAACATTTATTTCAGAACAGTGATTATAATTGGTGATCATTTCTACCTTATCTGAAATGAG
The DNA here is from genome assembly GCF_051167445.1 of Perissodus microlepis. NCBI lineage: Eukaryota > Metazoa > Chordata > Actinopteri > Cichliformes > Cichlidae > Perissodus > Perissodus microlepis. The sequence goes on from NC_140470.1 coordinate 11,155,478, forward strand.
AGTGGGCTGTGAAACAGTTGTTAGAGTGCAAAAAAACAAGCAACCAAGTTTACACTTTGTCTTTATTGATGTGACTTGTTTGTTTTCTCATGTTTTTTTCAGGGCGGATTTTCTGACAGCACAGCAGTGAATGCAGTGCTGTTAGGCGACAGTCACTTAAATCTGGGATATTGTAGCCTCCTATCAACATGAATAGCATCACATGACGTCTGTGTGTAGTTGTAGTGCATCTTTATCTTGGGGAAAATGGTCAGCAGAAATGTAAAGTTTACATTGTTTGTAGTTACTGGGCTAAAACGTAGCATGTGGCTGTGTTCTTTTTCATTTCAGTGTCTTTGCGCTTTCTGCTGCGTCTTTCTTCTAACTTGAAACATATCAAATGAGATTCAAGACTCTCATCTGTTCCTGCTGCTGTCGTCTAACATTTCTGTACTGTGTGTACTTTAACAATAAGTTCTCACCGGACGTTGGATTTGGTGTCAGTGAAAGTGGCGCTTATCTGATGTCCACTGACCTGGATTATAGCCTACTTGAAAACAGGGTCAACCCTGTGGGAGAAATGGCTGAAGTAGGATGCAGTAGACAAACCCGAGCCAGATACGACTCATGCAGTGTTGGGTCCACGTAAATGGAGTTTAAAAGGGTTATTTATTGTATATATTCTTCAAAACACCACATGGTATTAAAACAATGAACTTTTTACATGTTTTTTTTTTTACGTGAATTTTACTGCAGTTTGAATATACTTCAGCCATTTTTGAAATGTGATACCCCCTGGGGTAGGAAAAAAAAGTTAATGTTTCATTCTAAGTAAATCTTTATGTACAGTAATTTTCTGTTTTTGTGTCCCACGTGTAATTTGTCCCCCTTTTCAAGAAAATTGGGAGAATCATGATTATATTGCCTTTTGGTCGCCTCGAAAGATTGTAGGTCTTCAAATCAGAGCTGTCACAGTTTAAAGGATGAGTGGAATACATGAACATAATGTCATTTTTGCAAACATATATCTGTCAGACTCGAGCAAGAAAGAAAAAAGAGGAAAAAAAGAAAGAAAAGTGTTACTCGCGATTTCCCAAGGGCGAACAAACTATTGAGAGTTTGAGACTATTGTTTTTATGTGTGAAGAATCCTTGTTTGTCGTAATAAATTCTTACTCTTAAAAATGCCTCTGTCTCGTTTTTCTTTTGCTTTCTACACTAATGTTTTGAATATGTCTTTCAGTGTTGTGGCAGTTCTCTTTAATTGGTCTGTGAAGCAACTACAAGAGCTTCAAACTGGGCTCATCACTTAAAGACATAATGTGGATCCACTAGAAGCGACTCACCATTAATAGCTGATTTCTTTTTAATGCCACCAGCTTTTGGAATATTGGCAGCTGAGCACTTAAATGATCATTTCTGTGTAATATAGCCCAAATATTACCATATTTTGTTTTACTGTGTAACAATATCCAGCTGAAGACAATGAAACTGATCATGAAATGAACTTCAGGTGCCTTTTCCTTCTCTTCTACTTTTGAAAGAATCGCTAAGAAATTGCTATTGGCACAAATTCAATCCAACTACTCCTCGGGTGATGAAATCTCTTCAGATGAAGAAACACAGGAGGATGAATCTGATTCACTGAGTGACAAGGAGATCAAACGAGGCAATGACGGTAGTGGAACAGATGAAGATGGTAAGTTTTTTTCTTGGTATTACAAGTTTTAATCTTGTGCATTTCCTTATGAATAGATTTTCCAGATTTTATTTAACCAGTATCTCAGTTATGAGATTAATACAAAACTGCGAAGCTATCCCAGTGGCAGAGGGCTGTTCTATCACTTGGGGTGGTTAAAGAGCATAAATAATAATAATGATAGATTATGTCTCTGATACAGGGGAAGACTTGACCGAAGATTCATCTGACTGCTACTCTGATGGGCCCATCTCCAGGCACCACCTCCTCCGTCACAAACTTATCTTAGATGAGGGAACATCAAGTAACAAGGATGCACCAAAGAGCAAAGAGGGAAAACGGGAGCGCAAAAGAGGAGCCAGGAAAGAAAATCAGAGCTGTAAGAATAACTTAGACAGTGATCAGATGGAACAGGAGATGAGTATCTCGTCTGACTTTGATTTCTGTGAAGCCGACAGTGAAAGTGAGGCCGACAGCGATGAGCTGGATGAAGATGCTGGGATGAGCGAGGAGCTGAGCGAGTCGGGTGACGAGGCTGGTGAAGACAGGCTCAAAAAGTATGTTTATTTCAACTTCCACTGATAAGAATCAGTGTTCAATTCAGTTAAATTTATACCGTGCCAATGCACAAATTGTAAAGACCTGAAAATAATATAGAGAAGAAGGCAAAGGTTAGATTTGAACAAGCAGCTTAGTAGTTTTAGATTTACTGGATAACCTGATCGGCACAGAATGCCAATTTCTTTTTTTTTTCTTCTTTTTTTTGAAAACATACTTTCTTATTTTTAACTCCAGAGCAAACACAAAGGTGAATGATGAGCTTCATGGTTACGAAAAGAAAACGCAAGTGGCTTACATTTTGTTGTCAGACTCCAGCAGTGAAAAGGTATCGAATTATCTCTTTTATCTCTTTATGAATTTATGTGTTATTCTTCTTATCTCGGCCTGTTTATGTGTGATACCATAAACCTTGTCTAAAAAAAAAACCAGACAACTCTCGTGCCTGATTGACATACTGACTGTTGGATTGTTCTCTGGACAGACCGATCAAGAGGATGCACCTGAGGAGGCCCGTGAAAATAAAGTCACCCCGAAAGGACGCAAAAGGATTCGCAGAATTATTGAAGATGAAAACCTTCGTGCTGAGACTCAGGAAGCCCTGAGAGAGGAGGAGGAGAGATGCAAACGTTTGGCAAATAGGGATCAACAGATGGAAGACAGGAGAGAGGTACTGCGCTAAACTTCACCATAGCAATAGAAATCAGTGTTTAGAGCAGGAAATGCTGATAAGATGCCTTGTAGCTGTAGATCAAGGACACCGAGCACAGCACATGCAACGTTTTGCTAGCGGCAGTGAAACGTTTTAGGACATATTTGTTTGTGTTGCAGATCATTGTCATAGAGGATGAGCTGTCTCAAGTGGCGTGTCCCGTCACAACCAAGCTGATCCTGGATCAGGATGAGGAGACCAAGAACCCTCTCGTTCAGGTGCACAGGAACCTGGTCACAATATTGAAGCCTCACCAGGTGGACGGTTAGTTTCTGTCTTTTGTGTTTTGCTTTGCAATCATGTTGATGCTTAGGGCAGTTAGATTAATTATACATTTTTAATTTTGTGTTCATTAAGACTTTGTGTTTGAAATCCACGTCTCTCCTAAAACTTGTGTCTAATATGAGCTAATTGTATTTAGCTTTTTAAAATTTATTTAAAAACACCCCAAAAACCTAATCACAATGTCATTCCCCAAGGCGTCCAGTTTATTTGGGATAGTTGTTGTGAGTCTGTGAAGAAGGCTAACTCCTCTCCTGGATCAGGCTGTGTACTGGCACACTGCATGGGCCTCGGGAAGACTCTGCAGGTAAAGGCACACACACGTCCACCCTTGATATGCTAGTTGCACAGAATCACGAATCACACTCCCTGAACCAAAGATTATTTTCTGTCTGTGCTTTCATTTTTGATACAGCCCGGTCTTTTCAGAAAGTTGTGATACTGTGTGAAACGTCAGGAAAAGTAGATTGCAGTCATTTTTATTTATGTATTTGAACATTTATTTAGGTTCATTTACTGAACATATCAAATGCTGAAACTGAGTATTTGTTTTATTGAAAATATAAAATTATCTGCTCATTTTATGCCTTGAGACAGTGAGATGTTTTTCTTTTCTTTTAGCAAATTGCTGTTTCCTATTTTTCTGAGCAGTTCTGTTGGGTCAATGGGTGACAGGCCTGGACTGTTTCGGGCTAGTTTAGCAGCCTGACTCTTTTTTGCTTTCAGTCATGATCTTGTAATAGATGTAGAATGTGGTTTGATGTCATCTTACTGAAATAAGTAAGAACTTCCCTGAAAAAGATTTCAAGTGGATGCCAGTAAATGTTGCTCTAAAACCTGTATGTCTTGTTCAGCATTATGGTGACTTATGCATTCTATGTTCACTTTTACACCCCTATAGCATCACGAATGCTGACTTATGAATTGTGTACTGTTGACACACTGTGGGCTTTATGGTCCCTCTCTTCTTTAGCCTAGTGAATGCAGAGTCGTTGATTTCTGAAAACAGAAATGAAAGATGTGATCAGTCATACTACAGGAAAGTTTTTCACTTAATCTCAGTCTGTTTTAAATGAACTTATCCATTAGAAGGGGACAGTACTTCTGGATGTGTCATATTCATAGTTGTCTCATTTGACAGGTGGTGACGTTCCTCCACACAGTGTTGCTGTCAACAGAACTGAAATTTAGAACTGCTTTGGTTGTGTGTCCGCTTAATACCATCCTCAACTGGGTCAGTGAGTTCAGGAAATGGCAAAACAACATGGGGGAAGATAAAGTCAAGGTAATCAAAGAAATTTAAAAGTGTTAAAATTATATATATATAAAAAAACAAGGCCAGAAATCTTTGGTTTGCCTCATATGGTGTCAGCAACATGTCCTTATTGGTCACAGGTGATAGAACTGGCTACAATGAAGCATAACTTAGGTCGACTCAGAGCTCTGCAGAGGTGGCAGAGAGACGGAGGTGTGATGATAATGGGGTATGACATGTACCGCATCCTGTCATTAGACTGTAAAATCAACAACGACGAGTGGAAGGAGGAGTTTTATCGCACACTTGTGGATCCAGGTCCAGTGACTTTGTTATGGCATGCTACTATTAAAAGACTTTCTATTTTAGGTGTCGTGCCTTTGCTCATGGAATGTGATGTTGTTTTTCCTTTCAGGTCCCGACTTTGTGGTTTGTGATGAGGGGCACATCCTGCGTAATGATGGCTCTAATATCTCCAAAGCTATGAATGCCATCAAAACTCAAAGAAGAGTGGTGCTGACTGGCACGCCACTGCAGAACAACCTCGTTGAGTGTAAGTCTGCAGCACTAGGTCATCATAACTGTGGCCATGAAGTCCTAAAGTGATTACAGAGAAACATGGGGATTATAATTAGTTTAAATAAGTGCATGATGGTGGAGTTACTCTCTCAAGTGTCCCCATTTAAACAGGATTTGCAGTAATTGTAGTCATCAAATTTTGTTTCCTTTATTTGTGTTTAGAAGCCAGTTGTGTAGTTTGGTTTCGATGCTTTTAACCTTTTTTTCTGACCAGGATACAAAGCTAGTTTGAGAGCTCTTAATTTGCTATGCTGCAAAGTGTCTGTTTGCTCTTCCACAGCCGCCACTTTCATTATGCAGCAGGTGTGACCTACTGCTAACATCCCTGAATGCTGTGGTTTGTTTGGTTTATTTTGTTGCTCAGTGCTATATCACACCTTTGAAATTCTGGTTGTAGTTCTGTTCGCTTCAGAACATCGACAACAGACATGAGAACATCCAGATCTGTCTGTTTGTAGATTTGTCTGGTGATGCCAAGCTACTGATTTTCTGCTTTGACTTATTTTATTTGTTTCATTTCGTTATGTGGATTCAAGTCAAAGTATAACATAGTGTTGGCACTACAAAAGATAAGATCAGGCTTGATTTTTCCCTTTTTTTTCTGACCAATCAGGCCACTACATGTGGCAAAAAGTGTACTTGCTCAAAAACGTACCACGGTACTGAATATATTAACATGATTTCTGAAATGATTTCTCTGCCTCCTCAAATGACCACTCCGCCGACATCCTGAAAGCGGTCGTCATACCAAACCATGAAATTCTCCCTGCTACTGCCTCCTCTTGAATACTGAACACACCCAGAATCTCTGTTTCTTCCTTTTTGTGTTTAGAAACATCAGGATCAGCTCATCATCGCTTGATGTTGACTCCTTTTTTCCATAGTGTGTTTTTAAGGACAAATCTTCTGCAAAATTGTGACACTTTTAGTGTTTATTTACGTGACGTGACAAATTTGCATCCAAAAAACTCTGAATTTTGATTTGTTTTTCACAATGTGCTCAGCTTTTTTAAAGGCTTTTAGCCTAATCTATTAGTTATTTTGTTTAGAAATCTTATTGCGAATATATATTTTGTTCCCAGACCACTGCATGGTCAATTTCATCAAGAAGAACCTTCTGGGCTCACTGGGCGAATTCAGAAACCGCTTCATCAACCCCATAGAGAACGGCCAGTGCGCTGACTCCACCCCGAAAGATGTCCGAATCATGAAGAAGCGAGCACATGTACTGCATTCAGTGCTAGGCGGATGCATACAGGTAAAAATAATAGAACATCTGAATGCTCTCTTCATTGCATTTATATTCCAGCTCACAATACTGTGTTTGTCTTTTCCTTAGAGAAGAGATTACTCGGAGCTTCGACAGTTCCTGCCTCCGAAGTATGAGTACGTGCTGGCAGTGAGGGTTTCCCCACTTCAGTATAATCTATACCGATACTACCTTGACCATTTCACAGGTGCGGATCTGTATTGTGCACTAAAATAAACCTAAAATAGATATGTCTTTTTTTTTTTTACTTGAAGAGTTTATAGATGGTTGTGCTTTTTCCCAGGTGTAACCTCCTTACATAACAGCAAAAAGATGAGGCCTGGAGCAAACCTGTTCAAGGACTTTCAGGTCCTCGGCCGAATTTGGACTCATCCGTGGTGCCTTCAGCTCAGCTACCTGAGCAAATTAAAAAAGGTAGAAAGATCTCCGTAACTGCATGTTGATTACTCATTAGTCTGAAATAACATGTTTTTCTTTTTCTTTTGCAAAGAAGAGTAAAGGTAAAGCAGCAGATCTGCCCAAGGATGCAGAGACCCCTATGACTGAGGCTGAGAGGTAAGACCTCTTCATTTGTTATTCATTAAAGCCTAAAGCACCCCTAAAACAATTCTGGTGGGTTATGGGAATACTAAAGACCTTTCCTTTAAGATGTATTCTCAAGCAGTGGTGGAACAAATACAGATTGTAGACCAACTGGCTATCCAAGGAAACATGATGCATAAATCTAGATTGAAAAATGGATGTTGTGTAGACAGGAAGTGTATAAACTCTGGAAGTGTCACTAATATATGTGATTGTGGAGTTTGTATAGAATATTTGTATACGCCATATAGATTTTGGTAGTCAAAGTACCCTAAGGCAATGTTTATGCAAAGTTTCATCAAGGTTAGTCCACTCGTCCAGGAAGAGATGTGGAGCATGCATACATATGCTACAATGGTTATGTTTATTTCTTCATTTTTAGCTGGTGTGAAGGAATGAAAGAGAACGAAGGACAAGAAGGGAATAACACTCACAACAGCACACCAATTACTGATGATGTCAAAGTTGTCTGTGCAGTGGAAGGTATAAAAGCTCCACATGCCACTAATACTCCAACAATATAGCTTGTGAAATGTGCTACAGTTTGTCCCATTTTATGTCTTTAGCAGTAGAGAACGCACCCATCAGCTTGAAGCCTCCGAGTCCCGATGAGCGCTGGTACAAGGATCTTCTCTCTGAAAGAGATGCCAAAATCCTGGAGCACTCAGGGAAGATGGTGCTCTTGTTTGAGATCCTGAGAATGGCTGAAGAACTGGAGGATAAAGTGTATGTTTGTTTTCTGATATGAAGCAGATTTAAACAAGTGATCTGCCAGCGTCTAATGTCATAAATGCGTTTGTAGGATTGTGTTCAGTCAGTCACTGATCTCATTACACCTGATTGAGGATTTTCTTGCGGATTCTCACCGTGCCAGAGACCCATCAGCATTCAAAGGTAGTATTCTATTAATGGGAGAGGAAAAGAATGAGGAAGAGGAAATGCCTGTTTATATTTTTATGCTTTTTTTTCCTCCTTGTGTTTAAATTTTAACAGCGGGCAGCTGGGTTAAAAATGTTGATTATTACCGCTTCGATGGTTCCACCAGTGCCACACTGAGGAAGAAGTGGGCAGATGAGTTTAACAATCCTGTAAACGTCCGGTAAAGAATGTCTCTCTCTGTCACATCTTTTATATGGACTGCACTGATATAACAGAAGGTTCGGATTGAATTTGAATAATCTTTATTCTAGCGGCCGATTGTTCCTCATCTCAACAAAAGCCGGCTCACTTGGCATCAACCTGGTGGCTGCTAACAGGGTGATCATCTTTGATGCCTCATGGAATCCCTCATATGACATCCAGAGCATTTACAGAGTGTACCGCTTTGGTCAGCTGAAACAAGTGTTTGTGTACCGCTTCTTGGCCCAGGTAAGCTTGCTTTTTTTATTTAGAAAATTGAGCTCCACAAAGTCTTGACCTTAAGTCAGTTGTGGCCTCTCTAGTAGTTTAGAAGAAATGGCACTGTTTAAAAGTCATATGTGCTTCTTTTCTACTGTGCCACTGTTGTATGTTCTGCACATGTTACATCAACAGATGAAATGTTTAAGATTGGTCACTAAATAGTCCTTTTCAAATTAAAGCAACATCAGACGTAAACTGAAAAGCGATGCAAAAATTCATATTGACTAATTCTTGCAGCTGCAACTCTTTTATTTAGTTATTGTGATTGTTGTCATCTTCAGGGCACCATGGAGGAGAAAATCTACGATCGGCAGGTGACCAAGCAGTCGCTGTCCTTCCGAGTAGTAGATCAGCAGCAGATTGAGAGACACTTCACCTTTCATGAGCTGACTGAACTTTACACATTCGAGCCAGACCTGCTCAACGATCCAAACTCTAAGAAAAGCAAAAGACCGGCTTCTGTGTTGCCAATGGTAACGACAGTCTTAATATTCAGTCTCAATCTTACAGTCTTAATCTTAGTCAAACACCAAGCAGGTGTTTGATCAAGATTTTGCAGCACTAGATAACTTCGGTATGTTTCTCAGGATACGGTTCTGGCACAGCTGTTAGAAGACTGCAAAGACCACATAGTGACTTACCATGAGCACGAATCCCTGCTGGACCATAAACAAGACGAGGAGCTCAGTGAGGCAGAACGGAAAGCTGCTTGGGATGAGTATGAAGCTGAGGTACAGGACTGCTCACTGTAAAGCACTGATTATTCCCACCTTTTACATCATATGCATATGAGTAAAACTGTCTGTCTTTACTCAGTCACACCCAGCCAGTGTTCCAGAGACCTCTCACCAAGATGATTTGGATTTAAAGACCAATGAGCAGCTATTGGTATAAATATGTCATTTTATAGCCTCACTGTTTAGTAACATTTGTGTTTTATATTATATATTAAGTAAAAATGTCTCTACAGGAACTGCTTAACAAAAGCAGAACAACTGTTTCAGTGACCTTCATGGCACTGCAGAAAATGAGGATTCACACTGTTGAGGAATACATGTTTCTAATGGTGAGTGACCCTCATATCCTGTGGCGATGGGCATTTTTTAAGGAAAATAAAGTTCTTTAAATGTTGATTTATGTTAGTTTTAAAAAGTATTTAATTCACTTTAAAATTGAAACATCTTTTGCAAAATCTTTTGCATAGCTGTACTTCTAAAAAAATCGAATTCATTCAGTGCCATGCTGGGCCTTTTATGAATGTCGTTCAGTTTTTGGCACTGTTTTGTGTCAATAATGTCAGTAAACACTTCTCTTTGTCCTCCAGCTCCACAGTGTTTCTGATGGTGGATTATGTTCTCTGGTCAATAATTTTATCTTGGCTGTTCATATTCTCTTGTGGCTTTGAGTCACTGAATAAATAGGATTTGCATTAACAAGATCAGCCAATCCTGGATCAACTTAAAACCAGCATTTTCACAAGGCAGTGGCAGATAACAGAATTCAGACGACTCACAATGCAAACTTATGTAAGTTGAGTTCAAAATATTCTGTTACAGCGGCAGCAGTACCCCCAGTTGCCTGAGGCCGAGGTAAAGAGCAAAGCTGAGGTCTGGAGACAATACGATCTGAAGAGGCAGGAACATTTATATGCTTTTTATCGAGACGCTCTTGGACAGCAACAAACAGTAAGTAAATTGTACACCTGTGAGTGCACCTGTGTGTACATACTATTGTACTAATATACATTTTTCTATCATTCCCCTTCTTAGCTCACATTCAGAATACAAAGCATACTGAACAGTCGAAGAAATGATGCGACGCAGATGACTGTGAAGCAGCCTGGACAGACTTGAGCAAGAAAATTGTCTTTGTAGGAGGAGAAAGTTGTAGTTTTTGTTTTATTACTTATTTCCTCCAGAAGATTGAATGTTTTACAAGAGTAGTTTGCACTGAGCTTCCAAAGTTGTTTAAAACTTAAACAACAGGCCAGCAGTGTCACTTTGGTTTAGCACTTTTTCAGCCTTTTCACAGGAAACATTATCATGTATGTAGTTGTTCAGCTGCTTGGCTGTTTCGCTGCTACCAAAAGCTAACTGGTGAACACTGGTACGTGCCTTAATCCTTGACCTGTTGATTGATTAACTCTTCTAATATTTTTCTATAATAAAGTCATATAGTCGACACTTACTTTTTTCATGCTTTAAAGTGCACCTTTTATATTTTCCTTATCTCCTGTCACATGTTGATGGTTATTGATCATTAAATATGACTTTTCAAATAACGAGGTCAGTGTTTATACATCTAATCCAGGCTTCAGGCTACTTTGAATGTTTTGTGTCAAGAGGATTTTTTCCCCAACTATTTAATATGTATGACATAAGTGTTCCTATTAGGGTCAAACATACAAATCTTCTGTTTACAATGTAAGCTGAAAGAGAGCTAAAGGGTTTGTTTCAAAAGATGAACGTAAAATGATGGAACAAAGGCCCAGTATTGAACTTTGAATCATATAAAGCTGTACCAGATGGATATGTTTTTGATCCCACAAGGGAAATTGTTCTAGATTTGTTGACAGTAGTAGATAGTTCATAGTCTAGTGGTTATACATTTGGCCAACAAGTGAAAGATCCCCCGTTCAGTCCCAGGAGACACAAATCCCTTTGGTGTTGTGTCAGGAAGGGTGTCCCATGTTTAAAAAAAATCAAAAATCAAAAATCAGCCAAATCAAACAGACAGAAGAAGCTACTTGTTTGGCACATAAAGGATTGACCTGCCATAAAAAACAAACAAATATATGGCTTACACTAATCTTTTTTAAACCTGTGTCTGCATTCTTGTGTAAAAAAGGTGAAGCTTGCAACACATTGTGGATGTGAGTGAGTGCCAAATTTCTGCATGGCATAAACCAACATAAGGTGTTCATGTTTCCCCTCCTGAGTATCCTGCCAGGCACACGGCAGCTGTTCAGACACTGTCTGGTTTGCCTGAGAAGAGGACTTGTTAATTAGTGAAAGCAGACCAGCTGCAGTGCTGGAAGATCTTCAAGGTACCCCTCAAGCTTCTTGTCAGCGAACACTAATCCAAAGGAAAGCAGTATGTATAAAACTATAAAAAGACTCCTTACACACAGCATATATTTCTTATAAATTATATTTTAGGTGGTATAAAAACAATGGATAAAGTTCTAGTAACAGTCTGCAGACAACAGTTTCAGAAAATATTTGGCAATTTGTTATGAAAAATGTGCCAAGTTTTTACACACTTTACATGCACCATCAGCATAGCCTATTAAAACATTGTTTTTATGGTAAATATTGTTCCCTTATAGAAATGTCTAACAAGTTTGGAATCAGTTTGTGATACCATCAAAATAATGCTGAATTTAAAGGGCAGAAAAGGCTGTATTGTATTGCACTGTGTGGAACAATTAGAGACTGTATAGTGGTAACAAAATACTTGAGATGCACTGATAATCCTTACTTCAAAGTGGGAAGACAAGGTGAAATAATAATAATAATAAAAAAAAAGGTGGAAAACAACTGACCACCATGTATCACTTATGTCATCCACTGATTCAGAGCACAGGAGCTGTAAGGCATCCCAGCAAGCACTGGGTGGTAGAAACAACAGCCCATTACATATTTAAATGTGTGGATGTACTATAACATTTTGGTATACTCCATCATACTCATGGACATTTCTGTAATGTATCAAAAGATGTATGGATCACTTTTTTAACACAAACTCATTAACGGAGAAATCGTAAAAAAATGTTCCGCATTTTAAACTGATGATGAAAGCAAGGATCAGACATGGATGTAGGCGTGATAGATAAACAAATGATCTACCTGCAAACCCAGTGATGAAATGCCTTTCTGCATCATGGACTGAATATAAAAGGTCTCAACTCTGCTCACACTATTAAACAAGCCTTTGAAAGATCAACATTTACCAGGCAATGCCAAATTTTACACACATGTATCAGTTTGTTTGGGCTTAAAAAAGGGGAAAAAAGCTGGCAACACACAGACACAATCATATTTTAAGTTAATTTATAAAAACATAAGAAATTAGTCCACAAAAAGGTAGTCCAATGACCTTCATATTGATGGCTGTAGTTTCCAGAAGTCTGAGCTTCCAGAGGGAGTTTTAGTCTCTGATGTTAGTGCATACTCTGCTAAACCCAAAGCTCAGGTCCAAATCAGGATTCCTTCCTCAGTTTTATGCAGATGACGAAATCAGACAATCCTGTGCAGCAGGTCAATGTCCTGTATCCAAGTCTCTCATGTACTCCTGCAGTGCCTGCAGCCTTGCATCAATCTCTGATAGCTCTGCACCTGTATCTACAGAGCTTTCTGGGGTTTGGGACAACAAATGACAAATTAGACTTTAAAAAACCAAAAATGCATGTAAACTGATGGGGACAAAAAAAAAAAAAAAGTTACAAGTACAAGTTACCTTTGTCTTTGACTCTGAGTGTTGGTGTGCTGCATAATGGCTTCCTGGACAGAAGGCCTCCCCTGGACTAGAGACAGATAAATTGCACTGTAAATGTTAAGGCCTGTAATATTCTGTACTTAGTGGCTACAAAACCATTAAAAACTACAACTCTAAGTGATTTAATTCCACTAACATCTACTACCTGCACTGCTTTCATACCCAAAAAAGGCTGGTATCAGCCCTTTTCAAATACATACAGGAGAGGACAACAAATAAATAACAGGAAAGTCATTACTCACCACATTGGGTCCATTGTAAGTCTGTTTTCTTCCTCTGAAAACATGAAAGAAAAAAACCCAACCCAGACATTAAAATAGCCAGCTACACCCACAGAGCCTTCACAAATCCATCCAAAGTACTATCACCTGTACAGAGTTTTGGTCATTTCATCCATGTCCACTAACGAGCTTTCAGAGGAGTTCCTGCTCCCTCGCCGCTCCATAGATAAACTCCTGCCTCTGCTGCCTGACCGGGTCAGCTGAGGATAGGCTTCTCTGGAACGTGAACGGCCTCTCTCGGGGAGCACGGGTGATGCCAGCATGTCCCTTCGCACCTTCCTCTGTCTGACACAGAAAAACATGCTTGAGCAGCTACTACACGGAGTACTGGCGTATACTCACAAAGTGAGGAAACCAACTTTTTGATTTCTGCCTCCTTCTGTCTGCGCTGCCTGTCCTGGATATATGCTGTTGGATCAAAGCGTGGAACCCGTGACCCTGCAAAAACAGAAGTGCTTATCAAGTACAAATCTTTATCAGTGGGATTAATTACTGAGAATTCATTCACAGAAACAACATCAGGAGCAGAGCTAGTACCTGTGGGGGAAGGTGATGGCCTGGGTATGCGAGCACGCGGTCCCGAGGAGTCTGCGCGTCTTCCTCTTTCCACCGACCTCTGTCCTCTATCCTCTGTACGTTCTCTAGATCCCGAGCGAGCCCTGATTGTCCCGTACCCAGACCTTCTCTCCCGAGAAAGGGAGCGATAAATTTCTCCATCTACCCGTGAGCTGATACGACCCGACACAGGAGTCACTCTGCTGCATACACAAGAAAAACAGCACGAGTGTTCAGTGGGTGACTGATTCGGGTTTTGAAATTTTAAGTGTATAAGCGAATGTATGAAAGAGAGAGAAAGTAAAGATATAGTACACGCTTAGATTGTCTAACCCTCTCCGTAGTAACGCCAGTTCATTGGTGAGACTCTTGACACGAACACGGAGAGCACACTCTGATGCTCTCAGCTCCTCTAACTGGAATGGAAAGAAGAAAAAGTTAAAACCTGATTTATTTTAAAAAGGGGGCGTTACATGGGTTAAAAAAAACAAAGAAGCATCACCTGCTCCACTAGCAGTCGCTGCTCCTGACATCTCTTGCTCATCGAGCGCTGACTTTTGGCCCTTTCCTTGACAAGTTGCTCCTCCAGCGTCCTCACCACATCTCTCATTCTCCAGTCCTCTCGTCCAGACGTGGGATCACTTCCACTCAACTGCAGTCGCTCCAGAACCTTCGCCATGCTCTCCTTTTCCTCTTTAACCAGAGCCAGCCTTGAAAACAGCAGGAGACATTTAAAAAAGAAAAGAAGAAAACTTCCAGCATCTGCTAATATTGGTAACACTGGTAGAGATTAAACCTACTCTGCTCGTAGCCGCTGTATTTCCAGATCTGCAGATTTGTTAACTCCGTGAGAGGTGAGAGCATTGAGCTCAGCCCTGAGCGCTCTGATTTCCTTCTGCAGGACAGCTGGGTCAGGCTTTCCCACATAGGGCAGAGGTAGAGGGTAGTGAATTCTACACATGGACAGAAAATCAGAACATCAGCACAGCTTCTACTACAGACGCAGAGGGCATAAAGCAGCAAAGCTGTGAGCAAACCTGTCAAACTCCACTGTGTATATGAGAATGAGATATCTTTTGGCGGTGAGAGCAGATGGCTGCTGATGGCTGCGAGGACGACTGACCACCCCTGCTTTTCTGTTTCGCAGTAGCTCCAGGTCAGCATAGGTCAGGAGGTCAAGCGTAACAGAGTCACTCGTCTGCAAAGAAGCATCTCATTCAACAATCAGAATAATAAAACATGCCATTATCACCTTAGGGAACAGTCTTATGATCGTAGGCTCCTGATTTTATATTTACCCCCCCAATTTACAGCAATTTAATGGCAAAAAAATATCAGCCATCTCTTCTAATGATCATGGATCTAATTTTCTAATAATGCATCTTCAGATATATCAGAAAGCATGTTTTTCT
The DNA here is from genome assembly GCF_051167445.1 of Perissodus microlepis. Taxonomy (NCBI): domain Eukaryota; kingdom Metazoa; phylum Chordata; class Actinopteri; order Cichliformes; family Cichlidae; genus Perissodus; species Perissodus microlepis. The sequence goes on from NC_140470.1 coordinate 11,170,539, forward strand.
GTCTTGCTTTAACATTTACAGTGTGCGTGTATACCTTGCTTTCATGACAATTTAGTTGCAGCAGACTTAAAAATGTGCCAAAAATTCAGTTTGTCTCTCCTAATTTCCTCCAGACTCCTTCTTTTTTCCCCTGCTACTACACGTTAATTAAAAGGAAAAAGGGAGTAGGACATCCTGGGATAACTGGGCATTTTTCGCTTAAGTGGAGACAATGAACACAACCGAGTCTCTTCTTCGGCTCACACAGCCTCGGGGAAATCTGTCTCTTTATATTCATCTATTAACTGTGTTTACATTCGTTCTGCCTCTAATCCCCCCCCCCACACACACACCTTTCTCACTGCAGATTCCAGCATGCTACAGAAAATAGGAAACTGCTTGAAGTTGCCAGTTTTGCGAGTGAGGTCTTCAATATCTAAATAAACGAAAAAGCAGTTAAAGTTAAACAGCATGAATGACTGGCTATAGTGATATGTAAACTGAGATGTATATGCCACTTACATGCTGGATCAAACTCCCCCTTCCACTGATCTGCTGTCATTGAATCAGAGATTTCGACAATGAGCAAACCCTTGTCCACCTCCATCTTCACGGAAAACTCCACCCCCCGAAATACAATATCCTCCATCAGCTCAGAGCCTTCCTCCATTGCTCCGGCTCTAAATCGGAGAAACAAATTATTCCAATCGATTAGAAACAACTGAATCAAGCAACTCCTTTCCTGTTAAAACAGAGACAGATGTATGCGTACATCTGACACCTGAGCCAAAATATAAAGCATAATCGTAATCCTGAGCTGACCCACGCTTCTTCACACACAGCAGAGCCTTTAAGATCATGTTGAGCAACTGATAAATCTCAACAATGTATTGTTCGAAGGATAACAGGGAAAATCTGCAAGGAGACATGCATAATCATATATAAAATGGGAATTAAATGATGTGTTGTGAAAAATATATTGTATCATTCCATGCATCTCACAAAAATATCCCAACATTTTGGGAATGTTTGCAATTCTCGGTCTTATTATAGTGACATTAAGATTTTTTTTTCGGCATCACAGTCAGAATCAGAATTTTTATTGTCATTAAACAAAAAATAAAAAAAGGTACGCAGTCCCATCAGTAGAAAGTGAGCAATATATCTAATTAAATAGTTTTCATATGTACAAAGACTAATAACACAATTTCGAATAAATAAAACAATATAAATATATTAGTGTGTATAAAAACATGTGTGCTTGTATCATTATTGATTGCACAGGGTTGATATTTTTACAGGTTAGTGAAACAAGGCATACCCTCCTTAAGAACCTAATTTTAAAAGCATAAAATATTATTCACAACATATGCATTTCTTATCTTCAAATAGATATCTTCGATAACCATTTCTCTCTCTTGTTTTTTTTCGGCTCCTCTCGCACAGCCTGTTATTACACAAGTAAGCCGCAGGGGGCGGCAGCGGACATAGTTCATTTTAAAAGGTGTCAACATTGTTACAGTAAAAGTTCTGATTGATGGCTTCAGTCAAACGGTATGGGACTTGAGGGATTTGACAATGATCTTAAGCCACTGTTTAATAAAGTACGTCATTAACTGCGTCTCTTTTGTGGCGTTAAAACGCTGAAAGATTTCGCGCTCGACTTCACTTTCTCCGGTACTGCTAATAAAATCTGTGCAACATTTTATCACATCGCTTGGGAAAAAATATTTACTTCGAGTGAAACAGCGTTAAATTTAAGCACGGTTTCGTTGGAAGAGATAATTGCATTGTTCTAAACTACGGTGCTACATTTTCTCCTACTTCTCCGTCAGCTAGCGAGAGTTACATCTTTGGTCAACTCACCAGCGCTAGCTAGGGTTAGCTAGCACGGACACTATGTTTAGTTAGCACAAGTATTATTTTAGTGGACTCACAGAGCGCTAACAGAGCTACCTGTACATCAACCACACAGCGTTATTAGATGTGCAATCAAACAAATGAACGTTACCTCTGCTGTGATGCTCCTTAGGGTGGTAAGCTGTCAAAACATGGTGGTGACCTATCTAAATGAAGTAACTATAACTGCTAGTTGACTAAACGACCGTCATCCCAAGCCCCAAACTGTTCATAAGCCGCAGGGCACCGTGGAGACCAGAGCGGTTCAACAACCGGGAACCGTTAAATTCTTCTTCTTTACCTCTCTCTGCCGCTGCCGCCTCTTCCTCTGTCTTGCTTAGATGAAGGCTCGATGCCTCGCAGGCGTGTGGGCGCCCTTCACAGGTACCGATCAGACACTGCTCTTACAACCACACGAAATGGAATACGGTGAATGTTCACGGTGCACGAAAATGTCAGATAGGCTAATTAAGTAACGATGCAGCAGTGTAACGGCGACAATGTAACAGTAATAATAACGAGTAATGATAATATTAGCTTTATTAAAATTTGCTAAAAGCATCCAATACATTATAAAGTACTGTGAAAAAATATGAGCCCTCATTTCTTCATATTTTGCTGGAAAATGGGAAATAGGTGCAACAAGATTCCCACAATGTTTCAGTAATTCTGAGGTTTGGTCTCTGGGGAGGCCAATCCATGACTGATACTTCATTGTGTGTTGTGTGCATTGTGTGTTTTTCTATCCAGTTTTTCTATCCTTTTGCTGGATTGCTAGCATGTTTGGGATCATTGTCATGCTGAAAAAACAAACAAAAAACTGTTCCTTGTCTACATTATGATAATATAATTCTACAATATATTGTATTAGAATGATGTAGTAATATTATTAGTATAATAGTAAAATCACTTATTAGTAGAATAAAATTAATGTTTTACTGAAAAGTTTTAGTTCTTGTGTGACATGTTTCTCTTATCTAGATAAGTAATTCCAAACAGTGCTGCTAGACTATATTTATATTGTGCAATGATCAGACAGTACCAAGGATCTCCTCGTGTTTCTGAAGCTGCTACCAGTTTATTTAAAAAAAAAAATAAATTTAATACATCATTTTGTCAGCTCAGTGTTTCAAGAAAGGAAAAACAACAGTGTTGACATTGTCTCAAGTGTGTGTTTACTTTCCACTGGTTAGTTAAGTGGTTGATATTAGTTGTCGGAAACAAGTACCTTCCCCTAAACGTTTGGACAACCTGACCTCTGCTTGCCTTCGCTCAATCTGGGTGAGGAACTGTTACCATGGAGACAGTGTTCACCCATAAGTTGAGTGATTGAGTCTGAAGTGTGAGGTGCTCGCTGTCTGTCTGAAAGGACATAAAACATGCACACTGGGATCAGTGCAGTGTGACGTGGATTGCATGCATGCTAAAGGATGGCTGAAGATGTTTAGTCCCTCCAAGAAGAACTAAACTCAGAGAACTTTTGGGAACTTGTTATGACTTAGATGAAACATCAGCAAGTGGTCAGGCAGAATGAGTTTACATGAATGGAAATTTAAAGTAGTGTAAACACTATGCTACACTAAATAAGTCACTACTGTTTGCTGCACATACCATAGTTTGTTAATAGTTTGATGATGGCCTCAGCTTCATAACGGCATGCAGTGTAAATCCAGCATTACAAATTATCCCCACCTGCACTGCAGAGCCAAACACAAATGCAGTTTTCTCCAGCCTCAGCCAGAGATGTCTGACATTTCTGTCTTGAGCTGACCTGCTCACTATTTCAGGAAACACATGCCTCTACCAATTACAAGCTAAAAATATGGACATCCCCTCTGGGTTGATCAGTTTAAAAGTGACATTGTATCACTAAAATGGTACAAAGTATATGAAAAGTGGATATATTCTTTCTGCTTTGATATTGTCATTATTAATAGTTGATAATGAGCATTTACAAATATTCAGAAACATCAGTTGTAACATTATAATAGCCACTAATATAATGTTTTATACATCAGTTATTAACTGTTTGTTAAATTTTCAAAATATTTACCCCATTAATTTAATTTAAGTGTTTATTTGGTAATGATGGTGTGACAGATTGGTGTATCCTGCCTCTCGTCCAGTGACAGCTGGGTTAGGTTACAGCCCCCATGTGACCTTGAACTGGAGAAGCAGAAGCAAATAAATGGATGGTAATGATGGTTAATATGAAGCATTAATGGAATGAATAATGCTTCATATTAACCATTGTAGCTTATCTCATACTGATATCAGCAATTTAAGGTTTTGACAAATTTACACTGAGCCCTTAGTGACATTATGTGCGACTGTTTCATTAACTCCGGATAACAGATTAAGATTGACAGTTATGGTCAGTACAGAGAAGGATGGCCCTTAAGGTCCAGCAAGATAGCTTTAGCTACATTTTTTGCATTTTTTTTTTTAAAGTTCAATATTTTTATTGACATTTATTTATTTTGATTGGCTACATGCTGGAAAATGTTCCCACTGTACTACTGACTTGGTTGTGTGTCTGCGTAAACCTGTAAAGTAAATCTGGATGGTGTGCCAGTGCCAGTGCCAGCCAAACTTGCGCATTACATTAACATTGAATCCTGCTGGCAGTTGCACGTCTTTGATTCCTCTCCTAGACTCCTCCCATGGCATCTTAGTCCCTCCCATTAGAGGTAAGAGTGGAGGAGGAGAGGAAGAGACATGAAGAGAGAGGAGTCAACACAACAAGCAGTTAGAAAGATGAGACATCCTCAGTTTGATGTGTGTGTCACAATTGCGTCATGAATTTAACCAGCTGCATTTTCAGATCTGATTTATGAGGTACAACAGTTTTAGACTTAAAAAAAAAAAGAATTAATTAGTCATATTCACAACAAGAGTAAAACACACACAGACAGTGAAGGTCAGAATGTTTGATCACATAATAAATCATCTAAAATACCCGAATGAATGTTTGAATACAAAAGACTAGCTGATTGAAGACCCCGTCTGCCCTCCACAGTTTGTACATTTCAGCTGTATACAGTGTTCCTTCTATATGTTTCAGGTAAAAATACTAATGCAAAGGATACATCTGTGCATCCTCAATGATAGCCTCTCTAGCAGGCCTGCTGTGCTGATGGACAGAGAACAGAGGAGGTTTATTATATTTTAGGAATTGGAAATCTACTTCAACAAGGTTTACTGAATTACATTCATGGGCCCAAGGCAGGAGGAGAGAGGACAGAGTAGAGAAACAAGAAAAGCCAAGAGAGAACACAGTCAACCTTACCCCAGCTGAAAATCACTGTGTTAGCAGAGTCAGTGTTTCTGTAGATGATTATTCGTTGCATTGCTGTCAGCACTATATTTCGTTTTTCACTTCTATCTTTTTAAAGCTAAGCAAGTAGTTAAAGTAGTTAGTATTTTATGCACTTTTAAGTATTTCACATCAATAAAAAATGATCAAGTTTCCACAAATGTGATCTTTTACGTCTTGTTTGCTTGTGAAAGCTGATTGCCTTAAATCTTGTTTTTTATCGTTTGAAACACCAGCATCAAGAGAAACTGTTGCTTTGCTGCTTTTCTGCGTGACAAGGCAGATGGACTGTCTGTTTTCCACACCTGCCCGCTGCTGACGTTCAGCCATTAGTCGGCAGGCGCGGGGAACCCCATGCCCTTACCTGCAGCACCAGACAAGATTAAAGGAACGAACAGACAGAGGAACCGATAGCCATGCTCAACAAATCCTCCCACACAGTCTGCAGCGATAACAAAAAAGCACTCTAAGTGGGTGTGGAAATGGCACCTGAGCACTGGCAACAAGAGAGCAGGGGAAACTAAAATTTGCCGACTTTGATTAATTCAGCAGAACTTGCAAGCTTCTAATCCTGTTACTACAATGTTTTTTTTTTAACCTCTTAAGCCCCAATGCCCCCTGATGCGGGGGCAAAAGGCAGGAGATCAGTTAGGCTTGGGGCTTAAGAGGTTAATGTTAGTTTTACTTTATCAGAAGAAATTCTTGTCCCATGCTTTGATGAAAGCAAATGACCACACGATCAGTTATTTAAAGCAAACTTGAGAGTTTTTTTTAATGTTAAACTGGTGTTTGATGACAGTTAGAAAAGAAAAAAAAGCACTTTTACAAATGAAGAGTTGACTGCACCAATCAGGGTGTGCTCGGAGGAGGAGGCGGTGAGAAGAGGGATGATGATGTGAGTGTTTGACAGATGAAACATCAGACAGTCTCTCTGCACACACACACACGCGCACACACACTCACAGACGCAAAATCAAGAGGCTTCCTTTGGCTGGTCATTGTTCAGAACATCCATGGAATGAGCACACGCAGATCTGCAGCGCTTAAGTGAACGGTGCTGCCAGCGAGACCAGGTACTGTGGTTTTTATTTACTTTAAACTTTCAGTATTTTATGTTGTGTGGATTATAAGACATAAACTGCTACTTACAAGAAGTGTTTTCTGACAATTTGTCATGTTAAATGAGTCAACCTATTAAACTTAAGATTTTGCAACCACATCTGACTAATCTGCATCTGCATTATTATTTTTTTGCTCATTTTATTACAGATATTTCATCTGATGTGAAATCTTTTCAACAAAATGATCAACCTGTCCTCAAAAACCTCTTCAGAAAGCTTGCCTGTGAGATGTTAGAGCAAAATGTATGCATGCGTGTTTAAACCAGAAGTTTCATTCTGCTAGTGCATGTATATTTGTGCCTGTTGATGCATGTAACACGCACGGTGAGTCTGTGACTTGGCAGCGCCGGCAGAGGCGGTGCATGTTGTTTCAGTGGTGTCTCTGTGCCGCTGCTGCTGCTGCTGTGCTCATGGCTAAGAGGAGGGCTGCAGGTAGCTGCTGCTGCTGCCCCAGAGCGCCCATGAAAGAGGACAATGCTCGTTTTTGCCTGCTGGCCGGACTCATCCTGCTCTACTTATTGTGCGGAGCTGCCATCTTCTCAGCCTTGGAACACCCGTTTGAGCTCCGCGCACGCCTCCTGTGGAAACAGCAGCTGGACAACTTCACCAGGAGATACAGGGTCAACCTGGGCGCCCTGCACACTCTGCTGAGGCAGTATGAGGAGGCAAACGGAGCTGGCATCAGGGTGGACACATTAAGGCCACGCTGGGACTTTTCTGGAGCTTTCTACTTTGTGGGCACAGTGGTCTCCACTATTGGTAAGTCTCCACTTAACTTTTTTTCCAGATTTTTCTTCAGTTTTGGAATGTTGCTCACGGCTGTGATCATTTAATTAACCTTGTATTTTGTGTTTTCTCTCTAAGGTTTTGGCATGACCACACCAGCAACCATAGCAGGAAAAATATTCCTTATCTTCTATGGTCTCATTGGCTGTGCTGCCACCATCCTCTTTTTTAACCTCTTCCTGGAGAGGATCATCACCATGTTAGCTTACATCATGCGCTGGTGTCATGAGCGTCGGCTGAGGTGTGCTGGAGTTGGGGTGGTGTCGAGCAGGGAGGAGTCATCTGGTGAAGAGGACAGTCTGGAAGGATGGAAGCCATCCGTCTATTACGTGATGCTGATCTTAGGGATAGCATCTGTTGTGATTGCTTGCAGTGCCTCCACTCTGTACAGCTCCATGGAGAACTGGAGCTATGTGGACTCTCTGTACTTTTGCTTTGTGGCCTTCAGCACCATTGGCTTCGGGGACCTGGTGAGCAGCCAGAGGCAGCAGTACGATTCTCAGGAGGCCTACCGGTTTGGAAACTGCCTTTTCATCTTAATGGGGGTTTGTTGCATCTACTCACTTTTCAACGTCATTTCTATCGTCATCAAGCAGACTCTCAACTGGATCCTGGGAAAGCTGGTCTGCTCAGGGAAGCATCAGCTCTGTTCCTGCTCCACCCCTGGCTGCTGGTGGCTCTGCTGCCCCTGTCTCCACAACAAAAATCACAAACAGAGGCGTCAACTGCGTCAACTGGCACACTTCAGGCCAAAACGCATCAAACGCAACGCTGTGCAGCCCATCTCATCCCACCACCGCTACACAGACGGCTCGGTTGAGACTGTGTGCGACAGCGAGACGGATGCGGGCGCGTTGGCTGAAGTACAAGTGGGGCGTCGTTTGTCAGGGGAGATGATCTCAGTCAATGAGTTCATGGTGTCCAACAAGGTGTCTCTGGCACTGCTGCAGAAACAGCTGAGTGAAACAGCTCACCAGGGCCCGCGGCAGAGCTACAGCCATCAGAATGGTTTCTCTGGTGGTGTGGGAGCACTGGGGATTATGAATAATCGCTTACAGGAAACCAGTGTGGATAGATAGCATCATAACAACACCTCAATTGTTCTTTGGGTTCTCTATATTTAAGCCTTACATTTCCTTAGGATTTTTTTTTATTATGAGTAATTTGTTCTGTATTAAAAAATATCCAAGAATAGAATATTTTGTTTCTGAAAAGCAGACTGTAGACAGCAAATAATTGTTCATACGTTGTTTGGTGAGGAGAAAGAGGAAGTTAAAGGACAAATATGTGTTAAAGACTTCAGCATCATTTGAAGAGGGGTTTGATGTCCTGAAGTGACTGACTCACAGAAACGCAATCAGATGAGAGAAGCTTTGAAGGAGCACTTAAAGAGGACTGCTGATTTAAGGACACTGCACATGTCCCCCTCCCCGAGCTCCTCAGAAGACATCGTTGTACATAAGGTGGTAGTTAGTGAACGTAGAAACCAAAATATCTCCTCTTAGATAACTAACTGCACATATAAAACAGTTCAAATATGATTTGTATTTAAACAGAGCTTCTCAAACAAACTGCAGGAGCTCAGAAGCACCAAGAAAGACATTTTTCAATTGGACGTCATTGAAATTCAGAGTAATCATGAAAGAGATCCAGGGTTTTCAATTGAGATCTAATGAAACATGACTCTTAGAGGACGTCCTTATGTCAACGAGGGCTTTGCAGATAGTCACAGGATCACGTCAGCAGAGCAGAGAGAAAGATTTAGGTAACTAGATGAAATCCTTTACTATGCAACAAAAGCCGTTTGTAATTCATTCATTTATGAGGAGGGTTTTTGTGAGTAGATGATGAGTGTGAGGTTAAAAGCTTCCATAGAAATCATAATCACCCATTTTCGGCAGTCGCAGCTCATACTTTGTCTTCACTGTGTTCAAAATGAGTTATTTAAGAAACGAGCACAGCAAGTCATCAGACAAATATTCTTTATTTAGATTTAAAACAATAGTGACACTTAATGTAATTTCCTTAATGTAACACAGAAAATGACTCGC